>NC_084793.1:282841894-283454037 GCF_963169125.1 Humulus lupulus
TAGAAGGAGCAGTAGCATAGCAATAGTAGTAGTAGCATGAGTAGCAGGAGTATCAGTAGCAGGAGTAGTAGTAGTAGTAGTAGTAGTACTAGTACTAGTAGTAGTAGTAGTAGCAGTAGCAGTAGCAGTAGCAGTAGAAGTAGCAGTAGAAGTAGCAGTAGCAGTAGCAGTAGAAGGAGCAGTAGCATAGCAATAGTAGTAGGAGTAGCATGAGTAGCAGTAGCAGCAGGAGTAGCAGTAGCAGTAGCAGTAGCAGCAGCAGTAGCAGCAGCAGAAGTAGTAGCAGTAGCAGTAGCAGTAGTAGCAGTAGCAGTAGCAGTAGTAGCAGTAGCAGTAGCAGCAGTAGAAGCAGTAGCAGTAGTAGTGTAATGACCCACTACTCTAAACTATTTGGACCATTAGCGAAACTATACATAAAACTTACATTTTTACGAAAATACCATAATTTATTGAGTAACTTGCAAAATAAGAGTTATTTACAAAGAAACAGAATACTAAGAAGGATTTGGGATCCCATTGTCTTTAAAAACAAAACATGATTTATATGAAAAGAATTACATAAGAAAATGCGGAAAAATACATATAAAACCATAGAAATTAAAAGGAGACTACATCCTCGAATCGAATAACGCTCGGCCCCTTGACTCCATTCATCATCGATACACATCCTCCAAGCGTCACGAATCTTTCCACCTCTAAAGCTTATTTCCTGCACATAAACAGAAAGGAATGAGCCTAATGCCCAGCAAGGAAAAATCTAACACATAGTCATAAACATAAACATAATTTCATAATAACGTAAAGACATATCATAACACATAATTCACTTATTATAATGGCCATTATTACTTGGGGTCCCATAGACTAAACAAGCTTATGCCCATGAGATTAGTGGGGTCCTACCAGCTAAATAGGCATATGCCCACAATCTTTTTGGGGTCTTGTTAGTCAAATAGGGCATATGCCCAAGCCTACAAACATACATACATACATACATACATACATAACACATTCATAACATATCATAACATAACACATATGATAACATAAGCACATAACATATTGATTCTAGCCTATTTTCCTTACCAAAGTTACCGGAATAAAATGGACTGAGTTGGGACTTTTTGGAACACTCCTAAAACCATAATGAACAAGAGTGAGTCTAAAGAAAGGAGATGAAATGAAAGAGAATAGGAAGACTAAACCATTAAAAGAAAATATGCTTACCACAACTTAAGTGCTTAAGAACTTGGATTCCCTAACCAAAATAAGAATGAGGTTAGGAAATTGAGTAGAAGACTAAGAGAAAGGAAACATAATACAGAAAGGAACTAGAGTTTTGGTTACCTCAAAGATTTGCAAGATCAATCTAACCTCCACCGAAATACTATAGAACTCACTTCCCAAAGTGTTTGATAAGCTTATGATGTTTAAGCTTATAGTTTTCCCAAACCAGGTGTTTACACTCTCACACTCACTTAACACTAGCAGCTTCTGAACTTAGAGCAAAAGGTGAATAATGGCTGGGTACTAGGTCCTATTTATAGAGTTTGGAGATGAAAAGATCTTGATTTTACTTGAATAAAAATAATGGCTTTTTAGGTGAAAATCATTTGAATAATCGTTCAGCAGAGGCTGAAGACTCGTTCAAAAGATGCTGGACTTATGAAGAAGTTTGAATGGCTGAAAGGAAAAGAATTCAAAAACAATTGAACATATGCTGAAGGAGGCGATATATCGCCCCCTGTAGGCGATATATCGCCTGGGCCAGTATGCCCGAGGATACCGTGCATCGATTCGTGTTTTCCGTATCTACGTGCTGCGATATATCGCCCCCTATAGCTACGATATATCGGCACACGCTGAATATTTAAACACGAAATTACACATTTTTAGCTAAGTTTGAATGGAGTAAACAGCCTTGACTAAGCCCTCAACGTACTCAAAGCTGCTGACTGACCCTATAACATTCAAACTTTACTCCTTATTAGATTTAATCCCCAAAAATACTTAATCCTTACTCACCATTCATAACATGTGTTTAAAATCCTATTGGTTGATGTCTAAACCTTATAATATAATAAATATAATCCTTAATATCAGTCACTTTAATCAAACCTTAGGTTATCCTTAATATTCTTAAACTATAGATTAAACTTAGAAAATCTATAAGTACTACTATGAGTGTCCAAATAATTCCCGGTCTGAACCAAAAATCCATAGTAACAAAGATAATGCTATAAATACTATCATACTACTATCTATCTTAGCTAAGTAAAGTTCTTGGACTCTACAATTCTCCCCTACTAAAAAGAATTTCGTCCTCGAAATTTATTTATCACATAACTCCGGATACCAGCCTTGCATGTCCTCCTCTAACTCCCACGTTGCCTCGCGTTCAGAACTATTGCTCCATAGGACTTTGACTATAGGAAGGCTCTTAGACCGTAACTGCTTCATCCCTCTATCTAGGATGCTAACCGGTCGGTCCTCGTAACTTAAGTCTTTCTGGAGCGCTATTGTATCGTACTTGAGGACGTGAGATGGATCTGACACATATTTGCGTAACATCGAGATGTGGAAGACGTTGTGACTATCGGCTAGTGCTGGCGGTAGGGCTAGTCTATACGCAACTGTTCCCACTTTGTCCAATATCTAAAAGGACCTATGAATCGGGGACTAAGCTTGCCTTTCTTTCCGAACCGCTTGACACTTTTCATAGGAGATATCTTCATGAAGACTTGATCTCCAACTTGGAATTCCACATCGCGTCGCTTGGTATCCGCATATCTTTTCTGGCGGCTTTGAGCAGTCAGCATACGCTGTCTAATAAGTGTTACTGCTTCTTGAGCTTGTCTAATAGCTTCGGGCCTTAGAAGCTGCCTTTCTCCTACCTCGTCCCAGTGCAACGGTGATTGGCACCTTCGTCCAAATAGCAACTCATAAGGTGTCATTCCGATCGTTGACTGGTAGCTGTTGTTGTATGAGAACTCGATCAGTGGTAAGTACTTGTTCCACGATCCTTCGAAATCAAGTACACATGCGCGTAGCATATCCTCTAAAATATGAATCGTACGCTCGAACTTCCCATCTGTCTGAGGATGGAAAGCTGTACTAAGGCTTAATTTAGTACCTATAGCTTGTTGTAAGCTTCTCCAAAATCTTGACGTAAATACTGATCCTCTATCTGACACTATCGTCTTGGGGATTCCATGCAATCGTACAATCTCCTGGATGTAGATGTCTGCATGTTGGTCTGTCGTATATGAAGTCTTAACAGGAAGAAAATGAGCCGACATGGTTAGTCTATCTATGACTATCCAAGCGGAATCATGCTGCTTATTCGTCTTTGGCAGACACGTTACGAAGTCCATGGCTATATCGTCCCACTTCCATTCTGGTATGCTAAGCGGTTGCAATAATCCTGCAGACCGCTGATGCTCCGCTTTCACTTGCTGGCATACCAGACACTTAGATACATACTCCGCTATGTCCTTCTTCATACCTGGCCACCAATAGACTGCCTTGATGTCATGAGTCATCTTGGTAGACCCTGGATGAACTGAGTACGGAGTATTGTGCGCTTCTTCTAGGATCGTCTTCTTAATACTTTGATTGTCTGGCACGCATACCCGATCCTTATATCTCAATAAACCTTGACTGGATATTGAGAAATATGTAGTCTTGCCTTCTCTGACTGCATCCATGTGCGCTGTTAGTGTGTCATCATGCCTCTGACCAATCCGTATGTCCTCTAACAGATTCGATTGGATAGACAAGTTAGCCAGCTTGCCTACAATCACTTCTATTCTGGCACTAATCAGCTCCTGCTGTAGCGGCTTCTCTATTCCGGCTAAAGCTGCTAAATTTCCATAACTTTTCCTACTAAGTGTATCGGAAACTACGTTCGCCTTCCCCGGGTGGTATAGGAAATCGTAATCCCTTACTAACTCCAACCACCGGCGCTGCCTCAAGTTAAGCTCCCTTTGAGTAAAGAAGTACTTTAAACTCCTGTGGTCCGTATAAATCTCACACCGTTCTCCGTAAGGATAATGGCGCCAGATTTTTAACGCAAAGACCACCGCTGCCAACACCATATCGTGAGTTGGATAGCGTTGCTTATACTCCTTCAACTGACGTGAGGCGTAAGCTATCACCTCGTCGTTTTTGCATCAAAACGCATCCCAATCCTAGCTTTGATGCATCGCTTTAGACAACGAACTTATCGTCGGGTGTCGGTACACTAAGTACTGGTGTTGAGCAAAGCTTATCTTTAAGCAACTGGAAGCTTTCTTCACATTTATCGTTCCAGTTAAACTTTTATTGCTTCCGGGTCAGGTTGGTGAGTGGAGTGGCTATCTTAGAAAAGCCCTCTACAAACTTTCTATAATAACCTGCTAGCCCTAAGAAGCTTCTTACTTCCGACGCGTTCTTTGGTCTAGGCCAATTCTTCACGGCCTCTACCTTTGATGGATCTACTGCAACTCCGTCTTTCGATATGATGTGCCTGAGGAACGCCACTTGCGAAAGTCAAAATTCGCATTTCTTGAACTTGGCGTAAATTTTATGCTCCTTCAATCGCGTCGAATTCATCCTCAAATGTTCCTCGTGCCCTACTTCATCCTTGGAGTATACTAAGATATCGTCGATGAATACAACGACGAATTTATCTGAGTAATCCTTGAAGACCCTATTCATTAAGTCCATAAACGCGGCTGGTGCGTTAGTAAGACCAAAAGACATAACCAAGAACTCGTAATGTCCATAACGAGTCCTAAAGGCTGTCTTAGGAATATCTTCTCCCTTTACCTTGAGCTGATGATACCCGGACCCTAAATCGATCTTAGAAAATACAGTCGCGCCTCGGAGTTGATCAAACAAATCATCAATTCGAGGTAGCAGGTACTTGTTCTTAATCGTTACTTTGTTCAGCTTATGATAGTCTATGCACATCCGCATACTTCCGTCCTTCTTCTTCACGAATAGTACCGGAGCTCCCCATGGTGAATGGCTTGGCCTAAGTCTAGGAGTTCTTGTAGCTGCGTCTATAACTCCTTGAGTTCCGTAGGTGCCATCCGGTATGGTGCCTTAGAGATAAGCTCGGTGCCTGGTACTAATTCTATCGTGAAGTCTATCTCTCGAGTTGGTGGCAATCCTGGCAAGTCATCGGGAAAAACTTCTGGAAATTCTTGTATAACTCAAACATCTCTAACTTTAAGTGACGTCTCCTTCTCCACATTCGTGATGCTGGCTAAGAACACTTGACATCCTTTCTCTATCCTTTGTTGAGCTTTGAGAGATGACACTAACGGGGTGCGTAATCCTGAAGCTTGTCCCATGAAGCATCGTCTCTGGCCATCAGGAGTCTTGAACATCACCTTCTTGCGTTTGCTGTCGATCGTTGCGCCATGCCGTGCTAGCCGATCCATGCCTAGTATTACATTGAAGTCCTTGATCACTAGCTCTATCAGGTCTCCTTCTAGTTCTATGTCCTCAATCTTGATCGGTACGCCTCGTACTATTCGTGATGATAGAACTACTTTGCCCGAAGGCAACTCGGTTACAAACCTAGTTCTAAATCTTTCACTAGGTTTGTCTAGTTTTTCTATCATTCCTAATGAGATATACGAGTATACTGCTACCAATCAAGCGATACTAGAACATATACTATCGAGGATAGGATCTGACCTGTAAATCCTTGTTACTAGCATGGGTTCCTCCTTGGGTCAAGGCAAAGACTTTGGTCTGGAACCATCGTTTAATCCTTCTTCTCCTTACTAACATTAATCTGAATCCTTTCTACTTCTATTGCCATTTCTAGAATATTGGCATAGGTAGTGGTTCCCAGGTTTGCTAACTTAACCCCTAATTCCATCTTTGGTCTAAGTCCTCTGACGAACTTGGTCAACCTCGTAAAGTCGATTGGGACCAACTCTGGTGCAAACTTGACTAATCTGTTGAACTGACGAGCATATTCTTCTATCATTAGCGATGACTTCCGAGGTGTAATAATTCTTGTGGAACGGCTCCACAAATCTTGTCCATATCATGGTGGTGACATCGTTAGTCTGCTGAACTAAGTCCCACCATATTCTGGCATCCTTCCTGAGTAATGACGAGACGCAGGATATGCGGTCCGTATTACTGAGGTTCATGTGCGTAAGAATTGGCTTCACATTCCTTAGCCACTCTTCTGCCTCAAAGGGGTCTATAGTCCCTTCGAAGTTTGGAGCGTGCTGCTTGCGGAACCTTTCATACACTGACTCCATATTCGGTACTGGATGTGGCACATAGTTCGTCACTGGCCATCCCCCATATGGACCAACTTGTTGGGGTGCTAAGGCCATTTGTTGTAGCTGCGGCTGCGGTTGCGGCGGAGGCTGAGGCTGAGTCTGCGCCTGTTGACGTTGTTGCTGCAAGAGTTCCTCGACTTGTTGTCTCCGTCTAGCGATTTCCGCGGTGTTGTCAGCTGGCGGTGTCGGCGTGTTGTGGCTAGTAGTAGCACGCACTCCTCTTCTGCGAACTGGAGGGCATTATTGGTCGTTGGAACAACGTTGGAGGCGTTTCCGCTGGTGCGTGCAGATCTTCGGAGCGACATCTTCACCAAAAGTTCTAACAGTCGAGAACTTGTTAGAACTTACCCTAATAGGCTCTAAGGCAAAAACTTATTCTAAAACAAACATATCTCGGACCTATTTATTATGACTTCTTATGAAAAATTATATAGGTCTTTATTTATTATTAGAGTGGGTTTCTATACTTAGAAAAACAAGTCATCTTTATTTTCTAGGTGTGTTTCTACTCATCCTATATGACTTAATTCTCAGGCTCGAAACTTATCTTTGTTCCAAAGTTAACCATATTGAGGGAGGGCTGGGATCAGTAAAATCGTTCCCACTACTAAGGCCCCCTAACTCTCAATAAGGAAACTTGGTTCATTGATTTGTATCCACCTTCACTGAACTTAGTCATTATTCATTTTACTTATTACTTATTATGATTGCGAAAATAAAATCAAACTCATACATGATGATAAAATAACATGAAATTAATTTGGAAAAATAATTTTCACTTATTACAATCATAAAATAAAGAAACAAAACAAACAATGAAAAACTAGCTATTCTAAAAATCGGGATCTTCTACATCCGATCCTTCATCTAGCATATCATTATCTATCTCCTTATAATCATCATTGTCTTGAGCCTCAAAATTTCCTCGGGGAAGATTCAAGAAGATCCTATGTTGTTGCTCATTAGTGAATTGAAACTCTAAATCATAGGTGAACTTAAGTATGAGAGAATAATATCTTAGGGCTGCTTGTAAGTCATCATCATTATTTATATTCTCCCATATTTCTTCTAAAGTTAAAATTGCTGAAGGGAAATCTTTTAAAAGCCTAATTACTAGGACATATTGTTCTGCAGCTCTCATCATGATTTGCTTAGACTCTTGAAGGTGACCTATCTCTTTGTGGAACAAGATCAATCTTTGAGTGATCTTTTCTAGTGCTCCTACGGTGTTTCTTGGCTCCCTTATTCTTTTTAAAGCCTTAATGGCTCGGATATCCTCATTGCTTAAAGCTCCGTTCATTCTTAACTGAAAACATAAACACTAAAAGTGTTAGCTATACACATAAGTAACATAACTAGTAACTTAAACACTTACTTGGCGGTCCGATTCGGAGCTTTGAGCGTGTGTATCGATGAGAACTTCATGCGAAGGAACCGTTTTCTCTGATACCAACTGTAATGACCCACTACTCTAAACTATTTGGACCATTAGCGAAACTATACATAAAACTTACATTTTTACGAAAATACCATAATTTATTGAGTAACTTGCAAAATAAGAGTTATTTACAAAGAAACAGAATACTAAGAAGGATTTGGGATCCCATTGTCTTTAAAAACAAAACATGATTTATATGAAAAGAATTACATAAGAAAATGCGGAAAAATACATATAAAACCATAGAAATTAAAAGGAGACTACATCCTCGAATCGAATAACGCTCGGCCCCTTGACTCCATTCATCATCGATACACATCCTCCAAGCGTCACGAATCTTTCCACCTCTAAAGCTTATTTCCTGCACATAAACAGAAAGGAATGAGCCTAATGCCCAGCAAGGAAAAATCTAACACATAGTCATAAACATAAACATAATTTCATAATAACGTAAAGACATATCATAACACATAATTCACTTATTATAATGGCCATTATTACTTGGGGTCCCATAGACTAAACAAGCTTATGCCCATGAGATTAGTGGGGTCCTACCAGCTAAATAGGCATATGCCCACAATCTTTTTGGGGTCTTGTTAGTCAAATAGGGCATATGCCCAAGCCTACAAACATACATACATACATACATACATACATAACACATTCATAACATATCATAACATAACACATATGATAACATAAGCACATAACATATTGATTCTAGCCTATTTTCCTTACCAAAGTTACCGGAATAAAATGGACTGAGTTGGGACTTTTTGGAACACTCCTAAAACCATAATGAACAAGAGTGAGTCTAAAGAAAGGAGATGAAATGAAAGAGAATAGGAAGACTAAACCATTAAAAGAAAATATGCTTACCACAACTTAAGTGCTTAAGAACTTGGATTCCCTAACCAAAATAAGAATGAGGTTAGGAAATTGAGTAGAAGACTAAGAGAAAGGAAACATAATACAGAAAGGAACTAGAGTTTTGGTTACCTCAAAGATTTGCAAGATCAATCTAACCTCCACCGAAATACTATAGAACTCACTTCCCAAAGTGTTTGATAAGCTTATGATGTTTAAGCTTATAGTTTTCCCAAACCAGGTGTTTACACTCTCACACTCACTTAACACTAGCAGCTTCTGAACTTAGAGCAAAAGGTGAATAATGGCTGGGTACTAGGTCCTATTTATAGAGTTTGGAGATGAAAAGATCTTGATTTTACTTGAATAAAAATAATGGCTTTTTAGGTGAAAATCATTTGAATAATCGTTCAGCAGAGGCTGAAGACTCGTTCAAAAGATGCTGGACTTATGAAGAAGTTTGAATGGCTGAAAGGAAAAGAATTCAAAAACAATTGAACATATGCTGAAGGAGGCGATATATCGCCCCCTGTAGGCGATATATCGCCTGGGCCAGTATGCCCGAGGCGACCGTGCATCGATTCGTGTTTTCCGTATCTACGTGCTGCGATATATCGCCCCCTATAGCTGCGATATATCGGCACACGCTGAATATTTAAACACGAAATTACACATTTTTAGCTAAGTTTGAATGGAGTAAACAGCCTTGACTAAGCCCTCAACGTACTCAAAGCTACTGACTGACCCTATAACATTCAAACTTTACTCCTTATTAGATTTAATCCCCAAAAATACTTAATCCTTACTCACCATTCATAACATGTGTTTAAAATCCTATTGGTTGATGTCTAAACCTTATAATATAATAAATATAATCCTTAATATCAGTCACTTTAATCAAACCTTAGGTTATCCTTAATATTCTTAAACTATAGATTAAACTTAGAAAATCTATAAGTACTACTATGAGTGTCCAAATAATTCCCGGTCTGAACCAAAAATCCATAGTAACAAAGATAATGCTATAAATACTATCATACTACTATCTATCTTAGCTAAGTAAAGTTCTTGGACTCTACAAGTAGCAGTAGTAGTAGTAGTAGTAGTAGCAGTAGTAGTAGTAGCAGTAGTAGCAGTAGCAGTAGTAGTAGTAGCAGTAGTAGCAGTAGCAGTAGTAGCAGTCGTAGCAGCAGCAGTAGTAGCAACAGCAACAGTAGTAGCAGTAGCAGTAGTAGCAGTAGTAGAAGTAGCAGTAGCAGTAGAAGGAGCAGTAGCATAGCAATAGTAGTAATAGTAGCAGGAGTAGCAGTAGTAGCAGTAGTAGAATTAGTAGCAGTAGTAGGAGCAGCAGTAGCAATAGTAGCAGTAGTAGTAGTAGTAGTAGTAGCAGTAGTAGCAGCAGCAACAACATCAATAGTAGTAGTAGTAGTAGTAGCAGCAATAGTAGCAATAGCAGCAGTAGCAGGAGAAGTAGCAGCAGCAGCAGCAGTAGTAGTAGTTAGTATTAGTTTGTAGTATGTTAGATTCCGTGGATTTTGTTTCAAGTCGGGACTTAGTTGGAAACTCATAGCAACAGTTATGAATTTTATAAGTTTAATTTATAGTGGTGGTAGTAGTTAGTAGTAGTTTGTAGTATGTTAGATTCCGTGGATTTTGTTTCAAGTCGGGACTTAGTTGGAAACTCATAGCAACACTTATGAATTTTATAAGTTTAACCTATAGTATAAGAATATTAATTATAAGAACCTTCCAGAACCATTAAGAGCATGACACATGTCATAATCATGTTTATTTAAGGATTTAAGTATTTTTTTTTTTAAATAAAAGAAAAATCTAGAAACTCTAGAACCTTCCAAAACCATTAAGAGCATGACACTTGTCATAATTATGTTTATTTAAGGATTTAAGTATTTTTTTAATAGGATAGTTTCACTCCTCAAACTCTATAAATATGACCTATTGCTCAGCCATTTTCTTCATTCTTCAAGTTGTGTTCAGAGCCTTCAAACTGCTAGGATTTCTATAGAGAGATACACTTGGGTTTTTGGATAAAAGCTTTATAAAAACTTGGGTAGTGAGATAAAGTGTGTTTTGAATATTGAAGTGTAGATCGTTTCTAGTTCATCCAAGGTAATATTATTCATAAGTTCTATTATTTATGATTCCTTAGTTTTCCTTAAATTTCTTTAAGATCCTAACTTTTGTTTATGGTTTTGTGGTTAGGTGTTTAAGTTTTTTAATCTAAGGTTAGTTTCCTCTTTGATGGTTTATTTTTCTTTTCATCTCTTTTCTTTAGAAACTCACCATTTTTTTTTACTTTTGGTTTTAGGAGTGTTCTAATCCCGCTCTTGTTCTCAAATATCCCAGTTTTGGTAAGGAAAATAGGATAGATTTTATATGCTTATATGTTATGATATGTTATGTTATGATATACATGAATATGTCTTGTAATCCTTGGGGCTTATAGTTGCTTAGCTAGCAAACCTCAATGCTTTTATGTCGCGTGAGTCTTATAGTTGCTTAGCTAGCAAACCCCAATGTTTTTATGTTGCTTGTAGCTTATAGTTGCTTAAATAGCAAACCCCAAGATTACCATTTTCATGGGTTAGAGTTATGATATATGTTTTATAGTATATGTTTATGATATAGTCTTATGTATATGATTTATGTTATATGTTGTTAGTAGATTTTCCTTGTTGGGCATTAGGCTCACTCCTTTATTTTAAGTGTGATGCAGGAAAATAGATATGGAGGCGGAATGATTCTTGAAAGCATGACATTTGTGTTGAGGATGAACGAACTAAGTGGACTGCGTGTCGATCGAGGATGATGTTTATTTTAGTCTTTTGAATTATGTTTCTTTTGTAATTCAGCATCTAGTTTTTGAACAATTGATTTAAAGCTATGTTTTTATGTTTTATTAAACAATGGGTACCCTTACCACATTTTATATTTTACTTTGTAATTTGCACAATATTTATGTTGGAGTTTTAATAAAGTTATTGTTATTTCTTATGTATGTTTTCTTCAAAGTAGTAGCTATGTCTAGTAGTTTTAATGGTCCATAGTCTTAGAAATAGTTAGGTCATTACAAAGCGCCGTGGCCCTCAGGCCCATCAGCACCACTGCCCACCTGCACCAAGCTTGGGCCGCAGCCCCACCTCAAAACCCAGTCAAAACCACGTTTTATCCTTTTTAAAACCTTCCAATAACCTACCCAAACATCTCCAAATTCCAAAATCAAAGTTCCCAAACATCCTAATCTTCCAAAACCATTAAAACCCGAGTCTCAAATCATCGAAAATCTCATCAAAACACAAAATCCAATTCAAGCTTAAAAACTTTAAAAACTTAGAATTTAAAACTTGGATTACCTTCGATTGAGTTGTTTCCCAACTAAATCCTCCAGCTAATAAGCTTCTAATCTTCCCTAGAATCCCTATGTCTCAATCCTCACTTGAATCCGAGTCCTAGAACTCAAGTTTTTTTCGAAAATGCGATCGGGTGTCGAAATGGAACTTTTAGGAAGAGAGAACGTTCTGAACGTTCTTTTTACTTATTAACAGGTTACTTCAAGCTTAAGTAGCCTTAAACAAATCCTAATGCTCGGGATCCCGAAAACGTCCCCGGGGCAAAATAGTCAAAACTTCTAGAATTTCCCCTTGAACTTACTAACTCCCAATTTATCATCAAATATTTATTCCCATTACCCAATATCCCGGTAATGCACTAAATACCCCTTGACTCACTTCGAGTCAATTATAAATTCTGTTGTGACTTTCCCACTAGCTTACCTCCTAGGATCATCTCGTACTGATTAACCCTAGCGTAACCAAATAATAAAGAAGCACCACACATATACCACATATATGCCAAATATACCAAAAATGGCCAAAATATGAAAATCACCCAATTAATCAAAAATAGGTTCACATGCATATTTAATACACCTAAACATGCATATAATCATTTAATAACATAATAAATCAATTATGGCCCTCCCAGCCTCCTAATCAAGGTCCTAAACCTTATTAGGAAATTTGGGGCATTACAACTTTGTAACGCCCCATGTCACTATGGCTGCTTCCTGGAATGACGACTGACCCTACAAACCAACACGAGTCTTTCCACCGTGCTTTGTCCTCACTCGCACGCTTCCTGGGAAAACTTCCCAAGAGGTCAACCATCATGAGATTACTCCATGTCAAGCACGCTTAACTTTGGAGTTCCCAAGTGATGGGCTACCGAAAAGAAGATGCATCTTTTTGCAGAGGTAGTACCCATCAATCAATTTAAGCCATCTTCAACTGTGTAGTCCCATACCTACACAGTCTTAGAATCATCACACTTGACCTTCCCAGGCGATGTGGGATTGCACAGCTTTACCCAGTCTTTCCCCCTACGGATCACGGGATACTGACTGTCACAATAACCCCCCTTTGGGGTCCGACGTCCTCGTCATCTACATTTCCGACTGGGTTAAGGCTTTGATACCATTGTAACGCCCCACATCACTATGGCTGCTTCCTGGAATGACGACTGACCCTACAAACCAACACGAGTATTTCCAACGTGCTTTGTCCTCACTCGCACGCTTCCTGGGAAAACTTCCCAGGAGGTCACCCATCATGAGATTACTCCAGATCAAGCACGCTTAACTTTGGAGTTTCCATGTGATGGGCTATTGAAAAGAAGATGCCTCTTGTTGGCATAGGTAGTACCCATCAATCCATTTAAGCCTTCTTCAATTGTGTAGTCCCATACCTACACAGTCTTAGAATCATCACACTTGACCTTCCCAAGCGATGTGGGATTGCAAAGCTTTACCCGGTCTTTCCCCCTACGGATCACGAGATACTGACTGTCACACCAATAGATTGGCCTTTTCGTTGGTACTGTCGGCAGTATATACTGTATTATGTATCTCCATGTTGAGAACATGGGTTATAGGGAACTCGTGAAATGAGTTATGGGAATCTGGAAATTGAGGCTAAGTTATCCTTTGAGGAGTAGCCAGTTCAGATTTTAACAGAAAGAATAAGGTTCTGAGGAAAAAAATTGTACCTTGGGTCAAGGTAATGTTACAGATGCTGTGAGGTCGAGGGAACAACCTAGGAAACTGGAATTAGTTATGTGGAATATATATTTCGGGCAGTTCAGATAAATTTTGAGGATGAAATTTCTGTAAGGAGGGGATAGTTGTAATGCCCCAAATTTCCTAATAAGGTTTAGGACATTGATTAGGAGGTCGGGAGGGCCATAATTGATTTATTATGAAATTAAATGATAATATGCATGTTTAGGTGTATTGAATATGCATGTGAACCGATTTTTTATTAATTGGGTGATTTTCATATTTTGGCCATTTCGGGCATATTTGACATATATGTGATATGTTAGGAAAAATTAGATTGTCTCAATGGAAATGGGTAAGAATATTACAACTCTATGCAATAATATTACAAATAAATATAAATTGATTAAATAAGGTTACAACTCTATAACTAAAAATTACAAATAAACAAAGAAAATGAAGAAGAATAGTGAGAATACAACTCTAAGCAAAAGATTACAAGTAAAATAAAGTGTTTGGACCAAAAGAAAAGATTACAACTCTTAAACAAAATATACAAGTAAATAGAACAAGAGAATAAGAAGAAAAACAATAGAATAAAATGAAGAACAGAAACACAAGCAAACTCTCACTTACACAACCTAAGTGAAGAGGGTTGGGGATCACCAACTTGAACAAGGTTTAAAACCTTTGTCCAAAAACTTATTTCCCCCTAACTCAAGCATAAAGGATCTCTCTCAGATATTGGAAATGCTTTATGAAATTATCAAGCCTCAAGGTGTTTCTAGCCAAGTGCTCTAATGGATAGAAATGTTGTGTCTTTCAAGTGAGCTATAGGCTCCTATTTATAGAGTTTAGAGACACCCTTTGAATTTCAAATTCCACCAACCCCCATGGCTGTTACCAATATTTAATTGGATTAATATAGAATTAAAAATGAGATTTGGGAGTTATTTGGGTTTTTTGAGCCATTCAACAAAGATTGAAAAAACTGAAGAAAAAAAATAGTCAGTTTTGGCATGTGGCCGTGGCCGCGGCCACTACTCTCTGTCCCACTGGCCACAACCACCAACATTCAATGGCCACGGCCACTGACCATTTTCAGCACTTAAAAATGTGTTGTTTTTCCAAACGGTTCCAAACCGTCCCAAATAATTTTGTAACTCCCAAAACACATTATTGGGATTAAAAGCATATCTCTAACAGCCATTTCACATATGGCTTTATGAAATTCATCTCAATATTGTGTAACACCAAATTTACATAATAAAGGGTAATATTTGGAAGTTACAAATTTGTAACTCTCTATTATATGTTACAATATGTGACACTCTTTATCACATTTATTTAATCTAAAACATTATATTATAATATAATATAATATTACATTATATTATAAAATAATATAACATTCCCCCACTAGATTAAATAGTTATCTATTGTAACAATTATTTAATCAATCATTATATTTTAAAATATAACATATCTCCCACTTTATTAAATAAGAACTCTCTCTTATAGGAGTCATTGCATTAGTGCATAAAGCAAAGTGTTTTTCAACTTGAAATTTACTATAGTGCAATTATCACAAAATTTGTCGAAAATTTCGTTGCACTAGGCATTGAACCATCTTTTCATGATAACAAATCGATGATAACACACACACCTTTTCAATGTTCACTTGAGACATCCATGTCTCACTTTGCACCGTTAATGGCCATGTGCACTTTCCATTCATGGGCGTTCTTGAGAATACTCCCAATTCTCATGAGAGGCGGCACCACCCCTAGGTCTATATAGGTAGAATTCTTACAGTATTTTGTTACCAAAAATACTTGTCTTCACAAGACTGAATTCTATTAAAATACCTTTCGGTTTTAACCCTCAACTTGGTAACACACAAGTACTCAATATCTCAGATGGGACTTGTTTTGAGTACAACTAATATTCACTTAATAGACTTGTTGTTACCTATTGAACCTAACACTAGTTGAATAACTAGTGTTAAGATAGGTTACCATCAATCGTAAAACTCTTTAGGGAGTTTAAGTCCCATCCCTCGAGGTGATGCAGCCATTAAATCCCTCGTTAGTGGCTTAGTGAAAGGATCCGCCAGATTTTCACTTGTTCTCACATAGGATATTGAGGTGACTCCTCTTTGAATCAATTCTCTTACATATCCATGTCTTAGACTAATGTGTCTAGACTTCCCATTATACACTCTGCTGTATGCTCTAGCCAATGTCACTTGGCTATCACAATCTATCGATAAAGTAGATACATTCTCTTTGATTAGGGGAATCTCTATCAACAGATCCCTTAACCATTCGGCCTCTTTGCCGGTAGCAGCTAGAGCTATGAACTTTGCTTCCATAGTGGAATGAGATATACAGGTTTGTTTCTTGGAACCCCAAGAAATTGCACCTCCACCAAGTGTAAATACCCAACCAGTTGTGGACAAGTTGTCCCCAAGATTGGATATCCAACTTGCATCTGTATATCCTTCTAAAATTGAAGAAAATTTGGAGTAGTGAAGGCTTAGTCTTTTGGTTTTCTTGAGATAACCTAGGACTCTTCCAATTGCCTTCCAGTGATCCACACTTGGATTACTTGTAAACCTACTAAGTTTACTTACCGCAAATGCTATATCAGGTCTAGTACATTGGGCAGCGTACATTAGACTCCCTATAGCACTAGCGTACTCCAATTGAGCCACCGCTCTTCCTTCATTCTTCTCTAGTTTTACACTATGATCGAATGGAGTATTGGCATCTTTAACCTTGAGATGATTAAATTTGTTCAATACTTTCTCAACATAGTGGGCTTGTCCTAACGCAAAACCCCGACTATGTTTCTTTACTTTGATACCAAGTATGGTGTTTACTTCTCCAAGATCTTTTATCTTGAAGTTTGATGATAGAAACCTCTTCGTTTCTTCTACCCCTTTCATACTATTACTTAGAATAAGCATGTCATCCACATATAAGCAAACAATGAGCACATATCCCGTACAAGTGTTGGAATACAAACACTTGTCTCCATTGTTATGTCTAAACCCATTAGACATTATGGCTTGATCAAATTTCTCATGCCATTGCTTAGGAGCTTGTTTCTATCCATATAAGGATTTTACAAGTCTACAAAATTTATGTTCATATTTTGGTAGGACAAACCCTTCGGGTTGTTCCATATAGACCTCCTCATTGAGGTCGCCATTAAGGAATTCCGTTTTGACATCCATTTGATGAACATACAAGTTGTGTATAGAAGCTAAAGCAAACAAAATTCTTATAGAAGTTGTTCTTGCAACAGGCACATAAGTATCGAAATAATCAATATCCTTCTTTTGCCTAAACATTTAAGCTACTAATCTAGCTTTAAAGGTTTGGATAGTGCCGTCAGTGTGGTATTTTCTCCTAAATACCCACTTACACCCAATTGGCTTAGACCCCGGTGGGAGCTCTACCAATTCCCAAGTGTTATTGGAAAGAATGGAATCCTTCTCATCATTGATTGATCTTTCCAAAATGCACTATCTCTCGATTGCATAGTTTCTCTATAAGTCTTAGGATCATCCTCAACGAGACGTACAATAGTAATTTTCCTAATAACTTCCTCTCTATTCCCTTCTACCATGTAGAATGAAATTCGTTGAGAATCTAACTCATCCGCTACTAGACTTTTATGATTTTTAAGTCTTTGACTTCTTCTAGGTTCAAATGGTTGCTTTACATCCTTTTGAGAATTCTCCTCTTGAGAATCAACTTTGGATGTAGAAGCTTGAGAATTGTTCTCATATAACAAATTCTCCTTTAGAGATGTTGAAGCTTGAGAATTGTTGTCACGTAACATATTCTCAAAGAATTTAACTTCTCTAGATTCAATCACAATATTAGACTCTAAGTCTAATAGCCTATAAGCTTTACTATTGTTGGCATAACCAACAAAAGCACACTTTATGGCTCTTGAACCTAACTTTGTTCTATTAGGTTCGTTTTTCTTGCAATATGCAAGACACCCCCACACTTTGAAGTACCCTATGTTGGGTTTTCTTCCTTTCCATAACTCATATGGAGATATCTCATTTTTCTTCATCGGTATTCGATTAAGAATGTGACAAGTGGTTAAAAGCGCTTCACCCCATAAGTTGAAGTTCAACTTAGAAAACACCAACATAAAATTGATCATCTCTAGATAAGTCCTATTTTTCCTTTCGGCAACACTATTGTGTTGTGGTGTATAAGGTACAGTGCACTCATGAATTATATCATTCTCTTCACAAAATGTATTGAATTCATTAGAGAAGTACTCTCCTCCTCTATCACTTCTTAGCACCTTAATCTTTTTTATTTAGTTGATTTTCAACTTCTAATTTATACAATTTAAAAGCATCAAAAGTTTCATCTTTATGCTTTAAAAGAAACACATAGGTATATCTACTAAAATCATCTATAAAAGTAAGAAAATACATTTTACCACCTCTAGTTAAAACACCATTTAATTCACAAAGATCACTATGGATTAAATCTAGTAAATTAGATGATCTTTCTACACTAGGAAATGGTTTCTTAATCATTTTTGCATTAACACATGTTTCACATTTACCATAGTTTTTAATATTGCATGCAATCATATCACATTTAACTACTCTTTTCATGGTTGAAAAACCTATATGCGATAGTCTAAGATGCCACAAAAATAAAGAATCATACTCAACAATATAGGTAGAATTAGAATTTTTATTGATAACATTGAAAGTTACATCATTGGTGCACAATTTAACCATACCCTCACAAGAGTACTCCTTTCCCAAAAATATATTTGATTTGGTAAGTATAAGTTTACCGGACTCAAAAACGGTTTTAATGCCAGGCTTGCCAAGCAAATCACCACTTACCAAGTTTCTACTCATTTCGGGAACATAAAGTACATTCACTAATGTAACTTTCTTGCCGGAGGTGAAAAAGACTTCAATGGTACCTTTGCCAAGTACCTTGGATTTGCCCTCATTACGCATTTGAATCTCATGGTTGCCCTTTGACTCTTCAAAGGTCTTGAACAATGATTTGTCATAGGTGACATGGACGGTGGCACATGTATCATACCACCACCCTTTCACCTTGCCTTGGACCGCATTCACCTCACTAAGGGTAGCAACTATGTTTTCCTCTTGAGTTACATTCACCTTAGGTCCTTGTTGGTCTTTTCTATGCCTACGCTCTCTAGCATAGTGACCCTTTTTCCCACACACAAAGCAAGGACCTTTCTCGCCCTTAACTTGTTTGGGTTGGTTTTTGGACCCAAAGGTTTCTCGTTACCCTTTTTCCCTTTGTGTTTTGGGATGTTTTGGTTGTGACACCACATTTGCTTTGGAAGTCTCTCCATTAGACCCCTCCACAAGTTTATCTCTACATATCGATTCCTCTTCGATTCGAATATGCTTTTGGATTTCCTCTAAAGAATAATCCTCATTTTTATGAAGGATTCTTTTCCTATAGCTCTTCCAAGTTGGTGGTAATTTAGCCACTATAGCACCAACTTGAAAGGCCTCGGGAAGCTCAATCTTTAAAACTTTCAGTTTGTTAACAATTATTTGCAATTCATGAATTTGAGGAAGAATAGGTTTATCACCAAAAATTTTGAAATCAAAGTATTGAGATATCAAAAAAAAACTTGGTACCTTCCTCTTTCGCCTTGAACTTTTTCTCAAGTGCATCCCATATCTCCTTGGCCGATTTGGTCTCGGTGTAGAGGTCATAGAGTCTATTGGATAGGGCGTTGAGGATATGACCCCTACAAAGGAGATTGTCCTCCTCCCTCTGCCTTCTTTTCTCCACCTCCTCGGGAGTGTCCTTGTCGGATGGCATTGGGAGAGGTTCTAGAGTGGATTCTAGAATGTAGGCGATTTTGAGATTGGTCAAAAGGAATCACACCTTGTCTTGCCACCTAGTGAAATTGGACCCATCAAACCTATCCAACCTCACTAGGTCTTGATTCATGATTTTGATGGTCTCACCTTCCATTGAAACAAATAAAGGGATAAGCTTTTGAATGTTAGGAAAAATTAGATTGTCTCAATGGAAATGGGTAAGGATATTACAACTCTATGCAATAATATTACAAATAAATATAGATTGATTAAAAAAAGGTTACAACTCTATAACTGAAAATTACAAATAAACAAAGAAAAGGAAGAAGAATAGTGAGAATACAACTCTAAGCAAAATATTACAAGTAAAATAAAGTGTTTGGACCAAAAGAAGAGATTACAACTCTTAAACAAAATATACAAGTAAATAGAACAAGATAATAAGAAGAAAAACAATAGAATAAAATGAAGAACAGAAACACAAGTATACTCTCACTTACACAACCTAAGTGAAGAGGGTTGGGGATCACCAACTTAAACAAGGTTTAAAACCTTTGTCCAAAAGCTTATTTCCCCCTAACTCAAGCACTAAGGGTTCTCTCTCAGATATTGGAAATGCTTTATGGAATTATCAAGCCTCAAGGTGTTTCTATGCAAGTGCTCTAATGGATAAAAATGTTGTGTCTTTCAAGTGAGCTATAGGCTCCTATTTATAGAGTTTAGAGGCACCCTTTGAATTTCAAATTCCACCAACCCCCATGGCTGTTACCAATATTTAATTGGATTAATATGGAATTAAAAATGGAATTTGGGAGTTATTTGGGTTTTTTGAGCCCTTCAACAAAGATTGAAAAAACTGAAGAAAAAAAAAATGGTCAGTTTTGGCCTGTGGCCGCGGCCGCTACTCTCTGTCCCACTGGCCGCGGCCACTGACCATTTTCAACACTTAAAAATGTGTTGTTTTCCCAAACGGTTCCAAACCCTCCCAAATAATTTTGTAACTCCCAAAACACATTATTGGGGTTAAAATCATATCTCTAACAGTCATTTCACATATGGCTTTATGAAATTCATCTCAATATTGTGTAACACCAAATTTACACAATAAATGGTAATATTTGGAAGTTACAAATTTGTAACACCAAATATGTTACATTATTTGGATATATCTCATATATCTAAATATTGTAACTCTCTATTATATGTTACAATATGTGACACTCTTTGTCACATTTATTTAATCTAAAACATTATATTATAATATAATATAACATGATATGTGTGTGGAGCTTCACTATTATTTTGATTATGCTAGGGTTACTCAGCACGAGACGAAGGAGATAAGCTAGTGGGAAAGTCACAACAGGATTTATACTTGACTTGGAGTGAGTCAAGGGATATTTAGCCCATTACTGGGATATTGGGGAATGGGAATAAGTATTTGATGATAAATTGGGAGTTAGTAAGATCAGGGGGAAATTTAGGAGGTTTTGACTATTTTACCCTCGGGGGCGTTTTTGGGACCCCGAGCATTAGGATTTTTGTGAGGTTACTTAAGGTTGAAGTAACCTGTTAAGAAATAAAAAGAACGTTCAGAATGTTCTCTCTCCCTCAAAGTTCCATTTCCAACACCCGATCACATTTTCAAAGGAAACTTGAGTTCTAGGACTCGGATTCAAGCGAGGATCGAGGCATAGCGATTCTAGGAAAGATTAGAAGCTTATTAGCTGGAGGATTTAGTTAGGAAACAACTCAATCGGAGGTAATCCAAGTTTTAAGTTCTAAGTTTTTAAAGTTTTTAAGCTTGAATTGGATTTTGGGTTTTGATGAGTTTTTGGATGATGTGAGACTTAGGTTTTAATGGTTTTGGATGATTAGGATGTTTGAGAACTTTGATTTTTGGATTTGGAGATGTTTGGATAGGTTTTTGGAAGGTTTTAAAAGAGGAAAATTGAGGTTATGGCTGGGTTTCAAGGTGGGGCTGCGACCCTGTTCTTGGGCGCCGCAACCCGAGTTTGGTGCAGGTGGGCGGTAGTGCTGAAGGGCCTGAGGGCCGCAGCGCTTGGGAGGTGGGGCCGCGACATTTGAGGGAATCTGTGGCCAAAATGGTGTTTTTATCATGGGAACTCAAACCTTAGGCCTCAGGATCGTTCCTACTACCTGATTTAGTGGGATTCGACGTCCCGGAGGCTAGGTCTTGGTTCGGGAACCTTTTATTTACTCATTTTGATGAGGTTTTATATTATGGTTATGACTAGGTTATCACTAGGGGATTGGAATCAGGATTGTGCTTGTGGCTCGTTTATTGGTATCCTGTGCTTGGACCAAAGGTAATAAAACTGTACCCAATATGTGATGCATGTGATATATGAGATTAGGGCATGGCATGAATGTTGAAATTGAGATTGGTCAGAGCTTGAGTCTCTATATTTGTGCATGATTATAATTATGCTTCTAATTATTGGTTAAGCATGCTAAATGCCTTATATCTGAATATTTTACATATGATATATGTCTGTTTGCATTACCTCATTGAGGAAGCACTGACTTATTAGTCAGGGATCCACATTGGTGCCTGTATTGATTGTGAAGCTGTGACTTATCAGTCAAGATTAGCAGTAGTACCAAGCACTGGTCGCATGGCATTGACTTATGAGTCAAGGATGGTTTTAGCGTGTTTAACGCAAGCTGAAAATATTAGATCTAATTGACATCTGCATTGAATGACTCATCATGAGCATTAATACCGGACCGACCTCAAGTTCAATGAAAACTAAAAGCGCTTGTCTAGTCTAAAGGCTAGTTATTTAGAGCCAGAGCCTAAAGGCTAAGGTGATCTACACGTCACATGGCTATGAGGGTATGGGGCCTCTGAGATAGACTTACCAGTCATCTAACCGAGATAGACTTATCAGTCATCTGACTAAGATAGTCTTATCAGTCATCTGATCGGGATAGACTTATCAGTCATCTGACTGAGATAGACTTATCCGTCATCTGATCGAGATAGACTTATCAGTCATTTGACCAAGATAGACTTATCAGTCATCTGACTGAGATGGACTTATCGGTCATATATTTAGAGAATGACTTATTAGTCAACTATTCAAAGAATGACTTATTAGTCATCTACTTCAGAGAGACTTATTAGACATCTACTCAGAGCGCAGGACTTCACAAACATTTATTTATACCTGCTTGCATGCATGAGTAGGGTTATTACTGCAGGGCATGCCTATTATGACTTAGTAACATGTTATCACTTGTTCATGAGCATATTGAGTTTTCTTTCTCGGCTTCGGCTCATGGGTACTATGTGGTGCAGGTAAAGGAAAAAGAAAGCTAGACCATCCTTGAGTTGGAGAGCTTAGGTGGCAATGTGTACATATGTGGCTGCTCGACCGCCACGGTTGAGGGTTTAAAGAGGAACTAGGGTTAAACCCTATTTTGCCGCTTAGGTCGGCTAGTTGTAAATATTTTGTTGTAATAAACATTTAAATTATATTTTTGGGATCCCAATGTATACAGTAAACGTTTTAGTGAAACGTTATATCTTAACCAACAAATTTAACCCTAAACTGCTAATCATACTTAGTTACCATATTATGGCCAAATGACTCGATTAGCAAGCTTAGCACTATTTAAAATGCACACCGTAATGGTCCCTAGAGTTTAGGGCGTTGCAACTTGGTATCAGAGCGGGCCAAGGTTAAGGGTTCCTGAAGACAAACTGGGCATGTACACTCGTCACTAAAGATAGCTTCACTCAGGGAATGGTAACTTTTTCTGTAGTTATGTGCTTAACTGCTTAAATAGAATGTAAATGTTTTACTTGCACATTGTATTAGGGAGAATGAGATTCTGATAGAGCGTGGCTCTTGACTATATGATTACCTGCTCCATGAATATATATAAATGTATTAATTGCATGCTGGAGTTGGAAGCATGAGATGAATGCTAATAATCTTTGTGACTTTATAACACTTTGAGGAATGTAATTATAAATTATATTTTGATCAATGACAAAGTTTACTATAATACTAATAATTAGATATTCACTTCTAGGAATGTGCAATGAATAATTGACATAAGTAATGAATCATTCACTTCAAGGAATAACATTGAAAATACCATACTTGCTTCTGGCAAGAAATATTGCATATATAATAACATGACTAATAATATCAATACTCTTTAAAATGAAATTTACTTTCTATCATTCTCTTCAGGGAATAATATTTAAATGTACAACAAAATTGATATACATGTTAACTTCTTTATTGTACAATAAACACACATCCAAGTCAATATTAAAGGTAGTTGCACCTGAATTAATTTATTCTCTTCATATTTGTTTTTCAATCTTGTTTATCATTATTTCATATTTTAATGTTTTGATCCAATTTTCTTAAAACTTTTGGGACTTGAAAAAATCAGTCACCAACTGCATCAATCATAATACATTTCAATATTTTTTTTAATTGTGTTCATAAATTTCATATAATTGACAAATATGTGAAATATTTACTTTAGGGAATTTTGCTAAAATATCATAGCTCTTTAGCAATTATGTTTCTTTTATATATCTTAATGAATAATATCACTTTTGAATAATCTTCAGGATATATGGAAGACCTTATCTCAGGGATCTATAATTTTTTTTTCAATATGCCATAGACATGGAACTTTACAAATTCTAATGTAATCAGTTGTAAATAACTAAAAAATAAATACTATAGAGAAATCAATATTAAATATGTGAGATAGTAAGAACACATACATATGAATATAATCATATTTACGATAACAAGACATTAAACCATCTAATACTATCACAATGATAAAATAACAACTCACATATATATTTTTTTATGATCAATATATATAGTATGGTAATCATATAAAGATGCACTCGCAATAAAATATTTTAACCTCAATAAACTATGATGACTAGAGGCTTGATAATGAATTTTGTTATCAACACAAGATGATGGTTGAAGATTGAATCATCTAGTTCAGATTTAACGAATGATTATGACTAGAGATTCATGATAAAAATTTGAACCAACAAATAATGATAGTTAGAGTCGTGCAGATAACGTATTATAAAACTATTAAGAATACTGAAATGTAAAATATAAAGAAAAGAAATTTACAGAGAAATAGAAAGATGAAAAGAGAGAGTTAAACTCTTGTATATCTTATTTCAATGGGGGAATAACCTCTATTTATGCAGATAAATAAGCCCTAAGGAAATCGGGTAACTACTCTGAATACAATCAAGAATTAATGTTGATATTTTACTTTGGGTAACCTAGTGATTCTTCATTATTATGGACATCCATATATATAATATTTATAACATGTATATGTATATATATAACAAATATTTTTATGAGAAATGCTTCTAAGTAGTCAGAATTTGTAAGTTTTCCACAATTTTTTGATTGATTTTATGTTACCCAATATTAGTATTAGTTCATCTACATAATTGAGGCTAACAATTGTTTTATAGGTTGAATTCGAATAAAAAAATATTATTATTTCTGAAATTTCGTCACAGTAACTAGTTACAATATAAGTTGTAACCAGTTACCTATTTCCTTAGTTTGTGAGTTGTAACGGTTACAAATTTCTTCAGTTTGAGAGGTGTAACTGGTTACAAGAATGTAATTTTTTTTTTCTTTTGGTTTCAAACTTGTAACTGGTTATCACTTTCCAACATAGAAATGTTGTAATGGGATACCTCTGTAAAATTGAGAAAGTAGCATTACAATGATTGGATTTTACATATTTTGAAAAGAATAAATAAATTAAATTGAATATTACACCCATAAATCTATTGTAAGCCTCTATTTTTTTTGTTAAAATTGTAGATGGACTAATTATGTTATTGACTCACTAAAATTAATAACTAAAAATAGAAAAAAAATTAAAATTAAAATTAAAAAGAGTAGATAAGAAGAAAAGTACTAGAAACACAATAGTTAATAATTATTAAGAAAAGTACTTCTCATCAACTTTTTTTTGGAACAAAAAGTGAGTACTCATTAGAACAAATGGTAATTAAAAGAGTAACCGAAAGGCATGCATATACCTGTACCAAAAATATATGTCAAGTTAGCATCAAATGGAGGCTTATGCATGAAATAACGTATGACTCTCTCAACTCCTAAACGATGTCGTTTAGTACATCTGCCCATGTTCATACGCCAATTAGCAAAGATTCAAGAGCTGGCAAAAAAAGCACAAAAAATTATATAATCATTTCTCTCCTTCTCTTATTTATATAAATTTATATATATTGTTTACCAAGTTTTTCTAAAACTAAAATTATAAAAGATAAGAGAGCTTAGAAAAAAATGATTAGAAATTATCACACAAGGAATTTTACGTGATTGGGGCATTAAAGAATCTTAATCCACGAGTCATTTGTATTAGAGCTTTTAGGAGCTTTAGTAATGAAGTTTCTCTGAATTTGAGCAGAGTATATGCTTACAAGAGAAAAATCGGATCCCTTCCACAGTGCACAACTATTCATATTTATAGGCAGTTGAGTGCTCTGGGTTTGGGCTGGACTAATCCGGGCCCAATAGGAGTGTAAACATCATTTGCTCGTTGATGGAGGCTTAAAATAAAAGATTTTATCAAGTAGAATACGCTAATCAAGGCCCATTGGGCTGGCCCTAGCATAACCACGCCACAAGGCCGATAGCAGTACGTAGCTCTAGTTTGGTTCGCATGGGCTTTTAAGGAGATCTGGGGGACAAGATCTGTCAGAGCAGTGGTGGTACGGTTCTAGAATAACAGCGTAAATTCCGCATGTAACCTATTCTGCAGGTTAGTTATGGGGATAAAACTCTGTGTTTCGTGGGGCGATGTCAGTATCAGGGATAGCATATCGCGCCCAACTTGGCCGCCAGGTTCGAGTTCGTTTACTAACATCCCTCTTCATTAACCAAGATCCTGGTTCGTTTACCAGGATCCAGGGTCGTCTACGGTCCTCCCAGTCCATTTTCAGACTTGGAGGAATTAATATCCATACCGCATTCCGAGCACATCATACGAAGGGTCCGAGAGAATGAAACATGCCAACCTCACGATCCCTCTTTCATTCCGGGACAAAGTTGGGCTGTATCGATATTTGGGCCATCGGGACTCATCTCCTCTATTGATCCTGATCTGGGCCTTAGTTTCCTTCAGGGTGGCCCATGGACTGAATGTACGGACCCGAGAAGGGAGGGAGGAAACGGGGATAACATTTACCCCCCAAGCCTTTATTTGTGCTTGCGCAGTGAAGGCTTGCTTCCTTTCCCGAATCAATTCTCGACATCCCGGTTCGTTCCTCAGGAGACGGGTACATTTTTGTGGGTATCGATAGCTGGGAACTTGTATAAAAAGCATTTGAATTAGCATCCCTGATTGAATCCCAAAGGCCTGAACCAATTATCAGGATCCTAGTTCGTTTACCAGAGGCCAGGTTCGTTTGCTTCAAGGCCTTTGTGATGATCCTCAACCTTTCAACTTCATCATGCTACACACACGTGTCCCCCTATAACTGGTGCGTCGATGGTACTCGCGTCTGACAGATTAGGAGAAAATCTCTTGGTCCCCGTATCGGCAACCAAACGTCAGCATAAATTCCAAAGCGTCCCATCTGCATGAACGGGTCCTTTAATATTTCTGCATCATTGAGGATCATTGGTTAGGATGCCTTTTGAAATGCCTTTCCTTTGGACCGTTGGATCGAGGTGGCGCGGATCACGACTTGGTAAACCCGCGATCCGATACTCGAGTAGGCTAATTAAAACCCCTGCATGATCCGGGATCGTCCGATGTGGGGGGTCGTTCCGAACCGTTAGATCAAAAACACACTTTTGGTCCTTATAAATACCCCCAGACTTTCATTTACAAATTTTACGCATTCTGAACAAACGAACCCACAGAGAGAACTTTTTATGTCCGAGCTTGCCGACGAAATTCTCCGTCAATTACTCTGTCTTCGTCGTCGTCTCTTTCTGACGAGTCTGATCTATGCGCCCTTCCCTGAAAGTGTGACCTCGGCTCGGCCATTGAACGAACTTCTGTGTCGCCTCTGCCTATTCAAGACTGTGGTTCTGCCATCACTGTCACCAGAAACACGTTATCTTCCACGATCAGCACTTTACAGTAAGTTTTCCAAACCTTTTACTTACGTTTTCTCGTGCTTATCATTTTGATATATCGCTTTTATATCTATAGGGTTGTTAGAGTCAGGGCCACCATTTAGGGTTGCCTTGGGTCCACTAGAATAGTAGAAAGAATTGTCTGGGTTATCCCGGATCCTTTCAGGTCCGCGTCGTCCTTGAATGAATGGTAATAGGCTGACTTGGGGAAACTTTAGAAAAACTCTTCTTATTTGTTCCCAATCAGGGTTCTTGGGATCTTTGGTGATCCCGGATCTGATCTAGAGGGGACTCTTCCAAGCAGTATGTAGGAGAGCCCCCGTACCTTAGCCAAACTTTTTGGGTTTAGGTGCTAACTGCTTGGTTTTTTGCTTCCTTTCCTTTTGTTCCCAGATCATCAGTCATGAGTCATGGCGTCACCCTCCACCCAAAAGAGTATGTCCAAGTGGCCCCTTTCATCCTGGAAGGACATAAACCCCCCAGTGGCAACACTTGGGAGATGGATGGGGAGAAGAATTTGTTCCAGAACTACCAGATGCTGGACGCTCTAGAGAGGCATTTGGGAGTAGAGTCGACACTTTTTTATAACCGCCTAGCCAGGAAGGAGGAAAAGGCCCACACCAGCGTGGGCAAATTTTGGGCTTGGAGCATGGGCCACATTAGCACGGGAGCCACTCTCCCGCTTCACAATTATTTTGCGCAGTTCCTGAAGTTTGTGGGGATCATGCCCTTTAAGCTCTTGCCCCAAGCTTACCGACTTCTCGCAGGATGGCGCATCTTTTGCGTGGCGAGGGAGATACCGGAACCGACCCTAGTAGAGGTGTTGTACTTCTATAAGCTGGAACTGCAGCTTAATGCCAAGGACAAGACCCGGGATGACTTCTACAGATTGAAGCCTCTCGGCAATTATCCTGCTCCCACCAGTTCCTGGAAACACCCCCTGGATGTCAGACACTATTGGTTTATGACATCTGGGTTCCTTTTGGATAAGAACCCCACGCTGGTGCTGGACTTCCAGCGAGTGGGTAAGTAATATTTTTTTTTCTTAGTTCAATTCATTCTTTTTGTTATTCGCTTTCAACTTACAGTCCTGGATGAAAGGACCATATGCCCAGACCCCTCTCACCCAGTCAATCCTTGACCGGAAGAAGTTCTACGCCACTTTAAGCGAGGAAGATCTGGCCGTAGGAGGCTACGTAAACACTGACAACCTGGGAACAATTGGCATGTTGGCGGCCAATTAGACAATTATGGCCCCTAACCTCTGGGGCTGCAATGCAAGAAGGACCCGACCTTGAGGGAGGAGTTGGCCTTCATCCATATCGAGGCTGTGAAAGCCACGGCTCGGGCAGACGCGGCGAAAAGGAAGAGGGAGCAGGCCCAACAAATGGAGAGGGTCGCCTCTGAGGAGCTGAATGCCCTCTTTGAAGAGGCCCTGCCAAGCACGGGGGCTCCCAGGGCTAGTATATCAGGGCAAGGTAATTCTCCTTTGCTTTTGACTTATGATCCCTATTTTGGGGACTTAGTTAAGGATATAGTAGTTTATCGAGGCCACCTACTCGGGGCCATTAGAGAAATGAGACCTTCATCCCCCATCATCGTAGACCAGGAGACTCTCATGTACTCGTCTGGGTTCCTTCAATATGGTAACTTCCTGGACCTGGATGACATGGGAGACCAAAATCATTCCTTCACTTTAGGAGAGTTGAGTCAAGCCTGAGTTCTAGATAAGGGTTCGTCCTGGAGGACTTCAGACTTATTTTTTAATTACTTCTTGTTCTCACTCGTATATTTTGCTGACTTTCCTTCTGTTTGTCTATTTCAGATGATTTCGACATGTCTAGTCCTGTGTCTTAGATGAAGCAGGCCATAGAGGCTCGGGCGGCCAAGGCCAGGGCGTCGGCCAAGAAAGTTTCCAAAGGTGCGCCCAAGAACAAGGGGTTGGACGTGATTATGGAGGGCTCGGTGCTAGAACCGAATATGGTCGAGGAGGTCTCAGCCGTGATCTCTCTTACAGCGGTTCATACCGAAACTGTTCCGTCCCATCCTGCTCGACCTCCAGTCATTGACCTGGAGCAGGAGTCTCTGGGGAGTCGGGGGTCAGAGAAGAGAGCTACGGACCCGGCTGCTGGTGAGTCCGTGAACCGGGCCAAGAGGGCTAAGACCAAGGACCTTTCCTTGGTGAGAATTCCTCCAGGGAATGCCAGTTTGCCACTCGGGAACTTCTGGAGGCTCCCATACTCCTCGTCAATTTGGCTCTTCCCGAAGAGAGGGACATGATCCTGCGGGAAGAACGATCAAAGATGGTGTCCCGGACATGGGAAAATGCCTGGGGAAAAAGGGAGGAGGTTTACCGAGCTCTGATGATTCGGCGTAAGGTGGAGTTCGCTGAGCACCCAGCCACTTTCAGTGCCCCTCAATGGATCATGGATCGACTCGTAGTTGAGACTGGGTTTCACCCCAAATTGGGGCAGGACACAACCCCATTTGCCTTAGATTTGTTGGAGCAAGTTGGGACTACCATGTCCAATCTTCAACTGAAACGGTATGCCACCTTGGCTAACCAAGATGCCTTGTTCATCTCCCAGGCTATCCGTCACCAGGCCACCATTGTAAGTTATCTCTCCATATCTTCCTCTGCTTTTATATTTTTAATCCGTATGTTTTCTAACTTTGATTTGTTCCAGGATGCCTTACTGGCCCATCAGAATGCTAACTTGGTGGCCGAGATGGCGATGAAGCTGGAGACGGGCCAGCTGGAATTGGAGGGGCTATGAACCAGCGGGAAGTCGCTAGGGAAGCCCTGGCCAAGGAGGTTACCCAAGCCAAAGTGGTCCGCGAGGAAACCGCCCGGGCTCGGTTCCAGCTTGAAGAAACTCTTTCCCAGAAGGAAGCTGACCACAAAAAGCTGGTGGACAGTCTGGAGGCGGAACTTCTTCGTGTTTGGGGCTCTGAGGCATCTTCTAAGATCCTCCTGGAGGCATCCAAAGCCCAGTCTTTCCAGGATCGGGAGAAGATCACCGCTCTTGAGTCTTAGGTCCAAGCCATAGACAGTCTGTTTCAGTAAGAGGTGAAAATGCACGAGGAGGCCCATCAAGGGAAATAGCAGGCGAATGTATTGTTGGAGGCCACCTTCGATGAGGCTATCTACATGGCCTAGCTCCAGGACAAGAACATGAACCTCCTGCTTTACCCCGATCCTGCCGCGAAGAGAGCCGAGTTCGAGGCTAAGGAGAAAGCTGATGCGGAGCCCTTGGCCGAGGAGGAGATAGATGGGGCCAACCCGGAGGCATTAGGACACGGCGAAGCCTAGGCCCGGGTCTTTTACTTGTTTTTATTTCTCTCCTTTTTTTTGTAACACTTTTATGGATACGAGTGCGTCCAAGACAATTTTTATGTGTATCTATCTTTTCTTTTGCACAAGTTTTTCCCGTTTCATCAGTTAGAATCTCACAAAGTGTTTTACCACTTTGCATGAATGAGTCGAATGTTCGGTCCTGGTTCCAACGGCTGAGACCATTGGGGAAAAGTTAGAGAAAACGTTTATCTCATCTACGGAGCCACGTTTGGGTCTCTATGGCCTAGAATGAGTCATCCCAACTTCATAATACGGGCTCCAACGACCTGGACCGTCGGAGATCTCTTTTTTTATTGTAACTTATTAACTCACTTTAATCTCGATGTTCAGGTTCCAACGCCCTGGGCCACTAGAGGGTTAACAACTGTCACCAAATTTGTTTGTTTTGATTTTGGTGTTCAGGTTCCAACGACCTGAGCCATCAGAGATTAGTTGATTACCTTATTTTGGACCTATGGGTAAGGTTCCCACGTTCTGGGCCATTTATAAGACTGATTTTAGATAACTCATACCTAGGACTCACGTTCTAATGGTTTTGGGCCATTATGGCGAAGACGTGGACAAGTATCTGGTTATTTGGGACCATGTTCGGTCAACCGATTTTCAGGTTTTTTATACTCCTGGACCATGCATGTCTAAGCAGGGAGTAGGCCTGAGCCTTGCATCATTTTGGGTTTGTAGCCCCTGGGCCATGTAATCTGGGTTAGCACTAGGCCGGCTAGGCCTGAGCCTTGCGTCCTATCGGGTTTGTACACCCCGGGCCATGCAGTCCGGGTTAGGACTAGGCCAACTAGGCCTGAGCCTTGTGTCCTATCGAGTTTGTACCCCCCGGGCCATGTAATCCTGGTTAGGACTAGGCCTTAGCCTTGTGTGCTTTTGTTAGGAGTTGGGTTTCTGCTACCCTCAGTATGTATGGTCCAAACTGGGACTAAACTTTGCGTTTTGCATCCTATTTGTTTTTGTTCCCGGACTTGTTCGTACGAATGGCTATACCCTCCCAAGTGAGCGAAGACTGTATTCTTGGGTCACTTGTTTTTGAAGACAGACACGAACTTTCATTTTTTTACAATATTCGTTTATGATGTTTTGTACACATCATTTTCATTAAATAAGAAACTGCCCTGCGGCGTACATTGTTTAAAAGAAAAATTAAAAGCAGGAACATGCCATCCTGACTATTGATATTATTTACAGAGGTGTTCCGCGTTCCAGGCCCTTGGGACCTTTATTCCGTCAAGTCGCCTTAGGTGATACATTCTCGGACACACTTCATGTTGGATTTCATATGGTCCTTCCCAGTTTGGGCCCAGAACCCCCACTCCGGGATCTTGGGTTGCAGGGAAGACTCTTCTCGGGACCAGAACGTCGATTTCAAACCTTTGGCTTCTAACTTTAGATATAAAATGCCGAGCAATCTTGCCTTGGTACATCTTCAGCTGAACCTGGGACTCTTCCCAAATCTCTTCAATGAGGTCTAAAGATTCTTTGAGTAAGGCGTGGTTCTGGGCGGGATCATACGTGTCTTGTCTCTGGGACGGGACAACTGTTTCCACTGGGATGACTACTTTGTATTCGTATACCATGGAGTAGGGAGTGTGTCCGGTAGACGTTCTTTCGGTGGTCTGGTATGCCCATAATACGCGGGGCAGCTCTTTCAGCCACTTGCTTTTGCAGTCTTGAAGCTTTTTCTTCAATGTTCCCTTCAAGATCTTGTTCACGGCTTCTGTTTGCCTATTTTCTTGAGGCCTGGCAACCATAGAGAAGCTTTTGATGATGCAATGCCTTTCACAGAAATCAGTGAAGTGGACGTTGTCAAATTGCTTCCCGTTGTTGGACACGATCTTGTAAGGGAGGCCATATCGACACACAATTGAATTGATGACGAAGTCCAGGGCCTTTTTTGACGTGATGGTGTTCATGGGTTCTGCCTTGACCCACTTGGTGTAGTAATTGACGGCCATGATGGCGTGTTTCACACCACCCTTCCCGGTCAAGAGCGATCCTACTAGGTCGATATACCACACTGCGAAAGGCTAGTGACTCGTCATTAGGGTTATTTCCGTTGGAGGGGGTCGTGGGATGTTCGCGTACCTTTGGCATTGCTCACTCTTGCGGACATAATCGACACAGTCCTTCTTCATGGTTTGCTAGAAATATCCTTGCCTTAGGATTTGATCTCTGTAGAAACCTTTGTGTAGCTCGTGCATGATTGCACTCATTTCGGTCCCGGATACGCATTAGAGGTATGGCATGGGTAGCCCTCTACGATCGAGTTTACCTTCCATCATGACTTATCTGGGGGCCTGTTACTGAAGCTTCCTGGCCGCTGCCCTGTCTGCGAGCAACCCCCGGTTGTTAGGTATTGGATGATAGGTCCCATCCAGGACGTGGAGTAGTCTATATCGTTGATCGTGGGAGCTTGAATACTTGGTGTGGGAAGCTGGCTGATCGGGACAAACCCAAAGAGCTCCGCCTCAACATTCATTGCCAGTTTTTCCAATGTGTCTGCAAGCACATTTTGCTCCCTGGGGATCTGGCGGATGAAATACTTCTTAAAAGACCGAAGCAGCTCTCGAGCTTGTGCCACATAAGCAGCCATCTTTTCCCCATTCGTTTGGTATTCCCCCGAGATTTGTCTGCAACCAATTGGGAATCGCTATAGACCTCCAGACTTGCTGCCCCTACTTCTCAAGCCATACTCAACCTGACCAACATGGCCTCATGCTCATCCTCGGTGTTTGATGCATCGAACAGGAAACGCAGGGCACTTTGCAATTGATCATCTTCAGTGATCCTGGTGCACTCCACGATGAAGTCGGCCAGGGCCTGCCTTTTGATTGATATTCTGGGGACATATGTAATGTCGAATCGACTCAGTTCCATGGCCCACTTCAAGAGTCTCCCTGATGATTCAGGTTTTTGTAACACTTGCCGTAAGGGATGGTTGGTCAGTACTCTTATGGCATGGGCTTGAAAGTAAGGCCTAAGCTTCCGGAATGCGATTAGTAAGCAAAATGTAAATTTTTCGATTAGTGGGTATCATGACTCCGCACCTAATAACCTCTTGCTTACGTAATAGACTGGAAGCTGGGCCTTCTCTTCTTCCCATACAAGTGCGATATTGATGGCGTGTTCACTCACGACCAAATAAAGGTACAACGGCTCTCCATCCTTCGGCTTTGCTAAGATTGGCGCTCGGGCCAGATGCTCTTTTAGTCTCTGGAAAGCCTCTTCGTATTCAACCAACCATTCAAACCTTTAGCTTCCCCGAAGGATGTTGAAGAATGGGATGCATTGTCCGTGGCTTTCAAAACAAAACAGCTCAAGGCGACTATTCACCCTGTCAAGCTCTAAACGTCTTTGTGCTTCTGTGGCGAGGGCATATTGATCAATTCTTTGATCTTGTCCAGGTTGGCCTCTATTCCCCGGTAGCTTACTATGAAGCCCAGGAACTTCCCGAATGCCACACCAAAGGTGCACTTCATGGGGTTCAACTTCATCCCATACGTCTGATAGATGGCGAACGTTTTTGCCAAATCATCAGCCTTTGATACGTGGCTCCGACATTTTTGAGTCCGAAGGACATGACGATGTAGCAGTACACCCCCTTGTCGGTCTGGAAGCTGGTGTGTTCCTGGTCTGCTACATGCATTGAGATTTGGTTGTAGCCTGAATATGCATCCATGAAGCTTAAAATCTCATATCCGGATGTTGCATCTACCATTTGGTTGATCCGGGGTAGAGGGAAACAATCTTTGGGGCAAGCTTTGTCGAGGTCTGTGAAGTTGATGCAAGTTCTCCATGTCCTGTTTGGCTTGGGCACCAGCACCGGATTGGCTAGCCACTCAAGGCTGGGTGAGATTTTCTTTCCCTTTACCTGCACCACATAGCACCCATGAGCCAAAGCCCAGCAAGAAAACTAGGGGTGAGCATCGGTCGGTTTGGGCGGTTTTTTCACAACAAAAAATCCAGAATTCGGTTTTCGGTCCGGATTGGTGCAATCCAAAAACCGATCGAACCAAACCAGTTTAAAAAAAAACCGACCGTTTTGGACCGCGGTTTGGTCGGTTAAACCGACCAAACCGAATTGATTATTGTTTTTTTTTTTTGAAAGTTTTAGTTAAAAAATTAAAATTTTTGGATTGTTGGAATCCATTTTTGTGCGTTTTTAAAACATAAATATATAGAACATAATTACATTTACAAATTTTAAAGTTTGAAACATAATTAAAAAGTCCATAATTAAAAGTACAATATTATATTATTATTTTATTATGTTCGGTCGGTTTCGGTTTTATTGGTCGGTTCACCCAAAATTTCAAAACTGACCGAGCAGTGGCGGTTTGCACCGTCGGCGGTTTTTTCGGTTTTCAGTTTAAATTATTTTGGTTTTTTCGGTGTTCGGTAGGTCGGTGTACACTGTTTTTTCGGTTTTTCGGATTTTATGCTCAGCCCTAAAGAAAACTCAATACTGCATGTATATAATATAAAATGATGATCATGATAATCATACAGAGCTTATAGCCCTGAACAAATGAGTGAGTATCACTTTGTGGTTCCATTAACCATGATGGAGTGTATAGCTCTAATCAGGCGAGTCATTTAACACTTGAGGTTCTGGTAAACCATAATGAGTGACTGACGAGCAAGTCACTACGGGGCTCGGCACCCATAGCCATGTGAAAATTCAGTCACTTGGACCTTCTGGCCCTGGCTCCAATCAACTGAGTGACTGCTGGGTAAGTCACCTCAGGCTCAACACCCACAGCCATGTGACTAAACAGTCACTAGGGCTCTCTAGCCTTGGCTCTAAGTGACTAGCCTTAGGCTAGACAAGCGCTTTTTAGTTTTCATCGAACTTGAGGTCGGTCTGGCATTAATGCTCATTGGAGTGATTCAATGCAGATGTCGATTAGATCTGATCTTTGTCGACCTGCGTTAAACACGCTAAGACCGTTCTTGACTTATTAGTCAATACCATGTGACCAGTGCTTAGTACTACTGCCGAACTTGACTAATGAGTCACAGCTTCACAGTTAATACTAACACCATTGCCAATTCTGACTATTTAGTCAGTGCCATGCACAAGTGAGCAAGATTTGCTAAGCATTCGATATGCAATCCATGTCCACATTTAAACATTCAACATGCCTCATGAATAACTATGCATGTCACATATGGGGTGCAGTTTTCTTACCTCTGATTCGAGCGAGAATTAATAAAAGAATGACCCTTGAGAACGATCAGTCTTTTAGTCCCTTAGCAGTCACCTAGTCACAACCAAATATGGAATTCCATCAATAAAATGGATAATAAAAAGTTCTCATACCAAGATCTAGCCTCCGGGATGTCGAATCCTACTAAAGCGGGTAGTACGATCCCGAGGCCTAAGGTTTGAGTTCCCATGAAAAAAACACATTTTTGGCCAAAAAAACTCTTAAGGGCCGCGACCCTACTTCCACCATGCCACGGCCCGCCTCACAGACAGAGGTGCCAGCCTCAAGCTCCTGCACCCAATGTCGCGGCATTGCCTCCCAAGCGTCGCAACATTGCCTCCCAGCTGTCAAAAACCCCTGTTTTCACCCATCAAAACCTCATTTTTTTTCCCTCTTTCAATCCTTCCAAAAGCTTACTCAAACATTCTCAAATCCAAAACCAAGTATTACCACAACACAATCAACATACCAACAATAAAACCCAAGAAAAATTTCTCAAAAACCTCCATGAATTCTCAACTAATCACTTCAAATTTCTCACTTGAAAACTATGAGAAAAACATAGTTTAATCAAAGTTTCATGGCTGAATTCTTACCTTAAGCTGGATTTGAGTCCTCTTCAATGGATGAACTAAAGTCCTAAGCTCCAAACTTTGATTTCCTAGCTTGGTTCTTCAAATTGGGGTCAAAAATTCCAAAGGAAAAAGAAGAGAAAATAAGGTACGGGAGAAAGTTTTCTATGCTCTGTTTTCTTCAAGTTTCTACAGCCTTCAATGGCTTCTATAAATCTTAAGGTGAGATGACCTTTTTGCCCCTAGGTCATTTAAAGGTTTCTAAAGACTCCCAAGGGTAAAATCATCATTTTCCACCGATTTCGCTAATCATAATTAACACCCTCCAATTCCCGTTATTCTCGATATTCTCAAATACCAAAAATTCATATCCCGTTACCCTTTAATTCCCGGCAATGCTCTAATCATCAAAATATCCCGAGACTCACCCCGAGCCTCGAACTTAATCCCGTTATGACTAAACCACCAATTTATACACAAAGATTGTCTCATGCCAAATGGTTCAAACAAATCCACATTTTAATGTGGCCTCAAAAATAAATCACCGACATGCATACAAATATACAATTATCAAAATGCCCCTATGATAAAATGTGGACCTACGTGTATGCATTTAACATCATATTATAATATAATTCACATAAACATGCACATAATCATTTAATGGAATAATAAATCAATTATGACCCTCCCGGCCTACTAATCCAACCATTAAACCGCATTAGGGATTTCAGTGCATTACATCGATGATTTTTATTCACGGAGGCGCTGGGATGGAAGTGTTGTTCCCGTCCAGTCTGTCTAGGGACAGCCCGGGGCCTAGTACCCTATGGGCGTATCCCTTGTGGATCGATTGGGTGATCCTATCCTGGGACGGGACACACGTTCTCTTTCCTAGGGAGCGACTCTAGGTTGGCCCCGGTTTTGGAATAGGAGGAGTTTTCCTCTGGGGGTTCGCTTTTCCCACAGGATCTACCTCTTTGGCTTTCCCTTTTTCTTAAGCCGGGTTAGAGGGGCCGTATCCGGGATCTTGTCCTGGCGGAGGGATCGACCTTGCATTTTCGGGCACGTTGGCCCTAACTGGCAGGGCAGACGGCCGTGTTCCTAGAGGTGGAACGACTAGAGGGTTGGCCGCCAACCCTTGGGCAACAATGAAAGCCTGCAGGGCCAGGAGGGATTCTTGCATCTGGCGAGTGGCTTCTTTCTGTTCAGCTATCCTGGCCTCTTGGTCCAGGACTTGTTGCCTCAGTTTGATTACCTCCGGGTCCTCGTGGTCGGGGTCTACTTCTTCTGGGATCGGGAATCCTCATCTTCGTGATTGTGGTATTCCCCTTCATTTCCCTCATCTTCCTCATATTAATCTTCCTCATAATTTGCCCGGTCTTCATAGTTCTGAGACTCGTCAGGATGGGGCATTTGATAAGGTGTATCCTCAGGTTGATTTTTAGGGAGAGGTTAATTAGGCAGTGGCTCTCCATTGCCTTGTTCTTGGTGAGTAAGATCGAACGTAGTATGTCTCGTGTTCGCCATCGTTATAGATATTCGATATCTTCTTCAAAAAGCTTTCTTCGGCTCTCAATGAAAGCACCAAAATATTTACCGAATTTTTCGGAAACTAAAATTATAAAAGATAAGAGAAAGAAAGGATTAGAAATTATCACACAAGGAATTTTACGTGGTTGGGGCATTAAAGATCCTTAGTCCACAAGTCAATTGTATTAGAGCTTTTAGGAGCTTTAGTAATGAAGTTTCTCTGAATTTGAGCAGAGTGTATGCTTACAAGAGAAAAGTCGGATCCATTCCACAGTGCACAACTGTTCATATTTATAGGTAGTTGAGTGCTCTGGTTTTGGGCCGGACTAATCCGGGCCCAATAAGAGTATAAACATCATTTGCTCGCTGATGGAGGCTTAATACAAAAGATTTTATTAAGTAGAATAAGCTAATTAGGGCCCATTGGGCCAACCCTAGCATAACCACGCCACAAGGCCGACAACAGTACGTAGCTCTAGTTTGGTTCGCATGGGCTTCTAAGGAGATCCGGGGGATAGGATCTGTCAGAGTAGTGGTGGTACGATTTTGGAATAACGGCATACATTCCGTATGTAACCTCTTCTGCAGGTTAGTTATGGGGACAAAACTCCGTGTTTCTTGGGCCGATGTCAGTGTCAGGGACAGCTTATCGCGCCCAACCTGGTCGCCAGGTCCGGGTTCGTTTACTAACATCCATCTTCATTAACCAAGATCCTGGTTTGTTTACCAGAATCTAGGTCGTCTACGGTCCTCCAGGTCCATTTTCAAACATGGAGGATTAATATCCTTACCGCATTCTGGGCACATCATACGAAGGGTCCGGGAGAATGAAACATGCCAACCTCACGATCCCCTCTTTCATTTCGGGATAACGTTGGGCTTTATCCATATTTGGGCCATCGGGACTCATCTCCTCTATTGGGCCTGATCTAGGCCTTAGGTCCATTCAGGGTGGCCCATGGACTGAATGTACGGACCCGGGAAGGGAGGGAGGAAACAAAGATAACATATATATACACATATATAACTTTTAAATATAAAAGGACAAAAAATTATATAATCATTAATATATAATTATTTTGTAAAATTTAAAATAAAAAATTGAACAATTTATCTATATTATTAGATCATTGATTATGCTTCTCTTCTTAACGGAATATATCTTTAAAACTAATTAAAAAATAAATATTTATTAATTATATTAATATAAATTCAAATATCATTATTATAATAATATTTAATATAAGACTACATATATAATAATTATATTAATATAAATTTATATTCAAATGATATAAAATATTATTATTATAATAATACTAGATACAAGCAACATGCAACATGTAAGTTTCTTTAGTTTTATTTATAGAATTTATTAATTTTTTTATTAAATTTATATTAATGTCATATAAATTTCAAATCAATATCCTATTTTAATTAAATAATATATATTTTTGTTTAAGTTTATGTTTGTTCTAGTTTTTGAATTTTGGAGTGACAACAATAGATTATATATTATATGTTTCATGTAATATTAAATATTATACGTGAATTATATATTTAAGTTTCTTGCTAGTTTTTTTAAAAAAGTAATTTGTTGCTAATTGATAGTAAATTATATTATACGTTTAATATGATATTATTCTAATAAGTGAGTTTAAGTTTAATTAAATTTTATTTAAGTTATAAAAGGTATGATTTTATTATTTTTAAATAATTATCATTGTAAAATGTCACAAAAATATCATATTTTAATTTGTTTAATTTTTTATTATTTTTAAATAATTATCATTGTAAAATATCTCAAAAATATCATATTTTAATTTGTTTAATTATTTATTATTTTTAAATAATTATCATTGTCAAATATCTCAAAAATATCCTATTTCATGTTTTTTAATTATTTATTTTATTTTATTTAAGTTTAAGTGATGTTTACAAACTACCGTTAAATATATGAATATTCTGTTAAATATAAGAATATTCCGTTAAAGTTAACATTAAAAAATAAAAAACTGTTAAAACTAATAATTTTCGTTATCTACATACTTTTTATATAGAAGATATATAATACAACACTAGATATTTAATAATTATATTAATATAAATTTAAAAATTATAATTATAATATTATTATGATAATAATATATAATCCTAAATTTTTACTAATTATATTAATATAAATTAAAATATTATAATTATAATAATATTCAATATTGCAAGACTATATATTTAGTACTTATATTAATATAAATTTAAATATTATAAAATATCATTATAATAATATATAATGCATAAAATTATCATTTATGTTTATAAGTTATCATATTATATATATATTTAAAAATCATAAACGGTTTAATATTTCATTTTAATATGTTGATGTCATTCTTTTATGTATATTTATTTGAAATTTATAAGACAATGAAATAAATTTAATAAAATTAATTAATAAATTCTATAAATAAAACTAAGCAAACATGCATTGCACATTACTTATATCTGGTCTATAGAAACACATGTAAAACAAATTAGACTTTATAATATATAATCAACAAAGTTTTAAACAAATGAAAATACACATATCTTATAAAAAAAAATTATCAATCTAAACTAATTATATATTGCGTAGTACTACATCCATTGAAATCACATATTATTTATGTAATATTTAAATAAACAATTAAACATACATAAAAAAAAAACTTCAAAAACAGTTTGGAAATATGTTTAAACCAAAAACAATATTGTTAAATTAAAACAATAAAATCAAAATTATAAAACTATCATTACAAAATAATACAATTGTAGAGGTGATTTCCTACAATTTATTAGTGGGCACCAGCAATGTGTCAAGAACAAAGAGAGAGGCAAGAGTTCAATTGGGTGCACCGGTGGGGTTTCAGCCAAAGAAACTCTGACGCTCAAGCCAGTCGGAATGCTAGAGAATAATAAGATGGAGAAATAAGTCAAGAAACCAATAATGATAAATAATAAGCAAAAGAAACAATGGTGACAACGGAGCTTGAGGGTGATGACTGGGTCGGTAGACTCATCAAGTTCGCTCAGTATGAGTCATTAGTTTTAGTATTCGATATCCTCTCGCCTAAGGACTCCTTTAAGATTTTCTTATAGAGCCCTCTCAAGTGTCGTTCCTTTTGACTCGTTCCCCGGTCTCGCTTTGGAATCTCGCTAGCTGAATAACATCTCTCTTGACTTCTTCTTTGACCTGTTTGGCTGACTTGGTGTTCTTAGGCCCGTGTGCGAGTTAAGTTATTTGTTTCAAACCGTTACGTGAATATGGGCTTATTTTGTGCTTTGGGCATGGTTAGTCTGTCTACCTCGGGCCTTAAGTGCCATAGTAACACAGACTATGTGGTACTTTGGGTCGGGCTGACTTGCTTGTCTATCTTATTGGGCTTGATTACGCGTACTAAAATTGTAACGTCCCAAAATTACCTAATAAGGCTTAGGGCCATGATTAGGGGGCCGGGATGACAATATATGAAATTACGTGTTTAATTTCTATATTAATTGTGAATATGTGGATTATGTGATAATATGATTAAATGCGCATATTTAGGGATATTAAATATGCATGTGGGCCCGCTTCTTATTAGAAGGGAAATTTTGGTAATTTGGCCCGTTGTGGACATAACTGTATTTATGTGCATATATATGATATATGTGAGAGACCACATTATTATGTGGGTTTATTTGGGTTATTCGGCACGAGGCGATCCTAGGGAGCAAGTTAGCGGGAAAGTCACAACGGGACCTGATACCCGACTCGGGGCGAGTCAATGGGTATTTTGGGTAATAGACATTTAATTTGGTTATCGGGTTATGAAAATAAATATTTGGAGATATATTTGGATTTAGAGTGTTTAGGAGGGAATATAGGGGAAATTTACCATTTTGCCCTCGGGGACGTTTTTGGTACCCCGAGCCTTGGGATTAACTTAAGTCACTTAAGGGACAAAAGACAAAAGTTAGAAACCTATAGAGTGTTCAACCTAAACTGACTTTTTTCCTCTCTCTATTCACTTGTTTTTCTCTCAAGCTTTCCTAAGCTAATATTGTAACGCCCCAACTCCAGGGACCGTTACGGTGTGCCTTGTAAACAGTGCTAAACTCGCTAATCGAGTCATTTGGCCAAAATCGTGTAACTAAGTATGATTAGCAGTTTAGGGATTAAAAATTTTGGTTAAGATATAACATTTCATTAGAGCGTTTACTATATACATTGGGTCCCAAATATAATTTCAGAGTCTATTACAAGAAAATATTTACAACAGGCCGTTCTACGCAGCAAAACAGGGTTTAACCCTAGTTCCTTCTCAACATCGGCCGTGGTGGACGAGCAGCTGCATATGTACACCTCATCACCTAAGCTCTCCAACTCAAGGATGGTCCAACTTTCTTTTGCATTTACCTGCACCACATAGCACCCGTGAGTCGAAGCCCAGCAAGAAAACACAATATAACATGATATAATATCAACAGTGATTGTATTAATTACTCAGGACCAACAGTCCAAACAAATAGGTGACTATCACAAAAGTCACTAATATGGGGACAACACCCTTTAGCCATGTGATGATAGGATCACCAGGGCTTAACAGATATCAAAAGTCACTAATATGGGAACAGCACCCTTTAGCCATGTGACGATAGGATCACCAGGGCTTAACAAATAAGTGAGCATCTCACTAGCTTTAACAGGATAGGTGCATGGTGATTAGTCACCAACATAACCTTCCTCCTGACTCTAGAGTCATAACTGTGGAACAGCGTTCCCTAGCCATGTGACAAACAGTCACCGGGGCCATATGCCCTAGCTCTGAATAACTAGTCTCAGACTAGCCAAGCGCTTATAATTTTCATTGACCTTCCGGTCGGTCCAACATTAATACCCCATATGAGTCATTCAATGCTGATATCGATTAGATCTAATCTTCACTTGGCTCGGCGTTCATAACGCTATGCCATTTCTGACTCTTAGGTCAGTAAAACACGACCAGTGTTCAACTCATTGTGAACTTGACTAATAAGTCACAGCTTCACAGATGGATCTAACACCATTGCCGATTCTGACTAATAAGCCAGTGCCATACACAAGTAAGCCATGCCACCAAACATATATCACATGTCCAATATCCATATACAAGGTATTCAGCATGCTTACTTAACTAGTACAAGTACAATTAGGACCATGCACGAACACAGAGGCTCAAGCTCCGAACGATATCATACTCAGTATATAAAGCATGTCCTAATCACATGTTTCTCGTGCATCATATGCATTATATTTAACAATCCAACATGCACCAAGAATAGCCATGCATGTCACATATACACAGGGTGCAGATTTCTTACCTTTGGTCCAAGCACGGGTTACCAATAAATGAGCCACAAGCACGACCCTGATTCCAGGTCTCTAGTGATAACCTAGTCACAACCATAATATAAAACCTCATTAAAATGGGTAAATAAATACTTCCAAGCCCAACCCAAGCCTCCGGGACAACAAATCCCACTCAACTAGGTAGTAGGATCGATCCCAGGCCCTTAGAGTTAAGTTCCCATGCTCAAAACATTAATTTTCCCAAAAATGACAACAAGCGCCGCGACCCTTAGGCAAAACAGAACCTCCACCTGCTTCTTCAAGTCTGGGCCGCGGCGCCCAAGAACAGGGCCGCGACCCTACCTCGAACCAGCCATTTTTCCCCGTTTCCAACCTTTTAAAATCTCCCAAAAACATATCCAAACATCTCCAAACTCAAAAATCAAAGTTCCCAAACATCCCCATCATCCAAAACCAACAAAACCCAAGTCTCAAATCACCCAAAAACTCATCAAAACACAAAGTCCAATTCAAGCTTAAAAACTTAGAACTTACAACTTGAATTACCTCTGATTGAGTTATTTTCAACTAAATCCTCCGGCTAATAAGCTTCTAATCTTTCCTAGGATCGCTACGCCTCGATCCTCGCTTGAATCCAAGTCCTAGAACTCAAGTTATCTTCGGAAACGCGATCGGGAGACGAAAAGGAAACTTTTAGGGAGAGAGAACGTACCGAATGTTCTTTTTATTCTTTTAAAAGGTTACTTCAAGCTTAAGTAGCTTCCTATAAAACCTAGTGCCCGGGGTCCCGAAAACACCCCCGGGGATATTATAGTCAAAACTTCCAGAATTTCCCCCTGATCTTACTAACTCCCGATTTATCACCAAATATTAATTCTCATTACCCAATAACCCGATAATGCTCTAAATACCCCTTGACTTACTCCAAGTCAAGCTTAAATCCCATTGTGACTCTCCACTAGCTTACCTCCTAAGATCGTCTTGTGCTGTGTAACCCTGGCATATCCAAATAATAATAAAGCACCACACACATATCACATATATGCCAAATATGCCCACAATGGCCAAAATATGAAAATCACCCAATTACTCATAAATGGGTTCACATGCATATTTAATACACCTAAACATGCCTATTATCGTTTAATAACATAATATAGCAATTATGGCCCTCCCGGCCTCCTAACCAAGGTCCTAAACCTTATTAGGAAATTTGGGGCATTACAACTATCCCCTCCTTACAAAAATTTCATCCTTGAAATTTACTCAAACATCTCGGAATAACAATTCCGCTCAATTGATTCCAATTTCTCAGGTCGCTTCCTCGACCTCACTATCGCTGTGGCATTACCTTAACTCAAGGAACACTCTATTCAACAGAACCCTATTACTTCTGTCACAATCTGAACTGGATATTCCTTACCGGAATACTTAACCTCAACCTTCAAATTCTTATAACTCAACTCATAAGTTCCTTTAACCCATGTCCACTGCATGGAAGCACATAACACACTGTATACAACTGCCAGTGCCGAAAATAAAGCTAATCCAGAATCAACCTATCCAGATCTATTCAGGACCCGGCTGCTGAGATGAACTAGGACTTAGCTTGCCTTAATTCCTCACCCCTTTCCATGGTGATACTCTAAAGGAAATACATTCTTTTACCTGGAACTCCACATTCCTATTTTTCAATTCAGTAAAACTTTTCCATTCATTTTGAGAAGTGAGCATCCAAGCTCCACTCCCTAGTAATCTCATTAGTCCCCTGAACCACCTCAGGATCCAGATATATATATATATATATTACCTCATTCATCTTATAAGATGTTCTTCCAATTATAATTGGATAACCCTCTCTCTCTGATTTACCACCAGTCTGAGAGTAATAATATGTACTGAATTTTATCTCTATTCTCATGGCATTCTAACCCTTCCAAAACTTGGAAGTCGCAATAGAGTCTTCATCTGATAAGATAGACCTTAAGTTTATGAAGGCACTATATCCCTCTCACAAGGAGATCTGTTACTGATCAACTATGTTATCCATCCTTGCTGACAAAATAAACTTACTTAAAACACTGGTCCATGATGACCCAAACCAATACACACTGACCCACTAACCTGGGCAATCCTACCGCGAAACCCATCGCGGTGCTTTCTTATTTTCATTATGAAATACTCAATGGCTATAATGGCCTCACCGATTCCCGACACTTTGGTCTGACCTGCTATCAAGCTAAGAACTTTACCACGCATTCCATTACATCCGTCTTCATCCCAGGCCACAACTATGAAGCTTTCACATCCTGTTACATTTCCATGATGCCTGAATGAAAAGAATAAAAGAATAGCATGAGATTCATCAAGAATCTCCCAACTAATCTCAATGTCCATCGGATTCCAAGTCTGATCTCTATACCATAGTAAATTCATATCTGTCACTGTACAACTCTTAGCTAATCCAGCTAAAGCTTTCCATTCAATCTTTCCCACCTGTGGCTCACTTAACCATCTTTTCTTTTAATCTTCCTTGAGATAATAATCTCAAATAATAAGCTGGCCACCTGGCCCACCAGAAACTCTACTCTCTCATTCTGGTCTCCTTTAATCAACATATTGCATAGGCAATCACTTTTCTCTATTACTGGAATGTCATAACAATCCACTAACTGACCCTGGTCTATAAAAGATCCAGAACACTTTCCCAAGGCACCTGAAACATCTTTACCACCCATGGACACTCCTGTCCCTAAGGCACTCTTCAACCTTGGCAAATCTCCGCAGAGGAAATACCACAATACCATCGTCCAAGACGATCACAAATCCCATTCAAATAAACCTTTGAATGCTCTATTCATCTGATTCATAAACACTTGGCACTATACCAATTCTCAAGACATATTCAGCACTCTCAGTGCTCTTATCTGATACCAACACAATTTTTATATAACTTCCTCTCTAATCTCTAACTGGTCCTAACCAGATCCAAGATCCACCTTAGAGAATTCCATCTTACTCAATAACTGAACCTTTAATTCTTACAACTTCGCTGAGCCACTCAAAACAGTGTTTACATCTGATTCCATCTCTGGCACTAATCCAATCACCATTCCAGTCTCCTTACATAAAAAAAAAGAAACCCTAACAAACCACCTGGAAACACATTCGAAACCCACAGACTAATCCAGTCTGTCCTGATCTCACTAGCACAATCTAAGTGGTATCCACCATGCTAGCTAAGAGTTCCATGCACCTCCCTGCAACAAAACTCTAGCTCCCACTACATATATCATAAGCATACCAAATCTATGCACAGTGCCAACTGTGACAAGGCTTTCCACTCTCAAGCCCAAGAGTTACTATACTTTCCTCGCCATTTAAAATTCCCCCATAACTACATAGCCAATCCATACTTTGGATCAAACCAAAGCCTGTGCAGTTTTGCCTTGGGAGTTTGTTTTCAAAATAGAACTTTTTTCGTAGGGCTTGGGATTGTTTCCACTACCTGGTTTGGTGGAACCTGAGGCCCCGGAGGCTAGGATTTGGTCCGGAAGCCTTTGATCACTCGATATTAATAGAATCCTATTTTATGGTTGTGACTTAGGGTATCGCTAGGGGCTCAGAACCGAGATCGTACTCGAGGGTCACTCTTATTTACGCTTGCTTGGACCTAAGGTAAGAAAACTGCACCCAGAACATGTTGTATGTGATTAGGGCTTGGCCTATCTGTTATATATCAATATGATTAGGGCTTGGGCCCCAGGATTGGTTATGTTAGGTTATTGTTCTAAATGCTTGTTGATGAATGCTTAAGTGCTTATATGTGTGGCATGAATTCTATAGTTAGGGCAAGTGGCCCCGTTATATGAATATGTTTAGTATAATGTAAATGGGTATTCAATGGGATTATATGATTAGCATGAGTATGTGCTTAATTTGTCAGGATGTGCCTACCCGCATCTGTTTTCTGTATTGAGGTATGTAATTCCTGGATCAGGGCAATAGCGTTGTGCGTTGGTCGAGAGGCATTGGCCTAAACAAACAACGTACTATTACGTTGATCGACTCTAAGGTCAGTGGTGAACCACGGGGGTTGGGCTAGCTCTATGACTAGTGAGACAGAGCTAAGGGCGAGGGACCAGGTGACTCTATGGTCACGTAGCTAGGGCATAGGCCCAGGAATCAGCTTAAAGGCCAACTGAACAGGGCATCGACCCTAGGTTGATTCAATGATCATGTGTTTAAACTTAAGTGATAGTATCTACGAGTTGATGTTTCTAATTATTATTGAATGGTTATTTTAAAGTTTATATTCTTTGTTGTTGCACGTTCTGTTTTCTTGCTGAGCCTCGGCTCACGGGTGCTTTGTGGTGCAGGTAAGGGAAAGGGAAAGTTTGACCAGCCATGAGTTGGAGAGCTTCAGTGGCGGCGTATACATATGCGGCTGCTCGACCACCACGGCTGGAGTTATCTCAGAGGAACTAGGGTTATAGCCCTATTTTGCAATTTAGGCTAGCTGATGTAACTTTTGATATGTATCTACCCTTTTTAACAGTTGAGTTGTAATATCTTGGGATCCCATGTTATATAAAACTTTTGGAATAAAAGTCAATGGTTCTTAGACCAAATTTTTTAACCCTAACCATTGCACTAACCTTAGTTACAAGTTTTAAGCCAAATGACCTGATTAGCAGGTCTGACACAATTTTAAGTACATAGTGTAACGGTCCTGGATTAGGAGGGCGTTACAAAAATAATACTTAGATTAGCTTATACTGAAACTTGTATAGAGCCGTGGGTCAGGAAAAGATAATAAAAAATAAAGGCAGGGGTTGCGTTGGCCACTTAACTGTCTGCACGTAAGGGGGAAGCATGTCAGTGCGCGGGGAAAGATAATAAAAAACAAAGTCAAGGGTTGCGTTTTCTACTTAACCGTTTGCACGTAAGGGGGAAGCGTGTCTGCGTGTGTGGGTTGACTGACTGGTTAGTTGGTCGTGTGCGCGACTGCGTGTGTGCCGGCTGCCCGATTGGTCGGCTGGTTACGAGCTCCTATGTGTTGTTTGTGTCTATGCACAACTGCATGTGCGCGGGTTGGGTGACTGGTCGCGTGCGCCCGTGTGCACCTGGGCACTGTGCATGTGCAATCTAGCCAACTAACTGCTTGTCGCGCTATTTAGTCATCGTCTTTATGGAAGGGGTGACTTGATTTGACTTATGGCCAATTAATTTCGCTAATGGGCCTAATTGGTCGGGTAACTTGATGGCATCATAAGGTGCCAAGGTCTACTGTTTGCCTTGTCCGAATGAGATTTTAGAGAGTTTTCCTATCCTTGAATGAAGTGTGTAACGTCCTCCTAATATAGGACTGTTAAACTGTGTACTTCAAATAGTGTCAGACTTGCTAATCAAGTCATTTGGTTATAAACATGTAACTAAGGTTAACGTCAAGGGTTAGGGTTAAAAAATTTGGTCAAAGGAACCGTTGACTTTTCATTTAAAAAGTTTTAAACATATGCGGGATCTCAAAATATTACAAATAATTGTTTATAGGGTGTATATACATCAAAAGTTACAACCGGCCGACCTAAGCGGCAAAATAAGGGTTACAGCCCTACTTCCTCTGAAATACCCTCAGTCGTGGTGGATGAGCAGCCACATATGTACACGCCACCACCGAAGCTCTCTAACTCATGGTTGGTCAAGCGTTCATTTCCCCTTACCTGCACCACATAGCACCCGTGAGCCAAGGCTCAGCAAGGAAACTTAAACATGTGCATGAACAGAAAAATACAAATTTCCAAATACTTATCTAGCATGCCCAACAGTAATACCCTACTCATGCATGCATACAATTACAAATAAATGGTCATTGGACCATTCTGGGGCCACTGCCCTGAATAGTTGACCATAGAGTCAACCCTGGGGCCCTCACCCTTAGCTCTGAGTAATTAGCCATAGAGCTAGCCAAACACTTTGTTTTCCAACGACCCCCGGCCAACGTAATGGTACGTTGCTAATGTGGGCCTAATCCTTTCGACCAGCGTGCAACGCGCTATTGCCGCCCTTGACTAATAAGTCAAGCCCTGAACCAGGTATTCAAATACAGATATAGATAAGCATACTTCACACAATACAAGTATGCATACATATTAATCATATAACACCATCAATTAAATGCAAACATAGTAATAACCATGTTCCCTAACAGGGTCGAGCCCTAGCTACGCGAACCATGCGAATAATCATATAATACTTAGCCAGAAACAGAATATTCAAGTATGTTTAATCAACAAGCGAAATCATAACTCAAACACATACATTCTCAAGGGCTCGAGCCCTAGTCATTACTATAATCAACAATCAGGCCAAGCCTTAATCACATATATCACGTATTGGGTGCAATTTTCTTACCTCAGGTCCGAGTATAGCGTAATAATAAGAACGACCCTCGAGCACAATCCCGGTTCCGAGCCCCTAGCAATAACATAGTCACAACCATATATATGATTCTATCAATAACGAGCAAATAAAGGCTTCCAGACCAAGTCCTAGCCTCCGGGACCTCGAATTCTACTAAACCGGGTAGTAGAATTGATTTCTCGCCCTTAGGTTTAAATTCCCGTCACTCAAGACTTATGGTGGCTAAAACAGCCCAAGCGGGTCGCGTCTTGCCCCTAAGGGTCGCGACGTGCCTCCCAGGTCAGAGCCTCCCTCCTCCATCCTCCTTCCTCCCTGGAACCTGGACATGGGTTATGACCTGCCCTAGAGGGTCGCAGTGCACCCATGAAGCAGAAACCCCCTTCTAGCCCTGGGTTCGGTTGGGTCGCAACGCCCCAAGAATAGGGCCGCGACCTGACCCTGCGAACCTAGAATTCCTCTATTTTTTTGCATCTAAAATCAATCAAAACCACCCCAAATCCATCCTAGAACAACAATTAAATCCTCATAGAAATATCAGTATAATACCAGCAACAAAACCCCAGCTCAACACACTAAAAAATCCACCCAAAAACTCAAATTCAAACCTTGATCCACAAAGCTCAAGAACCCCTCAAGAACACTAAGAAACCTTAACAAAACTCAATAAAATAGAGATTAAAGATTTAACTCTCCTATGAATGATGATTTACTAGACACAACCAATCCCGAATCCTAACCTGAGCCTTCAAATCCTTGGTTTCCTCAAGATTTTCCACACCAAAGTTGAGAGAGAGTGATGAGAGAGAAAGAGTTGATTGGGAGTGAGGGAGAAGCTAGGTGTTTGTTGTGTTTGGTTTTCCTTTCTTATGGCTTAAGAAATCTTAAGCTAATCCTGAGGCTCAGGGTACCAAAAACATCCCTGAGGGCAAAATGGTAAAAGTCCCCGATATCCCTTCCTAATCTCACTAACTCCAAATATATCCTCGAATACTTATTCCTGTTACCCGATAACCCGATAATGTATTAGTTACCCACAATACCCCTTGACTCGCCCCGAGTCGAGTATTGGGTCCCGTTGTGACTTTCCCACTAACTTGCTCCCTAGAATCGTCTCGTATCGAGTAACCCAAATAACCCACATAATAATGTGGTCTCTCACATATAACACATATAAGTACATATATACAATTATGCCCATAACAGGCCAAATTACGAAAATTGTCCTTCTAATAAGAAATGAGCCTGAATGCATATCTAATTATATTATCATAACTCATATAATCACATAACTATACACAAATATATCATATAAGCATATAACTCCATAAATTTCCATCCTGACCCCATAATCAAGGCCCTAAGCCTTATTAGGTAATTTGGGACGTTACAAAGTGTGTACGCTCCATGTCGCAATGATGGGAGGATGCCTTGGTCGACTGACCTTGCACCTTGACAAGGCCAGACTTGCCTTTGGAATGTCTTGTGTCTTACAAATATGGGTGCTTTTGATTGCAAACAAGCTTCTTACTTTTTCTGATAAACTTGCTCTTTTTGTTTTGTAGGTATAATTTCCGTTGGGTTCCTTTGGGATTCAAGGGGGGCAGTTGACTGAGTCGATCAGGTGCGCCATCTTTCTGCCTTAGATTATGACTGAAGGTACCTTCTATCTGAACTGGTGTTACGTTCATCATTTTTGTGGCGTTTCGTTCCTCCGATATCCTAAGGATTCCTTGCCTTTGTGTCTAGTATGATTAATTTTCATACTTCTATTTAAATCTTCTGGTATGGTTGCTAGTCTTGGCTAACTTGCTAACTAGCTTTGGTTGGTTCACTTATGTGTATGACAGGGTCTTCAAAGACTGATGTATGCCAAGGACGGGTTGAAAATGATGCAGATTTCTTTGAAGAAGGTGATTGGTGAACGAAATGAATTCCACACCAAATTCGAGGCATCCTAGGATGAAGTTAAGCGCCTTCAAGAATAGTTGTAGACTCAACTCAACACTAATGTAGCTGATGTTGATCGCTTGAATACTACCATAGCCTACCTTGAGAGAGCTAAGGCGAGAATCGCCATGTTGGAGGACCGTTTGGAGGTCACAACTTTAGAGACTGAGATTCAGTTTCGCGTGCAGATGGCCATGGAGTATCGCGGCGGGAAGGCTGATGAAGGGAACATCTCCAAGTTCAGATTATGAGGAGTATGAGAAGATGGAGGCTCCTGAGGTAGCTCAAACTAATGGGTGGCTGCCTCCCTCGGACATTTGTCTACTGATGATTTCTTTATAGATGATTGATTTCTCATTATGACTATGTAGTAAGAATATTTTATTGGATGACTCTATGAACTTCTTTTATAAGTCGTCATATCTTTTATCTTCACATATGTTGGTAGTAGTTCTAACTTGAGTGAATTGTTGAAAGTCTTTGTAACATCCCAAAATTCCTAATAAGTCTTAGTGCCTTGATTAGTGTTTCGGGATGGCGTAATTGGATTTATTTGGGATTTTAATGAATATACATATGTGATTATGTGGAATTATATGAGTTATATTATGATATGACTGTGTATGCATGTTTAAGTGTATTAAATGTGCTTGTTGGCTTATTTTTGTTAGAAAGGGCATTTTTGTAATTTTGACTTGCTGAGGGTATATATGTAATTATATATGTTGTGTGATTGAGACCACATTATTATGTGGATATATTTATGTTATTCGGCACGAGGCGATCCTATGGAGCATCTTAGTGGAAAAGTCAGAACAGGGTTAAGTACCCAGCTCGGGTTGAGCTTAGGATTATTTCGGTGATTTGGAAAGGATTTATAAGGTGAGGGTATGATGGTCATTTTGACCCATTATTAGACTTAAGTTGATAAGTGCTGGGGACTTAGCTGCCTTACACGTTTAGTAGTAGTCTTCTCCTTATTCTAGTGCCTTCTTGAAGCCTTATCAAGTCTTGAAGCTCTAGGATCCCAAGTGAAGGATTAAGGACTTAGAAGGAGGATTCAAGGACTGGGAAACTGAGGATTGCAGCTCGTGTAGCCATCTTCTTCCTTGAATTTTTGAGTTTGGGCAATCGGGGTAAGGATTTCTTCAACTCTTTTTGAGTTCTTATGTGTTCTTAAGGAAAAGCTTGGGTTTTGGGTTTAATTTTAATTTCAGGGGGGTTCTAAAGTGTTTGTATAAGTTGTTAATGAAATAAACTAAGTGAGCTACTGATCTAACGCATATTTTAAGTCTGAATGCTAGTTTTTTATTGTAGAATTTCAAAATTTGAAAAGTATTGAACTTTGAAAACTCAAAGTATGATTCTGTTGGAAAAACAATCAGAGTGTGCAGTGAAATGGCATGGTGAGCCCAGTTGAAAAAATCACAACCATAATTAAAAATTCAAATTAATGATAATCTTTATCATCATCTTTTAAAAATCAATAAATCAAAACTATTTTGACTTACCATAATGACCAAACTGAATCATGCTAACCCATTATCCAAGGCAACCCCATCACGAAATCTATCGTGATGTCCTCCCACTTCTAGTTTGAGATACTCAAAGGCTATAATGGCCTTACTGGTTTCTGATACTCTACCTTGACCTGCTAACAGGTCAAGCACTTTACCACGTACTCAATTATGTCTCTCTCGATCTCAGGCCACCAAAATAAAGCTTTATGATCATGGTACATCTTTATGGTGCCTAGATGAAGAGAATAAGAGGTAGAATGAGATTCATCTAGAATCTCTCGTTTAATGCCAGTGTCCATCGGAATACACAACTGATCCTTATACCTCAATAACCCATGCTTGACACTGTATAGTCCTTAGCTATTCTCGCTAGGACATCCCCTCTAAAAAAATTTTCCATCTGTGGCAACTTAATTGTTTCTCTTTGATCCTCTCTAAAAGAGTAAACTCAAGCATAATGTTGGCCAACTGGCCCACCAGTAACTCTATTCCAGCTTTGGTCATAACCTTCAAATGTCGTGATGCATAGGCAATCTTCTTCTCAAATCTTGGAAGTTCTCACACTTATCTGACCATGAAAACTTCTGATTTTTGCATGTCAGCTCTGTCAATGAGGTAGCAATTCTTGAGAACTCTTCCTCAAAACACATGTAATACCCTGCCAATCCAAGGAAACTCCTGACCTCTGAGGCGCTCCTTGGCCTTGGCTAATCTCTAAATGAGAGTATACCACAATATCGTCGATAAAGACGATCACAACCAATCCAAATAATCTTTGAACACTATGTTCATTTATTCATAAAAACAATTGGGGCATTAATCAAACCAACAGACAGAACTAAAAACTCTTAATGCCCAAATCTGATATAAAAAGCAGCCTTCAGCATATCCTTCTCCCCGATCCCTAGCTGGTGATAACCAGATCGAAGATCCATCTTAGAAAATATTGTCTTACTCAATAATTGAACCTTTAGTTCCTACAGCTCTACTGAAGACGTTCAATACGGTGCCCTAAACACTAATTTTGTCCCCGACACCAACATAATCACAAATTTATCTCTTTGTGTAAGGGTAACCCTGGCAAATCCCTTGGAAACACATCAAGAAACCCACCGACTAATCTAGTCTGTCCTGGTCCTACTGGCACGACCTGAGTGGTATCCACTGCACTATCTAAGAATCCTATGCTTCCCTCTTGCAATAGGTTTCTAGCTCTAAGTACAAATGTCATAAATATATGGGGTCCATGCATAGTGCCAGAAAATACAAAGGGTTTCTCGCCCTCAAGCTCAAGGGTTACCATCTTTTTCCTGCAACCTATCGTTGCCCCATACTTAGCTAACCATTCCATAACCAAGATCATATCAAAGTCGGTCATAACTAAATCTTTCAAGTCAACTGACGAGTCTTTTCCCACAATAATCCAACCTATCTCTTACAATTACCAATCCAAGTCCTCGCCCTTGTGGCCTATTTGAACACTTCGGAACTCCTTTTCTAGTTCAGAGGTATCGAACATGTTCATAACTTTTTTTTCTTGATCATTGGGACCTCTGCCCCTGCCTGATCCAATAAACGGAGGTATCACTGTCTGAGCTCTGCGCTCTCCGGCACTCTCCCTCCAAATCTCATTTCATATGCTCTCAACAACGAGAGCCATCCCTACCGCCCGAGCATAGGAAGAGATCTCATGCACTGGGGCGATTCTAACGCCCTGAGCTATTATGGAATTCAATACCTGGATAAATTGTTCTTTCTAAGCCACATCCGTGGGTACCATAGCAAAAGTAAACTTGGCCAACCTATCGAATTTGTTAACATACTATGTTACTGTTGTATTTCCCTAAACCAGGTTCAGAAATTCATTTGTCTTGGCAGTCTTAACTGCATCACAATAATATCTTCCATTAAACAACTGGATAAATTCTTTCCAGTTCATTGCAGTTGTATCTTGTGTCTGAGATACCACTTCCCACCACGTTCGGGCATCTTCCCGCAATACATATGTAGCACAGATCACCCTTTCATGACCTACCACCCCCATACTTTTGAGGATGGAATTGATCATGCCCATCCATTGTTCAGCTTTGAATGGATCTAGGCCTCCCTCAAAAATTGGAGGGTAATATTCCTGAAATCTATCATATAGAAATTACCATCTGTTCTCAACCCTAGGTTGAGCCAAAACTGATGCCACTCCTGGCATAACAAAGGAAGATGTGTTCCCTGATAGAACCTGCTATTTTAAACACCTGATCTCTGCCTCTTGCCTCTGCAATCTTAATTGCATATCTGTACACACCTGCTACCAATTCTAAGGGGCAGGTGGAGGGCTCATGCCCTGGCTTTAATTCCTGGCCTCACTATAAATATCACCGGGTCTCATTAACTGCCTTAGGTACATAACCTCTGATTTAGTCTGCTGTCAATAACTTGACCCAATAAGCATGATGAGCACATTCAAAAGCCTTCCCCACGGGAATAATCACACAACACCACATTCACATACCACTGCGGTACTAAAATGCATGCCCATAACATCCATGCATAAATCAACAACCCATGCTCTTTCCAACATACATATCATGCTCTCAACTCCAGCATGCAGATAACACATTCATATATCAACTAAGCAGGTAATCACAAAATTATATCAACAGTCAAGGGCCAGGCCCTATCAGAATCTCATTCTTCCTAATAAGGCATGCAGGTAAAGCATTTATATCTTATTTAAGCAGTTAAACACATAACCACATAAATAGTCACCATACCCTGAGTGGAGCTTGTCTTTAGTGACAAGTGTACATGCCCAGCTTGTCTTCAGGAACCCTTAACCTTGGCACGCTCTGATACCAAGTTGTAACGCCTTACTACTCAGGGACTATTACACTGTGTATTTTAAATAGTGCTAAACTCGCTAAACGAGTCATTTTTCCATAACTGTGTAACTAAATGTAGCATCCCAAATTTGCTAATAAGGCTTAGGGCCTTGATTAGCGTGCATGGAGGGCAATAATTGATTTATTGTGTTAATATGTGAATTTGATAAGTATGTGATTAGAAATGCATGTTTAGGTGAATTAAATATGCATGTGGGCCCCATTTGGTTGTTAGGGGCATGTTTGTAATTTTAGCCCGCTGAGGGCATAAATGAAATATTTGTGTATGTTGTGATTGGCACCACGTGTGGGTGGTGATATAATTGTGATGCACAATCCGAGACGATCCTAGGGAGCAATTTAGCTAGAAAGTCACAACGGGGTCAAATACTCGGCTCAGGAGGAGCCTAGGGGTATTTTAGGTATATAATATGAGTTTGGGATTTATTAAGTATCAGGTAGTAATTTAGTAATGATTTGAGTATGCCAAGATTAACAGATATTTATAGATGTACTCGAGGACTTAGCGGGATGTGTCAAATGACTAAACTACCCTTGGTGATATTTGAGGACTTAGGTTAACTTAAGGGGGCAATCAAATCATTTTGGGAAGTGGATATACTCAGTGGGAGCTGGAAATTCTAGAGGCATCTAGGCAAAAGAAGAGGAAAGGAAAGAAAAAGGCTAAATCTCTCTCAGCTCTCTCCCATTCGGTTCTCTCTCTCTCTCACCATAGGGCTTGATTTTGAAGGATCCTAGGCCAGAGATTCAAGCATTCAGAAGCTTAGTTAAGATCAAGGGTAGGTTTTCTAGACAGTTCTGTGATGAATTTCTGCTGAAAGTGTTACATTAGTAAGCTGAATTGTGTTTTTTCTTTGTGGATTTTGGGATGAAGTTTTGGCAAGGTTAAGCTTAGGAATTTGTGGATTTAAGCTTGGAACTGGATTTGAAAGCATCTCAGGTCGAATTTCTACTTGAGGTAAGAATTCCATACATTTTTTAAGTATATATTTTGGTGAGGTTTAAGTTTTATGAAGGGTGGTTTAAGTTTTGTGGAGTTTTAAACCACTGAGTGATTTTTGAGTTTGGTTGAGTATTTGAGTTTGTTGCTAGTATTTTTGAGTTGCTATACCATTTATTTGAAGTATTAGGTCGAATTGGGACTTGGGTGTACCTTGGTGGTGATTTGGATGAGTTTTAGCTCGGGAAAAATGTTGGGAAAACCCAATTTTCTAGGTTCGCGTATAAGCGCTACGACCCTGTTCTTCCATGCCGCGGCACTGGGTTGAATCAGGACAGGGGAGCCCTGCTGGGCGTCGCGACCCCTATAGGGTTGTGCTGTGATGCTAGACCATTTTCAAGATGCGAGATTTTGTGTTTTTAGGGTTTAGGCTCAATGGGCTCGGGGGACGCTTTTGCCACCTTGTGTGGGGAACCGGGAGGTCCCTAGAGCACGGGATTGGTTCTGGGGTACAATTATAAATTGGTTGGTAACAAGGGTGTTACTTGTGTGTTGTGACTAGGTTTTCATCAAGGCTCGAGTTAGAGGACTGTGCTCGGGATTTCGGTGCTCAAGAAGCTCGGGACACAAGTAAGTAAACTATTGTACCCGTAGAGTAGGGCGTGGCCCTATAGTTTGTATTGTAGGGCATGATCCTATGTGATTGAATTGCAGGGCGTAGCCCTATTGTTTATGTCTGGTATGTGCTTAAGTAGTTATTGATATTATGCTATGTATGCTTATCTGTGAATGAGCGGCGAAGGCCGGAAACGGCGAAGGCCAAGTATGGCAAAGGGTTGGGAACGACGTTAAGCACGTGGAATGCAAGGCCAAGTACGGCAAGGGGTAGGGAGCGGCATTAAGCACGTGGAGTGCAAGTTGCCAGGGTGAAACCCTTCTCGGATGCATGAGTCATCCTCACGGTATAGACCGCGCACCCAGGGCCTGGTAAAGCACCTGGGATGACATGGCTGCTATATGTTTAGCGTGTTGGCAGCTTTGTTATATGCTGGTTGCTGGATATGTATATGTTTATTATTTGTGTTGAGTTTTCTTGCTGGGCTTCGACTCATGGGTGCTCTATGGTGCAGGTAAGGGCAGGGGAAAGGTCGACCAACCATGAGTACGGAGAGCGTGAAGCGACATGTACATGTTTGGCCTGCCTAGCTGCCGCAACCAGGGGTATTTTTTGGGAGACATTGTGTATTAATCAGAGTTTTTACGTTTAGTCAGCTTAAATCATATTTTGAGTTGTAAATATTTCTAAACAGTAATTTTGGGATCCTAAATGTATAACAATTTATAATTTCAATGAATGAGTATATTTTCAAATTATATGACTTTTAGTGCAGTTTAGCTACACTTTTAACCTAAAACATCGATTAGCGAGTTAATTGCACGTTTAAAACTCACTTAGTAAGGCTCTAAGGAAGTAAGGCGTTACAACCTGGTATTAGAGCGAGTCAAGGTTTATGGTTCCTGGAGATTGACCGAACATGTACGCTCGCTGTCAGCGACAAGCTCGACTCAGGGTTGGTTGGTAAAGATTGAATTATATGCTTGATTATGTGCTTGAGTGCCCTGTTTGCCTGATTATTTATATAGAGCATGATAAATGTGTTAACATATGCATGATGTCAGGGCATGGCCCCTTGAGTGTTGTATGTTATTTGTGTTATCTGGACTTCTGTTTATGGTTGGTTGTTGTGAATTGGGAGGTGGTTTTGGATGTTTTTATCATGCCTGATGAGCAGCGTCGATGATTGCAGGCATATTGTTGAGATGCCTCGTCAATTAGCCGGACTCCGCGGTAGTAGGACCGAGGATGACAACCAGGGTCAGGACCCTCCACCTGCCCCACAGAATTAGCAACAGATGTTTGCCAACATGGAAGTCAGACTGCATCGAATAGAAGAAGAGCTTTGTTAGCTGAGGTAACATGCCCCTCCTCAGGGCATTGGGTTGCAGGTTCAGTAGGCTGTGGCGCCAGTGCTAGTTTAACCTGCTATGGAGAATATGTGGGAACCTTTATATGAGAGGTTTAGGAAGCAGCATCCTCCCACCTTCGAGGGTGGACCAGACCCACTGCGGGCAAAGCAGTGGATGAATATGATTTCCTCCATTCTGGATTTTGTGAGGGTGGTAAGGAACGAGAGGGTAGCTTGTGCCAGCTACATGTTCAGAGACGATGCTCCCGCATCTGGTGGGATGTAGTGTCTCAGAGAGGAAATGTTACAGTTATGACCTGGGAAGATTTCAGAAACATTTTCAACAAGAAATATTATAGTGTTGCAATCCGAGCTGCGAAGGTTGACGAGTTTATCAACCTGACTCAGAACCAGAAGACAGTTAACTGAGTATGCCTTGAGATTTGATCGGTTGGCAAAGTTTGCACCGGATTTGGTGCAAACCGATGTGGCAAGGAAGGATAGGTTTGTACGGGGGTCGAATGTCATGATCGCCCGTGATGTTAAGATAACATTGGACTCAGAAACTACTACATATGCTCAGGTAGTGGACAAGGCCCTTACAGCTGAGGGGGCCAAGGATCAGATTTGGAGAGAGGGTGCTGCTAGGTGCGATGCCAGGAGGACGGTGCCTCCTTTTACCGGATCTAGTCGGGGTAGTGGCCCCAGTGAGCAGAAGAGAAAGGCCCTAGATTCTCTTGTTCCTCCTAGCTCGGATAGGAGGGCACGGGGTGCTTTTAGTGGTTGTAAGGGTGGACTTGACAACTGGAGGAGTTTTCCAGTATGTCCTTGGTGCAGACGACGACATCAGGGAGAGTGCAAGATCAGAGCCTGCTTTATTTGTGGGAGTGTCAACCATTTGAAGAATGACTGCCCACAAGCCAAGAAAGAGGAGCTGAAGTAGAGTGACAGTCTCGCTCCTGCCAGAGTATTCACCTTGACTCAGACTGAGGCTAAGGCTAGCCCTTCGGTTGTGACAGGTCAGATTTCTAGTGCTGGTTCTTCTTTTACTGCATTGATTGATCCGGGAGCTACTCATTGGTTTGTGTCTGCTAGAGTGATAGATCAGCTGTGTAGACCTAGTAATTTGTATGCTAAAGGATTTAAGACTTTGTTGCCAACTGGGAAACTAGTAGTCTCTAGGAGATGGATTTGAGCATTGCCAGTAGAGATAGACGGTAGAGAGTTTTCTGTGGATCTGATCGAGTTAGCGATGGATGAATTTGATATGATTCTAAGGATGGATTGGTTATCGAAGTATGGGGCGACGATTGACTACAAGCGCCGGATGGTGACTTTTGAACCAGAAGGGGAGGTACCCTTTGTATTTGTGGGGACAGTTAGTGGACTGCGGGTACCTATGATTTTGACACTGAAGGCTAGAGACCTGATGCAGGAAGGTTGCATAGGATTCCTAGCGAGCATTGTGGATACCTCTAAGGTTCTGTCAGCTGGACCGAGTGAGACCAGATTGGTAAGTGAGTTTCTAAATTTATTTTCAGCAGACTTGCCAGGGTTGCCACCACAGAGGGAGATCGAGTTTGTTATAGAGTTGAAGCCAAGGGCGGAGCCAATATCTAGGCCACCTTATAGAATGGCTCCGACAGAATTAAAAGAATTGAAGATTCAGTTGCAGGAGTTACTGGATTTGGGGTTCATCAGACCGAGTTTCTCACCATGGGGTGCTCCAGTGTTGTTCGTCAAGAAGAAGGATGGATCTCTTAGGATGTGTATTGATTACAGGGAGCTGAATAAGTTGACCATTAAGAACAAGTACCCACTACCTAGGATCGATTTGATCAGCTACAGGGGAAGACAATGTTTTTCAAGATTGATGTCTGGTCAAGTTACCATCAGCTAAGGATTAAAGAGGAGGACATACCAAAGAACGCCTTCTGCACGAGATATAGACACTATGAATTCTTTGTTACGTCCTTTGGATTAACCAATGTCCCAACAACCTTTATGGATATGATGAATAGGGTCTTCAAGGACTATCTGGAAAAATTCGTGATTGTGTTCATTGATGACATACTGGTGTACTCTCTGTCAGAGACAGAGCTTGAGTAGCATTTGCGCCTGGTATTACAGTAGTTGAGAGAGCATAGGTTATATGCTAAGTTCAGCAAGTGAGAGTTTTAGCTACCGCACTTCACATTTATGGGCCATATTGTCAGTAAGGAGGGGATTCTGGTTGACCCAAGTAAGATTGAGGCAGTGAGGGATTGGCCTAGACCGAGCAGTGTACCGGAAGTTAGGAGCTTCCTGGGTTTGGCAGGGTATTATCGGCGGTTCGTTGATGGGATCTCCAGGATAGCCACACCGTTGACTGAATTGATGAGAAAGAATACTAAGTATGTGTGGACAGATAAGTGTGAGAACAACTTCAAGGAATTGAAGCGGCGACTGATCACCACTCTAGTATTGAGTCTGCCGTCAGAAAATGAGAAGTTTGTAGTTTATTTTGATGCTTCTAGATAGGTTTTAGGGTGTGTGCTGATGCAAGCTGGAAAGGTGATAGCCTACGCATCGAGACAGTTAAAGGAGTATGAGTAGAGATATCCCACTCATGATCTGGAGTTGGCAGCGGTGGTATTTGCACTTAAGGTTTGGAGACATTATCTGTATGGTGAGAAGTGCGAAATATACACTGACCATAAGAGTTTGAAGTACTTCTTTACTCAGAGGGATCTAAATATGCGCCAGAGACGTTGGGTGAAATTGGTAAAGGATTATAATTGTGATATCTTATACTGTCCTGGGAAGGCTAATGTAGTGGCCGACGCGCTGAGTCGGAAGGGCCCAGGAAAATTGTTCAGTTCAAGGCAGATATCCGATAAGTTAGCTGAAGAGATGACTAGAGCAGGTATAGAGTTGGTGGTTGGTCAGTTAGCCAACATCACTCTTCAGTCTACGCTCCTTGAGAGGATCAGGGAGGCACAGGGGGAGGATCCCCAGTTAGTAGAATGCAGAGAGAGTGTCTTAGCCGGAGCGGCTAAGGACTTCTCTATTTTAGAGATGGGATTACTGAAGTACAAGGGTCAGATTTGCATTCCGACGGATGCTGGTAATCAGCGAGAGATACTAGATGAGTCTTATACCACTCCCTATTCTTTGCATCCAGGTACAATGAAGATGTGCCAAGATTTGAGAACCTTGTATTGGTGGTCGGGAATGAAGAGGGATGTGGTTGACTATCTGGCTAAGTGCTTAACTTGTCAGCAGGTAAAGGCTAAACATCAGAGGCCAGCAGGGTTATTACAGCCTCTAGGGATTCCAGAGTGCAAGTAGGAGGAAATCACCATGGAATTCGTGGTTGGTTTGCCGAAGGCCATGGGACAACATGATTCAGTGTGGGTGATCGTGGATAGGTATACCAAGTCTGCCCACTTCTTGCCTGTTAGGACGACTTATACTATGGAGCAGTATGCTGAATTATATGTGAAGGAAATCATTCGACTTCATGGGGCTCTGAGGTCGATAGTATTTGACAGGGACCCCACCTTCACCTCCAAGTTTTGGGAGAGCCTGCAGAAAGCTATGGGCACGCAGTTGCGGTTTAGTACCGCTTATCATTCTCAGACGGATGGACAGTCTGAGAGGACAATTCAGACACTAGAGGAAAGTCTATGAGCCTGTGTGATGGATTTTGGGGGATCTTGGAGTAATTATCTCCCATTGATTGAGTTTGCATACAACAACAGTTATTAGGCGACTATCAGAGTGGCTCTGTATGAGATGTTGTATGGGAGGAAGTGCAGATCACCTATCCATTGGGATGAGATGGGTGAGAGAAGGTATTTAGGTCCTGAGATGGTTCAGAGGACCAATGAGGCGATTGAAAAGATTAGAGCTTGAATGCTCGCCTCCCAGAGTCGCCAGAAGAGTTACTCGGACTTGAAACATAGAAGTGTAGAATTTCAATTCGGTGACCACGTGTTTCTCAGAGTTTCTCCTTTAAGAGGAGTGAAACGATTTGGTGTTCGAGGCAAGCTAAGCCCTAGGTTTGTTGGTCCCTTTGAGATTTTGGAACGGGTTGGAGAGGTAGCTTATAGGTTGGTGATGCTTCCAGCTTTATCAGGGGTTCATGATGTGTTTCACGTGTCCATGCTCCGAAAGTATGTGTCAGATTCTACACACGTGTTGAGTTATGAGAACTTAGAGCTGGATCGAGATCTATCTTATGAGGAAAATCCGGTTCAGATTCTTGACCGGAAAGATAAAGTCTTGCGAAGCAAGACCATCGCCTTGGTGAAAGTGTTGTGGAGGAACAGCAAGGTAGAGGAGGCGACGTGGGAACTTGAATCAGATATGCGGGAGCAGTATCCCGAGTTATTCAGGTAATTTCGAGGACGAAATTTCTATAAGGAGGGGATGTTGTAGCGTCCTAAATTTGCTAATAAGGCTTAGGGCCTTGATTAGCGTGCCTAGAGGGCAATAATTGATTTAATGTGTTAATATGTGAATTTTATAAGTATGTAAATAGAAATGCATGTTTAGGTGAATTAAATATGCATGTGGGCCCCATTTGGTTGTTAGGGGCATGCTTGTAATTTTAGCCCGCTGAGGGCATAAATGAAATATTTGTGTATGTTGTGATTGGCACCACGTGTGAGTGGTGTTATAATTATGATATACAATCCGAGACAGACCTAGGGAGCAGTTTAGCTGGAAAGTCACAACGGGGTCAAATACTTGGCTCGGGAGGAGCCTAGGGGTATTTTGGTTATATAATATGAGTTTAGGATTTATTAAGTATCGGGTAGTAATTTAATACTGATTTGAGTATGCCGGGATTAACGAGGATTTTTAGGTGCACTCGAGGACTTAGCGGGATGTGTCAAATGACTAAACTACCCTTGGTGATATTTGAGGACTTAGGTTAACTTAAGGGGGCAATCAAGTCATTTTGCCAAGTGGATATACTTAGTAGGAGCTGGGAATTCTAGAGGCATCTAGGCAAAAGCAGAGGAAAGGAAGGAAAAAGGCTCAATCTCTCTCAGTTCTCTCTCATTCGGTTCTCTCTTTCTCACACCATAGGGCTTGATTTTGAAGGATCCTAGGCCAGAGATTCAAGTATTCAGAAGCTTAGTTAAGATCAAGGGTAAGTTTTCTAGTTAGTTCTGTGTTGAATTTCTGCTGGAAGTGTTACATTAGTAAGCTGAATTGTGTTTTTGCTTTGTGGATTTTGGGATGAAGTTTTGGCAAGAAAAAACTTAGGAATTTGTGGATTTAAGCTTGGAACTGGATTTGAAAGCATCTCAGGTCGAATTTCTACTTGAGGTAAGAATTCCATGCATTTTTTAAGTATATATTTTGGTGTGGTTTAAGTTTTATGAAGGGTGGTTTAAGTTTTGTGGAGTTTTAAACCACTAAGTGATTTTTGAGTTTGGTTGAGTGTTTGAGTTTGTTACTGGTATTTTTGAGTTGCTATATCGTTTATTTGAAGTTTTAGGTCGAATTGGGACTTGGGTGTACCTTGGTGGTGATTTGGATAAGTTTTGGCTTGGGAAAAATGTTGGGAAAACCCAGTTTTCTGGGTTCGCGTATGAGCGTCGCGGCCCTGTGTTTCCGTGCCGTGGCGCTGGGATGAATCAGGACAGGGGAGTCCTACTGGGCGCCGCGGCCTTTATAGGGTTGTGCTGCGGCGCTAGGCCATTTTCAGGATGTGGAATTTTGTGTTTTTTGGGTTTTGGCTCAGGGGGCTCGGGGGACTCTTTCGCCACCTTATGTGGGGAACCGAGAGGTCCCGAGAGCACAGGATTGGTTTTGGGGTACAATTATAAATTGGTTGGTAACGAGGGTGTTACTTGTGTGTTGTGACAAGGTTTTCAACGAGGCTAGAGTTAGAGGACTGTGCTCAGGATTTCGGTGCTCAAGAAGCTCGAGACACAGGTAAGAAAACTGTTGTACCCGTAGAGCAGGGTGTGGCCCTATAGTTTGTATTGTAGGGCATGACCCTATGTGATTGAATTGCAAGGCGTAGCCCTATTGTTTATGTCTGGTATGTGCTTAAGTAGTTATTGATATTATGTTATGTATGCTTATCTGTGAATGAGCGGCGAAGGCCGAGAATGGCAAGGCCGGGTACAGTAAAGGGCCGGGAATGGCGTTAAGCACGTGGAGTACAAGGTCGAGTATGGCAAGGGGCCGGGAGCGGTGTTAAGCACGCAAAGTGCTAGTTGCCAGGGTGAGATCCTTCTCGGATGCATGAGTCATCCTCACAGTATAGACCACGAACCCAAGGCCTCTTAAAGCACCTGGGACGGCATGGCCACTATATGTTTAACCTGTTGGCAGCTTTGTTATTTGCTTGTTGCTGGATATGTATATGTTTATTATTTGTGTTGAGTTTTCTTGCTGAGCTTCTGCTCACGGGTGCTCTGTGGTGCAGGTAAGGGCAAGGGAAAGGTCGACCAACCATGAGTATGAAGAGCGTGAAGTGACATGTACATGTTTGGTCTGCCTAGCTGCCACGACCAAGGGTATTTTTTGGGAGACATTGTGTATTAATTAGAGTTTTGTCATTTAGTCGGCTTAAATCATATGTTGAGTTGTAAATATTTCTAAACAGTAATTTTGGGATCCCAAATGTATAACGCTTTATAATTTCAATGAATGAATACATTTTCAAATTATATGACTTTTAGTGCAGTTTAGCTACACTTTTAACCTAAAACCTCGATTAACGAGTTAATTGCACGTTTAAAACTCACTTAGTTACGACTCTAAGGAACTAGGGCATTACACTAAACGTGATTAATGGTCTAGGGTTAAAAATTTTGGTCAAAGGTACCATCATTTCATTAAAACGTTTACTTCATACATGGGATCCCAAAATACATTTAAAAGGTTAATTACATTAGAAAAGTTACAACCAGCCGACCTAAGCTACAAAATAGGGTTTGACCCTAGTTCCTCTTTAAACTCTCGGCCGTGGTGGTTGAGCAGCCGCTTATGTACACATCGTCACCTAAGCTCTCCAGCTCAAGGATGGTCCAACTTTCTTTACCCTTTACCTGCACCATATAGCACCTGTGAGCCAAGGCTCGTCAAGAAAACTTAAACATGCTCATAAGCAGTTAATAACATATATCCAAATCATAATAAGCATGCCTAGCAGTAATAACCCTACTCATGCATGCATACTATCCATATAAATGACTACAACGTCATATGGATCAATAGCCCAAGATAAACGATCAGTGAATCATATCGGGGTCCAATGCCCAAATTACATGATTAATAAATCATACTGAGGATCCACGCCCTAGAATATGGGACTAATAAGTCAGCCTGGGGCCCTTTGCCCTATCCTCTATATAACTAGCCTTGGAGCTGGCCCAGCGTACCTGGCGCTGATTTTTCCATGACCAATTGGTTGGTCAAGCATATGATGCACTCCTGGTTAGACTAAACCATATTGACCAGCACTCTACGCACTATTGCCGTCCTTGACTCATAAGTCAATGCTTTACGACCAACACTCAGTGTGCTAAGGCTGTCCTTGACTAATTAGTCAATGCTTTACGACCAACCCTCAGTGTGCTAAGACTGTCCTTGACTAATAAGTCAATGCTTTACGACCAGCACTCAACGTGCTAAGGCCATCCTTGACTAATAAGTCATTATTGGGGCCCAGCCCTAAGATATGGGAATAATAAGTCACCCCGAGGCCCATTTCCCTATCCTCTGTATAACCAACCTTGGAGCTGGCCCATCGTACTTGGCACTGAGATTTCCCCAACCAATAGGTCGGTCAAGCGTATGATGCGCTCCTGGTAAGCATAACCATAACGACTAGCGCTCATCGCGTTATTGCCGCCCTTGACTGATAAGTCAAGCCTTTCTCAATTAGATAATGCAGACCAACATATATCATATATCAAATGTCCAAATACAAAGCACTCAACATGCTTAATCAATAATCACAAGCATAATCATAATCATCCACTTTCTCAGGCATGCATGCCCTAATTATGTTCCTGCTCAACAATTTGGGCCAAGCCATAATCACATGTATCTCATGTATCACATACTGGGTGCAGTTTTCTTACCTTTGGTCCAAGCACAAGTTACCAATGAATGACCCTCGAGCCAGATCCTGGTTCCGAGCCCCTAACGATAACCTAGTCACAACCATAATATATAATCCCGTAAAAAACTAGTAAATAAAGGCTTCTGGATCGAGTCTTAGCCTCTGGGACGTCGAATTCTACTAAACCGGGTAGTTGGATCGATCCCGAGCCCTTAGGTTTGAATTACCATCACTAAAAACCTAAAGTGGCCAAAATTGCCTAGGCGTCAGAGGTAATTTAAGCTTTGAATTTCTGAGTTTTGGTTTCCTTAAGTTCTCGAGTTTTGATTGAAGTTAAGCTTGGGTTTTAATGGTATTTATGTGCTGATAATGTTTGGGGGATTTAATTATGAGTTTGGGATTTAATTGGGTTAGATTTTTGGTGAAATTGGCTGAGGAAAACATGGGAAATTCTGGATTCGCGGGGACGCGCTGCGGCCCTGTTCTTGGGTGTCGCGACTTATGTGAACCCAGGGCCCAGGAGGGGTTTTGGTTAGAAGGCGTGTCGCGACTCTCTAGGGCAAGTCGAGACCCGTGTCTTCATTTTCAGACAGGGAGGCTCTCTTTCTGAGAGGTGCACCGAGACCCGTGTCGTTTTTCCCGCTAAATCCTCCGGTTATCAAGCTTCTAATCTTCCGTAGAATTGTTATGACTTTAACCTTGCTTGAATTCGAGCCCTAAAACTCGAGTTTCCTTAAAAAATGCTCACGAACGCCAAAAAGAGAACGGGGGAGAGGGAGAGAGAGAACTGAATGTTCTCTTATTTATTCTATCAGGTTACTTCAAGCTTAAGTAACCTTAAGCATATCTCAATGCTTGGGGTACCCAAAAAATGTCCCTGGGGGCCAAATAGTCAAAATTCGCAAAATTCCCTCCTGATCTCACTAACTCCAAATATATCATCAAATATTTATTCCCATTACCCAATAACTCGGTAATTTACTAAATACCCAATATACCCCTTGACTCACTCCGAGTCAAGTATAGGTCCCGTTGTGACTTTCCTACTAGCTTGCTCCTTAGGATCATCTCGTGCCGAGTAACCCAAATATATCCACATAATGATGTGGTCCCACACATATATCACATATATGCCAAATATACCCATTACGGGCCAAATTACGAAAATTTCCCTTTTAATAAAAAATGGGCCCACATGCATATTTAATACACCTAAACATGCATATCAATTCATATTATAATATAACTCACATAATCATATAATGATACATACATATATCACATATTCACATAATTTCCATAATTTTCCATCCTGGCCCCCTAATCAACGCCCTAAGCCTTATTAGGTAAGTTGGGACGTTACAGTAATCATGCTCATTCACAGTGGCATGAGTCTTTATCATAACTATGTTTAACAACCGGGCCAAGCCCTAATCACATATATCATTTATTGGGTGCAGTTTTCTTACCTCTGGTCCAAGCACTGGATAGATAAAAATGACCCTCGAGCACAATCCTATCCCGAGCCCTAGCGGTAACCTAGTCACAACCATAAATAATATCCTCATTATGATTCAATCCCCAAAAAAAACTCTAGGATCAATCTTGTGCTCTCAGGGCCTCCACCTCTACCCAACAGGGTGGTGAAATCATCCCATAAGCCCGTAAGTCCTTCCCAAGCTCTAAAAATGGGGCTTGCTGAAGTTGGCATAGGGCAGGGAGCCCAAACAAAATAGAAAGCCCCCGAGAACTCCCACGCATAGCGCAGGGGTGCCCAAACCCAAACAGATAGCCCCCAAGCCCTCTCCTACTTAGCGTAGAGGTGCCCAAACCCAGGGTAGGGGGCGCTACAACGTGAACCAAGAATTCTGGGTTCCATTTTTTGCAATTTCTCTGATCTATGCTTGAAAACCTCCGACCCAAGACCCCCAAGGGTCACCAAACCCATCTCCTGACTCAATTCTAAAAACACCTTGACCCCCAAGATGGTTACCCAAGTACCCATGAGCTCACAAACAACCTCAAAGCTCTTAGAAAACAAGAAATGCCAACAATCACACTTTGAGTTCTAAAATTCATTCTCTAACCAAAACCAGAAATCGAGAGCTCTAATTCATGATTCAAACCACCACAAGCCTTTAAATTAGTTTATAAACAAATTCTTAAACTCAAATCAATCTTTAAACAACACCAAAAGCACCAAAAATGAAAATGAAGACTCAAAACCCATTTACTCTTAAGAACACCAAGAACTTAAGAGGAGGTTGAGAAATTCTTACCTCAACTGCCCAAATCCGAAAATCCAAGGGAGGAAATGAAAAAGCCAGCTGCAATCTCCACTTCCCCAGCTCTTCACTCTCCCTTCCAAGTCTTTGAATTCTAAATGAGAGCTTAAGTTGCTCCTTAGCTCTAAAACCCTTCCAAGAAGGTAACCAAAAGAGGGATAGAGAATAACATGAATGAGCCAGAGTGCTCTGCTTTGGCCAACTTAACTCACCCCAAGGGTCAAAATGACCAATTTAACCTCACCCAAACTAATGTCTGTTTAACCAAACCAAGGGCATTTTGGTCTTTTCCCGAGATTCCCACTAATCTCAAATATCACTATATTTCCCAATTAATTCCAATATTCCCAAGTGTTTACCAAACAATTCCCATTACCTGGTAGATCCTGGTAATGTACCAAATTACCAAAATACCCCTAGGCTCACCCTGAGCCGGATATTTTACCCAGGTGTGATTAAACCGCTACTTTGCTCACTAGGATCGCCTCGTGCCGAAAAACCCAAATATGTCCACATAATAATGTGGTCTCAATCAATATGCACATATATATACAAATATGCCATCAACATGCCAAAATTATGAAAATGCCCTTCTAATAAGAAACGAGCCCACATGCATGCTTAATACACCTAAACATGCAAACATAGTCATATTATAATATAACTCACATAATTCATATAATCATGCATGTAACCACATAATAATACAATTATTGCCCTCCTCGCCCCCTAATCAAGGCACTAAGCCTTTTTAGGAAAATTGGGATGTTACAATTTTAGTCCAAATGACTCGCTTAACGAGTTAAGCACAGTCTTAAACACTCAGTGTAACCACCCTTCCCATTCTAGCTGCTCCTTTTGTTGCCATTACAATCTTTGTTCCTTCTCTTGCTCCATGTCTCTTTCCCTCTTCTCACCTTGCTCCTTTCACATTAAAACTAGACAGATCCAACTACCCTTTTTGGAAATCTCAAGTCCTTCTTGCTCTACGGGCTCATGATCTTGACGATTATATTCTTGGCTCTAAGCCATGTCCCTCTCAGTTTGTTGACCACACCATAGGTTGTACTATCACTGGTGAATCACTCCAAGTTAACGTTGGTTACACCATCTAAGTTCTTACAGATCTATCCATTCTTAGTTGGCTTCTCAATTCCATTTCAGAGTCCATGTTTGGCCATATCATTCACTGTTGTAACGCCCCACGTCACTATGATTGCTGCTTGGAATGACGACTGGCCCTACAAACCAACAGGAGTCTTTCTAGCGTGCTTTGTCCTCACTCGCACGCTTCTTGGGAAAACCTCCCAGGAGGTCACCCATCATTAGATTGCTCCAGGTCAAGCACGCTTAACTTTGGAGTTCTCAAGTGATGAGTTACCGAAAAGAAGATGCATCTTGTTGGCATAGGTAGTACCCATCAATCCATTTAAGCCCTCTTCAACTGTGTAGTCCCATACCTACACAGTCTTAGAATCATCACACTTGATCTTCCCCAAGCGGTGTGGGATTGCACAGCTTTACCCAGTCTTTCCCCTTACGAATCATGGGATTCTGACTGTCACAACTGTGGCACCTCTCAAGCCGTTTGGACCACTCTCGAGCTTCTCTTTATTACCAGTTCCAAAGCACACACCTTACAACTTCGGTTTCAACTCCAATCTATTAAGAAAGGTGGGCTCATCGTTCATGACTACATGCTCAAGATGCGCACCCTTTCCAAAAGTCTCTTTGCTGCTGGCCAGCTCATTTCCGATGATGAACTCATTCTTTACATTCTCAGTGGTCTTGGCCATGACTACGATTCTGTTGTTGTCAACCTTACCTCTCGTCATGACCAAGTGACGCTCCAAGAAGTTCAATACATGCTCCAAAGTCAAGAGATGCGACTGGAAAAACTCAATACGCCCATTGGCTCGTCTGTTCCCACTGTCAATCTTGCTACAAAGATGAAGAAATCTCGATCTTTTTGGTTTTTCTTCCTCGCTTTCCTCTGGTCGTGGCTCCTATTTTCACGGTTGATTTCGAGGCAAGGGCGTTCATTGTGGAAACATACCTATTTTCCAACTCTGTAATTGTCCTGGTCATGTTGCGTCCAAATGCTACCACCGCTTTTGTAATGCCCCACATCACTATGGTTGCTTCCTGGAATGACGACTAGCCCTGCAAACCAACACGAGTCTTTCCAGCATGCTTTATCCTCACTCGCATGCTTCCTGGGAAAACTTCCCAGGAGGTCACCCATCATGAGACTACTCCAGTTCAAGCATGCTTAACTTTGGAGTTCTCAAGTGATGGGCTACCGAAAATAAGATGCATCTTGGTTGCATAGGTAGTACCAATCAATCCATTTAAGCCATCTTCAGCTGTGTAGTCCCATACCTACATAGTCTTAGAATCATCACATTGACCTTCCCCAGGCGATGTGGGATTGTACAGCTTTACCCGGTCTTTCCCCCTACGGATCACGGGATACTGACTGTCACAACTTATATCTTTCAACGCACCACTAGGGGCGATTCTGTCTCCTCAGTCCAACAACTCTTCATTTTCCAATCACAACACTTCAAGTAATGGCCAGCAAACATTCTTGTCTTTTAATGATCATCAAGCTTGTAATGCTTGGTACATTGATAGTGGCACCACGAACCATATCACAGCTGATGCTTCCAATCTTCAACAGAAAATGACCTCGACAGGTATCACTCATTTGGTCATTGGTAATGGCCAATCTCTCTTTATAACTCAATTTGGACATAGCTTATTACATTCCCCAAATATCTCTCTTCCATTGTTTTTAAAAGATATCTTGTGTGTTCCCCACATTACTATAAACCTTCTTTCAATTTCAAAGCTCACCTGTGACAATCCTGTATTTGTTGAATTTCATGGTGACTATTGCTTTGTGAAGGATCTGAACACGAAAAAGGAGCTGCTTCAAGGGGTTCTTAGCAATGGATTGTATCAGCTTCAACTTGCTCAGTCATTGTCTGGTGTCCAGCCCTCAAGTCAATTTCGTCAATGTTTTTTTGTGGTGTCTAATCCTCAGTCGTCTTTTTCTTCTCTGTTGAGTCCCAATAATACTAATTCTAGTTCTAGTTTTGAGTCTTTATTTTTTGCATCTCAACCTAATATCAATGTATGCACTCACGCCTAGGCCACCCAAACATCAATGTAATGAAAATCATGCTTGCAAATGAAAATTTTTCTTTTAAATCTTTGCCATCATTTTCTGATGCCTGCCATATTGGCAAGTCCAAGCATACAAACTATGCATCATCCACTACCAAGTCCACCTCACCATTAGAAATCATTCACTCAGATGTTTAGGGCCCTGCTCCTTTGCTTTCCAATGATGGTTATCGATACTATGTGCATTTCATCGATGATTTCAGCAACTTCACATGGATTTTGCCTCTAAGACTCAAATGCCCTTATAAAATTTCAAAAATTTGCTGAAAGAAAGTTTGACACCAAAATTAAATCTCTTCAATCAGATTGGGGGGGTGAATATTGGAGTTTAGAATCATATCTCACAACCATGGGCATACATTTTCAACATCCCTGTTCACACACTCATCCTCAAAATAGAAAATCTGAGTGCAAACACTGGCACATTGTTGAAATGGGCCCTACCTTTCTCTCTCATGCTTCTCTTCCTCTCAAATATTGGTGGGAGTCCTTTACAACTATTGACTTCCTCATTAACCATCTCTCAACTCCAACCTTGCATCATAAATCACCTACTGAAGTGTTATTTAATGTCAAACCAAATCTTAATTTTCTAAAGATATTCGGTTGTGCTTGCTTTCCTTATCTTCATGCTTACAACACTCACAAGTTTGATTTCCACTCTACTAAATGTATCTTTCTTGGCTATAGTATGCATCACAAAGGCTACAAATGCCTTCATCCCAGTGGTCACATTTATATTGCTCAAAGTGTTACTTTAACCGAGTTAGAATTTCCATTTGCATCTTGTTTTTCTTCTTCTAATTTTACTACTGCCTCACATTCTCACAGCTCACCTACACATATACACTATAGTCAATGGCTTCCTTTTGTATATTTATACATGCAGGACAATGATTGTTCAAACTCAGAAGTTGATCAATTCAATTGCTCTTCACCCATCGTGGCATCTACTCCATCTCACACTTCATGCTAACCATCCTCATGTGGTCATCATGTTAGTCCAAGTACGATCTCTTCTCCACCTGCCATTCCTCTTGAAATTTGTCACCCATTTGACCTCACTCCCGCACCCACACTACCATCATGTATAGTCCCACCTCCTACCACCAAAGTTGTCCCAACTCACCCCGTGATAACCTGGTCCAAGGCTAGCATTTTCAAGCCCAAAACTTATATTGCCTCCATCCTTAACACACCCATTATCCCTACTCTAAATATTTTCACTCCTAACACTGTGGAACAAACCTTAGCCATACCAGAATGGAAACTTGCTATGGATGAAGAGTTCACTGCTCTCACATGCAATCACACCTGGAGTCTCGTTCCACGATAGCCTCATATGCACATTGTTGATCACAAATGGATTTTTTGAGTCAAATTTAACTCTAATGGCTCCATTCAATGCCACAAAGCATGTCTCGTTGCAAACTATTTTCAACAACAACTTGGGGTTGATTTTTTTGAAACTTTCATTCCGGTGGTCAAGCCATCCACCATTCGAGTCGTCTTTTCTTTGGCTGGGATATATAACAAATTGACATTAATAATGCCTTTCTAAATGGCACCATAGAAGAAGAAGTCTATATGACTCAACCAACTGGTTACATTAATCCTACCACACCACATTATGTCTATGGCCTCAACCAAGCCCCACGGGCTTGGTTTGATCGGTTGCGGAACACTCTTTTATAACTCGGGTTCAAATTTTTTGTCTTTGATAACTCCCTTTTCTTCTTCAATGATGGTGATGCTCTCCTATTTTTTTTTTGTCTATGTCGATGATATCTTACTTGTGGTAAACAACTCTAAACAAGTTTTAACCATTATCTCACAACTTCGGCATCACTTTGCACTCAAAACTCTCGGCTCTGTTACCTACTTCCTTGGGTTTGAGACAACATGGGGGGATCATGGCATTCACTTTTCACAAACCAAATATACTCTTGATCTTCTAAAACACACCAACATGATCAATGCCACTCCATGTCCTACACCCATCATGCAAAGCAATCAACTTCGACTATAGGACAGTGAACCATTCAAACACATCACTATGTATCGCAACACCATAGGAGCCCTCCAATATCTCACACTTAGCAAACCTAATATTGTTTTCTTAGTAAAAAAACTGAGCCAATTTCTACAAGCACCAACTAAAAATCATTGGAAGGCATACAAGAGAATACTTAGATATCTAGTAGGAACAGTAGGAGAAGGAATTTGGTTCACACCAGCTCTAAGTACAACCATAGAAAGTTTCTGTGATTCTGATTGGGCAAGCTCTTTAGATGATCGAAAATCAACCACGGGCTATTGTGTATAAGTTCAAGGAAGAAAAAATCAGTGCCTCGATCAAGCCTCGAAGCAGAGTATAAAGCTATAGCACAAGCATGTACTGAAGTGGTATGGCTCCATCTTTGTTCGCTGAAATTGGAATTTAGAGTGTAGGTCCTGCTGTCATATGGTGCGATAATTCAAGAGCTCGTCAATTGGCATCGAATCCTGTTTTTCACTCACGAACAAAACACAATGAAATTGATGTCCATTTCATCAGAGACAAAGTACTCAACAAAGAAATTGAGGTACGGTACATTCCTTCAAGTTAACAGAATACATACATACTTACTAAATCATTATCTATCACTAGCTTCCATAATCTAAAGAACAAGCTACATGTTAGTCATTCACCGCAGCATAGCATGAGGGGGCGTGTTGAAATAAAATATAAGGACATGTTGAATATTATAATTAATGTTTGAATTAATTATATAATAATATCAAGAAAATTCCTTATTCATTCATGAGAATATGATCTTGTATTAGTACGAGAGAATTAAGATCATATATAATGAATAAAATAGTCAGTAACATATTAAAGTGAAGAATCTTTAATGAATGGTTACTAGTGTAGTTTACTAAGCATACATGATGCGAGTGATTTAATTATTATCATAATAGACGGTCATTTGTAAATCAGTCTAAATCCTGAGTATTCACGAACTCCTGTTTGTGTTTATTAGATCCTATAATTCACTCGTTAAGGTTTCTTAGTATAATGAGGCTAATGACTTTTGTTTTGGAGATTCAATATCATGAATGGCTATTTACAATAATGGAATCCAAACTTTCCTAACGGATCGAATATTGGTTCCCTTAAGGGTTAATTATGGAACTGAGTAGTTGCTGACCTCAAATGTATAATATGATTATAGATTAATTATTCACTAGTGAATTAATTGTACTTAAGGATCAAGAGGTAATTAGAAGGGTAAACGATAATCTTGACCAACTCTAATTAATGAGTCAATAAATGGAGGACAGAACTACATTTATTTATTATGGACTACAAGAGAAAATTCTATAAATACTTAGAGTGCAATTCCATTGTTGACGCCGTTTTTCGTCAAACAGTGAAAGAAGAGCACATAAACAAGAATTGATAATGGCAAAATACAATAAAACAAATCAAACACACGATTTTTACGTGGTTCACTAGTTAAATCTGCCTAGTCCACGAGTCTTTGTTATTAATCTCAAGATTATCTCTAGGAATTCTTCAAGAATGAATTCTCCAGAGTTTTCTCTCAAGGATCAGAATTTCGGTCCCTTTACAATGGTGCATGGCCTCTCTATTTATAGAGAAGGCTGCAGAATACTATCCCACATATTTTGGGTAGTTACTCTTTTTGTGTAAATAAAATAAATGGCTTTAAATGCCTATAATCAGATATAAAAGGAAACGTCCCTGAAGACCAGGAAACGCATAACAGATCAAATAATATCCCACGATTCCAGGGGATTTACATTAATGAATGAGGATTACATCTCATATTTATAATACTTGTAGATATTCAAGATGGTTATCGCGTATCTCTAAGGCTTTAGCTTCCCAGGTTTCCCGTCATCTGTCGAGCTGAAGATATCTCTCGAGTTCATGTGGCTTTCGAGATTGCACGTTCATCGAGCTCGCGACCCCTGATCCGAAGTCGTCCCTGAAGATGAGGGTGTTCTCGGAGCTACCTTCTGATGTCGCGATTGTTTCGAGGTCACCATATTCGAGGTCATATATCGTACTTTGCAGGCTCGATATACAACCCTGGAGCATACTCTAATCCTTACGAGACCATTTGTTGTGAATCCAACTTTCGAGGTCACATTTACCATGGCTCAAAATCTGGGTATAACATCTTGCCCCCTCAAAAGTATTTGTTCGAATCCTAAGAAAAGGAAACTTTTGAACTACTTTACTTGAGAACTGTACCGTCATACACTCTTAAAAATGGACACGCATCAGCTGGGTATTGCTCACTTTAGGCACTTGAGTACCTGGGAAACACGCCCACGATCGTCCGTCTGACAACTTTTCGGCGCCTTCTTGTCATTGATCCCCATCCGTTAGATCTAGTGAGGATTTCATCCGACGCTTCTGATTAATTCCTTTTCCCCACCTATATATTCAAGACCCCACTCTTCATCTTCTTCTTCACTTTTACCTTCATTCGCCATAAGCAAGAAAAGAAGAAAAACAAACCCAGAGACCTCTTTGCAAAGTTCCTATTCTGTGCATGTTTTCTCGACCAAAGAAACAAAGGAATCCTGGTCTGTTCGAGTCAGTGAGTTCTTTCCTGCAACCTCTTCTTCAATCGACAATCTCTCTGCAATCGCCATTACTGTGTAAGTATGCCATTTTTGTTTTTCATTCTGCCAGTTTTTATTTAAACTGTTCTTGCTGTGTATCTGTTTATACTGGTTTGCATCCACGATAGGAAGTTTTAACCCGATAGGTTTTCATGCCTTTTAGACTTTCATTCTGGATTTTCGTTTCTGGTTTATACCCTGTTTTGACGTTTGAGTGTGGTTCCCATTTTCTGGGTTTTGAAATTTTTAGGCAACGTTTCTTGTGCACTAAGTTTTCGGATAAAAACGTGGGTCTTGATAAATGCACGAAACCCAAAGACGCCTTTCCTGGTTAACCGCCACTCTTCTTTCCCTTGAATTTCAGGATTTTCAAAAAATTATCCACGCTCCTTTTCTTTTTCGTGGAATACACGCCTCTGACTCTTCAATAAGGATCTTAGTATTTAGTGTCTCGTTCCTAAATTTCCGAGCTCATTCCATCGAGCTCGTGATTCTTGCATGCATGGCCCTCACCATATTTTCTTTCTCGTTAGATGTCACAGAATCTGGAAAGACGGTGGGGGTCACTGCTGGCAATCCCTTATGAGCCAAAATCTCCGAGCCCAGAATCGCTCTTCGCCCGAAACCAACGTCGGATAAGAGAATACGAGCTTGCACGCGAGCAGGAAGACATTCGAGCCCACTATCGCCGCCAGATAGACGAGGTCATTGAAAAGAAGAGAAGAGTTCTTCGGGAGGCCCTCTATCCGGAGCTCAATTCAGGACCTAGGCCAATTCCCCTCGACCCTGCGCTAAGAGTCACTGTAGCATATCATCCAGGGGAACTCCAGTTTTCCTTAATGGGGGAACCTTCCTCCTCACAGCCGAGGAGAGAGATGTTCGAGGCCGAGCTCTACTAGAGCACGGTTACCACAACCAGCCAAATATCTGAAATCCTGGCCTTCCATGGCCTTCATTTGTCAGGCACCTTGAAGTGTCGAGCTCCGACTGGTCAAGAACGGAGCTGCTTCGCCCCTGGCGGCCGTGACGCCACAGTGAAATATGCGGCATGGAGCCAAGAACATATGAGGGCAGGAGCACTGCTGCCCTTGAAGTCTTTTTTCAAAGACTTGACTGATTTCGTTGGGTTGGCTCCGTTCCAACTCAACACCAATTCGTACAGGGTGCTGTCTGCCCTGAGGTCCTTGTTCCACGAGCTAGGGTGGGAAGGACCTTCACCTCAAGAGATTTTATATCTCTTTTGTTTGAAAAGTAACCCCTCCTGAGCTCGGGGAGGGGATGGTTTTTACTATCTCTCGAGCTACCCCAAAGAGACGAAGGTTTTTGGGGATCTTCCCAACCATCCGCCTGATTTCAAGAGAGCCTTCTTCTGGACAGATGGTCTGTCCCCGTCTCGACATTATTCGTTCAGGCGGATTCGTAAGTATTCTCGTTACTTTTATTCCTGAGCTCGAGACTTTAGTTCTTAAATCCACATTTAGTTGAAATGTGTTTCATTTTTCAGCTAACTTTCAACGTCCCACCCCTAATGAAGCGATGAAGAGGCACAGAGAGGCCTTGCTCCAACTCCCTTATGGCAGGAGGTCTCTCTCGTACCTATTACATGAGGGCAAGCTCCGAGCTTGTGGGCTGTTGGGAGAGGGCCAGTCAACCTCTGACTGGTCCAGCAAAAAATATGAACACTGGGAGGAGGTGCCACTGCCCACAGGTGCCCTTCCTCCGAGGAGAGAAAGGAGGCCATCACTCCCAGTTCGTCTGAGGAGTCCACGGTCCGGGAATGAGGCCAATGATGAAGCCTCGAGCTCGGACTCAGATGAAGGTAAAGTCCTCCCTACTTCGAGGATGTGGTCCCCCACATTACTAAAACACAGGCCCAATAGGTTAGTCTCGTGCCCACAGGATAGATACCACTTCTACATATGGAGTTGGGTAGATGACTGTGTCCATAGGTTCGATAGTGGGCTCGGGAAATACGATACCATGTACACCACGGACGAGGTGTGGAATGGGATAGCTGTGCAGTACGGGACCAATGATTATAGGGACCTTTCGAGGTTATCGCCTACTTATAGGGAAGGCACTCCCCCCGCCTCCTCTGAAGACGGGGGAATTTCATGGTCCCCAAGCTCGAGCTCGGGGGAGAGTTCCAGTTAGGTTTCTTCTATCATCACTCCGTGTCTGTGATACTGAAATAACTTGTATGCTTCTCTTTTATTTATTCGCGTTGTGTTATGACTTGTGCAGGCAAGATGGACTCCGACCTTGACAGCATCATTGACGGCGCCGGCGCCAAGAGGAGCAAGCGCCCCAGAGCGGGGCACAGAAGGCTGACCAGTTGGGCAAAGGCCCCAAGAGGCCCAAGAAAACACCTCCCCTTGTTCTGCCGGTGTCGAGCTCCGTTGCTGCGTCGACTGCCCAAGCCAGCGCTTCCACGATGGCGCCGTCTTCACAGGTCGTCGCCTCAGCAGTGGCGCCGACCTCGCTGGTCGACCCCTCCGCTATGGCTGAGGCCCAACCTCCTGTGGTGGGTCAATCATCCTCTGCTCCGCTTTCCAAAAGGCCTTCTGCTTCCCGAGTCCAGAAGCTGTCAATCTCCACCCATATGGACGCATATGCGGTGGACAATGCTGCTGGATCCCACGGATCCATGCTGATCTCGGATGTCATCTCCCGGATCGGCCAGAGCTATGGGAGTTTCGAAGCTCCCCAGTGGCAGTGCTTAACTGGTACCCGAGATTGCACTGCTCTTTATGAGAAGAGTATCGAGCACACTGCCGCGGTAAGTATTCTTCTATACTCCTTCCTTTTCCACTTGTAATCATACTGACTTGGAGCTAATGGTAGTTTATTTATTTTTCAGGCTCTTGCCTTCACTGCTCAGCTCAATTATCAGTTAAACCACGAGATCCATTCGAGCAAGATTCATGCTCAAGAGGTGAAAGATCTTCACCTCAAGGCGAGCGATGATCTTAAGGCGGCGAACGTGAAGCTCGATGCGGGAGTTAAAGAGCGTGAGGGGATGGCCACTGAGCTTGGAAAGCTGAGAGCTGAGCTCGAGGAGCAAAAGAAAGAGAATACCCAACTTCGGGAGACCAATAAGAAGCTTGAAGAGGACAAGGCCTCCACTTTCGAGATCATGGAGGATGAAAAAACTCGCCTCCTTGCTGAATACAAAGAGAAGAAAGAACAAGCAGTTGATTCTTCTATGTACCGGATGTGGGCCTACAATGAGGATCTGGACACCAGCTTCTTAGGTCCGCACGAGGCGCCGCTTCTGGAACGGTGGAATGCTCGGCTCGAGAAGGAAGAGGCTGATCAGCTCGAGAAGGAGAAGGCTGCTCCGGACACCGTTTCGGAGGGAGCTCAGGAGGATAGTCATGATATTCGTCCTGAGGGGTCCGGAGCTACTGATGCTGAGAAGGCCAAGGAGACTCCTCTTCCTTGAATCTAATCTCGGGGAGATCATTTATTGGGGCTGCGTCCCCCTATTTTGTAATTATTTTAACTTATGCCCACGGGGCTGATACAATTTCTTTAACTATTCTTTTACATGCTTTACATTTCTTGGCTCGAAATATTTTGCACATTATATGTTGATGAATCAGTTATTTTTATTTATTCATACAAACATAGTTTGGATTTTAGGCTCGAAACTCGATGCATTCATGCATAGTTTGTTCGAATTATCCGTTTCCGACCTCGTTGTTTATCAAGGTCGGATATTACTTTAACCATGAACCCTAAAGTACTTATATGGTATGTAATGTGAGTGATTTGGTTATATCTTTTTGCTTAGTCACTTTTCCTCATCCTCAGTTTTTGCTCCGAGGTTGAGAGTTTGAAACTATTTTCTTTAAGATATTCCAGCCTCGATCTCGACTTGTCTCGAAATAGGTCTAGGTTCCTACTCATCATCGATTAGTTTTTTAGCTGGTTTGTTCCAAACCTGTTAAGTTTGCACATCTGGTTAACTCTAAACGTTTTAGGTTTTTCGGTTTTGTCTGAACTATCTAAGCTCGTGCATTTGGTTATATCCAAATACTTTGTATGTTTTTGATAACTCGGTTATGTCCGAACTATCTAAGCTCGCGTACTTGGTTATATCCAAATACTTTATATGTTTTTGACAACTCGGTTATGTCCGAACTATCTAAGCTCGCGTACTTGGTTATATCCAAATACTTTATATGTTTTTGACAACTCGGTTATGTCCGAACTATCTAAGCTCGCGTACTTGGTTATATCCAAATACTTGATATATATATATTTTATTTTTTAATTTTCAAGCTAATGGTATGTATACCAATGATGCCCCCTTAGTATCCTATGGGTTTGACCATAGGTTATTAAATTAAGAGAGATTGCAAAAATAAAAAGCAAAAAGAGATTACATATTGAACAAAATAGATCTTTTATTTGATGGAATCCAAAAACAGACAAGCTAATACAGATAGAAAATCATGGTTACAGGCAACACGCTTCCTACACTATTGATAGTAAGGTCTAAGGTGTTCGCCATTCCATGCTCGGGGTACTAGGCTTCCGTCCAATCTCGCGAGTTTGTATACGCCAGGTCGGATGACTGACTCTATCTGGTATGGTCCTTCCCAGTTCAGCCTGAGCACTCCAGCTGCTGGATCTCGGGTTGCCAAGAATACGCGTCTCAAGACCAGATCTCCCATTCCGAACTTTCGATCTCGAACCCTCTTATTGAAATATCTTGTAGTTCGTTGCTAGTAAGCAGCATTCCTCAGCTGAGCCTCTTCTCTTTTTTCTTCAATCAAGTCTAGGGTTTCTTCGAGCTGAATGTGATTGGAACTTTGGTCGTAAATCTGAGTTCGAATCGTTGGGATTTCGACCTCGATGGGCAACAATGCCTCGCAGCCGTATGCTAAAGAGAACGAGGTATGCCCTGTTGAGGTCCGAGCTGTGGTCCTATACCCCCAAAGGACTTGGGGTAATTCCTCAGGCCATCGTCCCTTTGCTTCTTCCAACTTTTTCTTCAGAGAACTCTTGAGAGTTTTGTTAACGGCCTCGACCTGACCATTCGCTTGAGGGTGAGCCACAGATGAAAAACTCTTTATTATGCCGTTCTTTTCGCAAAAGCTGGTGAACAAGTCACAATCGAACTGGGTTCCGTTATCGGATACGATTTTTCTCGGCACTCCGTATCGGCATACAATGTTCTTTACCACGAAATCAAGGATCTTTTTCGAAGTTATGGTCGCCAATGGTTCAGCCTCCGTCCATTTCGTGAAGTAATCAACGGCGACTACAGCATATTTTACTCCGCCTTTGCCAGTCGGGAGAGAGCCTATGAGGTCGATGCCCCATACTGCGAAAGGCCATGGGGATGTCAACATGGTCAGTTCGGATGGTGGAGCTCGGGGGATCGTGGCGAATCTCTGGCATTTGTCGCACTTCTTCACATACTCGAAAGAATCTATTTTAATGGTTGGCCAGAAATATCCTTGTCGTATGATCTTCTTGGACAGGCTATGCCCCCCGGTGTGGTCTCCGCAGAACCCTTCATGAATTTCTTCAATGATCTTCTTTGCTTCGGGAGGGGTTACACATCTGAGCAGCGGCATGGAATATCCTCCTCTGTATAGTTTTCCGTCCAAAATGGTGTAACGAGGGAGTTGATACATCAACTTTCGAGCCTGATTTCGATCTTTTGGAAGAATTCCATTTTCGAGATAGTCAACTATCGGACTCATCAAGGTCGGAGTCCATCTTGCCTGCACAAGTCATAACACAACGCGAATAAATAAAAGAGAAGCATACAAGTTATTTCAGTATCACAGACACGGAGTGATGATAGAAGAAACCTAACTAGAACTCTCCCCCGAGCTCGAGCTTGGGGACCATGAAATTCCCCCGTCTTCAGAGGAGGCGGGGGGAGTGCCTTCCCTATAAGTAGGCGATAACCTCAAAAGGTCCCTATAATCATTGGTCCCGTACTGCACAGCTATCCCATTCCACCCCTCGTCCGTGGTGTACATGGTATCGTATTTCCCGAGCCCACTATCGAACCTATGGACACAGTCATCTACCCAACTCCATATGTAGAAGTGGTATCTATCCTGTGGGCACGAGACTAACCTATTGGGCATGTGTTTTAGTAATGTGGGGGACCACATCCTCGAAGTAGGGAGGACTTTACCTTCATCTGAGTCCGAGCTCGAGGCTTCATCATTGGCCTCATTCCCGGACCGCGGACTCCTCAGACGAACTGGGAGTGATGGCCTCCTTTCTCTCCTCGGAGGAAGGGCGCCTGTGGGCAGTGGCACCTCCTCCCAGTGTTCATATTTTTTGCTGGACCAGTCAGAGGTTGACTGGCCCTCTCCCAGCAGCCCACAAGCTCGAAGCTTGCCCTCATGTAATAGGTACGAGAGAGACCTCCTGCCATAAGGGAGTTGGAGCAAGGCCTCTCTGTGCCTCTTCATCGCTTCATTAGGGGTGGGACGTTGAAAGTTAGCTGAAAAACGAAACACATTTCAACTAAATGTGGATTTAAGAACTAAAGTCTCAAGCTCAGGAATAAAAGTAACAAGAATACTTACGAATCCGCCTGAACAAATAATGTCGAGACGGGGACAGACCATCTGTCCAGAAGAAGGCCCTCTTGAAATCAGGCGGATGGTTGGGAAGATCCCCAAAAACCTTCGTCTCTTTGGGGTAGCTCGAGAGATAGTAAAAACCATCCCCTCCCCGAGCTCGGGAGGGGTTACTTTTCAAACAAAAGAGATATAAAATCTCTTGAGGTGAAGGTCCTTCCCACCCTAGCTCGTGGAACAAGGACCTCAGGGCAGACAGCACCCTGTACGAATTGGTGTTGAGTTGGAACGGAGCCAACCCAACGAAATCAGTAAAGTCTTTGAAAAAAGACTTCAAGGGCAGCAGTGCTTCTGCCCTCATATGTTCTTGGCTCCATGCCGCATATTTCACTGTGGCGTCACGGCTGCCAGGGGCGAAGCAGCTCCATTCTTGACCAGTCGGAGCTCGACACTTCAAGGTGCCTGACAAATGAAGGCCATGGAAGGCCAGGATTTCAGATATTTGGCTGGTTGTGGTAACCGTGCTCTAGTAGAGCTCGGCCTCGAACATCTCTCTCCTCGGCTGTGAGGAGGAAGGTTCCCCCATTAAGGAAAACTGGAGTTCCCCTGGATGATATGCTACAGTGACTCTTAGCGCAGGGTCGAGGGGAATTGGCCTAGGTCCTGAATTGAGCTCCGGATAGAGGGCCTCCCGAAGAACTCTTCTCTTCTTTTCAATGACCTCGTCTATCTGGCGGCGATAGTGGGCTCGAATGTCTTCCTGCTCGCGTGCAAGCTCGTATTCTCTTATCCGACGTTGGTTCCGGGCGAAGAGCGATTCTGGGCTCGGAGATTTTGGCTCATAAGGGATTGCCAGCAGTGACCCCCACCGTCTTTCCAGATTCTGTGACATCTAACGAGAAAGAAAATATGGTGAGGGCCATGCATGCAAGAATCACGAGCTCGATGGAATGAGCTCGGAAATTTAGGAACGAGACACTAAATACTAAGATCCTTATTGAAGAGTCAGAGGCGTGTATTCCACGAAAAAGAAAAGGAGCGTGGATAATTTTTTGAAAATCCTGAAATTCAAGGGAAAGAAGAGTGGCGGTTAACCAGGAAAGGCGTCTTTGGGTTTCGTGCATTTATCAAGACCCACGTTTTTATCCGAAAACTTAGTGCACAAGAAACGTTGCCTAAAAATTTCAAAACCCAGAAAATGGGAACCACACTCAAACGTCAAAACAGGGTATAAACCAGAAACGAAAATCCAGAATGAAAGTCTAAAAGGCATGAAAACCTATCGGGTTAAAACTTCCTATCGTGGATGCAAACCAGTATAAACAGATACACAGCAAGAACAGTTTAAATAAAAACTGGCAGAATGAAAAACAAAAATGGCATACTTACACAGTAATGGCGATTGCAGAGAGATTGTCGATTGAAGAAGAGGTTGCAGGAAAGAACTCATTGACTCGAACAGACCAGGATTCCTTTGTTTCTTTGGTCGAGAAAACATGCACAGAATAGGAACTTTGCAAAGAGGTCTCTGGGTTTGTTTTTCTTCTTTTCTTGCTTATGGCGAATGAAGGTAAAAGTGAAAAAGAAGATGAAGAGTGGGGTCTTGAATATATAGGTGGGGAAAAGGAATTAATCAGGAGCGTCGGATGAAATCCTCACTAGATCTAACGGATGGGGATCAATGACAAGAAGGCGCCGAAAAGTTGTCAGACGGACGATCGTGGGCGTGTTTCCCAGGTACTCAAGTGCCTAAAGTGAGCAATACCCAGCTGATGCGTGTCCATTTTTAAGAGTGTATGACGGTACAGTTCTCAAGTAAAGTAGTTCAAAAGTTTCCTTTTCTTAGGATTCGAACAAATACTTTTGAGGGGGCAAGATGTTATACCCAGATTTTGAGCCATGGTAAATGTGACCTCGAAAGTTGGATTCACAACAAATGGTCTCGTAAGGATTAGAGTATGCTCCAGGGTTGTATATCGAGCCTGCAAAGTACGATATATGACCTCGAATATGGTGACCTCGAAACGATCGCGACATCAGAAGGTAGCTCCGAGAACACCCTCATCTTCAGGGACGACTTCGGATCAGGGGTCGCGAGCTCGATGAACGTGCAATCTCGAAAGCCACATGAACTCGAGAGATATCTTCAGCTCGACAGATGACGGGAAACCTGGGAAGCTAAAGCCTTAGAGATACGCGATAACCATCTTGAATATCTACAAGTATTATAAATATGAGATGTAATCCTCATTCATTAATGTAAATCCCCTGGAATCGTGGGATATTATTTGATCTGTTATGCGTTTCCTGGTCTTCAGGGACGTTTCCTTTTATATCTGATTATAGGCATTTAAAGCCATTTATTTTATTTACAGAAAAAGAGTAACTACCCAAAATATGTGGGATAGTATTCTGCAGCCTTCTCTATAAATAGAGAGGCCATGTACCATTGTAAAGGGACCGAAATTCTGATCCTTGAGAGAAAACTCTGGAGAATTCATTCTTGAAGAATTCCTAGAGATAATCTTGAGATTAATAACAAAGACTCGTGGACTAGACAGATTTAACTGCTGAACCACGTAAAAATCGTTTGTTTGATTTGTTTTATTGTATTTGGCCATTATCAATTCTTGTTTATGTACTCTTCTTTCACTGTTTGACGAAAAACGGCGTCAACATCCATATTTATAGTGGAGTAATCATGGAATTAATAAATAAGATTAAAGAGTTTAATTAATAATTCATTTTATTGGAGCTTCGTATTATAGGTCCATGGTGCCCATATCACCTCTGTCCTACATTGTTAAGGGTAAGGATGTCTGTTGTGAAAATTGATTTGATTAAAATGTGCAAGTGTACACAGTCACAAAACAAGTAATAAAGTAGTAAGTATTCAAGATCGTCTCCACAGGGATTGCAAATTAAAACTAAATGCAAAAATTAATTACTAAACAATTACACTAGTAAACAAATTGAATTTCTTTGATTGTCCAAATTAACCCAATAAAAAGAAATTAAAATTACTTAAAGTGAACTGAACAAGAACAAAGAGAAATATATGAATTTTAAAATGGACTTGAATCATTGAATCCCCATATATTATTTTTCCTGAACACATTGCGAACATATTGCTGCAGCAATTTTCTAGCAAAACTCTCAGGATAACAAAAAGTTCATTTAACACACATAAAACTTTCCCAAATCTTATGACCTTAATTCTTCTACCTAATTAAACATATTCCTATGCAAAATCAGATTTAAGAACGCAATCACAGTTCAATTCTCAAATGTTACACAAGGTAATTAACATATCCCTATATTAATTACTAACATAACCTAACCTAGATTATGACTTGTGTCATCCAAGTTTTTCCTATTACATTCAACATTTCCAGCATTAAATATAATTAAAATAACTTGCCATTGCTGGCCAAACAACAACAAGAAATTAATTTAAGCACACTTGAATGATCAAGGGAGATTTTACTAAAATAAAGTGCAAGAAATGGATAGATTATAACATAGGGTTCATCAACAATTCAAGCCACCAAGAAATTAGTTCATGGCTGATTTTATAAACATAAATTCACAATCAAAACAGCCCATAATATTCAGTTTAGAATCCAACTCAGAAATTAATACAATAGAGTTTAGGAAGAAGAGAAAAACAAATCCAAAATGATGCTTGAGCTTCTTTGTTTTTCCTCCTTCTTCCTTGAACCTCCTTCTTTCTTTCTCGCGTTTTTCTCTTTGTTTTTCTCCAGACAACTTATGGCTCAAGTCTCTCTCTAAAATGGAGGCTGCTCTTTCCTTAATTAGCTAGGGTAAAACCCTCTTCTTTTCCTTCTTTCTATTTTCCAATTTTACCCCTCCTTTTACTCTCACACGTGACCCATTCACTTAAAAGTTGATGATATAATATTTGTACCCACTTTGTGCCACGTCAGCCTCCTTTTACAGCTGGATAAGTGATGCCACATACACTCCTCTTTGAGCTGATATTTCCTCCTTCTATTTTTTTTTTCTGAAAATGCTGCAGCAAAACGCTCCTACCTTCAGCAAACCCTATATTTCATCACAAGCAACACATAATAAAAATCTATTTGCTTTTCTTGATTTCTTTAGAGAGTACCATGCAAAAACTCTCTAAATGCGATTAAATGCTCAATACTTCACAAAGACTAAAGGATATGATAAAACTATGAAAAGAGAATAACGAAATGAAATGACACCATTACAAAAGTATCACTCAACTTATTCTTTTTGTTTATAATAAGCTTAAAAGTATGACAAATAACTCTTTATTCAAGAGTTATCAATGTCTAAAGAAAGATTTGTAGAGAGAATGACTTAATTACAAAGGAATTAATTTTCCAAGGCAAGGAAATAATTATGTGATAATTATGGACAATTGATTAATTATGAATTAATTAATTATTTAACTATATAGTTTTTATTTTGAAAAACTATATGTTAAAATAAATATTATTCATATTAGGATTAATATAAAGAGAGATTAATAATTATCTTATTTAGAATAAGATATTTATTTATTTAAAATTGATATTTTAAGATAAAGTTAATTTTGAATTAACTGATATTTATTTTGGAATAAATATATTGTCTTAAATATTAATTAAATAAACAAATGAGAAAATAAGGGAAAACCCTAATGTGGCTCACGCCACTCCCTGTATTGCACAGTGAGTGGCGCCACACACAGGGATTTCTTATTCTTGGGATTTGAATTTTGAATTATAAATAATTTGTTTATTTAATTATATAAATTTAATTATTTTTTAAAATATGATTTGAATTAAATAGGTTATAACTGATCAGTTTTATTTTCAATAAAATAAAGATGAATTAAATTAGTTAATTATCTTTATAAACCTGAAAAGAAGCGATATTTTTCAAGAATAACAAGAAGTGGTTTTCATAGACTGTCAGACTCTCTCTCTCTAAAACAAAAGTGATTGTTTATCCAAACCTAAAAAAACTATTCAATATATCTTCTGTCAATCAAACCTCTCTAGATCTCATGTGTTAAGTACATCTAGAGAGTCCTAAATCAATCTTTTGAATCCTACGTGCCCACACACATCCTTGTGTATTTGAGGATTGGTTTGGAAGATCAAGGCGTGAGCTTTAAGAATTTGGATTGGAAGATCATTGATTTATACAAAAAGATTCGTGGATACTTGATAGGCTTCAAAAGGTAATCTCTAATCTATTTGTATGTGATTTAATATATCTTTATATGTATGATCTATGCTGGTATTAATAAATTTTTTAAAACCCATTTTCCGCTGTGTATCTCTGATTTACACTTTTAATGATAAGAGTAACTTCTTGGTCTTGTTGAGGTAGGCTATCATCTTGTTATCTTGGGACAGGTAGCTGTCTTGCATTTGATTGAACACCAGTTGTGAATCTCTAAATACATTGAGTTGTTTGATTCCCATTTCTTTATCTAGTCTGAGCCCTGCTATCATCGCTTCATACTCTGCTTCGTTATTGGTAGCCTTGAACCCACATCTGTGTAACACCCTACTAATCAGGGACTGTTACACTGTGTGTTTGAAATGGTGTTTAACTCGCTAAACGATTCATTTGGACTTAGAAAGTGTAATTAAACTAACTCAAAAGTTAGGTATTAAATTTTTTGGCTAAAAGAGTGATACTTTTCATTAAGAGAGTTTAACATAAACATGGGATCCCAAAAACAGGGTTCAACCCTAGTTCCTCCCAAGTATTCCCAGCTGTGGCAGTCGAGCAAGCTACATATGTACACATCGCCCCTCAAGCTCTCAAACTCATGGTTGGTTCAACTTATCATTTCCATTACCTGCACCACATAGCACCCGTGAGCCAAGGCTCATCAAGAAAACATAGACATGCTTATAAGCAATTAATAACATATTACAGAATCATAATTAGCATGCCTAATAGTAATAACTCTATTCTTGCATGCATTTAATCCAGATAAGTGACTATAGAGTCACACCGGGGCCCATTGCCCTAGATAAGTGACTAAAGAGTCACCCTCGGGCCTGTTTCCCTAGATAAATTACTGTAGAGTCACTCTCGGGCCCGTTGCCCTAGATAAATTACTATAGAGTCACCCTCGGGCCCGTTGCCCTATTCTCTGTATAACCAGCCTTAGGGCTGGCCAAGCGTACCTGACGCTTTATTTTCCAAGCGACCATAGGGTCAGTCAAGCATATACCATGCTCTTGGATAGGCCTAACCATATCGACATGCGCTCATCGCGCTATTTCCGCCCTTGACTTATAAGTCAAGCCTTTTGGCCTACGCTCAACACGCTATTGCCGCCCTTGACTTATAAGTCAAGCTTTTCAATCAAAAAATATAGCAAGCATAAATCATTTAACAATTATCCAGATACAGAGCACTCAAGCATGCTTAATCAAATAATCACATGCATAATCATAATCATGCTCTGTCAATTCCTCCTAATCTAGGACTGTTACATTATGTACTTTAAATCGTGTCAAACTTGTTAATCAAGTCATTTGGTTTAAAACGTGTAACTATGGTTACTATCAAGGGTTAGGGTTAAAATTTTTGGTCAAAGGAACTGTTGACTTTTATTTAAAAAGTTTCATACATTCGTGGGATCCCAAAATATTACAACCAAGTTCTTAAAAAAGGTGTATGTACATCAAAAATTACATCCAACCAACCTAAGCAGCAAAAACAGGGCTACAACCCTAGTTCCTCTGAAATATCCTCGGCTGTGGTGGTCGAGCAGCCGCATATGTACACGCCGCCACCAAAGCTCTCCAACTCATGGCTGGTTAAGCTTTCCCTTCCCCTTACCTGCACCACAAAGCACCCGTGATCCAAGGCTCAGCAAGAAAACTCTACATGTGCATAAACATAAAATATAGATTTCGAAACACTTATCTAGCATGTCCAGCAATAATAACCTACACATACAGTCATTCGGTTACAAACAAATGGTTATTGGACCAATTGGGGTCGCTGCCCTGAACAGTTGACCATAGAGTCAACCCCGGGCTTATGCCCTAGCTATGTGACCATAGAGTCACCTGGGGCCCTCGCCCTTAGCTCTGAGTAACTAGCCATAGAGCTAGCCCAACACCTTTGGTTTTCCAACGACCATAGGGTCGGCCAACATAATAGTACGTTGCTGATTTAGGCCTAAGCCTTTCGACCAGCGCGCAGTGCGCTTTTGCCATCCTTGACTAATAAGTCAAGCCCTGATCCAGGTATTCAAACTTCAATATAGAAACAGATATGAATAGGCATATCCCAACAAAATGAGCATGCATGCATGTTAATCACATAACTCCATCGAGTAAACGTACTTATAATACTAATCATACCTATTTAACGGGCCCTCAAGGCTAATAACAGAATCCATGCAACAAACATGAAGCACTTAAGCATGTATAGAATATTCAAGCAGGATCCATCAACATGTGAAACAATAGCTTAAACATAAACGTTCTCAGGGCCCAAGCCCTAATCATAATCATTAATAATAGTCAGGCCAATCCTTGATCACATATAACATGTATTTGGTGCAGTTTTCTTACCTCAGGTCCAAGTATTGCATAAAATAAGGACAACCCTCGAGCACGATCCCAATTCTGAGCCCCTAGCAATAACCTAGTCACAACCATAATATAGGATTCCATCAATAACGAGCAATTAAAGGCTTCCGGACCAAGTCCTAGCCTCCGGGGCCTCGAATTCCACTAAACTGGGTAGTAGAATTGATCCCAAGCCCTAAGGAAAAGGTTCCAGTTATTAAAAACTCACCAAGGCCAAAACTGCCCAGGCGGGCCGCGACCTGCCCTTGAGGGTCGTGGGGAGCCCCTCTAATATGAGGCCCTCCCCCTCTGCCAAAGGGATGCAGGCCACGACCTGCCCAAGAGAATCGCAACGCGCCTCCCAAACAGAGGCCTCGCAGGGCGCTGGGTTCAGTTGAGTCGCGACTCCTCAAGAACAAAGTCGCGACTTGGCCCTGCGAACCCAGATTTTCTTCATTTCCCAACAGCCAAATCCCACCTAAAAAATTCCAATTTCACCTCAAAACCATAATTCCATCACCACAACAGTTCTAACATCTTCCCAGCAACAAAACCCAACAAAAATCTAGTTATATAACTCATCAAAACACCAAATTCAACTCTTGAGATATAAAGCTCAAGAACACCTCAAGAACAACTGTGATTTCTAACATAATTAAATTATCACAGAGAGATTAAATTGTTACCTTAGTTGTGGATAATGATCCCCTAGCCAAAAGCTATCAACATCCCAATCCCAAGCCTTCAATTCTTTGGTTTCTAGCCAAAATCCTTCTTAACTCTTCAAAACCAGCTTAAGGAAGCTTAGAGAAAATGAGAGGAAGCGAGAGAAAGAGTTGGTTCAGTGTTTGAGTGTTCTGTTGTTCTTTTTGTTTCCTAAGGCTTAAGTTTCATTTAAGCTAATCCCGAGGCTCAGGGTACCAAAAACGTCCCCGATGGTAAAATGGTTAAATTCCCCAATATTCCTTCCTGAACTCCCTAACTCCAAATATATCCCCAATTATTCATTCCCATTACCCGATAACCCAATTAAATTCCAAATACCCAAAATACTCCTTGACTCGCCCCGAGTCAGGTATTGGGTCCCGTTGTCACTTTCTTGCTAACCTGCTACCAGAGATCGTCTCATGCCAAGTAACTCAAATAAACCCACATAATAATGTGTTCTCTCACATATATCACATATATGCACACATATATACAATTATGCCCATAACGGCCAAATTATCACAATTTCCCTTCTAATAAGAAACGGGCCCACATGCATATTTAATATCCCTAAACATGCACAACTAGTTACATTATCACATAACTCACATAATCACAATCAAATATATCAAATAAACATATAATTCCATATATTTCCACCTGGCCCCCTAATCAAGGCCCTAACCTTATTAGGTAATTTTGGGACGTTACATGCTCAATCACATAGGCCCAAGCCCAAATCATAACCCAGGGTGCAGTTTTCTTACCTTAGGTCCTTAACGAGACATGTATCATGACCCCGAGCATGACCCTTTCCTCCTGAGCCAATCGGTGAACTCTAGTCACAACCATAATAACTAATAACCATCAATAATGACCGAATAAAGGCTCTTGGACTAAGTACTAGCCTCTGGGACCTCAAATTCTACTAAACAGGGTAGTAGAATCCATATCAAGCCCCTTAGGTTTGAGTTCCTGCAAGTCAAAACCTCATTTGGACACTTTACCCAATTTGAGCAGCGACCCGCCCCTAATAGAGCCACGGTGCACCTCTAGGAAGAGAGCCCCGAGCCACAAAGGCACAAGAACAACACCTCTGATTTCATGCAGGCCGCAGTGCCCCATGAACAACGCTATGGCGCAACCCCGTGAACCCAGAATTCCAGTGTTTTCCAGATTTCTAAACTCCCCAAAATCATCCCAAAACATGATTTTAATACAATTCAACCACAGAAATGGTCTCAGCAACTCACACACATCAAAACCCAACCCTTAAACTTAACAAAACATCAATCAAGCTTAAAATTCAAAGAAAACTCTAAAATCTAAAAACCAAAACAGCTCAGAATTTAAAACCTTAAACTACCTATGATAAAATTGTTTCCCAATTGAAAGTTATGCTTAAAAGCTTCTAGACTTCTCTAGAGTCACTATGATTCTTACCCCGCTTGAATCTGAGCTCTAGAACTCAATATGTCTTCAAAAATCAATGAGGAGTTTAGAGAGAAAAAGAAAGAGAACGAGAGAGAGAGAGAGAGAGAGAGAGAGAGTGTTTGTTTGAGTTTTTCTGAGTTAATGAACTCAATCTAACTCATATATTCAAATGGTCTCAAATGACCAAAATACCCCCACTTAACCCGCTCCTCTCTCAACACCCCCATAAGGGCAAAAATGTCATTTTGACTCTTTAATCCTGCTCTATACTCAAAATTCTCAAGATAATTCCGCTAAACCTAGAATCCAACTGTTTTTCCCAAAATATGACTCATACTACAATAAGTCTCGGTGACTCACCAGATCACTCAGAATACCCCTAGGCTCACCCCGAGTCGGATATTAATCCCTGTTGTGACTAAACCGCTATCTTGCTCAAAAGGGTCATCTCCTGCCAAATATCACAAATATACCCACATAACAGTGTGGGCTCAAGCACATAGCACATACTATCACAGATATACCCTTAGCGAGCTAAAATTACAATAGCGTCATTTTCACCAGAAACGGGCCTATAAGCACATTTGATACACTTAAACATGTAAAACCAGTCATATAATAATAAAACCCATGAAATTCACATAATCACATAATTAATCAAATAAAATCACATAATAGTCCAATATTGCCCTTCTGGCCCCCTAATCAAGGTACTAAGCCTTATTAGGAATTTTGGGACGTTACAATCTGACTGCTTGCTCTATTATGTTGCCTTACAGTGAGGTTAGAACAAGTCCAAGTCCATTTCCTCTACTGTTGCTTGAGCCATCTAAGTATAGTTTCTAGGTGTCGGTTGGTTATTCCTCAGTTAGGCAGTATAACTCTCTTTCTGCCTGCATTTGCATGTTAGGTGTAAAATCATCAACAAAGTCAGCCAATACCTGAGATTTTATGGAGGTTCATGGCCTGTATGTTACGTCATACTTGCTGAGCTCTATTTCCCACTAGGTCAGGCTGCCTGAAAGTTTTGGCTTGTGCAAGATGGTCTTAAGTGAGAAGGTGGTCAGGACAACTATTGGATGGCACTGAAAGTACAGGCGTAGCTTCCTTGCTACGTGGATGAACGCCAATGCTTTCTAGTTGACTGTGTCGTGTTTTTGCATCTAGTAAGGATTTTCTTACATAATAGATTGGGTGTTGTCTATCTCCATCCTCTCAGATTAGGACTGCACTGACTGCTGTCTTGGATACGACCAAGCAGAAGAACAATGTCTCACTATCTTTTGGCTTTGACAGCAAAGGCGGGCTGGTCAGGTAGTGCTTGAGTTCAGCCAAATCTTCCTCGCACTTTATCATCCACTCAAATGTCTTTAACTTCCTCAACGTGTTGAAGAAATGATGGCATCATTCAGAAAATTTTGAAATGAATCGACTGGGTGCATCGATACATTGAGTTAACTTTTGCACTTCCTTAATGCATGTTGGGGAGGGGATTCTTTGGATTGAATCTATTTGTGCCAGGTTGACTTCAATTCCTCTCCGAGTAACCAGGTAGCCAAGGAATTTTCCAACAGTGACACCAAAAGAGCATTTAGTCGGATTCAATTTCATGTGGTATTTTCTAAGAATTTCAAATGATTGTTTTAAATGACTGATATGGTCCTCTACAATGAGGGATTTGACGAGCATGTCATTGATGTAGACTTCCATCGTCTTCCCTAGCTTGTCAGCAAATATTTTGCTCAATAAATGTTGGTAAGTCGTCCCTGTGTTCTTCAATCTGAACGACATAACTTTGTAGCAGAATATGCCTAGATTGGTCATGAAGGATATACTCTCTTGTTATATTATTTTATAATATAATATTTTAGATTAAATAAATGTGACAAAGAGTGTCACATATTGTAACATATAATAGAGAGTTATAAATATTTAGATATATGTGAATATCCAAATGTGTAACATATTTGGTGTTACAAATCCAGACACAAATTTGTAACTTCCAAATATTACCCATTATTGTGTAGATTTGTTGTTACACAATATTGAGATGAATTTCTTAAAGCCATATGTGAAATGGCTGTTAAAGATATGATTTTAACCCCAATAATGTGTTTTGGGGGTTACAAAATCAATTGGGAGTGTATTGAAACTGTTTGGAAAAATAACACATTTTTGTGTGATGAAATTGGTCAATGGTCGCGGCTACAAGATGTTGGTGGTTGCAGCCTGAGGAACAGAGGCCAGTGGCCACAACCACTGATGTTCCTGGCCGCGGCCACAGGTGATTTACTGACCAACTATTTTTAGTTTTTTCCAACCTTTTTGAATGACTCCACGAACCCAAATAACTCCCAAATCTCATTTTTAATTTCATAAACATCCAATTAATCATTAGCAACAGCCATGGGGGTTGGTGCAATTCAAAATTCAAAGGGTGTCTCTAAACTTTATAAATGGGAGCCTATTGCTCACTTGTAAGATACAACTTTTCTATCCATTAGAGACTTGGCTAGAAAACACCTAGAGGCTTGATTATTCCAGAAATCATTTCCAAAATATGTGAGAGATCCCTTAGTGTTTGAGTTAGGGGGAAATAAGCTTTTGGACAAAGGTTTCAAACCTTGTTCAAGCTGGTGATCCCCAACACTCTTCACTTTGGTTGTGTGAGTGAGAGTTTCTTGGTTTTTGTTCTTGTTCTTACTTTTCTTGTAGTGCTTTTCTTCTTAGGTATGTTTTTGGAAGGTTTTGAATGGGATAAATCAGAGTTATGGCAGATTCTCGGGTGGGGGCCGCGACCCTGTTCTTGGGCGCCACAACCCAAGCTCGAAGAAGCAGGAGGTGAAGTTTGTGTGTCCTGGGGGTCGCGATGCTTGCTCCTGGTTTGGCTAGGGGCCGTGGCTCAAGGTTCTAGGGCCACGGCTCATGAAGGTATTTGGGGCCAATTGGGTGTTTTGATCCTGGGAACTCATTTTTAGGCCTTGGGATCGTTCCTACTACCCGGATTAGTGGGATTCGATGTCCCGGAGGCTAGATCTTGGTTTGGGAACCTTTGTTATTCATTTTATTGATGGTATCCCATATTTGGTTATGACTAGGTGACCGCTAAATGACTTAAAGGTTGATCGTTCTCAATGGTCGTTCTTTTATTCATTCTCGCTCGAATCAGAGGTAAGAGAACTGCACCATGTATATATGACATGCATGGTTGTTATTGAGGCATGTTGAATGTTTAAATGTGGACATGGATTGAATATTGAATTCTTAGCAAATCTTGCTTATCTGTGAATGGCACTGATTATTCAGAATCGGCACTGGTCGCGTATTACTGATCGGAGAATCAGAAACGGCATAAGCGTCGTGAACGCAGAGCTGATAAAAAATTAAATCTAATCGATATCAGCGTTGAATGACTCTAGGAGCATTAATGCTGGACTGACCCTAAGGTCGATGAAAATTATAAGCACTTGACTAGTCTAAGACTAGTTACTCAGAGCCAGGTTCAAAGGCCTAGGGGACTACTTGTCACGTGGCTAGGGAGCAGAATCCCATGGTTGTGACTCTATGGTCATGTGGTAGGTTATATTGGTGACTAGTTCATTGAACACCTATCTTGATAAGCTAGTGAAAGGATCACTTATTTGTAAAGCCCAAGTGACCCTATCGTCACATGGCTAATGGGAACGGAACCTACTTTAGTGACTTTTCCAATTGTCACTCCTCTATTTTGGACTGAAAGTCCTGAATGATTATTATGATCATTGTTGATATTATATTCATGTAATGTTGTGTTTTCTTGCTGGGCTTTGGCTCATGGATGCTATGTGGTGCAGGTAAAAAGAAAAGCTCACCCAGCCTTGAGTGGAGAGCTTAGGTGGTGCTGTGTACATATGCATCCACTTTACCACCACGGCCAAGGAGTTCTCAGAGGAACTAGGGGGTTTACCCTATTTTTGCCGCTTAGGTCGGGGGGTTGTAAATTTAAACTGTAATGACCATTTTGAGTTATAAATAACTTGTAAATTTTATTTATGGGCCCATGAACAGTTTTATGTTTAAATAAAATATATCATTTCCTTTTGATTGGTTTTCTACCTTAACCTATTAATAACACCTAGAAGCACGTTTTTAACCAAAGAACTCGGGTAGCGAGTTAAATTCACGGTTCAACGTTCACCGTAACAGTCTTGGGGTAACCAGGGCGTTACACCTATTCATCTACATTGACAATAGGATTTTGTATGTTAGGCATAGTAGGTGGAGTTTGACAATTCCTTACCGAGGATGATGGATCTGTCTGACTCGGTCCATCAGTGTTAGAGATAGGGGTGAAGTTACTCAAAGGTTGCATCGGCCTGATTGGGCCTTGGAAGCGGGATGGCTAAACATCAGTAGCCTAAGAGGATATGGCCTTCATTCACACGAGCAGGTCAGCATTCTCAGCTTTGAGCCTCCTCATTTTCTCACGATCTTCATTCATCTGGGCAGTAAGGGCACCGAGCTGGGCGGCCAGATCGTGTGTCTCAGCCACGTCTGACATGGTTCTCCAAACGAACTCTTGGATCTTTTGTCGATCATCTGGTTGCTAGGGCCCCACTGTGGCACCAAATTGTAGAGGTGATTTCCTACAATTGATTAAACAGGCACCAACAACCTGTCAAGAATAAAAAGAGAGGAAAATAGTTTAATTGGGAGCACCGGTGGAGTGTCAGCCAAAGGTACTCCAACGCTAGAGTCAGTCAAATTTCTAGAGAATAATAAGTCAAGAAACCAATAATGTTAAACAATAAGTAAAATAAACAATGGTGACGGTGGAGCTTGAGAGCGATGACTGGGTCGGTAGACTCGTCAGGTTCGCTCAGTATCCTCTCGTCTGAGGACTCATTCCCTGGTCTTGCTCTGGAATCTCACCAGCTGGATAACGTCTCTCTTGACTCATTCCTATTGACTTCTTCTTTGACTTGCTTGGCTGACAAGGTGTTCTTAGGCCCGGGTGCGGGTTAAGTTATTTGTTTCAACCCGTTACGTGGATATGGGATTATTTTCTACTTTGGGCCTGGTTAGTCTGTCTGTCTACCTCGCGCCTTAAGTGCCACAATAACACAAACTCTGTGTTACTTTGGGTCGGGGTGACTCGTTTGTTTATCTTATTGGGCTTGATTACGTGTACTAAAATAATACTTAGATTTTTACCACTACAACAACTTATTTAGGTAAAAAAAAAACTATGACATATTTTTAAACTAAACATTTATATGGGAAATATAAAGCCATATATTTGGACAAATAAAAAAAAAGTCATAGAAATATTAACAAAGTGAAATTCCCATATAAATAGTTAAATGACAATAAAATTCATATGTAGTGTTATTTCCACTTTTATTTTTGGGTATTTTGGTAATTTTTTTAGGTTGATTTTTGGTCATTGTTTAGTTTTTTTTAATTACATTTTAGTATGATTTTGGTTGATGATGTTGTTGGAAAAAGCTTATACAGGATCTTTATTTATTTTCATGTATATCTAATATTAAACAAATTAATACGAGACAGCCTAAAACATGTTTCTAAAATTGAATTCAAAGAGAAACAAAAAATAGAATACTTACATTATACGCAGCGGAATTAAAGAGTCCTTCCTTCAGTTTCTCTAACTCTTGTATCCTCTTTGTCGCAGAGTATTATCAAGAAACTGAACCGATCTTCTATTTTCTTCACGATCTTCCAATGTATCCTTAGAACCACCTAGACTAGTGTGGGCAATTCTCAACACATGAGATAGATATAGAGAGAAGAAGAGAAAATAACAAAGAGGTTTAGAAAAAGGACTTGTGTTTAGAGAGAATCTAAAACTATCAGAAAATCTGACTTGTGACTTATCAAACTTCTTAGAAATCTTAACTGATGACTTCTCTCTAAGCACTCCTTTTATAGACTCAATTAGGTCATTTAATTTAATTAAAAAATCAATAAAATAATAGCCATTTTGAATCCCTAGGTCGAAATTATCATGGGCTATAGGCCCGTGAAATTTCCCATTTGATTATAAGCTCATTGGACTTAAAATCAAGGCCTGTATTATTTTCTATTGATTTAATTATGTAAATCCTTTATCAAATTAATTATTTATAACTTTAACCTTGATTTAAATTTATTTATTAATTTAGATACCAATTTATCTTAATTAATAAATCTGCCATAATTTCTCTTTTCTTCTCAAAATTACACAACTCTGTGAAACTATCCAAAATTGACCTAGTCAACTTTGATAATTCTAATTGATGATTAAATCAATTAATTGAGACTATCCAGATGATTTTATCCAAGGTACAATGGGGACCATGGGCCTATGAAATCAAGCTCCAATAAGTTATCATAAATCTAACAAATAAATTTACTAACTTATTAATTCCTCGTGACTCCACTATAGACTTGGAATTGCACTCTTGAATTCATAGAACGCTCTATAACAAATATAGATACGCTATTAATTATCCATTGTTACAAACATAATTGTCAATCAATCCTCTATAGACGGTCTACAATGAGATAGGACTAAAATACTGTTTTACCCCTCATTGTATTTTATCCTTAAAACACTTAGTTCCTTGTAAATGATATTTCAGTAAACTAATTTAATTACTGAAATGAGATCTCTATCATTTAACACCTTGAACCAAACTAAAAGGAAACCATCGTTTCACTTCTTCATCAGAAGCTATAGATGTTCATATCTATGATTAACACTCCCACTCAATTATACTACCGAGTTCCCAAGATGTAAGTATGGGCTAGTCCGTAGGGTAAGCTGGTAACGAACAAGTCAAAGAACTCAAATAATACAATCAATTAGAATACTAACCACTCAGAATTGAGATTGAATTGGCCTATGGTCAACTATATGATATGACTAGAATAGATAAAAACGGTATGTTTACTTATCTTATCAACTGTCAATATCGGTCCTGTCCGATGTAACAAATACATCCGATCTTATCTACTTTGCTAATGTTCTGGAAAGAACATAACACTGTAATGTGTAAGTAGATCATATCGTAGATTGGCAATTCAGTGTAAATCTAGTGCACTGACTAATCTTAGGACTAACTTATTTTGAACATATAATCATATTTATATTCCACTGTGATTACATCACTATAAATAAGATTAGCTATATGCTCGGGATTTAATAGAAGTTTATATTAAACAAATAATCATGAAAATAAAACATGTGAGCAAAGTGATTGACCAAGTCAAAAAATGATTTCTATTATTTTATTTATAATAAAATGAGATTACAAAGAATTTGGGTTTTAATTAGGGCATAAAACCCCAACAAACTCCCACTTGCACTAATTGAAACTAATGCCTTAATTCTACTAATCTCATCTCCTTGATATGCTTATCAAATGTAGCTTCTGTTATATTATTTTATAATATAATGTAATATTATATTATTTTATAATATAATGTTTTAGATTAAATAAATGTGACATAGAGTGTCACATATTGTAACATATAATAGAGAGTTACATTATTTGGATATATGTGAAAAATCCAAACATGTAACATATTTGGTGTTACAAATTCATCACAAATTTGTAACTCCCAAATATTACCCAATAATGTGTATATTATATGTTACACATTTGAGATTGGATTTCATAAAGCCATATGAGAAATGGCTGATAGAGATGTGATTTTAACTCCCATATTGTGTACGGAAGTTACAAAATCAAGTGGGAATAAATTGGAACGTTTTGGAAAAAACTCAAAAAATTGGTTGCTGAAACTGACCAAGGGCCGCGGCGCTTGAAACTAGCGCCGCGGCGCTAGTGGCTGACAGATTCATACTAAGTCGGTTTTTAATCCAATTTTGAACGTTTCCAACAGCCAAGTAACTCCCAAATCTCTCTTTTAATTCCATAAAACACCCAATTTATCATTGGTAACAGCCATGGGGGTTGGTGGAATTTGAAATTCAAAGGGTGTCTCTAAACTCTATAAATAGGAGCCTAATGCTCACTTGTAAGACACACCATTTCTATCCACTAGAGCACTTGGCTAGAAACACCTTGAGGCTTGATTATTCCAGAAAGCATTTCCAAAATCTGTGAGAGATCCCTTAGTGCTTGAGTTAGGGGGAAATAAGCTTTTGGACAAAGGTTTCAAACCTTGTTCAAGTTGGTGATCCCCAATACTCTTCACTTTGGTTGTGTGAGTGAGAGTTCTTTGTTCATTGTTCTTATTCTTGTTCTTTTATTATATTGCCTTTCTTTTCTTCTATTATTCACTCTTTTACATGTATCTTTTGTTTTAGAGTTGTAATCTCATCTATATCTTTTCATTATACTACTTCTAGTTTATTTGTGTATTTTGTCTTAGAGTTGTATTTTCTATTTCTATCATCTTCTACCTCTTTCTCTATATTTACATGTACCTTTTGTCATAGAGTTGTAACACTTTTAATCAATCAATATTTATTTGTAATATATTGTCTAGAGTTGTAATATTATCTTACCATTTCCATTGAGGCAATATTATTTTTCATAATAGCTTCTGGTAGTGTCTTTGTAAACAGATCCGCAAGATTGTCTTCAGTTGCAATCTTCATAACCTTCACATCTCCCCTGGCCACATATTCTCGAATAATGTGATACTTCCTTTCTATATGCTTACTCCTCTTGTGACTTCGAGGTTCTTTCGAGTTGGCTATCGCTCCTGTATTGTCACAAAACAACACAAGCGGTTTATCCATTTCTGGAATAACACCAAGATCCGAATAGAACTTCTTTAGCCAGACTATTTCCTTAGTTGCTTCTGACGCGGCTATGTACTCAGCCTCCATGGTGGAATATGAGATTGCAGACTGCTTTACGCTTCTCCAAATCACAGCTCCACCCCCAAGAGTAAACACCATTCCAGAAGTAGACTTTCTGTCATCGACATCAGTCTGAAAATCTGAATCGGTGTAGCCTACAGGGTTCAGAACACCACCTTTGTAGACTAACATATAATCCCTAGTCCATCTCAAATACTTCAGGATATGCTTAACTGCTATCCAATGTTCCGGTCCTAGGTTTGACTGATACCTGCTCACTACTCCCACTGCATAGCAGATGTCTGGTCTTGTACACAACATGGCATACATCAGACTTCCAACTACAGATGCGTAAGGAACTTTTCTCATTGCATCTTCCTCTTCAGGAGTCTGGGGAGACTGCTTCTTTGAAAGATGAATTCCATGGCGGGACGGTAGACGTCCTTTCTTGGAATTTGTCATTAAGAAACGTTCAAGCACTTTATCAATATAACCTGCTTGAGATAGAGCTAAAAGTTTGTTCTTTCTATCCCTGATGATCTAGATACCTAGAACATAACTTGCTTCACCCAAATCCTTCATCTGGAATTGAGTGCTTAGCCAATTCTTCACATCTGATAATTTCTTAACATTGTTTCCAATGAGTAAGATATCATCTACATAAAGAACCAGGAATACCACTATTTGACTTGCCTTCAGTTGGTAAACACAGGGCTCATCAATATTTTGTTCAAAGCCATAGGTTTTGATTATTTCATCAAACCTAAGATTCCAGGAACGAGAAGCTTGCTTAAGTCCATAGATGGACCTATTCAACTTGCAAACTTTTCCTTCTTGTCCAGATACTTTAAATCCTTCTGGCTGATCCATATAAATGACCTCATCAAGCTTTCCATTAAGAAAAGCTGTCTTGACGTCCATTTGCCAAATCTCATAGTCGAGAGCGGCTGCTATGGATAGGAGGATGCGAATGGATTTGAGCATGGCTACCGGACTAAAAGTTTCCTCATAGTCCACGCCTTCTCTTTGGGTATAACCCTTTGCCACTAATCAAGCTTTATAAGTCTCGATATTTCCATCAACACCTCGTTTCTTCTTGTAGATCCACTTGTACCCAATGGCCCTAAAGTCACTGTGTGCTTCCACAAGATCCCAGATGGAATTTGAGTACATAGACTCCATTTCCCGTTTCATGGCTTCGAGCCATAGTTCCTTTTCAGGGCTAGCCATTTCCTGCTTGAAAGACAATGGATCATCATCACTAGTGTCACCAACAACCATATTGGTTTCACCATCCAAACCATAGCGAACTGGGTTTCTAGAAACCCTCCCACTACGACGAGGCTCCGTGACTGTTTGCTTAGGAACAGTGGTACTTTCTTCATTTAAATCGACTTGCGTCGGTTGTACATGAAGAGTGGGAATTTCATCATCAACTCGCGTTGATGATGATGGAACATTAGTTAGAGTCAATTCTTTAACCATCTCCTCTAAAACTACTTTGCTGCGAGGTTTAAAGTTTTGGACATAGTCATTTTCCAGAAAAGTAGCATTTGTAGAAGTAAACACTTTCTTTTCTGAATGACTATAGAAAAGTCCACCCCTAGTACCTTTAGGATAGCCAACAAATATGCAAACTTCAGTTCGCGGTTCTAGCTTTCCCTCCTTTTTCCTCAGGACGTGAGCGGGACACCCCCAGATTCTATAATGGCGTAAACTAGGTTCACGACCATTCCAGCGTTCTAAAGGTGTTTTGGGGATTGATTTTGACGGCACGACATTGAGAATGTCATTTTCAGTTTCAATTGCATGTCCCCGGAATGAAGTTGGTAGAGTTGAGTAACTAAGCATGCATCTAACCATTTCCAATAAAGTTCTGTTTCGGCGTTCCGCTACACCATTTTGTTGCGGAGTACCTGGGGCAGTAAGTTGTGATAAAATCCCAAGTTCAGTTAAATGATCTTGGAACTGCATATCCAAATATTCTCCACCCCTATCAGATCACAAGATTTTTAACGTTTTACCTAACTGGTTTTGAGCCATTGCTAGGAATTCCTGAAACTTTGAAAATGTTTCTGATTTCCTATGCATTAGGTAAAGACATGAGTATCTAGAGTAATTGTCAATGAAAGTGACGAAATACTCAAAACCACCCCTGGCTTGTACATTCAAAGGTCCACAAACATCTGAATGCACAAGACCAAGTGGTTCTTTGGTCCTATCACCCTTTGCAGAGAATGGACGCTTGGTCAGTTTGCCTTCTAGACAAGATTCACAGACAGGTAATTCACCTAAGGTGAGTTCCCTCAAAGGTCCGTCCTTTGTAAGTCTTTGAATCCTATCATAGCCAATGTGACCTAGTCTCAATTGCCATAAATACGTCATATTATTATTATCGATATTTTGACGTTTATTGGTCCTAGGTTTAGCTACTTTGAATAAATCATTGTTAAGAGCGAGGGGTTCGTTAGGTCGCAGAATATAAAGCCAGTTTTCCAAACATGCAATACACAATTGTGATCCATTGAAAGAAATAGATATATTAAAACTTGTGAAAGTCATAACAAATCGTTCTAATTGCAACATGGAAACTGAAATTAAATTTCTACTAAAATCCGAAATAAAAAATACATCTTTTAAAATTAAGTATTTATTTCCAAACTTCAGACGAGCTCTTCCTCTAGCTTGGACCGCAACGAACGCTCCGTTCCTAACTCTAAGCTTTAAGCCGCCTTCATACACTTCCTCCCACGACTCAAGAAGCTGTAAAGAGTTGCAAACATGGTTGGTAGATCCAGAATCAATAATCCAAACGGATTTATCATTCTCTAAAACACATGTTTCTAAGATAAATGAACTATAATCATTACCTTTGTTTTTAGCTGCTAGAAACTTGGGGCAATCTCGTTTCCAATGCCCCTTCTCTTTGCAGTGAAAACATTTATCTTTACCTTTCTTGTTTTTCATGTTCTTCCCCTTAGGCATCTGTCCACGTGGTTGTACACTCGTCTTTGCAGCCTTTGTAGGCTTGGGGTTGTTGTTTTGTCCACCTTTCCTCTTGTTTCTAGCTTTCGAAGACGAAGCTAGATGAGCTTCAACCTTAGCTAGATCAGCAGCAACATCAGTAATCTTATTTTCACCTCCTTTACTAGGTCCACCCATGACAGGTTCAATAATCTGAAGCTTGTTCATGAGCTGCGTCAGACCATAGTTGAGTTGAGCACGAACGTGCAGACACGATGCTATCCGAGAACTCACGGTGCCATCACGTACGTGTGGAGACGGTGTTATCCAAGCATTTACGGTGCTTTCAAGAACGTGTAGAGACGATGCTCGTTCTGGGGATTCCTCAATCATGACGAACTCGGAGTTGTCACCAATCAACTTTATGTTGGTATTCTGCTTCCAATTAAGGAAGTTTTCTCCAGTGAGTTTCTCCATCGAAAGTTGAGAAAGGATGGGAGTAGACACAAGCACTACTTACCTTAAAACTACAAAGTACCAATAAAATAGAAATCAATCACATTTGCTCAATAAAACTTCTATTCACACAAATTTCAAGAAATAGCACAACATATACCAAAAAGATGTAAGATATGAGAAAAAAATACCAAAAACAATCATATCTCTATTTCTTTAGGTTTTTAACTAATCTATGGTATCCTTGTCCCGGTTGGCGAGAGTCAAAAATACCACTAGTTAAATAGAGTTGTGAACTCATTTAATAATGGACACCATTATTAACAACCTACTATTCGATCAAAATAAGAAAACATAATCTCTTATTTTATTAGCTAGACCCACGGTTTCAATAATCATAGATTTAGTCCTAGTAGTCACCATAGGGGTGAGTCTAGTAGAATTTGACCTATAATTATCTATCTTTCGAAATCTAACCTTGTCAAAATAACTAATGAACACCTTCCGTAGGGGGACGAATCAAAGCGCCTCGAGGCCTCATTAAGCTATTGACTATGTTAAACCAACGGTGGAGATCGAATAAAATTCTTAAAATAAGCTCATTATAAAATTAAAATTAGTATTTTTATTATTTATTTTTAGAAAATTAATGACTATGGTTTTCCAAAAAAAATTAAACAGATTAAAATTTTTAAAACCAAAGTCCTATAATTTCTTATTAATTCTTAAGTGTCACATTGAAACAAATTCAATTAATTTAGAATTAATTTGTTGCTAATAAATATTTAGGTTTAACTAATATAATGAACCTATACAATTAAGTCCAACTCAGGTAAATGGGCCTTAACAATTGGGCTTGTATGGAGGAGGGCTGAGTCCAGTATGTTGTTCCCACTACAAAGGCTCCCTATCTTCCATACAAAGTCCAAAAGACAGGAATTTAAACCTTCGTCTTATTAATTGTTATTAATTGATTAGGCCCACTATAGTCATGCAAAGCAAATGGGCATTCACAAGTGGAATCACCCACAAGAGAGGAATTTAAACTTTACATTTTCTAATGGGCCCAAATAAAACCTATCATTTTATGAATATTTTATTTGGCAAAATATCATATATCTAACAAACATATGGGCCACTATATGCATCTAAGCCCAATTGCAAAAATACCACATATAGTGCAAACAGACATGTTATAATTGGATGGGCCTAATCATGTTACTATATGTAACGCCCTGGCTACCCCAGAACAGTTACGGTGAACAGTGAACCGGAAATTTGACTCTTTACCCGAGTCCTTTGGTTAAAAACGTGATATAAGTGTTATTATCAGGTTAAGGTGAAAAACCAGTAAAAAGGAAAGGATACATTTCATTAAGTAAATAAACTGCTCATGAGCCTTTCAAAATGTTTACAAGTAGTTTGTAATACAAAAGAGTCACTACTGTTTCAAATTTACAGTCCCTGCCGGCCTAAGCGGCAAAAATAGGGTAAACCCCTAGTACCTCTGAGAACTCCTTGACCGTGGTGGTCAAGCGGCCCTGTATGTACACAACATCGCCCAAGCTCTCCACTCAAGGTTGGGTGAGCTTCTCTTTCCCTTTACCTGCACCACAAAGCACCCATGAGCCAAGGCCCAGCAAGAAAACACAATAGAGCATGATATAATATCAACAACAATCATAGTAACCATTCAGGACTATCAGTCCAAGCAAATAGGTGACAATAGTCAAAAGTCACAATAATGAGCATAGTTCCCTCTAGCCATGTGACGATAGGGTCACCAGGGCTTAACTGGTAAGTGATTCTTTCATAAGTTTGATCAGGACAGGTGCATGGTGATTGGTCACCAACATAACCTTCCTCTCGACTCTAGAGTCGTAACTATGGACAACGTCCCCTAGCCATGTGACAAACAGTCACCGGGGTCATATACCTTGGCTAAATACATCTGGTCTTAGACCAGACAAGCGCTTATAAGTTCTTCGACCTTAGGGTCGATCCCGCACTAATGCCATAGAGTTATTCAGTGCGTGATCATCGACTTTAGAGTCGATCCCTGACTAGTCAGTGCCATAAACAGGTAATCGGCGTTCGCTAGCATTTAATATGCAATCCATGTCCACATATATCAACCAACATGCCTCAATAGCAAACCATGCATGTCATATACCTATACAGGGTGCAACTGTATTCATACACTGTTTTCTTACCTCTGGTTCGAGTGATAGTTATTATATGAACGACCCTTGAGAACGATCAACCTTTAAATTCCTTGACGGTCACCTGGTCATAACCAAAATATAGGATTCATCAATAAAAATGAAAACAGAGGGTTCCTAAACCAAAACCTAGCCTCCGAGACATCAAATACTACCCAACCGGGTACTAGGTTCAACCCTGAGGCCTAAGGTTTGAATCCCCAAGCTAAAAACATCTTTTTGGCTAAAATTGCCCTGATGGGCCGCGGCTCACCCTCCTGACAGAGGCATTTCCACCTTTAAATCCAACATAGGCCGCGACACACCATAGCCAGGCCGCGGCTCATTTCGCAAATCAGCCAAGAAACCAGCACGCACCAGCCAACTCTCCCCTGCGTTTTCCCTTGGAACCAACCCTTCGAACCAACTCCAAACCTCCTCCAAACACTCAATTTAACCTCTAAACATCACCCATAACTCACCCTCATCAAAACCCAATCAAACATACACAAAAACTCCCCTTGATCCCCACTTTCTACAACAAAAACCATAAGCTGAAAACTAAAAGGAAAACAGAGTAACACCTGAAACCAATGACTAAAACTCACCTCAAATTCAGATTTGAACCTCCTTCAATGGTTGAACCAAGTCCACCAACCCAGCCTTTGAATTTCCTAGCTTAAAACCCCACCTTGAGCTCAAGAACACCAAAGAGAAATATGGAGAAAAGTAACGTACGAGAAGGAAGAAGGAAGCCCTGTTTCTGTTCTGTTTATTCCACATACTTCTACAGCCAACTAAAGGGTAATATAAATCCCTCCAAATGACTAAAATACCCTTAAGTCACTTTAAGCCTCTAAAACCATTTTAAGGGTAAAATTGGTACTTTCCGCTTATCCCGTTAATCATAATTAACGCTTCCCAATTCCCGCTAATCTCAATATCCTCAAATACCAATAATTCATATCCTGTTACCCTATAATCCCCGGTAACGCTCTAATCATTTAAAACACCCCGAGACTCACCCCGAGCCTCGAGCTCAACCCTGTTATGACCAAACCGATAAATCATGTTTAAAGATCGTCTCATGCCAAAATACTCATACCAATCCACATTATAATGTGCTCTCACAATATATCATTAACACGCGAACATATATTCAATTATACCCTCAACGGGCCAAATTACCAAAACACCCCTGTAAGCTAATGTGGACCCACATGCATGCATTTAACATCATATTATAATATAATTCTCATAAACATGCATAAACACATTTAATGGCATAATTAAACAGTTATGGCCTTCCCGGCCTACTAATCCAGCCATTAACCATAATAGGGAATCCGGGGCATTACACTATATGAGCAATTCTATGAATTTATGCAAAAATACCACAATTTATTTCATTTGCAAAAATACCACGATTAATTATCTAGAATTTATCAAAAAAATTCAAATTAATTAAATTTTTACAAAAAATAAGTCAATTTAAATTAAATTTATCAACAATTAACAATAGTTAATTTAAATTTCATTTATCAACAATCAACTTGATTTTAGGTTAATTTGAAAAAAAATATTAATTTAACTTAAATAGGATTTATCAACAATTAACCAAAGTTAATTTAAATCCCATTTATAAAAAAATATATTTTATTAATTGGCTGAAAAAAAATGATATTTTTCAAAATTTAACCAATTTTAAATTTTAAAATCAATATCTAAACTATTTTCCAAAAATATCTTGTGTTGTTACAACTATTATCTAATATTTTAACATTTAAAAATAATAAAATACAAATAGTTGTAACAACCCTAAAATATCTCAAATAGTTAAACAAATTCATATATCCATAAAAATATCTAACTAACAATATTCAAATTTCAAATAATTTAAATATTAAAAACTATAGAATAAAAAGATATTTATATTTTCAAATAAAGATTTAATAAAAATATTAAGAATTTAAATGAAAATATCTTAAATATCTGATATCATAATTCCAATATTTTAATATATTAAAAGATTTAAAATTAAGTTGTTAGTCTATTTTTAAATTTGAATTTGAATGTTTGTAGAAAATATCTAATTATTTAAATCTCAACTAATAAAAATATCTTATTTTTTAAAAAAAATTAAATGATAAAACAAAAAAGATATTTTTTGTTTTGATTATAAATAATTTATTTCTACAAATTTTAATTTTAAAAAAAATATTTTTGAAAAAAAAAATGAATAGTACCCGCGGTACTGTTCACGGGTACTGTTCACGCTGGTGGTTGGTATGTGCGCACGCTGGTGGTGCGGGTGACGCGGGGGCGCGCGCATCGGCAGCCAGGCCAAATTTTTTCCAAAAATTTTTTTGAGCAATTTTTCAAACCAAAACTATTTTCTAATTAATTTTTAACATGTTTTACACAAAATAAAGCATATATAAAATTTAATAGCATAGAAAACACAACAAAATAACCTAAAAATTGCTAAAATTCACATAAAATCAATATGTTCATAAAAACATGAAAAAACCATCCAATTATTCAAACATATCAAATAATCCAATTTTAAACATGTTCATACATGAAAATAAAGATTACCAAAGGCTCTAATACCAGTTGTTGGAAAAAGCTTATACAGGATCTTTATTTATTTTCATGTATATCTAATATCAAACAAATTAATACGAGATAGCCTAAAACATGTTTCTAAAATTGAATTCAAAGAGAAACAAAAAATAGAATACTTACAGTATACGCAGCGGAATTAAAAAGTCCTTCCTTCAGTTTCTCTAACTCTTGTATCCTCTCTGTCGTAGAGTATTATCAAGAAACTGAACCGATCTTCTATTTTCTTCACGATCTTCCAATGTATCCTTAGAACCACCTAGACTAGTGTGGGAAATTCTCAACACATGAGATAGATATAGAGAGAAGAAGAGAAAATAACAAAGAGGTTTAGAAAAAGGACTTGTGTTTAGAGAGAATCTAAAACTATCAGAAAATCTGACTTGTGACTTATCAAACTTCTTAGAAATCTTAACTGATGACTTCTCTCTAAGCACTCCTTTTATAGACTCAATTAGGCCATTTAATTTAATTAAAAAATCAATAAAATAATAGACATTTTGAAGCCCTAGGTCGAAATTATCATGGGCTATAGGCCCGTGAAATTTCCCATTTGATTATAAGCTCATTGGACTTAAAATCAAGGCCTGTATTATTTTCTATTGATTTAATTATGTAAATCCTTTATCAAATTAATTATTTATAATTTTAACCTTGATTTAAATTTATTTATTAATTTAGATACCAATTTATCTTAATTAATAAATCTGCCATAATTTCTCTTTTCTTCTCAAAATTACACAACTCTGTGAAACTATCCAAAATTGACCTAGTCAACTTTGATAATTCTAATTGATGATTAAATCAATTAATTGAGATTATCTAGATGATTTTATCCAAGGTACAATGGGGACCATGGGCCTATGAAATCAAGCTCAAATAAGTTATCATAAATCTAACAAATAAATTTACTAACTTATTAGTTCCTCGTGACTCCACTATAGACTTGGAATTGCACTCTTGAATTCATAGAACGCTCTATAACAAATATAGATACGCTATTAATTATCCATTGTTACAACCATAATTGTCACTCAATCCTCTATAGACGGTCTACAATGAGATAGGACTAAAATGTCGTTTTACCCCTCATTGTATTTTATCCTTAAAACACTTAGTTCCTTGTAATTAATATTTCAGTAAACTAATTTAATTACTGAAATGAGATCTCTATCATTTAACACCTTGAACCAAACTAAAAGGAAACCATCGTTTCACTTCTTCATCAGAAGCTATAGATGTTCATATCTATGATTAACACTCCCACTCAATTATACTACCAAGTTCCCAAGATGTAAGTATGGGCTAGTCCGTAGGGTAAGCTGGTAACGAACAAGTCAAAGAACTCAAATAATACAATCAGTTAGAATAATAACCACTCAGAATTGAGATTGAATTGACCTATGGTCAACTATATGATATGACTAGAATAGATAATAACGGTATGTTTACTTATCTTATCAACTGTCAATATCGGTCCTGTCCGATGTAATAAATACATCCGATCTTATCTACTTTGCTAATGTTCTGGAAAGAACATAACACTGTAATGTGTAAGTAGATCATATCGTAGATTGGCAAGTCAGTGTAAATCCAGTGCACTGACTAATCTTAGGACTAACTTATTTTGAACATATAATCATATTTATATTCCACTGTGATTACATCACTATAAATAAGATTAGCTATATGCTCGGGATTTAATAGAAGTTTATATTAAACAAATAATCATGAAAATAAAACATGTGAGCAAAGTGATTGACCAAGTCAAAAAATGATTTCTATTCTTTTATTGATAATAAAATGAGATTACAAAGAATTTGGGTTTTAATTAGGGCATAAAACCCCAACAGATGTCTAGTCTAGTTGACACTTGACAACTAAAACACATTTTTTTAAATACTTATGAATTTTATCTCAGATTCTCTGAACATCTTTAAGGTGGTATAATTTTGTTATTCCAAAAATCAGAAGTGAATGACATGGCAAGCATTAAATACACGTGGCTGACACCTGGCAGAATCTGTGCTCGACTATCAACCAGGAAGACATCCAATGTCATGCGATCGACTTCTTCATACGACCAGCCTGGTCGTACGCACATTATACGCGGAAAAGATCTTATGCAGTTATGATAGTATCCGAGATTATCTCCCATGATTTCCTGAGTATCTGACTATTTAGGAAATCATATCTGTAACAAATTAATGTAAATCCTCTTTGAGCCTATAAATAAAAGATGAGGGCTCAAGGGAAGGGATCTTCTTCTTCTTCTTTTTTCTGACTTTCAGATCACGAGAAATTAGAGTTATTGTACTATTCCTGAGAAGGGACTGAAACTCATTGAACCCTAGTTCTTTGATCACTCCTCTGAGTCTTACATCAATAATAATTCAAGTGGACGTATGTTATTACCAGATTCTAGGGCCGAACCACTATAAACCTTTGTGTTCTTTATTATTTCGTCATCACATTCTTTCCAACGTGTTTGTCCACATCAAGCATATTTGACTCCGTGTCAGTTGGCCAAATTCAGGATCAACAAATTTTATCTAATTTACACACATGAGACATGCCTTTACTATTTTATGTTTGTTGAGAAGGATGGTCTTTGATGCCTTTAAAATAGATTACTCTTTGAAACATTTGATTATTTGATTATGAAGTTGCTATGATGATGCTAGATCTAATATTTCATTACCTAACATAAATTTTTGAGTTTTTATCTTTTAGTGGTAGAGAATGAAATGCTTAAATTATTTATTTATTTTTGGTGGGCATTGGGTATTTTTTTTGTACTAATAATTTAATTGACTCAAACTCTTTAATGTGTTAAAAAATTACACATTATTTATTTATTTTTACTTTATTTTCTATTGTTTACTAAACAGAGCCTCTTATCCCTTAATGGTAAACGTTGAGCTTAAAGAAGTTTTTTTTCTTATTTTTGGTGGGAATTGTGTAACTTTATGTAGTTATTGATACTAATAATTTAGTAGTTGATTCAAAATGCTACACAGTGTTGAACAATAATATATGATTTAATTTTTATTTATTTTTTAATGGTCAGTATTTGGTCACCCTTTATTGATAATATATGAATCAATAGGTTGTTTTTCTTGTTGAAGTTGAATCACAAGTGACCTAATACATGGCTTAACTTTGATGCCCTTTAGAAGAATCAATAGGTTGTTTTTCTTGTTGAAGTTGAATACTTCACATGTGTTGAAGCTTACCTTTTTTTTCAAAAATAATTAATGAAAGTTACCTGATTAATATATGTTATGGTGGTGTTCTTTGGGTGCCTAAAATTATATATTTATATCAGTTTATTGGCTTATAAATACTAGACTCCATAGTACTTTATCCCTTTTCTTTTTGTGCTTAAGAGATAGGTGCTTTACTATTATGTTTCTTCTGTATGTTGGTTGCGCCTATTTCTTGAAATTTGTAATATATAATATGTATTCATATCTATAGCTCTGTACAATACATACATGGTTATGTAACTCTTGATGCCCTTGCGACTCAACAGGGATCTTAGACCTGTATCACTTTTATGGAGGAAAATATTGGAGGCATTGAAGGGCATAGGACAGAAAGTGATTATTGATCGTGGTTGGGGGATCTAGCTAGGCAGCAATAAGTTTCTTTTCTGTGGTTTTGTTTCTAGCTTGAACCAAGTAATGTATGTCAGGTCTTTTAGCTTGTCTTTTCTTGCTGCTGATTTGGTTTTACTAGTTTCTGGTGTTGTTTTTGGATAGCAAATATATGGCATATATCTAGTTTCTTATTGTTGTTCTTGAAAAGTTTGTTTCTTTGTCATTTCCTTTGGAAGTAAGTTTGTAGATTGTCATTTATATGCCTAGTTGCTTAGTTTTTCTTTAGGAATAGTCTTGTATTTGCATTTAGAATTCTTATTGAATCCTTAGGTCTTTCATAGATGGAAGGTGTTGATAATGAATTTCTTATTAATTAGAATAATGATGAGGCTTCTGTTTGGACTCAAAGACATGAAGAAATTGTTATTGAACTTATGGAAGAAGAAGTTTTAAAGGGAAATATGAATACCACAATATTTACAAAGCAATTATGGAAACATATAAAGGAAGAGCTCTGTGCACGAGCAAAAATAAATTATAGTGATATGCAACTAAGGAACAAAGACGATAAATTAAAGCAAAAGGAAAAGGATTTTAAGTTTTTACTGAAAGAGACCGGTATGGGATACAATGCAGTGGCTGGACAAGCTAGTGCAACTGATGAAGTTTGTGATAGACTTATCGGGTAAAAATGATTTAAACTGGATTTTATGCTTGTTTTATTTTAATAGGTATTGGTATATTTTGTCAATATAATTTTATTTCATGTAGGTTAACAAGTCTGCTAAAAGATTTAGAAAGAAATGGTGCATGTTATATGAGAAATTATGCACTATCTTTGGTGATACTACTGCAACTGGTTCCAATGCTCATCCTTCAACTCGAAGTCCCTCTAATGATGGAGATAATGATGATGATGATGATGATGCAACGTCGATAAGTACTTCTAGTAGGAATGAAGAAAATGACTTTGATAAGGATGGTAGCAAAAGAAAAGGTAAATCAACTGCCACTTCGAACTCTCAATCAGTAAAAAAAGCAAAGTTCTCATCAACTTTCGCAGATGCACTGGCAACATATAATGAAACTGCAAAGCGAAAGACAAAATTAATAAAGAGATCAATGGAAACATCTATATCACATCACTTGTTGGATGAGAGTGTTGAAGCTCTTAATCAAATTGGAATTAGTGGAGAAGTATATGCAAAAGCTATTGAGAAGTTTGAGACCAAGGTGTCCCGAGCACTATTTCGAAAGATGCTAGAGCATAGAAGAATAAATTGCTTGCTGAATTTGAAGTGAAAAGTTTAGAGTTTGTTTAGCTATAAACTAGATGATTTTTTTTAGCTATTTATTGGATGAGTTTGTTTAGCTATTGACTAGATAACTTTGTTAGCTATCGACTGGATGACTTTGTTTAGCTATTGACTGGATGGTTTTGTTTAGCTATTTTGTTTTATGGTTTGAGTTGGATTTTGTAAGTGCACAAATTTAAATGTTTATATATTTAAATGGTATAAGTTGGATTTTTTTAGCTATTGACTGGATGACTTTGAATGTTTATATACTTTTATATATTGAATGTAAAATTTAAATGTTTTTTCCATAACCATGATAAAATGTCTTTATACATTGCTCGGTTCAATAAGGATAATTTACTGAACGATTCAAATGATGAGTTTGGAGAGATTTTGCTGTACTTTGCTTCCAAGGAATATAATCAATTATATCTATCTAAGCAACATTGCAGAAATTAAGCTCTTTCAGGCCATGAATGCATTATGGAAGTGGTTCATGGCCATTGGAGTAGGTGTTATGATTTGTTCAGAATGAACAAGGACGTCTTCAAACTATTTTGTGGTGTTCTAAAAGAAATTTTTTTTATTGAAGAACAAGTGGTTATGTTCTTATTTGTGATTGGCCATAATGAACGATATCATGTGGTTGTTGAACGATTTCAGAACTCCACCTCAACCACATCTCATTATTTTATGAAGGCTTTGAAGATAATATGTCGTCTATCCAAAGAACTAATTACTCCACCTTCATTTGATGTAACTCCTCCACAAATTTGATTCGATCCAAGATACTATCCATTTTTTAAGGTACAAAAATTTGAATTTTTTTCCTTTCTTTCAATATTCAATAAAACAAAATCTAATAATTTATTTTGTATTTTACAATTGTGTTGGAGCTATAGATGGGACTCATATTTCTGCGCATGTTCCAATTGATGAACAAATACCATATCGATGTTAGAAAGTGGATACAACTCAGAACGTTATGTGTGTACGTTCATAATTATAAAATCGAAGGTCGAGGGTGCTCTGCTGGGGTTTTCTTTCCGTTAGCACAACCTCTTTTATTGAAGGGTTACGGTCTGGTCTGGGTGACCTAGTGGTGGCGTTCAAGGTTCTTGGCTCTTCATCTCTGTCAACGACGTTCATGGTTTTGGGTTCTTCATCTCCATCAACGACGTCCAAGATTCTTGTCTCTTTGTATCATCAATGGCGTTCACGGTTCTGGATTCTTTATCTCTGTCAATGGTGGTCAAGGTTCTCGACTCTAATGGCATTATCGAGTCAAGATCTAAAGGAATTAAATGAGCGGTGTGCTAGGCTGAAGATTGAAGAAGAAGAGCACGTGGTCTCTGCTGTGATACCATACAAGATGAGATAACTGATATTGATGCAAGGTGGTGTTTGGTGGGCAAATTCTTGGTTCACAAACCTCTTGAATTCCAAGTTATGCAACGTATGATGGCAACCCTATGGAAACCAGGGAGAGGGATGTATGTCAAAGAATTGGAGAAAAATCTTTATCTCTTTCAATTTGATCACGAAGTGGATATCAAGAAGGCTATAGAGGGCATCCTTTGGACTTGTAATAGAGCACAACTGATCTTTGAAAGACTTAAACCTGGAAAAGATCCACAATTACTGAAGCTACATCGATTGGATATATGGGTTCAACTGCAGGTCTACACCCTGGTTTTATGGCAGAAATAGTGGTTAGGGATATCGGTAATCGCATAGGTATTTTCCTTGAGTCTTCTCCTAACAACTTCAATGGTGTATGGAGAGATTATTTGAGGAGTAGGGTATCTCTTGATATTGATATACCACTGAAGAGGAAGATGAAGATTAGTAATGCTAAAGAAGTTTGGTTCTGGGTTTAGTTCAAGTATAAAAGAATCCCTACATTTTGTTTTATTTGTGGACTTATAGGGCATTCCGAGAAATTTAGTTATAAGCTTTTGATATACCCCTAGAAATGATTGAAAAAACTTATGGGTTATGGATGCGTGTTGTTCCAAAAAGACAAAATATTCTAATAAGGGCCAAGTGGCTTCGACTAGGTGGTATTGGTGATGCTCAGTTCATGGATGGTGTGGGTACAAATCAACCAAGGGACAATAACACACAAGTTGTACAGATTGATGGTTCTTCATCAATGGTAGCACACAAAGACATCCACTATTCAGGTACTCAAGCGGCCAATGGGGAAGTGGATGCTCAGAGTACTTCTAAAGAGGACGGGGAAGCTTTGGTAGTCTTTGAGTCCAAGAGAAGATGTATAAGTGGGGGCAATTACCAAGGGAGACAAACTGAGAAGGATGTAGCAATGATGGTTAGTGGAGATGCTGTTTCAAAACTTAATTGGGGCGGGTTCTATCACACAGGCCCACCATGGAGCATAAGTTCGTTAAGTTGGAATAGCCAGGGGCTTGGGAACTCTTGAAATGTCCAATTCCTCAGAGAAATTGTTTCTTAAAAGACACCCACTTTTGTTTTTCTTTGTGTAACTTTAAGTAGAAAGGAGAAGATGGAGAGTATTAGGAGATCTTTGGGTTATAAGGGGCTATTTGTTGTCAATCCAGAAGGGCGTAGTGGTGAACTTGCCATGCTTTAGCGTCACCAAGAGGAGGCTTCCTTTCTTAGCTATTCAACTCACCATATTGACTTGATCACTAAAGTAGATGGGATGGTTTAGTGGCGCTTGACGGGTTTCTATGGTGACCTTAATAGATTTGAAAGACGACATTCTTGGGATTTGATTAGATCTTTGAGGACTAGGCACTTAGGTCCTTGGTGCCTTATTGGAGATTTCAACAATGTCTTAAGTAATGACGATGATAGAGGAGGGAAACCTTATCCTAGTTGGCTCATTGAGGGGTTTCAACAAGTGCTTTTTGGCTGTGATTTGGTGGACTTGGATATTCATGGTTACCCTTTTACTTGGGAGCGTGGGAAGGGCACCCAAAATTGGATAGAAGTTAGGCTTGATCACGCGATAGTTTCTCAAGATTGGTTGGCTATATCTCAGGAGGCTCAATTAACCAATCTCGCCTATTATTCATCAGATCATAGCCATGTATTTCTTCAACCCAATACTATTCCTATTGTTCATGTCTCTCGGTCTTTTAGGTTAAAAAATGCCTGGCTGAGAGAGCCCTTATATGGTCAAATAATTAGCGATATTTGGGAGACTCATACTAGTCAGAATTGGAATGATAAGCTTGCCCATTGTAGTCAAGCTTTGATGGTTTGGGATAAAGATATCATAGGAAATTTTAAAGGCAGATTAAAAAGGATCAAGGATACTATTTGCCAGCTGAAAAAACGTCGGGATGCAGCTTCTATTCTTCGATACAAAGCTGCGGAGTCTGAGTTTATGGAGACTCTTTACCAAAAAGAATTTTTTGGCGTCAAAGGTCCAAAAAATTGTGGCTCAAAGCTGGGGACCTTAATAGCAAGTTCTTCCATGCTACTGCTTCATCTTGGAAATGCCAAAATAATATTCAAAAGTTGCTGAAGGATAATGGAGATTGGGATGACTGATCTCACGGTTTGGCTGAACATATCTTAGATTACTTTACACATCTCTTTTCTACTTCTCTTACTACCTGGTTGGATATTATTGATCTAATTCCTCTAACTATTTCAGATGCTCAAAATGACTTGTGTTTGGATTTGTACCCTTAAAGTGTATTTATGTATGAATGATTACTGTTAATTAAATAAAGTTAATATTTTGCACTCATGTTTGTATTTAATTATACATGCCATTTATCATGAAGATCCAATATTATTGATGTGGTCTTGAATTAAGTATATGTATAATGATATATATAAGAGGATTTAATTCAAGATAATAATATAAAAATTATCTATATTCACTAAATAAAGTGAGAGCTTTATTTAATAAAGATTATGAGTACGGTCTATCTTCTGTGTAAGACAAAGAAATTTATCCAGACTGTTAAGTGTAGCGACACAAAGAGATATAGGTATCGTATACAATATAGATTGTATTGGACTGGTACACGATGAAACAAAGAACTTCTGATGATCTTCGTTAAAATATAGAAGTTCAAAATTCATCAATCGATGGTCGTTTGAGACTTGACCTCAATCCTGAAGTGAGTAATGAACTTCTATTTGTGCTTTTATGACTTTTGACTTATCGAATAAGGTTCTATATTCCTACGACCAAATTCCTGATGTCTTGGAGTCATAGAACTACAAGTGGCTGGGAACATACTTCACAAATATGGAATTATCTCCTTACTTAAATGAAATCATATTAGCTTTTCATTTTAGTGTTGAACATAGAGCGCTCAATTTATGTTCCTATCATTGAGCATTAAGAAAGGCAAGGGAAAAGAAGTTGCCCACTCTAACTACAATGGGAATTGTTTCCACAATCATGCAAATGGGTATTGTAAGAGGAACTATAAAAGGCACCTCGGGGAGTTAAAGAACAAAAAGGAAAGTAAATTCTGATTTGCTAGAAATTGAGGCTTATTTAGTGGAAAATAATTGTTATACTTGGATAGTTGATTCAGGAACCACTAATAATGTTTGTTCTAATTTGCAAATGCTTAGCTCTTGGAGAGATCTCCAAGAAGGGGAGTTCACACTAAGAGTGGGGACAAGGGCTTTTGTTTCAGCCAAAGCAATGAGAGAGGCGAAAATTTATTTTACTGAAAATAAATTTTTATCTCTAAAAAACATCTATTTTATTCCTAATTTTAAAAGGAATTTAATTTCTGTTTTAAAATGTTTAGAACAATGTTATTATATTTCTTTTAATAATAATTCTATTATTATTTCAAGAAATGGTTCACATGTTTGTCACAAAAATCTAGAGGAAGGTCTATATGTGATAAGATCTTAATTGTCTTCACTACTCAATACTGAAATGTTCAAATATGAACAACCAAAGCCAACACGACAAAGAGTACCTCAAGTCGATACATATCTTTGGCACCTAAGACTGGGTCATATTAACTTAGATAGGATTCAAAGATTGGTTAAGGATGGGCCTCTAAGTGAGTTAAAGGACGGAACTCTACCGGTTTGCGAATCTTGTTTAGAAGGAAAAATGACCAAAAGACATTTCTCCCCTAAAGGTGTTAGAGCCAAAGAACCTCTTGAGTTAATTCACACAGACATTTGCAGTCCAATGAATGAAAGCTTGATGTGGTTATGAGTATTATGTCACCTTCATTGATGACTACTCAAGATATTGTTACGTATACCTGATACAAAGGAAATCGGAAACCTTTGAAAAGTTTAAATAATTCTGAGCCGAAGCTGAAAATCAATTAGGCAAAACCCTTAAAATGCTATGATTAGATCGAGGCGGGGAATACCTTGACAAGGGATTTAAATATTTCTTGATAGATCATGGAATTGTTTCACAGCTCGCTGCACCAGGTACTCCGCAACAAAACGGTGTTGCAAAAAGAAGGAATAAGACTTTGTTAGACATGATGAGATCAATGTCCAGTTACTCATCTTTGCCCCTGTCATTTTGGGGATATGCTTTACAAACAGATGCATACATCTTAAACCTAGTTCCATCTAATTCTGTAGCTAAGACACCCTCAGAATTATGGACATGTCGCAAACCTAGTCTGAGGCATGTGCGTATATAAGGATGTACAACACATGTGCTAAAAGCTAAGACTGGGAAGTTGGAACCAAGATCTGAAGTATGTTTACTTGTTGGATACCCCAGAGAGACTAAAGGGGGTTACTTCTATAGTTCGACAGAAATAAAATATTTGTATCGACGAATGCTACTTTTCTAGAAGAAGACTATACAAGAGACTTGAAACCTCAAAGTAAGGTTGTACTCGAGGAGTTACTCGGTGATAAAATCACACCACGAACGACTTTAGAAGTTGAAACAAAACATACCACAAATCCAAACTAGGATACCACAGTAGTCCATCGTAGTGGGAGAGTTGTTAGACAACCTGTTCGTTACACTTGATTCAGAGAAGCACAAGTTGCAATATCTTATGACAATGTTGACGACCCGTTGACTTTTCGTCAAGCGATGAATGATCCTGATAAGGAACAATGGCTTGAAGCTATGAAACTTGAGATAGAGTCGATGTACTCCAACTTAGTCTAGCAACTTGTAGATCCACCTTAAGATATAAAACCCATTGGGTGCAAATGGATATACAAGAGAAAGAGAGGAGTTGATGGGAAAGTAGAGACTTTCAAAGCGAGTCTAGTAGCCAAGGGTTACGTATAGAAAGAAGGTGTGGATTATGAAGAAACATTTTCTCCTGTGGACATGCTAAAATCCATCCGGATCCTTTTATCTATTGCCAATCATTTTGACTATGAGATTTGGCAAATGGATGTTAAAATGACTTTTTTGAATGACCAGCTTGATGAAAGTATCTTTATGGTACAACCAGAGGGTTTCATAGAACAAGGCAAAGAGCAAAAGGTTTGCAAAATGCAAAGGTCCATTTATGGACTTAAGCAAGCTCCAGATCATGGATCATAAGATTTGACCAAGCTGTTAAATCTTATGGTTTTGATCAAAATGTTCATGAGCCTTGTGTATACAATAAAATTGACAAGGACAAAGTGATCTTTCTAGTTTTATACGTGGATGATATATTACTCATTGGGAATGATGTGAATAAATTATCTAACGTAAAAGTCTGGCTAGCCAACCAATTCCAAATGAAAGAACTGGGAGAGGCAAGCTACATTCTTGGGATACGATTAATTCGTGACCACAAAAAGAAACAGTTGGCACTGTCTCAAGCATCTTATATAGATAAAATACTTGTGAGGTATGCAATGCAAAAGTCCAAGAAGGGAAACCTTCCATCTCGTCATGGTGTTCACCTCTCCAAGAACCAATGTCCTAAGACACCCCAAGTGAAAGAGGAAATGAGATGGATACCCTATGCCTCCGTAGTAGGAAGCTTAATGTATGTAATGTTATGTACCAGACCTGACATTTGCTATGTTGTGGGTATAGTCAGTAAGTACCAGTCAAATCTAGGATTCGATCACTGAACAACATCAAACACATTCTCAAGAATCTTATGAGAATGAGAGACTATATGCTAGTTTATTCCAGAGAGAATTTGATTCTAATCAGATATACAAATTCTGACTTCCAATCTGACAAAGATTCTAGGAAATTTGCATCTGGAATTGTTCTCACACTTGGGGGTGAAGCAATTATATGGAGGAGTATAAAGTAAGCTTGCATTACTGACTCCACCATGGAAGCAGAATACGTTGCTGCAAGCGAAGCAGCTAAGGAGGTTGTATGGCTTAGGAAATTTTTGGGTGATTTGAAAATTCTTGCAAATATGGATAAACCAATCATATACTACTGTGACAACAGCAGAGCGGTTGCCAACTCAAAAGAAAAAAGAACCCATAAGAGAGCCAAGCATATAGAGTGTAAGTACCATCTCATGAGAGAGATAGTACATAGATAGGATGTAATCGTACAAAAGATTGAATTAGCAAACAACCATGTTGATCCCTTTATGAAGACGATGCCTGCTACAAGTTTTCATAGTCATTTCTTAGATTTAGGATTCCGCGACATGTCTCATCTACTTTAGGGAAAGTGGGATAATGTTGAGATTTGTGCCCTTAAAGCGTATTTTTGTATGAATGATTACTGTTAATTAAATGAAGTTAATATTTTGCACTCATATTTGTATTTAATTATACATGTCATTTATCATGAAGATCCAATATTATTGATGTGGTCTTGAATTAAGTATATATATAATGATATATATAGAAGAGGATTTAATTCAAGATAATAATATAAAAATTGTCTGTAATCGCTAAATAAAGTGAGAGCTTTATTTAATAAAGATTATGAGTACGATCTATCTTCTGTTTAAGACAGAGTAGTTTATCCAAACTGTTTAGTGTAGCGACGCAAAGAGATAGATGTACAATATACAATATACATTGTATTGGTCTGGGACACGATGAGAAAAAGAACTTCTGATAATCTCTGTTAAAATATAGAAGTTCAACATTCATCAATCGATGGTTGTTTGAGACTTGACCTCAATCCTAAAGTGAGTATTGAACTCCTATTTGTGCTTTTATGACTTTTGACTTATCGGGTAAAGTTCAATATTACTATGACCAAAGTCCTGATATCTTGGAGTCGTAGAACTACAAGTGGTTGGGAACATACTTCACAGATATGGAATCTGCACCTTACTTAAATGAAAGCATATTAGTTGTTCATTTTAGTGTTGATTCGGGGCTTGAACATAGAGCGCTCAATTTCTGTTAGAGAATTCTATAATTAAATTTCTAGAATAATGTTCATTAGAAGATCAGTGGAACTAATTGATAAAAACATAATTAGAGAGGTTAATGAACATTAAGACCTACCTCTAATTATGAACAACTAGCAGACGGTCATAACTCATGCAATGACTAAATCAATGGACGACTTTATAGTTATAGCTTCTAATAATATAATATTGTAGTTTTGAGAGTTCAACTATGAATTTCTAGTGGAATAATTCATAGTTAATAAATTAATTAATGGAACTAAGAGTTAGTGAAATTAATTAAATTATTAGAGCTTAGAACTACGAGTCCACACTGTCCTCGTACTAGCTCGATAACACAGATGTAGAATTTTGGTATTAAAAGAAAATAATTAAAAAAATAATAAAGTATTATTTTTAATCTCACAAATTAATATTATTTGAGAAATAATATTTAAAATATTATTTATGAAATAATATTTAATGGCAAATAAAATTAAATTAATAATTTTGTGTAATTAATTTAATCATATGTAATTTTGTGGTATAATTGTATACTACATAAAATAATATGATAAATGCCCAACAAATAGCATTTTATAGAGATAAAATACCATAGGGCCCAAATCCCTGTAGTTGGTCCCAACCACAGTCCAAATGGACTGTGGCCCACCTAGAGGCCCAATGAGATTAGGGCTAGGTCTTATTTCTATTCTTATATTAATAGATTATAACATCAAGAAAAAAGGAGAGAGATCAGATGTAATTAACTTTATTTGCCAAGAGAGAAAAATAAAGAACTTTGTTCTCTCTTAATTGTGAGAAGAACACTCTCTCATGTGTTGAGATTCAAAAGTGTGTTCTTGTGTATCCTACCAAATAGCATAGAAATCCACCTGTCTCCTTCTCTTTGTGCGAGCCATAGTATGGAAGATGGTGGGTTAGGAGGTTAAGACGCTATTTGATCTACATGTGCTCTACATCTAGAAAATGTATTTGTAAGTTTCTATTTTATTCAGATTCATGCACATGAGAAAGATCTCATTCTAGTTATGGTTCCTAGAGTGATTCGTTCTTATGCTTTAATAATTGTTATTATTGCATTGAAATATTATCTCATGCTTCCGCTGCACTGTCAATCACATGATCAAAATCCAACAACTTGTTCTTGCGTCCTTTGTCTATGGAAGTGATCAAGGAAGCCACCTTCCAAATGCACCTTGATAAAGCCCCAGGTCCAGATCGTTTAACCCCTGCTTTTTTTCAAAAGTTTTGGCATGTGGTTGACCTGGATGTGGTTAAAATGACCCAAGATTTCTTTGTTACTGGTGTGCTTTCTGCTAAGCTTAATGACACCCACCTTGTTTTGATACCAAAAAAACCATCTCCTACTACTATAGGTTGTAACGCCCTAACTCCAGGGACCGTTACGGTGTGCCTTGTAAACAGTGCTAAACTCGCTTATCGAGTCATTTGGCCAAAATCGTGAACTAAGTATGATTAGCGGTTTAGGAATTAAAAACCTTTGGTTAGGATGTAACGTTTCACTAGAACGTTTAATTTATACATTGGGATCCCGAAAATAAGTCTCAGAGTTTATTACAGAAAATATTTACAATAGGGCGTTCTAAGCGGCAAAACAGGGTTCAACCCTAGTTCCACTTTAAACCTCGGCCGTGGCGGACGAGCAGCTGCATATGTACACGTCATCACCTAAGCTCTCCAACTCAAGAATGGTCCAGCTTCCTCTTGCCTTTACCTGCACCACGTAGCACCCGTGAGTCGAAGCCCAGCAAGAAAACCCAATAAAGCATGATATAATATCAACAACGATCATAATAACCATTCAGGACTATCAGTCCAAGAAAATAGGTGACAATAGCCAAAAGTCACAATAATGAGCATCGCTCCTTCTAGCCATGTGACGATAGGGTCACCAGGGCTTAACTAACAAGTGATCCTTTCATAAGTTTGATTAGGACAGGTGCATGGTGAATGGTCACCAACATAACCTTCCTCCCGACCCTAGAGTCGTGCAATGGACAGCGTCCCTTGGCCATGTGACAAACAGTCACCGGGGTCATATACCTTGGCCATAAACATCTGGTCGTAGACCAGGCAAGCGCTTAATAGTTCTTCGACCTTAAGGTCGGTCTGGCATTAATGCCATAGAGCCATTCAATGCATAATTCTCGACTTAAGCTTGACTAGGACAGGTGCGAGGTGTTTAGTCACCAACATAACCTTCCTCACGACTCTAGAGTCGAAACTATGGACAACGTCCCTTCGCCATGTGACAAACGGTCACCGGGGTCATATACCTTGGCTATAGTCATCTGGTCGTAGACCAGGCAAGCGCTTATAAGTTTCTCGACCTTAGGGTCGGTCTGGCATTAATGCTATAGAGCCATTCAATGCAAAATTCTCGACTTTAGAGTCGGTCCCTGACTAGTCAGTGTCAATCACAAGTAAGACATGCCACCAATCACATATCACATGTTCCACATCCATAAACGAGGCATTTAGCATGCTTACCAAACAGGTAGTAGTGCTATTAGGGCCATGCATAAACACAGAGGCTCAAGCTCTGAACAGTATCATACTCAGTATATAAAGCATGTCCCAAACACATGTTTCACATGCATCATCTGCAATATCCAGCAATCTAACATGCATCAACAACAGCCATGCATGTCACGTTTAATAGTCAACCAACATGCATCAAGAATAGCCATGCATGTCATACATAATAATCAACCGACATGCATCATATAATAACCACGCATGTCATACTCGTTAATCAACCAACATGCATCATAATAGCCATGCATGTCACATATACACAGGGTGCAGTTTTCTTACCTCAAAGCCGAGCTAGAACGATTAAAAGAACGACCCTTGAGAACGATCAACTTTTAGTCCTTTGGCGGTCACCTAGTCATAACCAAATATAAGGTATTATTAATAAAAACGATAACTGAGGGTTCCCAAACCAAATCCCAGCCCCCGAGACCTCAAACACTACCCAATCGGGTACTAGGTTCAACCCCGAGGCCTATGGTTTGAATCCCCGAGCTAAAAACCACACTTTAACAAAATTAGCCTTAAGGGCCGCGGCCCTCCCCTGCTGCGCCGCGGCGCGCCCTTCAGACAGAAGGGTTCCCTCCTGACAGACACCAAGGGCCGCGGCGCAGCAGGGGTGCGCCGCGGCGCCCAGCCCAGACCAGCTAAGTCGGCCACACGCACCAGAATTTTAACCCTGTGTTTTCCCTCTCAAACCAATCCCTCAAACCATCTCCAAACCTCCTCCAAACATATAATTAAACCCCTAGACAACACTCATAACCTCCCCTCATCAAAACCCAATCCTATAATCCATCAAAACCCCTTTGAATCCAAGCTTCTAACAAAGATCAAAAGCTGAAAACCAAAGCTTGAAAACAGAGCACCACCTGAAGTAAGTGACTAGAACTCACCTTGAATCCTGTTTTGAGTCCCCTTTGATGGTTGTTACAGGTTCCCTAGCTGCCACCTTGAATCCCCTAGCTCAACACCTCCATTTGAGCTCTCAAAAATTCAAAGAAAGGTGAGGGAAGAAGCTTGTACGGGATGGAAGGGAGAATGAGGATATAGGCTCTGTTTTAATATCAATCTACAGCCTTCAAATCATATATATCCTTAGGGTTAAAAGACCAAAATGCCCTTATGTCATCTAAAGCCTTTCAAGCCACTCTAGGGTATAATTGGTACTTTTAGCTTAACCCGTTAATCATAATTAACGCTTCCCAATTCCCGCTAATCTCAGTATCCTTAAACACCAATAATTCACATCTCATTACCCTTTAATCCCCGGTAACGCTATAACCATTAATATCACCCCGAGACTCACCCCGAGCCCCGAGCTTAAACCCGTTATGACTAGACCGAACACTTACATCTCATGATCGTCTCATGTCGATAGCTCGAGCCAATCCACCTTATAATGTGGCTATATTAATTAATCACAATCACGCACCCAAAATATACAAGTACAACCACAGTGGCCAAATTACCAAAATGCCCTCATAATTAACATATGAGCCCATATGCATGCATTCACCATCATATAATAATATAATTCACGTAAACATGCATATAATCATTAAATACTATAATAAATCAATTATGGCCCTCCCGGCCTCCTAATCAAGGTCCTAAACCTTATTAGGAAATTTGGGGCATTACATAGGTGATCTTCGACCTATTTCTTTATGTAATGTCCTCTATAAGATTATGTCAAAAACTTTAGCAAATAGGTTGAAGGAGGTTTTGGGGCATTGTATTTCTGACAGCCAAAGTGTGTTTCTGCCTGGGCGTCTTATTTCTGATAACATTATGGTGTCTTTCAAGATTCTTCATTATCTCAAAAGGAAGTCTAAGGGGAAAACGGGAATTATGGATCTTAAGCTTGACATGAGTAAAACTTATGATTGAGTGGATTGGTCTTATCTGGAAGCTATTATGCCCAAAATGGGAGTCCATAGAAGATGGGTCCAGCTGGTTCTTTCTTGTGTCACGACGATTTCCTATCATGTGGCTGCTAGTGGGTGGCTGATTGGTCCTTTTAAGCCTACTGTGGGATTTGACAAGGTGACCCTATCTCTCCTTACTTATTTATCTTATGTGCTGAAGGATTCTCATCCATTCTTCATCATTTTGAGAAAAAGAGCTGGCTTCATGGGTGTAAGGTTGCTAGATGAGTCCCATTTGTTTCTCACACGTAGTTTGTCGATGATAGTTATCTCTATTGCAGGGCTAATGTTGAGGAGGCTCGGAAAGTTCAATTGTTATTGCAGAAATTTGAGCACGCTTCTGGGCAGAAAGTGAACATTGCCAAGTCTTTTATATTCTTTAGCAAAAACACAAACTGGTCTAGCTATGAGGTTATTTGTGAATTGTTGGGAATGTCACAGGCTACTCCTCACACTCTATATTTGGGCCTTCCTAATTTGATTGGGAACAACAAGAATGTTATTTTGGGTTTTCTAAAGGATCGAGTTCGGAAAAAGGTCCAAAGTTGGGATGGAAAGCTTCTTTCTAGGGCTAGTAAAGAGGTTCTTATCAAGTTCATTGCCCAATCTCTCCCTTCCTATGCTATGGGTGTTTTTGTTAGGGTTTTATGCCCTAATTAAAACCCAAATTCTTTGTAATCTCATTTTATTGTCAATAAAATAATAGAAATCATTTATTTGACTTGGTCAATCACTTTGCTCACATGTGTTTATTTTCATGATTATTTGTTTAATATAAACTTCTATTAAATCCCGAGTATATAGCTAATCTTATTTATAGTGACGTAATCATAGTGGAATATAAATATGATTATATGTTCAAAATAACTTAGTCCTAAGATTAATCAGTGCACAAGATTTACATTGACTTACCAATCTACGATATGATCTACTTACACATTACAGTGTTATGTTCTTTCCAAAACATTAGCAAAGTAGATAAGATCGGATGTATTTGTTATATCGGACTGGACCGATATTGACAGTTGATAAGATAAGTAAACATATCGTTATTATCTATTCTAGTCATATCATATAGTTGACCATAGGCCAATTCAATCTCAATTATGAGTGGTTAATATTCTAATTGATTGTATTATTTGAGTTCTTTGACTTGTTCGTTACCAGCTTACCCTACGGACTAGCCCATACTTACATCTTGGGAATTCTGTAGTATAATTGAGTGGGAGTGTTAATCATAGATATGAACATCTATAGCTTCTGATGAAGAAGTGAAACGCTGGTTTCCTTTTAGTTGGTCCAAGTTGTTAAATGATAGAGATCTCATTTTCAGTAATTAAATTAGTTTACTGAAATATCATTTACAAGGAACTAAGTGTTTTAAGGATAAAATACAATGAGGGGTAAACCTGTATTTTAGTCCTATCTCATTGTAGACCGTCTATAGAGGATTGAGTGACAATCATGGTTGTAACAATGGATAATTAATAGTGTATCTATATTTGTTATAGAGCGTTCTATGAATTCAAGAGTGTGATTCCGAGTCTATAGTGAAGTCACGAGTAATTAATAAGTTAGTAAATTTATTTGTTAGATTTATGATAACTTATTGGAGTTTGATTTCATAGGCCCATGGTCCCCATTGTACCTTGGATAAAATCATCTAGATAGTCTCAATTAATTGATTTAATTATCAATTAGAATTATCAAAGTTGACTAAGTCAATTTTGGATAGTTTCACAGAGTTATGTAATTTTGAGAAGAAAAGAGAAATTATGACAGATTTATTAATTAAGATAAATTGGTATCTAATTTAATAAATAAGTTTAAATTAAGGTTCAAATTATAAATAATTAATTTGATAAATGATTTAAATAATGATTTAATTTATTAAATCAATAGAAAATAATACAGGCCTTGATTTTAAGTCCAATGAGCTTATAATCAAATGGGAAATTTCATGGGCCTAAAGCCCATGATAATTTCGACCTAAGGCTTTAAAATAGCTATTATTTTATTGATTTTTTAATTAAATTAAATGGCCTAATTGAGTCTATAAAATGAATGCTTAGAGAGAAGTCAAAACATAAGTTTAATCACTGGTTTTCTGATAGTTTTAGTTCTCTCAAAACACAAGTCCTTTTCTAAGCCTCTTTGATTATTTTCTCTTCTTCTCTCTGTATCTATCTCATGTGTTGAGAATTGCCCACACTAGTTTAGGTGATTCTAAGGATACATTGGAAGGCTGTGAAGAAATTAGAAGAACAGTTCAGTTTCTTGATAATACTCTGCGACAGAAAGGATACAAGAGTTAGAGAAATTAAAGGAAGGACTCTTTAATTCCACTACGTATACTGTAAGTATTCTTGTCTTTGTTTCTCTTTGAATTCAATTTTAGAAACATGTTCTAGGCTATCTCATATTAATTTATTTAATATTATATATACATGAAAATAAATAAAGATCATGTAAAAGCTTTCCTAACAGTTTTCTTATTGCCTCTTAGGCTTTGCACGAATTTGGAGAAGCTTATGAGTCGTTTTTGGTGGAAGTCCTCTAGTAGTAATGGTCGGGGTATATTTTGGAAGAGTTGGGATTCATTATGCATTCATAATCATGGAGGGGGTATGTGATTTTTCCACCTTAGAGACTTCAACTTAGCCATGATTGAGAAGCAAGGCTGATGACTTCTTCACTTTAGAGATTCTTTGGTGGCTAAAATTTACAAAGCTAGGCACAACCCTCACATCATTTTTTTGGATGCTTCTTTAGGCAATAATCCAAGTTTCGTTTGGCGTAGTATTTGGGAAGCTCGCAACTTATTAGTTGAGGGTGTTCGTAGAAGTGTGGGTTCAGGTAAGAATATTCATATTCTTATTCTTGGGCAGCCTTGGCTTCCACATGCCCATAACCCTTTTGTGATTTCTAGACACCCTTGTTTGCGTAATAAAACAACGAGTAATTTGCTGAAGTGTGATTCTCGTGAGTGGGACGAAGAACTTATTGTGGATCTTTTTGAGGAGAGAGGTTGTAAGCTCATATTGAGTTTACCTATTAGCTGGTATTCTGGGAACGATCACTGGTATTGTATGCAAGAAACAACTGGAATTTACTCTGTTCATAGCGCCTATCACTTGTTGCAAGTTTCTAAAGGTGTTGGACCTCGGATAACAATCCTGTGTTTTGGAGAGCTTTATGGAATTTAAAAATACCTCCAAAGGTGAAGAACTTTTTGTGGAGAGCTAAATCAAGTTGTCTTCCTACCAACTTGAATATGAAATTGCGTTTTGTAGATATTAATCCTTGCTACCTAGTTTGTATGATAGAGTATGAGTCTGTGTTGCACGCTCTTTGTCTTTGTCCCTTTGCGCGCTCTTACTGGAATAAGATTGGTCTGCAAAGTGAGCCATCAGATTGGGCCAACTTCGGCAGTTGGTTTGAGCACTTATTCTTAGGTGGGATAGGTAGGAATGTTTATTTGGCTAACATATTTGTTGGACGATTAGGAAGGCGCATAATGATGTGGTTTGGAAAGGGCTTAAGTGGGAAGTGCAGGGAGTTTTCTTGGCTGCTGTTACTCATCTTGATTAGTGGAATGATGCTTAACAGGGCGAGTCTGAAGTGGACAAAGCTTCGGCTCCATTTTCAGGGAATCTTGAGCAATGGACTAAACCTTTGGAGAATAAGATCAAGGCTAATGTTGATGCCACCCTGTTTCCAACTGATGAGTCCTATGGTTTTGGCTGGGTTGCTCGTGACCACTGTGGAGATCTGCTTGAAGCTCGCTTCCAGGCGAGAAAAGGTCTTGTTTTGTCTTCTATTGCCGAAGCCATTGGGGTCAAGGATGTTCTCAGCTGGATTAAATCTGCCAAGCTTCAAAGGGTAATCATTGAGTCTGATTGTCATAATGTAGTTCAAGCTCTTCATAGTAATCTTAGCTTGTTGTCTCCATTTGGGCTGATTATTGGGGATTGTCAGGCTCTTCTTTCTAACTATACAAACATGTCTTTAGATTTTGCGAAACACTCTGTTAACCAAGTGGCTCACTACTTAGCTAGGGGTTCTTGTATTCATTCAGGGTGTGTGTATAAAGGAGCTAATGTTCCTACTGAGTTTGTATTCTTTGTTACAGGCTGATTTAGCTGTTTAATAAAATGCAATTCTTTCAAAAAAAATGTGTGTATGTTCATTTGACATGAAGTTCACATACGTTGTCCTTGGATGGGAATGATTAACTAATGATGCACGAATTCTTCTTGAACGTGCCACAAACCCAGATTATGGATTTCCAATGTTGCCCTAAGGTAAGTGTTTATCAAACTTATTATGTTGATTGACATTATTTTATATTAAATATCTATATGTAAAAACTAACATGAATTATTATTGGATCAGGAAAATATTATCTTGTTGATTCTGGCGATACAAACATGCCCGATTTTCTTTTGCCATATCGAGAGAAAATGTATCATTTGGGCCAGTATACAGATCCTAATCCTATAGGAAAAAAAAGAGCTTTTCACTTATCGCACTCTTCCTTGAGAAATGTCATTGAGCGGTGTTTCGGTGTGTTGAAGGTTTGCTTTCCAATCCTAAAGCAAATGCCTTCATATGATCTAAGTATACAAAAATACTTTTTCATTGCTTGTTGTGGGATTGACAATTTTATAAGGACTAATGCATAAGCAGATGTGTATTTTGATGGAGGTGAAGTAAATTCTGAAGTACATGCTACTACGTTACAAAGCACAGATGAAACTAGACTGATAGTGCAGAGTTAAGTATTTCCAGAACTCATATACGTGAATGACTCATGTTCCTTATGAAATTACTGATCATATATGGAGAGCTAATTGACGATAGTGAGATTGAGTAAAGACATTAGTTGATTGTTATGACTTGTTTAATATTTTCTTTAAGTTTGGACAATTATCGGTTCATACGTTTTTATTTTATTATGTAGATTTTATTAATTTTGTATTATCTCATGGATAGATATTGATTTTTTGAAATTACTTGGATATTATTAATTTGATCTGTTTTTACTATAATTTTCTTATTTTTATTTTTAAAATAATAAATAGTGGTCACAAATAATATTTTTATTTTCAAGTTTAGAAAATAAAAATAAAAGTAAAAGTTACCATACACATTTTTATTTTATAAAAATAAAAAAACATAAAACAAAAATATATTTTATTTTTATTTTTGTAAAAATAAAAATTTAACCAAAGGCAACCTATATTTTTCAAATAACAACTTTAGATATTGTATTATTGTAAATTCATATTCATATTAAAAAAAAAAAACTAGAGAGTTAAAAAAAAGTATTTTTGAAAAAAATCTTATATAACTTCTACTTTCATCCTATGTTCGAAAGTGATCAAAACCGACTCTTAGAAAACCCAACCCATTGTATATCCACAATTAATTGAGGATATTTTTTCTTAAATACAATTTTTTTTTTGTTTTTTTTACTTTTTTACCATTCTTATTATTTTTTAAAAAATACGTACTCAAGTTTTTAAAAATATGATTTTCAAAGTTTTATACTTACGAAAGATGATTTAAAAAAAAAACAACTTGAAAACAACTTAGTAGACCAACTGAACATCAACAAAAAAAACTTAAAAATAACGTGGAAACAACTTAAAAATAACATAAAAAGAAGATGAAATCATAAAAAATGTAAAGATTTCTTTAAAACCCTAAAATTAAAAAAAAAATGTTTGATGATAAAAACATAAATTTTGAGCGAAAATAAATATTTTATGTAAAAATATCTTAATTGAGTCTCAAAATCTTTTGGGCTAAAGGTCCATAATAAATTCAAGATTTGTTTCCCGTGTTAAGGTCCCGTATTTTCTACGCGCGCCTTTCTTCTATATAGATTTCTCTGCCTCGCACAGTTAGAGAATTTGAAAACCCAAAACCCAGGAAGCAACAATGGGTTTCCCTCATGTGATGCTGAAATTAATGTCTGCCTTAATTCTTTTGCTCTTGTCATCGTCTTCTTCAACCTCTGAACCAGCCACCACCGAGCGGTCTTTAGGTACCTTTTTTAACATTACTTTAGTTAAATCTTCATCGTTTTTATTTTAACTTGTTCAACTTTCGAAGCTCTAGGTTTTTAAATTTTGTTTTCGACATGAACCATAGACGCCTTCCCTTTTTTCTTATGATTTGTCTCCTGGTTGTGTAAAGATATAACCGAGTAACTTAACTTTTAAATTTGCATATCTACGCATATATTTTGTAATTTTGCTGTGAAATTGCCGAGGAAAGAGAGTTTCAAAGTTAGAGGTGTTGTAGAGTTACTTAATTGGGTTATTTGGTTTTTTTTGGAAGAGTGGGACCAAATTTTTGGGAAATCTTTTTCTTTTCGTTCAGTAAACAAATTTTTAAACATGGTATGTGTATAATTATGTTTTGAATTTCTTTGGTTTATATATTACCTGCGGTGTTGGTTTAGAGTATGGAATTGATTCAATTCACACTTGAAGGGTAATTGCGTGAAACTGTGTTTTTTATACTTTGCATGTCATATATATTAAATTTAGTTTACAGTTTCAGATCTTATATATCTGTGTCTCTTTGACATTATGAGATTCTATATTGGACCCGTTTTAGCTATTTTTAGATGGGATATGGCTTTTGCTACAGCTTTTACTAATCTTGCAGTGTTATTCTTCAGCAGTGATTAGGGGCAGTGAGATTTTTAAAAATGATGCTCTTAAATGACAAAATTATACCACTTAGTGATAGCTTATTTGGAAATTAACGTGTTACTACCAAAAACCTTAACTGTTATGAGTCAAAACATAAAGATGATAGGAAATCTGGAACGTGTGATGTGCTCTTGATTTTCATGGTTAACCATATGGATTGTTGTATTATATTAAAGGATTGTTGTGCTGCATAGTGCATTCTTATAGAACTGAATGCTGACTCTATCAAATTAGCACTGTAGATCATAATATGTGTGTTTTGGATTTTGATGTTGTTTTCGGAAGTTCATTAAACATACTCATGTTTCTAACAATTATATACAGATGCAAAAACTATTCTGCTCTTGCAAAATGTTTGTTCTCAAGCTCAACTAGTGACCCTCTTGATTTGCTTTGTATGTTCTTGCAGTTGTTGCCCCATCCTCTGTCCTTCAATTATCTCGTGGGTTGCCGGTGCAAAATACTCCTGGAAAGCCTGGAAAAACTGTGGTTTGTGAAAGAATTCATATTCATGGATTGTCAAGGGTTAAAAATTTGAGGAAGTTTGCACACTCTGTGACAGTGAAGGTATCGGTACGAAATTCAAGTGTCCATGCCCCCAATGCCGAGGTTTGTTTCCATAGGTGAGTCGCTATATTTTGTCTTTCTTAATTTGATAACTTAATAATTTAAGTTACTGAAACAAGAATGTTTTTGAAGGTTTGCATATTAAACAAGTGAAGTCCAATTTTCTTTTGCAATGTAAAGTTTTTTTGTGGATGGAAATATTGACCTTTCTTTTCTATCCAAAATTAAAGCCTGTTTAGTTTATGCTATATTGTTGATTTTGTGAAGTATGTATCTTTTTGGTCCCCGTGTTTTGTCCATTGTCCAATTACCTATTTTAACACTATGTTTTTGACAAATGATTTTTTGGACCTTGTCATAATAAAATAGTTTAAATAGAACCCTAATAAAATAGTTTAAATAGAATCCTAAACTTGATTTTGGTTAAAGTTTTCTGAGCTAAAATTACAAATAATTCACTAAACTAACAATTTAAAACAAAAATGAAATCATTTTGCCTAACAACTGTGTTGTTATATTCAATTTTTTCTTCATCAAAATTGAGTTTAAAATACAAGGTACAAAAAGAAAGAGTGTTGCTATTTGACACCTTAAGGTGCCCAACACTACATGAAGTGACACCCTATGGTTGGTTAGCGATACATCATAATACTTATTAAATTTAAATATGTGGGACCAGATATTGGATTGCACCAATAGCGGTATGTCACCTTCTTGTGGTGTTGGACACCAGTGGTGCCTCTTAGCATTTCTCAAAAAGAAATTTGTCAAAACACAAAGTCCAAAAGATAAAACTCAGGGTCCAAAAAGGGTATAAACCTAAAATATATAACTTTAAACGTTGTATGAAGCAGGTTGCTTTTTTATGCAATAAAATACTTGTCTATCCTAATACTTAGCTGAGAAAGAATTATTTTCCCCTTCTACTTCACATCAACAGACTTAAATCAAAAGATTAAGATTGCGAAAAGCATATGATGTGGTGGATGCATTGTAAGATTTTGTTGATCTGCTGCAGGAATATATCTGTGGCAATGGGAATGTGCTCTGAAGGCCACTGGGAGAAAGTTTTCAAGGGTTCCTGGGCCCGACCCATGTCGCCATTTGACTGCAAACTTTTAGATATTAGGACAGCTAGTTCATCCTTGGAAAGTTTTGAGGTTTCCATTGAAGAAGGTAGCTCTTTTCAGCTTATTGTTAGCATAATATACTCTCTTGATTTTAAACCTTTATATCAATAATTGGTTCACCCACTTCATCTTTTTGTTTTTTGCAGAGTTTTTTCTCCATCGAATAATATTTCTGCTATTTGGCATAGTAATGATGAGTGTGGCTTCCTATCTGAGCACGTCATTAGTATTTTACTATGGGAGTGCAATGGCAATTGGAGTCATTCTTGTAATATTGGTGTTTCTTTTCCAGGTAATGTAATTGCACTCCTCTTGTATTGCTTAATAGACATTGAGCAGTAGAGAGCTATGTTTCTATGATCTGTTGTTCTCAAAATATGCAAAAAGGGACTTAAATTATGGTGAGCTGATGAGTAGAGATCATTATGTTTTCTTTACTATTTTACTGTAGTGATTTTGCCTAGTATCATGGACATCAAGTTAGGATTGTTGCTTGAAATTCTCCAAATCCTGCTTTTGCATATGTTCTTCATGATTGTAAATTTCACTGGCAATTATTATATTTGCTGTATAGATTAGATATCTATGTAGTTGTACTTAGGGTTAGGGATTATTAGCCTATTTTCTTTAAGCTTCATTTCACCACGAACGAAATGCCTTCCCAGAGTGAGTATTCTGGGATAAATTTTCCTGAATTTTTTATGCAAATCTCATGGAGGACAAGGTCTCCTCCTAACCACTATTAACTATCATTCTTTCTAGTTAGTGTTTAAATTTCAATCTGTAGAAAACGTAGTATGTACTATGTGCTATGAGTCTGTTGTAGTGTTTCGTTATTTGATTTTTGTGGCAATCAGTATAGTTTAGACCGGTACGTCAATATTATCACTTTGACATGAATTATTGAATTCTGGAAAATTTATTTGGGATTTAATTGGCATTATCTGTTTCTCTCTGCGACTATTGTGACACAATGTTTTCTGGCATTGACAGGGCATGAAGCTAATTCCATTTGGTGGAAAGAGACTTGCAATATTTATTCCCTCATCTATTGTGAGTATCTGTTGTTAGATCATTTTTTTTTTGCAGTTTTTACATGAGTTCGATTAACCTGAATCTTACTTGTTTGTTTTATATCAGGCTGGTCTTGCATATTTTTTCAAGCTATTTGTACCTGGAGCTTTGCATTCAATTCTCGAGCTGCTTGGAATCGATCAAGAAATGTATGATCCTGTATGTGAGCTTTCTTGATTCTGGTAATTACCTTTTTCTACTGTAAAATGAACAATATATTTATTTGTATTTCAGATAGGGAAAGCTATATATTTCAAAAACTATAGTAGTTTGTGAACAGTAAAAAATTCAGAATTCCTTATGCATTTTCTATTGTATTAGGAGAAGCTACTACGTTCTGGAGCTTATTTAATTTTTTTATCTGATTATTGGTGATTGATTGTTGCAGCTGGTAAAATTTCTCCTGGCTTTTGTTATTCTTGCTGGAGCATGGATGGGCTTTTGGGTGGTTCGCAAACTTGTCCTAACAGAAGATGGATCTGTTGATATAAGTACAGCTCTATTCGTTGCATGGTCCATCCGAATCTTGGCTGCTCTTATGATCCTTCAGGTTTGATCAACAATCATATATATAGTCAGATATTTTCAGCAACATTACCATGTTTTTGTTTCCTGGATTATTTATCTATTACAAGTGATCCATTACCTGACCAAGTATATGTTATCTACAGAGTTCTGCAGATCCCTTACTAGCAACAGTAGCTCTAGTATCTGGAATAGTGGTCTCTTCAATGTTAAGGACAATTTTTCGATGGCGATTCATTCGTCGTGTTTACAGGTAAGTCTTCTTTTTAGTTCAGTTACTCAATTATGGTTCATCCTTGTTGGAATTCACGTCATTACATTCATTGGGATATACACAATAATAAATAATGCCACATATAAGTACTCTTAACTAGTTACTGCTGACAAAACTATGTGCTTCAATGCTCAGCATAAGCTGGCTGGAGCTCCTCAAATATTCGGATTCTTGTAGTTTTAACATAGTTATCTATAACTATCTATCAAATGTTAGTGTTACTATGTTATGCTTCTTTTTTGTTTGTTCAATTAATGACTTGTACGAAATGCTGCTGCAGAAAATTAATGAAAGCAGCTAAAGAGAACCACAGTATTTCACCTGTGGCTGATTACTCAGAGTCTGAAGATTCTCTTGATGACTACACGTACACAATTCAGAACAATGATGATTCAAACTTCTTTAGGCGTTCATCCAGAAAGTTTGCAATGGCATCATCAATCAGTCCTGGCGAAGGTTTGATTCTCTCTCGTTCTCTATGATATATTTTTCTGATAATGAAAGGTATCACTTAAATGCCACCCTAATAAGTACTAGATACTAATATATATATATATATATATATGTTTTTTCTTCATCAGGGCTTGGCAGGAGAGCCCCCAGTAAGCAGTTGGGTACAGAGTTGTACCCTTCGAGCTTCCATAATACAAGTGAAAGGAAACAATTCACGAAGCAGGGGTGGGAAAAGTTCACCAAAGACTCCACAGAAGCAGCTTTGGAAGAACTTGTTTCTTCACCAGGTTTTGGCAAATGGGTTCACCAAAATGCAAATAGAATCAGTGTAACACCCAACAGTGGAAAATCTGAAGGAAAGCAACGCAGGTCTTTCTGGTTTTAGGCAGTAGCTGCTTCCAGGTTCTTTGTTCAGTCAGAAATGGTGCATGTGAGATGAGGAGCACGAGAAATGAAGTAGAAGAAGAGTTTGAATTGTGGATTTCAGTTAGGATGGAGTAGAAGAGTAGCTGCATTTTTGTAATTACCTCATGATAATATGGATATGATTAAGAATGATGGGCATCTTTCTTTTACACCCCATTTTGGCCCATTTAGAACAGTATGAACTTAGTGTGTAACTTTTGTAATAGCTTAGGTTGATCTTTAGACTTGGTCCAAGTATTCTTTTTCTCCAGTGATTTGTTTAAGCTTAAACTAACCAACTCAAGTATCCTTTTCCAATTATTGTAATCTAATCTAATATATTATTTGTATCGAAACTCTATATTCTTTTTTAAAAAAAAATTGTGATGTACTTATTATATCTACCATAGATTTTAAACTCTTCCATTATCATTACAGTCAAAGTCAATACATTTTGTAGATAAAGACGACATTCAAGGAATTTCCGTGATATCTATAAATATTTAATTGTATATTCTTGGATGATTGAAGTGCTGATGAAAGAAATTCAAATTACTCTTTCAAAAACTTTGAATTTCTAATGGCAGCACCCGTATAATTGTTGAATTAAACAAATTGACAAATAATTTTTGCCTTTTGATGGTTTAAGAAACTATTCATAATCATATCCGACTTTTCCTTTTTACCATTTACTATTTCATGCCATTAGTTTCCAATAACAACACTTATAAAATAAAAGACAAGCCAAAACTATTGAAGGAAGTGCTTGTCACTATGTAATGTATTGTATACTTTCGTTTGTTTGTTTTCTTCAGGGCACATTCATAAAGTTTATTTGTCTACATATACACCTATGTAACCCCACTTGATAAATTTGACAAATTGTCTGACTTTACTTTACGATCTTATATTCAACCCTCAATTATAATTTCTATTAATTAGTTTTTGAAAAACTTGTTTTTGTTGAATGCCTCTTAATCTCACTATCAAATTTGAAATATTTGTGTTCTCTAGCAAACATTCTGAATGTTATATTGGAAAACTAATATAAAAAATCTGAATAAAATTTTCTTTTGTTGGTCCTGTGAAGCGTCTCATTTCATGCCTTAATATAAATAGTGTACCTATGATGGATAGCACTATATTAAGAATAAGATGCCCAATTTTAAATTTGCAATTGTTTAAAAAGGAAAAAAGTGAAAGGATCTAGATTAATCTTTCTTTTCAAATAATAATAATGAGATCTTTTTGTTTTTATTAAATAAAAGATATATATGAAAAGCTTAAGCTTTGTTTTTTTGACAAATGAAAATCTTAAGCTTTACATCTAATACGCGATCAAAAAATTAAAATCAAAATTAATAGGATAATCGTTGGAGAAAATAAAATAACAGATAGATTTTTTGTTTTGAAAGAATAAAATAGATCTATTAATTTACTAAAAAAATAGATCTATTAATATTATTGTATATATTTTTGCCAAAAAAAATCTAATTTATATTTGTTATAATATAAGATAGAAAAGGTGCACTTCTCTCTAGTTTTTTTGATTAGAAAGTATTTCTTGTGCCAATTTTTTTTATGGTCATATATATTGTAGTTATTTAGAAAATTATACAAATTTTTAAAAAATTCTAAATAATATAAAATATTGAAAAACAAAACTAAAATAATTTATTGAATGCGAAATTATTTTTTATAACAAAGTTAATATAAGATATATGACAGTTCTTCAATACACCCTAAAAAAGGTTCACTGGTGCACCATTCTCTAGTTTTTAGCTTGAAAAATATTTTTTGATACAATTTTTTTACGACTATATATATTGTAGTTATTTAGAGTATTGTACAAATTTTTAGAAAATACAAAATAATTTATAATATCGAAAAACAAGATTCAAATAGTTAGTTGTATATATAATTGTTTTTTATACACATAGAAAGTAACTAGATTTTGTTTTCAGTACAATAAATTATTTAAAATTTCTTAAAAATTTACACAATATTATAAATAACTATAATATATATAACCATAAAACAAATTAAGCCGAAAATACTTCCCTTAAGAAAAATTAGAGAAATGGTGCCCGGAGATTTTTACTGAGATAATATTTATAACAAAGATAAAAAAGCAAATTTGTGTCGGGAATATTTATTTAGTTTGTTTTGTTCTGACCAAAATCAGTAATGTGGTTGGACTAGATTGGTTCAATTTTTATTAATTATTTAAAATTTTTAAAAATGAATTAAATATTATTTAAAATATTGGGTATTAATAGATCAAATTTTCAGAAAACTTAACGACATTAGAGATTCTTTTTCTTAATTGGTGGGGTTTAGCCATCCTCTTTATCTTTGTTGTAGAGCATAGAAAAAGAGAAACCGCGTCTCTCTCTCTCTCTCTCACCCGGTGTTACACTGAATAGTCGGTGCCTCGACTTATTTCGATTCGTGTGAACTCCATTTGCAGGTTACGTGTTACTTACATTCTAGCAGCCTTTACTATTATATAGATATATAATTACTTTCTCTTATATCTTAAGAAGCAAGAGAGAAATCATCTGGAAGTCTCTCTGTATTGTTTTAAGCTTCAATTCCAGTCATAACCAAGTTGTAATTTTGCGTTAAAAATTTGGTTTTTGTAACTGGGATCTTCAGGAAAAGCGTGATGAGTTATTACAATCAGCAGCAGCAGCAACCACCTATTGGTGTACCTCCTCCCCAAGGTAACAATGGGTTGTCCTCTGTTCTTCTCTTTTTTCAAGATTTTTCATTTTGGTTTTATGCTTTTTTTTTTTTTTTTTTGGATTTTGGTGATGGGTTTTGTTTGTTTTTTTGGGTGAGACTTATAACATGGGTTTTGTTGCTTCTTTTTTAGGGTACCCTCCAAAGGATGCCTACCCTCCACCTGGTTACCCTGCAGAAGGGTACCCTCCGCAGGGGTATCCTCAGCAGGCTTATCCACAACAGGGTTATCCACCACAAGGATATGCTCCACAATATGCCCAACCTCCTCCGAAGAAGGACACCGGTTGCCTTGAAGGATGGTAATATTCTCTATAGACCCTTGTTTTTTTGTCTCTGAATGATTATGTAATTTTCATAGTTTTGGTGGTCAAAGATGTATCTGTTTGTTTTTGTTTCTACACAGTAAAGCTTTGATTTGGATTCAGACTTTTGGGTTAAAATTGTTTTTATCTTCTCTATATGAAATCGCAAAATTTAATCTTAGATTCAAAACATCCCCTCTTTCCCCTTTCTTTCTAATTCCTCCGGAGTTGTATTTGGTCTTTTGGTTTTATGTGGTTTTCCTTGCAAATGCAAAGATGTTTATGTGGTATTCCAGGATTCAATATTTGATTTTTTAGCTGTTTAAGAATTTAGCATTGTTTTTAGGGGTCATTTTCATACCATGGAAGGAGGTCATTGTTTGTTTCCTACTTAGATGATAGCTGTGTTGTTTATTGTTCAAGCAAAGTTATTGTTGTGTACAGTCTTGGCTCGCAAAGGGATGGGCTTATCATATTTCACAAGTGTCCAAATATTAGGCTGATTGTTCAGTTGCTCCTTAGATCGATTAATTAAGTTCTGTCATATGTGTAATTAGATATTTAAAAACAGTGAAAATAAAAACCCCAGATTTTTTGTTGTTGTTGTGTTGACTCACTAGAGAACTAATGTGATTATTTGCTGGCTTCTGCAGTTTAGCGGCACTCTGCTGTTGTTGCCTTTTGGATGCTTGCTTCTGAGGAAAGCACTTTGGTCTTTACTATAATTTAGACATGGTGATTCACTGCTTGATTGATGCTATGTCGAATTTACTATCTCTCAGAATTAGATTCTTCTCTATTAGCATCTTATGGAAGACTTTTATGGCTAAAGAGTAGTTTGATCTTCTTAGCTTTGGATTCTGTATTTGCAAACTTGAAGATTGTTACATACATTCTACTATTGTATGAAGAAACATGTCTTTAACTGAATAACTTTATTCCCGTATATAAATGTCTTTCATAATTTGGATAATGTACTTGTATACACTGTCAATAATTGAACGAATCATTTAGTAGTGTCTGGATTTATCACTTTTACTGTTCTGTCTGCTCAGAAAAGCTCAACTTTGGGTGTCAATATATAGCAAAAGTTGGAGCTCTTGCACAGGGTAAAACATATTTTACCATGGAGCAAAATCCAGCCAAAGCATATTCATGACTTCATGGCCCCCTAGTGCGTAGTGGGTTCTAGGAAAGTTTGAGATATTTTTTAGTTTTGGGTTCTCTTTCTTTTGAGATATTCCACCTTGTGGTGCCTTGGGATGTGATACGGATACCCAATAAGCAGCCAGCTATTTCTCATATATACTTGAGGATTGTCCTTTTCCAACGGACACGTTTTGGCTGGTGGATGTCATAGAGTTGTATTTGGCAAAAGAAGCACTATGGACAATATTGGGTTTTCCGAAGGGTTATATTTAGTGATAGTAAAATGGTTGTGCTGCATAATTATAAGTAATGATGATAATAATGTTAGGAATATATGATGGCTTCGTGAGATAAAGGTTGAAGGTGCAAACAAAATAGTGCAGAAAATAAAGAGAAGAATATCAAGTCTGTCTCTCCTTTTTTTACATTGATGAAGAAGAAAGTTACAAGAGTAGTGACATATTATGCCTTTGAATAGTGTTGTATTCACACAATCGTACGTTTCAATTTGTAAACTTCTGGCATCTGATAATATTTTACTCGAACTCATAATTTTGGATACGGCAGTGCCATAAGACACTCATGGTGTTCAAGAAGGGATGAAATTTTTTCCCACGAGGACTTGCCCCTAATGGGGCGAAGATTCCCTGTAGTTGTAGATTTTCAGTATGCAAGTATTAGCAATCGAACAAAGTAATATAGTTGAGTAAAGTATCGATAAATACCAAGAACAGAAAAGAACTCAAACAATAAAATTCTAATTCAATAGATTAAATATATGGTTATTAATTTAATCAACTATCCACCTATGATTTTCTAATACAATTTTCAGAATTCCTGTCTCGTGATAGCGAATTACAATTGCAAATTATATTCTTATTAGGACACATAATCTCTACAGTAAGAAAATTTCCTACATCTTTGTGGTAAATTAAACAAATTACAAGCATTTAATACGTAATTCCTAAGCTACACAAATCATACGGAAACTCTAGTCCAATACAAATATGTGATTATTTAACTAAAGCATATCTAACCCTCACTTTTTAGATTTTAGGTTAAAACCATATAGATCATGCAATTGGATACCAATCAATCACAATCATTAAATACAAATAAAATAATTCACAATATTGACTGGAAATTCATAAAAATTGCATTAGATAATCATAAGGTATTAAGAAGAATCCATTAACACCCAAACAAGAAAATTAAATCATACTAACCATAATAAGTTCCATAAAACTAGTTCTAAACATCACTGTAACAGAAAGTAAGAGAAGAAGAGACGAAAAACAGTAAGTTGATTGAATCTTCAACTCCTAGCCTCTGTCGAGCATTTCTTTAAGTCTCTTGGGTTCCAACCTCTAAAATTCGGCATAATAATGCCTTATATAGCTGTCCTATGTGTTATATGTGAAATACCACTTTTTCCCTTGAGTTGCTGTAATGCCCCGAATTCTCCGATGTGGTTTAATGGTAGGATTAGTAGGTCGGGAGGGCCATGCTTGTTTAATTATGCCATTAAATGATATTATGCATGTATATGAGACTTATATTATAATATGATGTTAAATACATGCATGTGGGTCCACATTTATTTACAGGGGTACTTTGGTAATTTGGCCCGTTGAGGGTATAATTGTATATTTGTTTGCATGTCAATGATATATTGTGAGGCCACATTATAATGTGGATTGGCTCGAGATATTCGGCATGAGACGATCTTTAAATATAATTTATCGGTTTGGTCATAACAGGCTTGAGCTCGGGGCTCGGGGTGAGTCTCGGGGTGTTTTAATGATTAGAGCGTTACCGGGAATTATAGGGTAACGGGATATGAATTATTGGTGTTTGAGATTATCGAGATTAGCGGGAATTGGAGAGCGTTAATTATAATTAACGGTATAGGTTGGAAAGGACAATTTTGCCCTTGGGAAGGCTTTAGAAACCTTAAGTGTCCTAGGGGAATTTAGGTCATTTGGTTTGGATGTATATGAGACTTTAGTGGCTGTAGAAAAAACAGAGCAAAGAATTTTCCTTCCCGTACATCCTTTTCTCTCATTTCTCCTTTGAAGTTTTTGAGCCCAAATTGAGGAATCAAGCTAGGAAATCAAGGGGTTGAGTTCATAGAGTTGGTTCAGCCATTGAAGGGGATTTAATCTCAAGTTTAAGGTGAGTTTCAGCCATAAGTTTCTGGTTTTACTTTGTTTTGGTTTAAGATTTCAGTTTGTGATTTTGTTGAAGATAGTTTGGATTAGTGGAAGTTTTGATTGATGTTTAACTTGAGTTTTGATGCGGGTTTGATATAGATGATGTTTAGGGGTTGGATTGAGTGTTTGGATGAGGTTTGGGACTGGTTTGAAGGTTTGGTTTCAAGGAAAAACGCAGGGGAAGAAAGTTGGTGTTTGCTGGTTTGCGTAAAGGGCCGCGGCATGGCTATGGTGAGCCGCGGCCTATGTTGGTTTTAGGGGCAGAAATGCCTCTGTTAGGGAGGTGAGCCGCGACCCATAAGTGCATTTTTGGCCAAAAATGTGTTTTTAGCTTGGGGATTCAAGCCTTTGGCCTCGGGATCGATCCTACTACCCGGTTTAGTAGGATTCGATGTCTCGGAGGCTAGGTTTTTGTTTGGGAACCCTTTGTTATCATTTTCATTGATGAATCCTATATTTTGGTTATGACCAGGTAACCGTCAGGGAGTTAAAAGATTGATCGTTCTCAGGGGTCGTTCTTATATTAATTTTCACTCGAACCAGAGGTAAGAAAACTGCACCCTGTGTATATGTGACATGCATGATTATTATTGAGGCATGTTGATTGATAAATGTGGACATGGATTGCCTATTAAATGCTAGCAAATGTTGAATATTTGTATATGTACTGATTAGTCAGGGACACTGACCTAAAGAGTCAGAAATGGCATAGCGTCATGAACGCCGAGCCAAATGAAGATTAGATCTAATCGATATCAGCAAAGAATGACTCATATGGGGTATTAACGCTGGACCGACCCTAAAGTCGATGAACTTATAAGCACTTGTCTGGTCTGAGACCAGTTACTCAGAGCCAGGGCACATGGCCCCGGTGACTGTTTGTCACATGGCTAGGGAACGCTGTTCCAGGGTTATGACTCTAAGGTCATGAGGAATGTTATGTTGGTGACTATTCACCATACACCTATCCTGTTTAAACTTATGAAAGACTCACTTATCTGTTAAGCCCTGGTGACCCTATCGTCACATGGCTAGAGGGTGCTGTCCCTGTATTAGTGACTCTTGCGATAGTCACCTACTTGTTGGGACTGATAGTCTTGGATGATTATTATGATCATTGTTGATATTATATCATGCTTTATTGTGTTTTCTTGCTGGGCCTTGGCTCATGGGTGCAGGTAAAGGGAAAGAAAGGCTCACCCAGCCTTGAGTGGAGAGCTTAGGTGGTGATGTGTACATATGCGGCTGCTTGACCACCACGGCCAAGGCGTTCTCAGAGGAACTAGGGGGCTTACCCTATTTTTGCCGCTTAGGTCGGCGGGATTGTAAATTTAAAATTGTAATGACCATTTTGTACTGAGAATAACTTGTAAATGTTTTGATTAGCTCTGCAGAGCAGTTTGTAATGAAAGTATCCATTTCCTTTTTATTAGTTTTCTACCTTAACCTGATAACTACACTTAGAACACGTTTTTGACCAAAGGACTCGGGTAGCGGGTCAAATTTCCGGTCCACCGTTCACCGTAACTGTTCTGGGGTAACCAGGGTGTTACAGTTGCAATCCTATTTCGAAATTGGAAAACTCATCCGTCTCTACCTCGGTCAATGCCGCGACCCTAAAGTGATTGCGCCGCGGCTCAAAATACACATATAATAGTGTCGTGGCTCAAAGTCTAGCACCAGGACTTTCATGCCCTGGATAGCCAAGACCGTTATGTTGTGTATTTTAAATAGTGCTAAAATCGCTAATCAAGTCATTTGGACATAAACATGTAACTAGAAGTAATTAACGGATTAGGGTTAAATTTTTTGGTCAAAGGAATCTTTACTTTCATTAAAAAGTTTAAGTTCATACATGAGATCCCAGAATAAACATTTAAAGAGTTTATTTACAACTCAAAAGGGTAAATACAAAACGTGTCGACCTAAGCGACAAAATTAGGGTTCGACCCTAGTTCCTCCTTGAATCCCTGGTTGGTCCAGCTTCCCCTTTCCCTTACCTGCACCAAATAACACCTGTGAGCCAAAACTCAACAAGAAAACACAGACATGCTCATAAGCAGTTAATAATAGATTTCAGAATCTTATTTGGCACGCTTAGTAGTAATAACTCTACTCATGCATGCATACAACCCAGCTAAGTGACTATAGAGTCACACTGGAGCTCGTAGCTCTATTTAATGATAACTAGCCATAGTGCTAGACAAGTGTACTCAACACTTTGTTTTCCAAGTGACCATTAGGTCATTCAAGCGTATGTTACGCTCCTAGATAGGCCTAACCCTATGGCCTATGCTCAGTGCGCTGTTTCCACCCTTGACTTATAAGTTAAGCCTTTCGACCTGCGCTCAATGCGCCATTGCCCCCCTTGACTCATAAGTCAAGCATTTCAATAAGATAATACAGACAAGAATAAATCATTTACCACAAATATGCTATGTTTAATAAAACATTTCAATCACAGTTATAACTATGTTCAATGACCAGGCTCAAGCCCTAACCATATACTAAGTGCAATTTTCTTACCTTAGGTCCTTAACGAGACATGTATCACGACCCTGAGCACGACCCTTATCCTCCTGAGCCAATCGGTGAACCCTAGTCACAACCATAATAACGAATAACTATCAATAACGAGCGAATAAAGGCTCCCGGACTGAATCCTAGTCTTCGGGACCTCGAATTCTACTATACCGGGTAGTAGAATCTTTCCCGCGCCCTTAGGTTTGACTCCCCACAACTCAAAACCTCATTCAGCCACTTTCCCCAATTAGAGCTACGACCCGCCCATGAAGGGTCGCGGCGCACCTCTAGGCAGAGAGCCCCAAACCATAAAGGCACAGAGCACGTGCCAAGGCGGTTTAGAAGAGCCTCCGTGCCTCTGAGTTCATGCGGACCGCGATGCTCCAAGAACAGCACCGTGGCGCAACCTCGCGAACCCAGAATTTCAACGACTTTAAGAATCGCCCAACCTCCCAAAATCATCCCAACACTCAATCTTACTCACAATTGACCATGAAAATGGTCCCAACATCCCATAAATATAAAAACCAATCTCTAAACTCAACCAAGACATCCTAGAAACAAAAAATTCAAAAAGAACTTTTAGAACTCAAAACTTTAAAATCTCAAAACTCAAAACTTGCATTTACCTTTAATCAATTCATTTCCTAGCTGCTTCCTTAAGCTTTAGAGCTTCCAAACTCTCCCCAGAATCTCCTAAGTCCTTTAACAAATTTGCTCCCAAGTTAGGAATCAAAAATCCCCTTCAAAGTACAAAGATAACTGAAAAGATAGAGAATGTGAGAGAGAGTTTGCTGATTTTCGAAGGATTCCACTACCCTAAGTCTATCCAAGGTTAGGGAAAATACCAAAACACCCATTGGCCAAACCTTAGCTCTTTAATGCCCTCAAATGCAAAATGGTCTTTTGCACCATTTCTCACTAATCCACAATTAACACCATATTTCCCAATTAATTCCAATATCCCCAAATGATCACCAAATAATTACCATTACCTGATAAATCTCGGCAATGTACTAAATGACCAAAATGCCCCTAGGCTCACCCCGAGCCGGGTATTAATCCCCGTTGTGACTAAACCACTTATTTGCTCACTAGGGTCGTCTCGTCTCGAATAACTCAAATATATCCACATAGTAACGTGGTCTAAATCACAAAATACATATATTTACAATTACACCATCAACGGGTCAAAATTACGAATATACCCTTCTAATAAGAAATGAGCCCATATGCATGCTTAATACACCTAAACATGCTATACTAGTCATATCATAATATAATCATAGAAATATACAAAATATCCATTTATGTCGTCTTGACACACTAATCAAGGCACTAAGCCTGATTAGCGAATTTGGGATGTTACAATTATCCTCTCCTTACAGGAATTTTGTCCTCGAAATTTTACTTGAACAACTCGAGATACTGATCCCGCATATTTGACTCCAATTCCCAGGTCGCTTCCTCGACCTTGTTGTTCCTCCATAATACCTTAACTAAATGCATAACTTTATTTCTTAGGACCTCGTCCTTCGTGTCTAATATCTGAATTGGCTATTCCTCGTAGGATAAATCTATCTGTAGCTCCAGATCTTCATAACTCAATACATGAGTATCATCTGATATATACTTCTGAAGCATCAAAATATGGAACACATTATGCACACTCGACAATGTCGGAGGTAAGGCCAACCTATAGGCCACCTGAACAATCCTCTCTAGGATCTCAAAAGGTCCTATAAATCTAGGGCTCAACTTTCCCTTCTTCCCGAACTTCTTCACCCCTCTAAATGGTGAAACTCTAAGGAAGACATAGTCTCCCACTTGGAACTCCACGTCCCTACGCTCCAGTTCTGAATAAATTTCCTAGATATCTACTTCAAACTGAATTGTCCCAAATATCTCTGACTTAAGGCATCAACCATCACGTTGGCTTTTTGTAATGTCCCAAAAATCCTAATAGGGCTTAATGCCTTGATTAGAGGCTCGGGAGGGAAATATTGAAATATTATGTGTGTTGACCCTCGATTTGGCCAACGACACGGAGTCAGATTAACGACAAAGAATAAGATGATAGTCAAGAAAGGAATCAAATGGTAAAGAAATGACACAGACAATTTATAGTGGTTTGGCCCCAACAATGTGGTAACAACATACATCCACTTAGTGTTATTATTGATGTTGAATCCCAATGCCGTGATCAAAGAACTAGGGTTCTTGAGTTTCACAAGCCTTAAGAGAATTACAACAAGATGGTGGATAATCACACTTACGCTCTTACTATGAGTATTCAGAGAAAAGGTTCAAAAGTCCCTTCCTTGAGCCCTCTCATGCATATTTATAGGCTCAAGGGGGGTTACATGGGCCAATGGGCCTTAATTATCCTTAATATCAGCGTATCAAGGCAATAAAGAGGAAATAATAAATGTAGTTATTACAAGATTGCGTATCTTAAAGGAAATAACTAAGAACATGCGACCAGACTGGTCGATCTAATCACGAGATCTGATGGTTTAAGGAACTCCTGGTCGATGGTCGAGCAGGATCTTTTCATTTGAAATCATCACGTGCCATACGTGTAAGGAAAGTTTGCCACCTCATCAGAGGCCATTTTTGGGTAAACATTTGCCCCCCAAGTTTATTTTACTGCGACCAGCATAAAGTAAACTTAGGTGTTTGACCTTTCGTATGCCCCATAAAACCTGTCAGAGCCGTCCATGCCTCTTCGAAAAAGGTAACCAATCAAGTCCAATTAGGTCTTTTCGGTTTCCCAAAAAATTTTCTGACGACTATTGCGTTTCCCCATGCTTTGAAAAAAGTAATTCCATGATTACCTCTTTTACAGTGCCACGATCAATATAAATAATCCCCCAAGATCATTTTTTACCTTTTACTTTTTACGTTCCCCTCAAGAACACTGAAGAACAGAGCCAAAAAAACCCAGAAACTTTCATCATTGATCCAAGGTACTTCTGCTCAGTCGTTCGAGACGCACGTGTTCGTACTCCAATTTTTATTCAAGTAAGTTTTTCGAACCTTTCAGTTATTTGAGATACCATGCAACACCTGTTTCATCTTCGTTTTGTATTATGAGTCTTTGAGCATTCTCGACTGTTCTTGAAAAATTTCTTCTGGGTAGATGATTACACTAATCTGTGTTTGATAGGGTAGTGAAAAAATGCTTTATAGGGGTTAAGAATTAGTTTGGTAGTTAGGATATTTAACTTAGGGCGTGAAATCGAAGTAAAAATTTGATTTTAGAGCATGTAGAAAAAACTGGGTTTTTCCCGCCCTTTTAGAGTCGAAAAGTTTTCCTGAAAAACTTTTCACTTCTGCTTTTTAATCCATTTTCCAAACTGTTCACTTGAAATATAGTGTTGTTTTTTGTTAGAATGCTGCTGGTCGTATAAAAGCTTAACTTTTATACACGAGCAGCGTTATTCCAACTTTTAAACACAAGTTTTTAGGCCGTAGATTCTCATCTCCCCTTTTCTATTCGCATATTTTCATGCAAGATCCGTGGGGAGGTGAGAGGCCTATCGACGACGATTTGCTGGCCCAATTGCTTGAGGACGAGGAGCAACCGTCGCTGCTGATCCCAGAGGTCCCTTTTTCTCGTGTCATCCCAAACAATCCATCGACCCCACCTCAAAACATGGGTCGAGTAAAGTCCAAAGCCCAGAAACAGAAACCATCCATTCCCTTCAAATCAGCCTGCTCCTTGGGCTGACATTCCTTCGACCAGTGGTCGAGAAGAAAATACCCCCGACCCAGAAATCCAAAGTCAAGCTCAACTTCGAAACGTCATTCGACCAGATGTCGAATGGTACGTCACTCCCTTAGCCAAATTTTGGTTAGGATGATATCCAACTATCTTAGGAAGTACAGACTTCCTGGGGTAGCCTTAGTTCGACCGACCAGAGACTAATGGGCAAACCTACCTAGAGGCGCCTTCAGCGCCTAGTCGAGGTATCACATTGAGGCAGGAGCGATCATGCCTCTCCATTCTTTCTTCCAAGGAGTGGCCAACTATTTTGGGGTTGCTCCTTTCCAAATAACCCCAAATGGGTATAGAATGATCTCCCCACTCTATATCCTTTACAGCCATAAGAAGTGGCCTGTTCCTATGCTACACGAGGTCAACTACCTATTCGACCTCAAATCCAACCCCAACCAAGAAAATACGGGGTTTTTTCATCTTTACCACTAGGAAACGACCCACACTTTCCTTAGTGATACCACCTTCAAATCCAATGTGGGGAAGTACCATCTAGAGTACTTTCTGACTACCGACATGGTCGCCAACAACCTTGCCTTCACTCAAGGAGGTAATATATTTGCTCTCTTGGTCGTTTGTTTTCCTCTAATTTTTCCTGCATTCCCCTTAGAGATTTAGCATATTTCAGGTCCATGGTTGCGACCGGCTCCCACTCCAGAAATGGAAGTCCGAGCAGCACTCTTGGCTAGCATGACTGACATAGAGAAGAGAGTCAAACAGCTGGTCACTGAAGCTAACCTGAGACTGGTCGGGCTTCTGGCACCTCACCAAGATGTGAGGGAGTCAACGACGGGGAGTGCCACCAGCGAGGAGATTCCTGAGCAGCACACAGATGTGTCGCAACCTCAAAGGAGGAGGACAACTGGGGTGACAATCAGGAAACCCTCCAGCACCCCGCGAGCAGTTGCTCCCCTGCCCTTACAGGAAAGGGAAAAAAGAAAGATTTCGAACCCCCTGCACCCATCGACGAGTCCTCAGATGAGAATGGTACTATTTTCTCATTCTTAGATAGTTTTCCAATTCCCTGTCACTTATTTTACGGGGATGGCAACTTTAAGTATACTCCAAACTTAGATTCAGATTTCTTCGAGGCAGTAAGTGAGGGTAGCAGTAGTTCAGTAAGTAATGTAGCGACCAATAGTTATAGCACGGGTACTTTACTTATAATTTCCTTGCTTTCCTTTTAGCTCCATCTATACATATTGTCTCACTGCTTGCAATGTTTCCTTACATGCAAATATGTCATCTGGAGACGTGTTCGATCACTACATCGCCGCTACTACTCCCTCGAGCAGGAAGAAAGACAACAAGAGGGTTCGCGGAGAAAGCAGCAAATCTGCTTCAAAGAAGGCCCGGACTGAGGGTCCTTCAGCAGCTGCTCCTTCAAAGGAAACTACGCCACTTCCCACAAAGGAAACAATGCCACCTCCTTCTCCACTCGACCAACCGTCTCCAACTACATCGGCCGACCAACACTCTACTCCTCCTGCGCCTACCGACCAGCCACACCCCGCTCAACCTGAAGACACTCTGGCCAGCACCGTGGTCAGTTCGGCCAGGGAGAGAATATACAAACTCTCCAAGCGCAAACGCAGTCAAGAGGCCATCGTTGGCACCAACTCCATGGAAGCCGACCAAATAATAAACCGAAGGCTGAACGAGATAGCCAGTGTAAGTTGTTTTCCGTTGTTGAGCCATTTTACTCTGTTAATTTCTGCCATCATCTTATTTCCGTTGCTGAATATCACTGCTGGTTGGCGCCGCACGGGTACTTTGGTCACCCAGACCAAAGAATTTGACACCAGGCACACTGGGTAGTGAAGGTGCTCGAGGGGAAGAATGCTGACTTGCTCGAGAAAACCACAGGGCTGACCAAACAGAACGATGAACTGCGCGAGCAGAAAGCCCAGTTGACCGAAGAGCTATTGGAGTGCCGAGCTGCCCTGAACAAATATAATGAAGACAAAGAAAGATTCAGGGAGAGTGCCAAACTCAACTACCAAGAAGCCAGACAGCTCGAGCTCGATCTGATTGTGAGCAGAAAGGAGACGGAGGAGCTGGAGGGGCGTGTTAAGGAGCTTGAAGAGGCTAATGTCAAAAACTGGGAGAAGTATAGGGAAGCCACCACCTTTGCTTCTACGAGTTTTGGAAGCATAATAAAAAGGCCGACTTCAGCTATCTGTCTGAGCGCTTGAGACGAACTCTAATAACTCGATTCACTATTCGCCTGGAGGAAGAAGAAAGAGCCAAAACTCCTACTTCCCCATAAATTTCCTTAGCAACAGGGATTGATGGCGCAGACAATGAAGCTGGCACTACTGTCGATGAGAACACTCCTCAAGATCCTCCAGCCTCATAGATGTTTTATTTTTCTTTCTTTATCTTTCAATTACACGACCTGCGGGTCGTGATGTAAAGACGATGTTTAACTTTTATTGCTGCAAGGGCAGCTTTTTTTCCTTTTTAACAAACAATTACATCCGAGCAGTTACTGCTCGCAGTGTAAAGGGATTCCTTTTAATATTATAATATTTGTGTTTTATTATAACACCTGTTCACATGACCGAACTTAGCATAGTACTTTGGTTTGATTTAACAAAATACAAAATTTTGAAAAATACTCTAAGTACCATAGCATGCTTTAACTTATTTTGCTCGTGTGTTTACATACCTGTCGACATGCTTTGCTTACTAGATGCCTTATATGCCCCCAAGTGATTGAGGAGCTTTAGGTCCTCGGTCACTTGCCTTGACCAAAACCCAAAACCTGTTAGAACATTACTGCTTGTAGTAGTGAATTTTAAAACGATAATATAGCAAAACAACACACGTAATGAGAAAATACTTGTAATAAATACAATAATTGGCAAGAATGACTGGTAGCGCACAATCCCTTATATTTCTCGTAATAAATGGACAAATCGTGTCTGTATGAGTGATCACCGAAATGATCTTACACTTATAAGCGATCAGTCACATAAAATGACCAACCCTTTTTCATAACTTGTAAAAAGTAAAATTAATACAAGCCAATTCTTTAAGAAGAATTGTTTATTGATAGTACTTGCGCAGGTGTTCTCCATTCCAATAGCGAGGAATTAGATCTCCATTTAAGCGAGAAAGTTTATAGGTGCCTAGTTGAAGGACTTCTTCAATATGGTATGGTCCTTCCCAATTAGGTCCGAGTACTCCAGCAGCCATGTCACGGGTGTTGAGGAAAACCCTTCGAAGTACTAGATCTTCGACATTGAATTTCCTTTTGCGTACTTTAGAATTGAAATACCGGGCGACCTTTTGCTAGTAAGCTGCTACTCGGAGTTGGGCTTGCTCACACTTTTCATCGATGAAATCCAGGGACTCCATCAATAGCTGGCTATTAGAGCCTTGATCGTACGTCATTCTCCGATGCGATGGCGAATCTAATTTGACAGGCAACATAGCCTCATATCCATAAGCTAGGGAGAATGGAGTATGGCCTATTATTGTTCGATGGGAAGTTCTATACGACCAAAGGACTTCAGGCAATTGCTCTGGCCATGCCCCCTTCGCTTCCTCAAGTCTTTTCTTCAGAGTATCCTTTAGCATTTTATTGACTGCTTCGACTTGTCCATTTTCTTGAGGATGAGCGACTGAAGAAAAGCTCTTGATAATTCCATGTTGTTCGCAAAAATCCATGAATAGATCACTATAAAACCACGGGCCGTTGTCTGAGACAATTTTTCTTGGCAATCCATAGCGACACACAATGTTTTTAACCAGGAAATCCAGCACTTTCTTGGTTGTTATGGTTGCAAGTGGCTCGGCTTCGACCCATTTTGTGAAGTAATCAACGGCCACCATAGCGTACTTGATGCCGCCCTTTCCTGTGGGCAGAGATCCGATTAAATCTATACCCCAGACTACGAACGGCCATTGACTTTGCATCTGTTTTAGCTCATTAAGGGCTGCTCGTGGAATTTTTGGAAACCTCTAGCATTTGTCACATCTCCGCACGAATTCCATCGAGTCTTCATTCATTGATGGCCAGAAGTATCCTTGCCTTAGGATCTTTTTTGATGAGCTCTGCCCCCCAACATGGTCCCCACAAAAGCCTTCGTGGACCTCTGTCATCAATTCTTTGGCCTTCTCTTTCGAAATACATCTGAGGAGTGGCATTGAGTATCCCCTTCAGTACAAGATTCCATCGACCAGGATATACCTAGCAGCCTACCGCTGAAGGGTCCTAGCTTTTTTTTTGTCCGTCGGCAACACGCCTTGCGTCAGGTACTCTATGTAAGATTCCATCCATGTATCCGCCGCCTGGATCACCAAAGAGGTCTCCTCTGCTTGGATGCTTGGTGCAGATAGTCGCTCAACTGGCACTATGTTTAGGGTGTCAGCATCCTTGACACTTGCTAACTTGGCTAGAGCATCAGCGTTTGAATTCTGGTCGCGAGGTACCTGTTGGAGGGTGTACTTATCAAACTGCACCAATAGATCATTTGCCTTATTCAAGTAAGCGACCATTTTTAAGCCTCGGGCCTGGTACTCTCCCATGATCTAATTGACTACTAGCTAAGAGTCACTGTAGATGTCAAGTGACTTTATGTGCATGCCCCTGGCTAACCGTAATCCAGCGAGCAGTGCTTCATACTCGGCTTCGTTGTTAGAAGCAGTGAAGTCAAACCTAATTGCACAGTGAAATCGATGCCCCTCAGGCGTTATCAAAATCACACCTGCTCCTACATGGTGCTCATTAGAAGAACTGTCTGTAAACAACTTTCAAGAAGGAGTTTGGCTTTGAGACTCAAGTTCTTCAGACCCTTCATGTTGCTCGCTGTCTGGAAGCCTAGTGAGTTCTGTGACGAAATTGGCCAGAGCCTGTCCTTTTATCGCTGCTCGTGGCATGTAAGAGATATCAAACTGCCCAAGTTCGACCGCCCATTTCAACAATCGTCCTGCGGCTTCAGGTTTCTACAGAACTTGCTGTAGAGGTTGGTCGATCAAAACTGTGATTGGGTGAGCTTGGAAGTAGGGTCGCAGCTTCCTGGAGGCTAAGATCAAGCAATATGATAATTTTTCAATAGGTGGATACCACAGCTCTACTCCAATTAGCCTCTTGCTTACATAATAAACAACCTTCTGCACGCCTTCTTCTTCTCTTACTAGGACAGCACTAGCAGTGTATTCTGTTATCGCCAAGTAGTTGAACAAAGTTTCTTTATCAACCGGCTTTGATAAGATCGGTGGTTGTGACATGTGTGTCTTCAAAGATTGAAAATCCTATTCGCATTCCTCCGTCCATTCGAATTTCTTGCTGCCTCTGAGTAGATTAAAAAATGGGACGCATTTGTCCGTAGACTTGGAAATGAATTTACTGAGAGCAGCAATTCTTCCAGTCAATCTTTGAACATCCTTGATCTTTGTTGGCGATTTCATATCGACCAGGGCTTTGATTTTCTTGGGATTAGCCTCAATTCCTCGTGACTTTACTATGAATCCCAAGAACTTCCCTGATCCTACTCCGAAGGAGCACTTGAGGGGATTCAACTTTATCTGGAATTTGTTCAAGACATTGAAGCATTCTTGCAAGTCCCCTATATGCCCTTCTGCCTTCTTTGACTTAACCAGCATGTCATCGACATATACTTCCATGTTTACGCCGATCAGCTCCTTAAACATGTGGTTGACCAGTCGCTGGTAAGTCGCACCAGTGTTTTTCAAACCGAAGGGCATTACTTTGTAACAGGAAAGCCCTGTATCATTCCGAAAGCTAGTGTGATCCTCATCAGGAGGATGCATACTAATCTGATTATATCCGGAGTATGCATCCATGAATGAGAGAATCTCGTGCCCTACAGTGGCATCGACCAGTTGGTCGATTCTAGGGAGTGAGAAACAATCTTTAGGGGAGGCTTTATTAAGGTCTGTGAAATCCACGCATGTTCACCACTTGCCATTCGACTTGGGAACAAGCACGACATTAGAGAACCATGATGGATAAAATGCTACCCTGATGAATCCATTCTCCTTCAGCTTCTCGACTTCTTCCTTTAGAGCCTTCGATCTATCTTTGTCAAGCAGCCTCCTTTTCTGCTGTACTGGTGGAAAACTCTTGTCTATGTTCAGGACATGGCTAATGACTACAGGGTCTATTCCAACCATGTCGAGCAGCCCTTCAGCTTCTCGACTTCTTCCTTTAGAGCCTTCGATCTATCTTTGTCGAGTAGCCTCCTTTTCTGCTGTACTGGTGGAAAACTCTTGTCTATGTTCAGGACATGGCTAATGACTACAGGGTCTATTCCAACCATGTCGAGCAGCCCTTCAGCTTCTCGACTTCTTCCTTTAGAGCCTTCGATCTATCTTTGTCGAGTAGCCTCCTTTTCTGCTGTACTGGTGGAAAACTCTTCTCTATGTTTAGGACATGGCTAATGACTGTAGGGTCTATTCCAACCATGTCTTTGTGCGACCAGGAAAAGACTTCCTGGTTTTTCCTCAAGAATTCCACCAGTGCTTGCTTCGTTGTTGTCTCTAAGTTTTTACCGACTTTCACAACCCTGGTCGGATTTTCTTCATTGAGTTGGACCTCTTCAAGGTCCTCGATGGGTCCTATCTCTTCATCAAAATCCCCAAAGAGAGGATCTAAATCTCTATCTTCACTTTGGGCAACGCCCTATTTGGTGACATCATCACCTGATTGGGCTTGTACATTAGTTGCCATTTGCAACTCTTTTCCGGAAACTTCCCTCGATACACCTTTCTTCGCCTTAGATATCGAGGCGTTGTAGCACTCATTCACTTCCCTCTGATTTCCCAACAAGCTTCCTATCCCCGCGTCGGTTTGGAATTTCATGGACAGGTGCCATATTGAGGTAACGGCTCGCAGGTCGACCAAAATTGGCCTCCCAATTACAGCATTATATGCTAAGGGACAATCAACTACTATGAAAGTAGTGAGTAATGTCTTGTTTGCAGGTGCAGTTCCTACCATAACTGGGAGCCTAATCGACCCAAATGGGGCGATCCTTTCGCCAGAAAACCATAAATGATTTGGTTGCATGGCTTCAGGTCCTTGACGGACAATTTCATTCTTTCTAGTGAAGACTTGTATAAGATGTTGACTGAGCTTCTTGTGTCAACCAACACCTTCTTAACCATCATGTTTGCGATTTGAACGTCAATGACCAGCGGATCGGAGTGTAGGAATCGTACGTGCTGGGCATCATCCTCAGAGAAGGTTATTAATTCCTCCTCTGTTCGAGCCTTCTTTGACGCTCGATCCTCCACACTCATCATCTCGATGTCATGGTCGTGGCATAGGGTTCGAGCGTATCGTTCCCTTGCCTTCCCACTGTCCCCTGCAAGGTGTGGGCCACCACAGATGGTGAGTAATGTGCCTGCCACATGAGCTGGTTGTAAAGGTGGTGAGCGTTGGCGTGCAGGCGCCTGCTCGTTGCCACCTTGAGCCTCTCGTTGAGACCCTCCTGTGGCTCGCATATATCTCCTTAGATGTCCCTGCCTGATCAGGAACTCAATCTCATCCTTCAATTGGTTGCACTCATTAGTGTCATGTACGTAGTCATTGTGAAAATGACAGAATTTTGTTGTATCTCTCTTGGAGATATCCTTCCTTATAGGTGCAGGTCGCTTATAAGGAACATTAGAGCTGGTCGCCTGGTAGACCTCTGCTCGACTTTTGACAAGGGTCGTATAGTTGGTGAATCTCGACTCATATCTGTTGCCTTTGGGGCGTTTATTCTCAGATGCTGACGGCTCATTGCTCCTCCTTTTTTCACCATTTCTGCCATTTCCGTTCCCGTTGCCCTTGCCGTTGCCATTGGGTTTATCCGACTCGTTGGCAGCCTTGGCGGGTTCTTCTTTCGGTCCATTGTCTTTCGTAGGCGATTTTCCCTCGTTGGCAATCGCGTCCTCGAGCTTGATATATCGATCAGGTCAATCAAAAAACTCCTGGGTACTCTTTACCCCATTTTCCTCAGGCTATTTCAAAGGAGAGAATGGCGTCTGACCCCGGAAATTAGGGCCATCATCTTTCCATCGTCTCCCACTGTTTTAGCTCTAGCTGCTGCTCGCATAAAGCGCTAGACATACTCCTTTAAGGGCTCTTCCTCCTTTTGGCGTATCTCGACCAGCTGGTTGGCCTCAATGGGGTGTACGCGACCCGCATAGAATTGTCCGTAAAATTCCTTCACGAACATCTCCCAGGATACTATGCTAGCAGGAGGGAACTTATAGAACCACTCCTGGGCGGTATCAGATAGTGTTGCGGGGAAGATCCTGCAGTGGGCATCATCTGACACTTTTTGAATATCCATTTGTATCTCAAATTTGTTGACATGAGATGCTGGGTCTCCGTACCCATCAAATTTTGGCAGTACTGGCATTTTAAATTTACTGGGGTTTCTGCCACAGCAATCCTTTGCACAAATGGAGTGCCTCTCCTCTAGTCGTACTCTATGTGGGATGTTCGACTCCTAACTAGCTGATGTACTGCCTGGTTCAGAGCATAAATTTGTGCCTAAACCGCGTCTGGGATCGCTGGGGAGACCGGTGCCGGAGGAGCGTATTCATCATGCCTCTCACGATGGTCGTTGAGCACGTCCCTCAAATCATCATCCCTGCGCCTCTGCTTGCTAACTCCTAGCCTATCAAAGGCATTATTTTGCCAGGGTTTCCCCCAGTGTTATGGCTTGTCGACCTATTTTCTCTAGGTGGGGGGTTTCTGTCTCCACCTATTTCTTCATTCCTCCGACCATAATTCCCCCTGCCAGAATTGCCTCATTATAGTCATGGTCGTCTCTAAACTGTGGCCGACTATGGCGCGATCGGCTGTTCATGCTGCTTCCTCCTCGGGCTGGCATCTCCCGAGCGTCAGGGGGAGGCCTGCACTGGTCGTTGGGTCCTCATGCATTATTATGCTATGGGGGGCCCTTGACCGTAGAGCCTGACTCATTGTTTATTCTGTTGGCAGAAGGACGCTGCCCCCTGCTCGGTGGATTTGGATCTTCGTCCCCTGGACGTCTAGGGCTATGGGGCGGCTGCCCAGCCCTATTCTGCCTCTGGCGCTGGGGATTGCCACGACCAGCCTGAGAGGGTGGCTGTTGTTCAGGATCCCAAATTGGGACATCATCCCGAGCCACAGGTGGCTGCTCCGGCCTTTGAGGGCTTGCTGGCTGGAGTGGAGGACTTGGATTGGGAGCCCGCTAGGGTGGTGCAATCGGTGGCTGATCTGATTGAGAGGCGAGCGTAGCCTATCCTCTAGCCAATTGAATGGCTGCTTCAAGAGCGGCCATGGCATCCCTCTGCCGACGGTCCATGTCCACCTGCCGCTCATTTAGCTCCTGGCGCTGACGCTCAATCTCCCTCTGCTGCAGCGCCATGGTCTCCACTGCATTCTCCTGATTGGCCCTCAGATTGGCCAACTCATCCTGCAACACCCCCAGTGTTGCCCTCAACGTTTCTGAATCCAACTCCTCCTCTTCAAACTCTAAATGTGGTTCATTCTCCGCCACATTTGGAGGAGGCGGTTGAGATGATGCAGCGCCAGCGGCCTGTCCAGCTCTCTTGGATGTCTTTGCCATTCGATTTTCTTAAAGCTTCTTGATCAAACTCTCAATGAAAGCACCAGAATGTTGACCCTTGATTTGGCAAATGATATGGAGTCTGATTAATGACAAAGAATGAGATGATAGTCAAGAAAGGAATCAAATGGTAAGAAATGACAAACAATTTATAGTGGTTCGACCCCAACAATGTGGTAACAACCTACGTCCACTTAGTGTTATTATTGATGTTGAATCCCAATGCCGTGAACAAATAGCTAGGGTTCTTGAGTTTCACAAGCCTTAGGAGAATTACAACAAGACGGTGGATAATCACACTTACGCTCTAACTATGAGTATTAAGAGAAAAGGTTCAAAAGTCCTTCCTTGAGCCCTCTCATGCATATTTATATGCTCAAGGGGGGTTACATGGGCCAATGGGCCTTAATTATCCTTAATATTAGTGTATCAAGGCAATAAAGAGGAAATAATAAATGTAGTTATTACAATATTGCGTATCTTAAAGGAAATAACTAAGAACATGTGACCAGACTGGTCGTATCTAATCACGAGATCTGATGGTGTAAGGAACACCTGGTCGATGGTCGACCAGGATCTTTTCATTTGAAATCACCACGTGCCAGACACGTGTAAGGAAAGTTTGCCACGTCATCAGAGGCCATTTTTGGGTAAACAATGTGTATATGTGAATTAATTGGATATTTATGTGATTATATGAATTGCATGAGTTATATTATTATATGACTCATTATGCATGTTTAAGTGTATTAAATGTGTGAAACAGACCCGCTTTTATTTAAGGGGCATATTTGTAATTTTGACCTGTTGAGGGTCTAATTGTAATTATATGATTGAGACCACATTATTATGTGGATATATTTGAGATATTCGGCAGGAGTCGGTCCTTTCGAGCAAGACAACAATTTAGTCACAACGGGAGATTTATACCCAACTCGGGGTGAGCCAATAGGTATTTCAGTAATTCGGTGAGTTACCGGGACTCACTAGAGTATGAGTCATATTTTGGGAAGTTAGTGATATTCAGGGTTTAGAGGAATTAACTGGGAATTTTAAGTGTATTGTGAGACGAGAGTGTAAAATGATGATTTTGCCCTTAGTGAGATTTGAGAGAGAAGTTTTGCCTTAGGGGCATTTTGGTCTTTTGGACCACTTGTAGGATATAGGATAAGTTGAGTTTATCAACTCAGAATAACATAACATCAACGAACTCTTTCACTCCTCTCTCACATTCTCTCCATTTCTTTCTAAGTTTCTTTGAACTTTGAAGGGAATTGTGATTTTAGAGTTTGGTAGCAAGCTTGCTAAGGGATTTGGAAGTTGTTAAGCTTAGGGAAACCATTCTAGCAGAGGTAGTCATACTTTTCTTAAACTTTTGGTTTAGTTAAATTTTTTTTGAAATAATTTCTTGGAGAATGAGCTTCAGTTAGTTTTAAGATTAATTATTGTGTTTCTGAGCTGTTGGGACGATTATTATGGTTGAAGCAGGTGAAAATCATGTTTTGGGATGATTTTTGGGAAGTTGGAGATTCTTAAAATTGTTGGTTTTCTAGGTTCGCAGGGTCGTGCTGCAGCGCTGTTCTTGGAGCGCCGTGACCCTCATGAACTCAGAGAATAGGGGAGGTGCCTCGAACTGCCTTGGCGCCACGGTGCTAGGCAGGTTGCGCCACGACACGTGTCCAGTGATTTTTCGGCTCAAGCTCTCTGACTTGTTGAGCACCGCGACCCTTGGTGGGGGGCACCGCGACTCAAATTGGGAAAGAATTAGAAAGTAGGTTTTGGGAGCTGGGAACCCAAACCTAAGGGCTCGGGAATGGTTCTACTACCTAGGTTAGTAGAATTCAAAGTCTTGGAGGCTAGGACTTGGTCCAGAAGCCTTTATTAGTTCGTTTCTTGATAATTATTCCTTGATATGGTTGTGACTAGGGTAAATCATTAGGCTCGGGAGTAAATGACTGTACTCGGGGTCATCATACGCTATTCACTAAGAAAATTGCACCCAGTCTGTGTTTAGGGCTTGGACCAACTATAGAACATGGTTATAACCATGTTGAGAATGTTCTGTTAAACATGTTGATTGTGCTGTGCTTACATGTGTTAATTTATGACAGCTTATCTACATAACTAATTGAAATACTCGGCTTATAAGTTGAGGGTTATCTGTTATATCTGATCGAAAGGCTCGACTTATAAGTTGAGGGTTATCTATGACATCTGATTGAAAGGCTCGACTTATAAGTCAAGGGTTGTCTATTATATCTGATCGAAAGCTCAACTTATAAGTTGAGGGTTATCTATGATATCTGATTGAGAGGGTCGACTTATAAGTCAAGAGTTTATTGATTATATTCAACTGAAAGGTTCGGCTTATAAGTCAAGGATTTATCTATTATATCTGATTAAAAGCTCGGTTTATAAGTCGAGGATCTATTTATGATATCTGATTAAAATCTCGGCTTATTAGTTAATGATATATTTGGTTAAAATACTTGTCTTATAAGTCGATGGTTTAAAGGCTTGACTTATAAGTCGAGGGCGGCAATAATGTGTTGAACGTCGGCCGATGCAGTTAAGTTCACCCAGAAGTGTGATATACGCTTGAACGACCCTATGACCGCCTGAAATAATACGTGCCAGGTACGCTTGGCCAGGCCTAAGGCTAGTTATACACGGAATTGAGAAATGGGCCCTGGTGTGACTCTATAGTCACTTATCTGGATTGAGTGCATGCACGAGTAGGGTTATTACTACTAGGCATGCTAATTATGATTATGTGATCTGATGATTTACTGCTTATGAGCATGATTACGCTTTCTTGCTGAGTCTTGGCTCACGGGTGCTAAATGGTGCATGTAAAGGAAAAGAAAAGCTAGACCAGCCATGAGTTGGAGAGCTTCAAGGGCAGGGAGTACATATGTTTCCTGCTTGACCGCCACGGCCGAGGGTATCAGTTGCAACTAGGGTCGGACCCTAAGTTTTTTGATTAGGTCGGCTTTTGTATTCATCTTGAGTTTATAACAGTTTTAAATTTTGTTGGGATCCCATGTATCACACTGAAACTCTTTGAATGGAATAGTTGACTTTTGACCGGAATTTTTAGTACCTAAACATGTGGTTAGTTTCAATTACACGTTTTAAGTCCAAATGTCTTGTTTAGCAAGTTAAGCACTATTTAATTAACGGTCCTAGATTAGGATGACGTTACACTTTCCCTGGACGATACAAAATCTCATAGTCACAATAACTACCTCGATCTTAGTTGGGTCCACCTTGATTCCATTTCTATTGATAATATGACCAAGGAAAGTCACCTATGGTAACCAAAACTCACACTTCTTAAACTTCACATACAGTCTGTGCTCTCTCAACCTCTGTAAAACCAACCTGAGATGCTACTCATGTTTTGTCTCTGACTGAGAATAAACCAGTATATCGTCAATGAAGATGATCACAAACTGATCCAAGTAATCCTTGAACACCATGTTCATCAGATTCATAAAAGTTGCCGGGGCATTAATCAAACCAAATGACATAACCAGGAACTCATAATGCCCATATCTATTGTGGAAGGTTGTCTTCACTATATATTCCTCCTTGATCCTCAGCTATGTTGGGAATAGTGCCCTTAAAGCAATTATAGTTGAAAAATGTAATAAATAAAATAAATAATTGAATTGAATTATTATATATATATAGAATATGTCCGATATGTTGATAATATTAAGTAAATATCATAAAATTCCAAAGTCTATCTATGTGGTCTTAATCTCATATTGGTATAAGAGGATCGAGATTAAGATAATAAATTTGAAATAGTTCGCAGTAAATAAAGTTATGGAATCTTTAGATTAATTAATACTAGTATGGTTTGCTAGTATCATGAATACAAGTGACCTAGATCCGGGTCACTAGTGTAGTAGGACACTTTAGTGAAGGTACTTTATATATAGGGATATATAGAACTGGTCCAGATGTGATTTGTTAATACTTGTTTAAACACTGTTTCATAGTATTAATCAAATACATCACACGATGATCATATACACGATGATCATATATGTCATTTGATCCTTTGATTTATACGTTAAGGTTTGTTAGAATGATCAGGCTAAGAACAGTTGTTTTGGGGACTCAATGATATATCTGGCTGGGGACATAGTTTAACAGATATGGAATCTGTACATTCTTATAGATTGAATAATGGTTCCCTAATGGGTTGACTTTTGGAACTAAAAATGTTATGAACACTCACGTCGCAAACTTCTTGTGACACAACCTTCACTAGTAAAGGCAATGGTACACTAGGAACAAGATATAGTTAAAAAGGTTAACGATAATTTTATTCCCTTTTAATTATGAACCATTAATAGAAGATTAATGTTGAATGTTGAAATTACATTTTTAGTAATTACCAAATTAATTAAAATGCGGAATGGTAATTAATTGTTTACACAGATAGCAGTTTTGTCAGAACAGAATCCGAACTTGTCACGACAGAACTAAACATAATAAATAGACAGTGCAAAAATTAAAGAACACAGTGAATTTTTACAAGGTTCAAAAACCCTTTCAGATAACCTACTCCTTGGGGCCACGCCCAGAGAATAAACCAATTAGTAAAGAAACAAAGTGTACAAAAGCATTGACTTAAACAATGTAAGACTCCCTCTTAAACTATTGTCGCAATCTTGTTGTACTCATCTCTACGAATCTGGTTTGATGAAACGTTGATTCTCTTGAACTCCCTTCAAAGAATAGCGAGTGCACACTTCCTCCCGAAGTGAGACTTAGATAGAATCCTCTCCCGAAGATCCTTATGAACACGTTCCCAATAGACACTATCTGATTACAATGGACTAGATAGATATCCACAAGTACACTCAGCACTCTCACAAAGATTAAGGTGAACAAACTTAATCTCTACAAATAAACACACTGTTGACCCAGATTTTGGTCAACTGACACGAAGTTAGAATATGCTTGATGTGAATGAATGCGTTGAAAAGAATTGAATGACAAAAATAATAAGAACACGATATTTTATAGTGGTTCGGCCCCAGGATCTGGTAATGACCTACGTCCACTTAGATTGTTATTGATGTGAGAATCAAAGGAGTGATCAAAGAACTAGGGTCCAATGAGTTTCACTAATCCTCTGAAGAACAATACAACATTTCAAGTAGAATTACTCTAGTATCAAATAATTCGAAAGCCAAAAGTCCCTTCCTTGAGCTATCTTTCTCTATTTATAGGCTCAAGGGGGATTACACGAGATTGTAACATATACTCTCTCCTGAATAATTAGATACTCAGGAGATTATGTGAGTTAATTTCGGGATTCACAAAGATCTTTATTGTAACATTATGTTGTATGTGGAACCATCGACCAGACTGGTCGCAGGAAAGACTGGGTCACCTCCTGCTTATAATGTACCTTCTGGTCCATACACTAGCAGAGCTCCTCTAGATGTCAGCCACGTGTCTAGGGATCACTTGCCACGTCATCAATGACAATTTTTTGGATAACATTTTCCCCCCAAGTTTATTTATTACGAACAATAAATAAACTTTTAAGCGAACGACCCTTCGGTGACCCCGCCATACGTGTCAGAACCCTTCGTGTGTTCTTGGAAAAAGCAACATACTCCTGTCTAATCATGAATTTTCGGTTCCCTAGTAATAATTCAACGGCTATCCTGCTTCCCCATACTTCGAAAAAGGGAAACTGATGATTACACCTTTTTAATGCCACAGACAAACTTATATAACATCTCTGAAGCTTTCTTTTTCTTTTTACACACGCTATTACTCATTCCAGAAACCCTAAAACCAAAGCTTTCGTCTTCTCCCAGAGGCCATTCTTCTGCACTCTCAAGGTTCAGCCTGAGAGCTCCTTGATTTCCGAAGACTCGTTATCATTCTCCACGATCTTCTTTCTGGTAAGTCTTCGAATCTTTATGTTTTGTATTTTTGTAATGCATGCTTCTGTTTGTCGATTGTTTGAGTTCATCTACTTCCGGTTTGAGATGTTTATCAATAGAATGTCTTGTAGGTGAAAAAGGTTACAGTTAGTTTGATAGTTGGGATCATACTTTTAGGACGTAAAACCGAAGTAAAAATTCGATTTTTAGGCCAGCCGAAAAATAGATTTTTCCCGCCCTAAGGGGAGTTGAAAAAGCTTTTTTGAAAAACTTTTTGCTTTCACCCTTTGATACGTTTCTCAAACTGTACGTGTGGAAAAATCTAGCTTTTTGTCAGAATGCTGCTGTAAAAAAGCTTGACTTTTATACTCGACCAGCGTTATTCTAAAAAGCCTTTAAAAATTCTTTATCCTCACCTCCCCATTCTTCTGTTTGCAGACTTTGATGCCAGATAGTGAGTGTATGACTAATAGAGTCAATAGTGTAGTGACCAGTAGTTGTAGCTCGGGTATTAACTTTGTGACCTCTTTTCTGTTTTATCGAGAGTTTTTATCTGCCTTTAGCTTATCATTTGCATGTGTTTATTTGTATGCAGATATGCCCACTCCCAACATTTTTTACTTATACCAGGCTGAGGAGGAAGTAGAAGTTCCTCTGGTTCGGCGGAAGTCGTCTAGGAGACACAACGGCGAAACAAGCCAGGGACTTGCCAAGAAGGGTTGAACAGAAGATCCTTCCAAGGACGTACCAACTGGGCAAGCTTCTGCTCAGCCTTCGGCTCTTGCTGAAAAGGAAGCTTCGTCTGCGATGATGACTCCTCAACCCGCGGCTGCCAAGGAACAGATTCAGCGGGACGAAGCCCTCGGGGCCAAACTCTCGAACCGCGCTCTGCGAGCGGCCAAGGACCGCCTTGCACACATCGTGAAGTACGACCGTTGCAAGGACGCGATGGCTGAGGCAGAGACCATGAGGGTCGACCAGATTCTGAACAGGGCCCTAAATGAAATGGTCAGTGTAGGTGCTTCTTATCTCTTTGGCCTTAGCCTTTTATTATTTGCAACAGGTTCTAACTTTATCCTTTGTCCACAGGCTTTGCTGACTGCGACTGCCGCCCGTACCCGTGCCCAAGCTACCATCGACCAGGCTTGGGCGAAGGCTATCAAGAGGTACCAGGTGAAAGTAGCCGAGGAACTCTCGGCTACAGAGGCCAGGCATGCAAAGGAGTTGGAGGCAGTCGTTCAGCAGAGGGATGCTGCGGTGACAAAGCTATCGGAGGCTGAAGCTTCGAAGGTAGCTATAAGGAAGCAGAGGGAGGAGTATCAGGAGTCCAGCCGAGTCCAATTTCGAGAATGCAAGAGACTGGGTGAGGAGCTCAAGTCCAAGGAAGAGGCCATCACTACTCTTGAGAGCCAAGTAGAGTAGCTGAAGCTCGACAACTCCAAGAATCTGGAAAAGTATAAGAACGCGACACTCCGGTGTTTTTACAACTTCTGGAAAAACAATCAGGGCGCCAACTTCGGTTATCTTTCAGAAGATGTTAGGAATGATGAGCTGGCCTGCTGCACTGCTCAACTGGCTGAAGAGGAGGCAAGAGCAAGGATCCCTGCTTCCCCAAGCATCGCTGGCGCAGAGGAAGAAGGAGTCGCCGAGGATGCGACCACCCAGAGCGCTGATAAAGACCCTCCTACTGCCTCTTGAGCTTTTATTATTATTTTTTCTTTCTTTTGATTACACGACCCACGGGTCGTGATGTAAAGACAATATCTTTTTGAATTTGCTGCATGGGCAGCACACTTTTCCTTTTATTTGAACAATTACATCCAAGCAGTGATGCTTGCGGTGTAAAAGATTGCTTTATAATGTTATAATATTTTCATCTACTATAACATCTGTCCGCATGACCGAACTTAGCATAGTACTTTGGCTTGATTTAACAAAATATAAATTTTGAAAAATACTCTAAGTACTTTAGCATGCTTTCACTCATTTTGTTCATGTGTTTACATACCTCATGGTACGCTTTCCTATCGATGTGCCTTATATGCCCCCCAAGTGATCGAGGAGCTTTAGGTCCTTGGTCACTTGCCTTGACCATGACATGTTCGAACATTTCTGCTCGGGTGGTAAAGTAATATTTGTAATACAGCAAAACAACACACGTAATGAAAAAATTCTTGTAAATATAAATTTACAAAGGTTGGCAAGAATGACTGGCTGCGCACAGTCCCTTATAATCTCGTATTAAAAATGGACTAAACATGTCTTTACGAGTGATTCTAAAATAGAATCTTACATATACGAGCGATTAGCCATACAGCGTGGCTAACCCTCTTTGCTAAACTTGTAAAAAAGAAAAATTTAATACAAGCCAGTCCTTTAAAAAGGACTGTTCATTGATAGTACTTGTGCAGGTGTTCTCCATTCCAATAACGTGGAACAAGATCTCCGTTCAGGCGTGCAAGTTTGTAGGTGCCCGGATGAAGGACTTCTTCAATCTGGTAAGGTCCTTCCCAATTAGGTCCGAGTACTCCAGCAGTGGGGTCGCGGGTGTTTAAGAAAACTCGTCGTAGCACCAAGTCACCGACGTTGAATTTTCTTTCTTTAACTTTGGAGTTAAAGTACCGGGCGACTTTTTGCTGGTACGCAGCAACTTGGAGTTGGGCCTTCTCCCGTATCTCGTCAATTGAGTCTAGGGACTCCATCATTAGTTGGCTATTCTGGTCCTGATCGTATGTTAGGCGTCGATGTGAGGGGGGATCTAGCTCGACAGGTAACATGGCCTCATATTCGTAAGCTAGGGAAAATGGGGTATGACCTGTCGCTGTTCGGTGAGATGTTCTATACGACCACTAGTTCTTCCAACTCTTGTAAATATACCTTCAGTTCTTCCAACTCTATTGGGGCCATTCTGTACGGTGCCCTAGACACTAGTTTTGTCCCTGGTGCCAGTTCAATAACAAACTCTATCTCTCTATGTGGTGACAACCCTAGTAAATCCTCTGGAAACACATCCAAAATATCACAGACTAGTCTAGTCTCTTCTGGTCCCACTAGCATGATTTGACTGATATCCACCACACTGGCTAGGAATCCTATGCAACCACCTTGCAATAGGTCATTAGCCCTTAATGCCGATATCATAGCAACATGGGGTCCATCCACAGTGCCAACAGAGACAAAGGGATCCTTAATCTCAGGTTCAAAGGTTACCATCTTCTTATTGGAATCTATGATTTCCCCATACTTAGCTAACCATTCCACACCCAAAATCATATCAAAATCATCCATAACCATCTCAATCAAGTTCGCTGACAACTCCCTGCTATCAACCACTACTGGCAGCGATTAGACCCATCTCCTAGAGACTACTAACTCCCCAGTGGGCAATAAAGTCACAAACCCCACTGTATAATAGTCACACGGTCTACACAATCTATCAATTATTCTACTAGAAACAAAGGAATGCGTAGCACTAGAATCAATCAAAACAGATAAGAGGTTCCAGCACTAGAAAGCTGACCTGTCACTACTGAGGGAATAGCCTCAACCTCTGCCTGTGTCAACACGAACACTCGAGCTGGAGTCAAGCTGTCTGCTTTCTTTAGTTCTTCTTTCTTCGCTCTCGGGTAGTCTTTCTTTAAATGCCCCACTATCCCGCATAAATAGCAGATCTTTGCATGACATTCCCCCAGATGGCATGTTCTACAACTAGGGCACTCTGGGTAGGTCATCCAAACCTCATTGCCGCCCTGACGACCTATTTGTATACTCCTTGGCCTCCTATCAGGGCCTGCAACTAACAAGGTATCTAGAGTCTTCCTTTTCTGGTCATTAGGGTCTCTGCCCCTACCAAAAGTTGTAAATGGAGGTCCTGTCCTCCAAATATCTCTCTTGGCCGCATTCTCGCGCCATATCTTATTCTCAGCGCCCTCTATAGTAAGGGCTTTCTCTACCACCTGTGCATACGTCGTCACCCAGGCACATTGGTAATTTGAAGGTCTCGAGCTATCATAGGCTGTAATACTTGAATGAACCTTTCCTTCCTTGTACCATCTATGGGAACCAAGTCTGTTACAAACTTTGCTAGTCTGTCAAACTTCAGTGCATATTCTGTCACTAACATATTCCCCTGTTGTAGCCTATTAGACTCTTCTGCATTTTGCAACCCTAGCTGCATCATTGTAGTACTTTCCATTAAAAAAGGTTATGAACTCTCCCCAATCCATGGTTTTCACATTCCTGGTCTGGGATATTACTTCCCACCAAATTTTGGCATCCTCCCGAAACATATGTGTGGCATAGGCCACTCTCTCATTACCAAATACCCCCATAAAGTCTAGGATAGCGGTCATCATACTCATCCATTGTTCAACCTTAATCGGATATGCACTACCATAAAAAACTGGAGGGTGCTGCTTTCTAAACCGTTCATAAAGGGGTTCCCATCTATTCCAGCCTCTGGCAGCTGTACTACTACCAGTACCAATACAGGTGGCACCACTAGTGGAACGTTCTCTGCTGGAACTTGTTGCTGTCTCAATAGGCGGTTCTCTTTTTCCTACCTCTGTAATCTAACTTGCATAACAACAAGCACTGGTTGCCAGTTCTCTGGAGCTGGCGGAGGGGCCTGGCCCTGATTATTTTTCCGGGCTTGCATTTCTTGGACGACTAATGAATCTGACTAGCTTGGAAGAATACTTCCAAGTTTTTATCTGCAGCTAACAACTCAGCCTATCAGGTAGTGATCACAATACCTCTTGCCGCCCTATGGTCCAAAACTGATCAAATAGACATTCACATGAAATCACAATGCTAATAAGCATTTCGATAGCTTTTACACTATACAGTCATGCTAATAAGCATGTCAGTTCATATTCATGCTCAAACATAGTGCTAATAAGCGCTTCCTAACATTTATAAGCACATAACGATGCTAATAAACAATTTCTGGCATTCAGAAGCAAATAACAATGCTGATAAGAATTTTCTAGCATACATAAGTGTTTCCTTAGAATTCACAAGTGGTGATAGTGAAAATAAGCACATCTTTAACAGACACACAACAGTCAAGGGCCTAGCCTTATCAGAATATCTCATACTCCCTAATAAAGCAAGCAGATAAGGACTTTATATCTCATTTAAGAAGTTAAACACATAACCATATAATCAGTTACCAAACCCTCAGTCGAGCTTATCTTTAGCGACGAGTGTACATGCCCAACCAGTCTTCAGGAACCCTTAAACCTTGGCAGCTCTTATACCAAGTTGTCACGCACTGGATAGCCAAGATTGCTACACTATGTGTTTTAAATAGTGCTGGACTCGCTAATCAAGTCATTTGTACATAAACATATAACTAGAAGTAATTAACAAATTAAGGTTAAATTTTTTGGTCAAATGAATCTTTACTTTCATTAAAAAGTTTATGTTCATACAAGGGATCCCAAAATAAACATTTAAAAAGTTTACTTACAACTCAAAAGGGTAAATATAAAACATGCTAGCCTAAGCGGTAAAATTAAGGTTCGACCCTAGTTCCTCCTTGAATCTCTGGCCTTGGCGGTCGAGCAGGCTACATATGTACACGCCACCACCGAAGCTCTCCAACTCAAGGTTGGTCCAACTTCCCATTTCACTTACCTGCACCATATAGCACCTGAGAGACAAGACTCAACAAGAAAACATAGACATGCTCATAAGCAGTTAATAATAGATTTCAGAATCTTATTTGGCACGCCTAGCAGTAATAACTCTACTCATGTATGCATACAACCCAGCTAAGGTCTATAGAGTCACACTGGGGCCCGTAGCCCTATTTACTGATAACTAGCCATAGGGCTAGACAAGTGTACCCGACACTTTGTTTTCCAAGCGACCATTAGGTTGTTCAAGCGTATGTTACGCTCCTGGATAGGCCTAACTATACGGCTTGCGCTCAGTGCACTATTGTAACCCTTGACTTATAAGTCAAGCCTTTCGGCCTGTGCTCAGCGCGCTATTGTCGCTCTTGACTCATAAGTCAAGCGTTGCAATCAGATAACACAGAAAAGTATAAATCATTTACCACAAGTATGCTCAATACAATAAAACATGTTTAATAAAACATTTCATTTACAGTTATACCTATGTTCAATAACCAGGCTCAAGCCCTAACCACAGACTAGGTACAATTTTCTTACCTTAGGTCCTTAACGAGACATGTATCACGACCCTGAGCACGACCCTTATCCTCCTGAGCCAATCAATGAACCCTATTCACAACCATAATAATGAATAACTATCAATAACAAGTGAATATAGGCTTTCAGATCGAGTTCGAGCCTCTGGGACCTCTAATTCTTCTAAACCGAGTAGTAGAATCCTTCCCGAGCTCTTAGATTTGAGTCTCCGCAACTCAAAACCTCATTTGGCCACTTTCCCCAATTAGAGCCGCGACCCATCCCTGAAGGGTCGCGGCGCGCCTCTAGGAAGAGATCCCCAAACCAAAAAGGCACAGGGCACGCCCTGCGGCGCAGCCTACTAGGCCTCGCGACTCCAAGGCGGTTCAGAAGAACCTCAGTGCCTCTAAGTTCATGCGGGCCACGACACTCCAAGAATAGCGCCGCGGTGCAACCCCATGAACCTAAAATTCCAACAATTTTAAGAATCTCCCAACCTCCCACAATCATCCCAACACTTGAATTTACTCACAATTGACCATGAAAATGGCCCCAACAGCCCATAAATATAAAAACCAATCTCCAAACTCAACCAAAACCTCGTAGAAATCAAAAATTCAGAAAGGACTTTTAGAACTCAAAACTTGCATTTGCCTATGATCAATTCTTTTTCTAGCTGCTTCCTTAACAAATTATCCCCAGAATCTCCTAAATCCCTTAACAAATTTGATCCCAAGCTAGGAATCAAAAATCCCCTTCAAAGAATAAAGAGAACTAGAGAGAGAGAGAGTGAGAGTTTGCTGAGTTCCGAAGGTTTCCACTAGCCTAAGTCTATCCAAGGTTAGGGAAAGGACCAAACCACCCCTTGCCCAAACCTTAGCTCTTTAATGCCCTCAAGGGTAAAATGGTGTTTTGCCACCATTTCTCACTAATCCTTAATTAACACCATATTTCCCAATTAATTCAATATCCCCAAATGATCACCAAATAATTCCCATTACCGATAAATCTCGGTAATGTACTAAATGACCAAAATACCCCTAGGCTCACCCTGAGCTGGGTATTAATCTCTGTTGTGACTAAACCACTAATTTGCTCCCTAGGGTCTCCTCGCGTCGAATAACTCAAATATATCCACATAATAATGTGGTCTAAATCACAAAACACATATTTATAATTACACCCTCAATGGGTCAAAATTACGAAAAGACCCTTCTAATAAGAAAGGGCCCACATGCATGCTTAATACACCTAAACATGCTACACTAATCATATCATAATATAACTCTCATATCGTGCATATAATCATAGAAATGCACATAATATCAATTTATGGCCTCCTAAAACTAATCAAGGCATTAAGCTTGATTAGCAAATTTGGGATGTTACAAGGACCCTCTTTCAACCTAGATTATCGTCTTCTCTGACTTCAATAGAGTCGTGGCTCAAATTGACTTTTCAAGCCCGAGAACCTCATCGAAGGCCAAAATCAGTCCAATCGAGATCTTTTAACCACAATTTTAGTCTCAGAATCCCAGGATATTTTCATTTTTTTAATCCATTCCTTCATTCCGCACAAGATCTTGAAAACATTAGCAAACACAAGTGTCATACAACACAAACACACCCAAAAAAGCATCTAGATTCTCTAAAATTTGTCTCCAAAACATTGTAAAAACTAACCTAACAAACTCTCCCAAACTTAAGCTTTACTCGCTCTCAAATAAAAACCAATTAACAACTCCCTAAAATTACTAACTACAAGATCGAATCAAGTTACCACTTAACAAGCCTCAACCTAAGAAACAACATGAAATACAAGGTTTAATTTTTTTTTTCAACTGAAGCTACATCCATAATTTTAGTCATTTCAATTCAACAATCAACTTTGATCTCTACTATGCTAAATTAACCACAATCGATAAATAACACACAATCAAAATACCATATACATGTTAAATCCCGCCAATAAATTCCATCAAAACAACATACTTCATATGCTTGCATAATTCACTGATCTCCATTAATATAAATAACACATGCTCAAGAATCAAAGTGACTTTGTAGCTTATAATGAAATGCCTAGGCTTTGGTCGATAAAATAGTCATTTAGGCTCAATTATACGATAAGCACTTAACCAAAAAAACCACTCTTTATCACCCTTACAAACCCCAAAATCAATCCCAAAGTTCCCAATTTTTCTTGTTTTGAGAGATAATTTATAACATGATATTTTTTTTTCATTGTTCACTTTTTCTCTAATGATTGTGTTTGAAATTTCTGCTGGTTTTCTTAGAGTATGCATGTGTGTTGGGTGAAGAATTGAATTTGAGTTTGATGAGGATTTTGGTTTGAGTTCTTGTTGGGTTTTGTCGCTGAATCTATAGTATGACTTCTATGATGATTAGTTTGAATTGTTGGCTTGATTATGGGGAATTAGACTGGTTTTTAAGGTGAAAATGGTGAGTTTTTTCTGGGCTCGAGGGGTCGGGCTGCGACGCTGTTCTTGCCGAGCCGCAGCCCCTTAGAACTTGGGGCGTCTGGAATTGAAGGCGCGTCGCGGCGCCCTTCAAGAAGGGCCGCAGCACGTGTAGGCTGTTTTGAGGCAGGGGCTCGGGTTGAGCTGGGGGCCGCGGCATGAGTCTCTAGGGCCATGATGCTTAGTGCATTTTTGGGTTCTAGAGAGGTTTTAGGCTCGGGAATTCAATAGTTAAGGCTCGAGATAGATTTTATCACCCAGATTGATAGAATTCAATGTCCTGGAGACTAGAACCATAATCTAAAGCTATTTAATGGATTAGAACTTGATGGGTGGAAATTGTTAATGCATTGTGACTAGGGTTTCGGCGAGGCTCAGACTAGGGAACTGTGCTCAGGACATCGGTGCTTGGAAAGCTCGGGACACAGGTAAGAAAACTACTATTCCCGTAGAGCTTGTGTTGCAGGGCTCGACCCTATATGATTGAGTTGCAGGGCTCGGCCCTATATGACTGTGTTGCAGGGTGTGGCCCTTTGATTGGATTTATGTGTGTTTAAATATCTGTTTAGTTATATTATGTGTGTATATAAATGATGGAATGACGATGGTCAGGAATGGCAAAGGCCGGAAACGGCAAAGGCCGGAAACGGCAAAGGCCGAGAACGGCAAGGGGTCGGGAGCAGCGTTTAGCACGCGGAGTGGGAGTTGCTAGGGAGAGACCCCAAAGGATACCTGGGATATCCTAACGGTGTAGACCACGAACCTAGGGCCTGGTAAAGCGTCTGGGACGACATGGCCGTATGTGTATAACCTGATGATGGCTTGATTTTGATGTTAAGTGTTTTGTATGCATATATTATCTGCTTGTGAGGGTTTTCTTGCTGGGCTTCGGCTCACGGGTGCTCTATGGTGTAGGTAAAGGTAAGGGGAAAGTCAATCAACCTTGAGTATGGTGAGCATGACGAGCGGCGCGTACATGTCTGGTCTGCCTGACTGCCTCGGTCAAGGATGCTTTTGGGGGATGATTGTACTAAACTTAAATTTTGTCGTTTAGTCGACTCTGGTTATATTTTGAGTTGTAAATATTTCTAAACAATGTTTTTTTTAGGGATCCCAAATGTTAAACGCTTTATAATCTTCAATGCAAGGTTTATTTTCAGATTTATGACTCCGATTATGATTTAATTACACTTTTGACCTAAAACCTCGATTAGCGAGTTAATTGCACATTTTAAACTCACTTAGTAATGACTCTAAGGCAGTAGGGTGTTAAAACTTGGGATCAGAGCGAGCCAAGGTTTATGGTTTCTGGAGAGTGACCGAACATGTACGCACGCTGTCAGTTGCAAGCTTGACTCAGGGTTGGTTGGAAAAAATTGAATTGTATGTCTGATTATGTGCTTAAATGCCCTGTTTGCCTGCTTATTCTATATAGAGCATGATGAATGATTTAACGTATGCATGATGTTAGGGCATGGCCCATTGTGTGCTATATGTTATCTGTGCGTTATGTGGACTGTTGCTTATGGTTGACTGATGTGATTGGGAGGTGGTTTTGGATGTTGTTATCATGGCCGATGAGTGGCGTCATTGATTGCAGGCATATTTTTTGAGATGCCTCAGCAATCATCTAGACTCCGCGGTAGTCGGGCCGGGGATGATAACCAGGGTCAGGACCCTCCACCTGCCCCACATAATTGGCAAGAGATGTTTGCCGAAATGGAAGCAAGACTGCAACGAACAGAAGAAGAACTCTGCCAGTTGAGGCAACATGCCCCTCCACAGGTTACATGGATGCCAATTCAGTAGGTTATGGCGCCAGTGCCAGTCCAACCTGTTGTGGAGAACAAGTGGGAACCTTTGTATGAGAGGTTCAGAAAACAGCATCCTCCCACCTTTGAGGGTGGACCAGACCCACTGCGGGCAGAGCAGTGGATGAATATGATTTCCTCTATTCTTAATTTTATGAGGGTCGAGGGAAACGAGAGGGTAACTTATGCAAGCTACATGTTCATAGTGGATTCTCGCATCTGGTGGGATGTAGTAGTTCAGAGGAGAGATGTGACAATTATGACCTGGGAAGAGTTTAGGAACATTTTCAATGAGAAGAACTACAGTGTTGCAGTCCGAGCTGTGAAGGTTGATGAGTTTATCAACCTGACTCAGAATCGGTTGACCGTGACAGAGTATGCTCTAAAATTTGACCGATTGATGAAGTTTGCGCCAGATTTAGTGCTGACAGATGCGGAAAGAAGAGACAGGTTCGTACGAGGATTGAATGTTATGATCGCCCATGATGTGAAGATCACCCTGGATCCAGAGACTACTACCTACACTCAAGTTGTAGACAAGGCCCTTACAACTGAGGGGGTCGAGGACCAGATTTGAAGAGAAAGCGCTGTCAGGCGTGATGCCAGGAGGACAGTGCCTCATTTTATTGGATCCAGTCAGGGTAATGGCTCCAGTGAGCATAAGAGGAAGGCCCTAGATTCCTTTGTTCCTCCCAGTTCAGATAAGAGAGCACAGGGTGGTTTTAGCGGCCGTCATGGCGGAAGTGACAACTGGAGGAGTTTTCTAGTGCGTCCTCGGTGCAGACGACGACATCAGGGTGAGTGGAGGATTAGGGCCTGATTTGTCAATGGGAGTGCCAATCATTTGAAGAAGGACTGCCCACAAGCCAGAAAGGAGGAGCCAAAGTAGGGCGACGGTCTCGCTCCTGCCAGGGTGTTTACGTTGACTCAGACGGAGGCGGAGGCTAGCCCCTCAGTTGTGACAGGTCAGATCTCTAGTGTTGGTTCTTCTTATTCTGCATTGTTTAATTCAGGAGCTACTCATTTGTTTGTGTCTGCTAGAGTGATAGATCAGCTGTGTAGACCTAGTGTTCCGTATGCTAGGGGTTTTCAGACTTTGTTGCCGACTGGGGAACTGGTAGTCTCTAGGAGGTGGATTAGAGCTTTACCAGTAGAGGTAGATAGTAAGGAATCGGTTGCTGATCTGATTGAGCTTGCGAAGGATGACTTCGATGTGATCCTAGGGATGGATTGGCTATCAAAGTATGGGGCGAAAATTGACTACAAGCACAGGATGGTGACTTTTGAATCAGAAGGGGAGGTACCCTTTGTATTGGTTGGAACAGCTAGTGGACCGCGGGTACCTATAATTTCAGCATTGAAGGCTAGGGACCTGATGCAGGGAGGTTGCATAGGATTCTTAGCGAGTGTTGTGGATACCTCTAAGGTTGTGTCGGTTGGACCGGGGTAGACCAGATTGGTATGTGAGTTTCTAGATTTATTTCTGGCAGATTTGCCGGGTTGCCGCCGCAGCGAGAGATTGATTTTGTTATAAAGTTGGTACCAGGAGCGGAGCCAGTATCAAGGACACCTTACATAATGGCTCCGGCAAAGTTGAAGGATTTGAAGATTCAGTTGCAGGAGCTACTGGATTTGGGGTTCATCAGACCGAGTTTCTTGCCATGGGGTGCTCAAGTGTTGTTTGTCAAGAAGAAGGATGGATCTCTTAGGATGTGTATTGACTATAGGGAGCTGAACAAGTTGACCATTAAGAATAAGTATCCACTGCCTAGGATTGATGATTTGTTTGACCAGCTGCAGGGAAAGACAATGTTTTCTAAGATAGATCTCCGATCAGGTTACCATCAGTTAAGGATCAAAGAGGAGGACATACCAAAGACTGCTTTCCGCATGAGGTATGGACACTATGAATTCCTAGTTATGTCCTTTGGATTAACCAATGCCCCAAAAACTTTTATGGATATGATGAATATGGTTTTCAAGGATTATTTAGATAAGTTCATGATTGTGTTCATCGACGACATTCTGGTTTACTCACAGTCAGAGACGGAGCATGAGCAACATCTACGTCTGGTGTTGCAGCGGTTAAGGGAGCATAGGTTATATGCTAAGTCCAGCAAGTGCGAGTTCTGGTTACCACAAGTTACATTTTTGGGCCATATCATTAGTAAGGAGGGGATTCTGGTCGACCTAAATAAGATTGAGGTAGTGAGGGACTGGCCTAGACCGAGCAGTGTTCCTGAGGTGAGGAGTTTTCTGGGATTGGCAGGGTATTATCGACGGATTGTTGAGGGGTTCTCCAGAATAGCTACACCATTGACATAATTGACAAAGAAGAAGACGAAGTATGTTTGGACAGACAGATGTGAGAACAGTTTCAAAGAGTTAAAGCGGCGATTGATCACCGCGCTAGTGTTGAGTCTGCCGACGGCGGACAATGAGAAGTTCGTGGTTTATTGTGATGCTTCCAAACAGGGTTTAGGGTGTGTGTTGATGCAAGCTGGGAAGGTGATAGCCTACACATCAAGACAGTTAAAGGAGTATGATCAGAGATATCCCACGCATGATCTAGAATTGGAAGCGGTGGTGTTCGCACTTAAGATTTGGAGACATTATCTATATGGTGAGAAGTGCGAGATATACACCGACCATAAGAGTTTGAAGTACTTCTTTACTCAGAAGGATCTGAATATGCGCCAGAGACGGTGGCTAAAGTTGGTTAAGGATTATGATTGTGATATCATATACCATCCTGGGAAGGTTAATGTAGTGGTTGATGCATTGAGTCGGAAGGGTCCAGGGCAGTTGTACAGTTCAAGGCAAATATCCAGTAAGTTAGCGGAGGAGATGACCAAAGCGGGGATAGAGTTGGTGGTTGGTCGGTTAGCCAACATCACTCTTCAGTCTACGCTCCTTGAAATGATCAATGAGGCGCAGGGGAAGAATTCCCAGATGAGAGGTCACAGGGAGAATTTCTTAGTCGGAGCGGCTAAGGACTTCTCTATCTCGAAGATGGGATTACTGAAGTATAAAGGTCAGATCTGTGTTTCTATGGATTCAGATATTCGGCGAGAGATTTTAGATGAACTGCATACCACTCCCTATTCCTTCCATCCGGGTACGACGGAGATGTACCAGGATTATGTTAATTTACGAATCTGATGTTCATATGTATGTCATGTTATTCTGTGTTTCAATTATGTGTTTGGAAAATAATAGGAAGCATGCGTCTAGATTTAAATTCCAAGATCCTACAATATATGTGTGTGTTGTTGTAGTAGTACTTTCGACCTAGGCTTTGTTGTTGTAGATTATTGTTTCGTACATGATTAAATTATTAGTGCATGCTAATTGAATCTTGGGATGCATAAGAATTATAGAAGAATGCTAGGGAATAGTTAAACATGATTAAGGTGTATTTTAGAATAATATTGTTTGTTGTATTTTTCTCATCTTTATTGTGATAATTAACCAATGATTTTGAAAATGCACAAGTTATGACTCAAAATGATATTTTAGAACTTACATAATCAAAAGACATTTTATTTCACATTTTAATGAAATTTTTATCTAATTAAACAACTGCAGTTTTTTTTTATATCTTGTGAAAGAAAATATGTTTTTAGTCCAATTATGTGATTTTAAACCAATCAAATGCTTCCTGGAATTTTCAGTTTATTGGAAGAAAATGTCTTTTAAATAAAATATGTAAAGCACTTGTTCAAATAAATTTAGCCTTAGACTTTATGCATAAAAAAAAAAGAATTTACATATACTTTAAAATATGGATATTTTAATTATTATAGTACAGTTTTTATTTGTAAGATATTTAACTAAATGACATTGTTTTACGAGACTAAGTATTTTTATTTGAGTAAAAGATGGTGTAAAAGAAACTTTTTCCAACTTAATTAAATTATGGTAAATATGAAATGTGGTAACCTTGAGATATCATTTTTATTTTTCTACAAAGTTAAAGATGTAATTATTTTAGTTATCTATTTGGCAAAGGGAGTGACTACCAATTTGTTTTATCTTAAATAATTATGTTAAATTGTTTACTATTAATTAATTTTTTAAATCAATTATTTTGTGAGAAAAAGAAATAGAAAAAGGGAACTATACTCATGTGATTATTTTATTTAAGTTAAGAAAAGTAAATGAGATTAATATATGGAAAATGACAGCTAAAAATAAAATGATTATTTTTGTTATATTTTAAAGTACGATTTTAGTGTAGCCTTGCAATATAAATCAAGTTGATAAGATATTTGTTTAATAGAATCTTACGCGATTTTTAAGAATTTAAAAGGGCTAAAATCTACCAACTTCCATGCACCTTTAAAGACTTTCACACGTACGCATGTCGCATGCAAATTTAGTTTTACGTTCAAATATATGTCATTTGATTAAGTGCATGATTCTTGTTTTGCAAACATTGAGGATTACTAGTAGACTTGAGATTATCCTTTTATGATTTTATATGAAATTATTGAATGTTTATAGTGTGGTGCAACATGTGCAACGTGTGCATGGTCCATGCACACATGAGATATGTATGTTGGGCATGTGTAATCTTACTTGATATTAAGACGAACGTTTGATTGTGATTATAGACTCGTTGTGAAATAACCATACTTTATTTTTGCTTGGACTTGAAGTAAGGAAGTTAGCTAGAATTTTCTATGAATTATGTTATGAAAAGTATGAGCTAATATGTTGCAAGAGTTTTTGTGTTATGAAAAGTATGAGCTATGGTAAGCTATTGTGTTATGAAAATTATGAGCTATGGTAAGCTAATGTGTTATGAAAAGTATGAGCTTCTATGTTATGATATGAGTTGTTGTATACATGCTTGTATATTGTATGAAAAGCAGTAGGTTGTTAGCGTGCTGAACGTGACATAGCAAATGAATTACTAAGGATATGACGTAACTCATTGGGCGGTCGCGCTGAGGTTCTTCGAGGATCAAAGTTCCTGTTTACCTTATAGAGAAGGTTTTACCGGTTTATGTTTTTGCTGGTTACCTCATGATGTGACATGGACAATAGGGGTGTCATGATCACATGATGTATGATTATGCTTATGTTTATGAAGTCTTATGATTACGATATGAATATGATATGATTGTGATTTATTATGGTATGCCATGAGTTTACGATATGTACGTAGATTGCTTTGTGTTTCTTATTAATTGTTGTATTTTATTGGTACTTTCTTATTGGGCTTTTAGCTCACCCCCTTACTTTCCCCCTTTCAAGTAGGCCATAGAGTTTCTTATTGGCACGTACTATGATGTGGGGAGTTCCAATGTCTTGGCATGTATGACGCGGGGTGTCCATGAACGATTAACGATCTAGTTGAACGGTAAGAAAGTTGATGCACTTTTATGTTATGGTTTATGTTTTCATTACATCACAGTGGGACTTATATTTTGTAATGACCCAACTAATCTAAGACCTTGGACCATTAGAACTACTAGATAGAACTATTACTTTGAAGAACATATACATAAGAAATAATAATACCTTTATTAAAACTTCAACATAATATTGTGGAAATTACAAAGAAAAATAGAATTTTGGTATGGGTACCCATTGTTTCAAAAATAAATCATAATTTTAAACTAAATAAAATTGTTTACAAAACTAAACGCGGAAAATAAAAAGAAACATAATTAAAAAAAAAACTAAAAATAACATCATCCCCGATCAACTCCCAGCCCATTCATTCCATTCATCATCGATACACAAGTCAAGCCACCAAGAAGCCTCTCGCCTCCGTATCTAGTTTCCTGCATCACACTAAAGAAAAAGGAGTGAGCCTAATACCCAGCAAGGAAAATCTACCAACACATATAACATAAAACATAAGACTATATCAGAACATATACTATAAAACATATATCACAATTCTAACCCATTTACATGGCAAACATTGGGGTTTACTACCTAAGCAACTATAAGCCTCAAAATACGTTGAGGTTTGCTAGCTAAGCAACTATAAGCCCCAAGGAACATAAAAGTATTGGGGTTTGTTATTTAAGCAACTATAAGCTCCAAAAACACATATATCATAACATATAATAACATATCATAACATAACATACTATAGCATAATCATAACATATAAGCATATAATAACTATCCTATTTTCCTTACCAAAATTGGGATATTTGAGAACAAATGCGGGACTTGGAACACTCCTAAAACCAACAATAAGAATGGTGAGTATTTCTAAAGAATAAAGAATGAATGTGGAAACTAAACCTTCGAGAAGAAACTTACCAAGAAAGATCCTTAAGTTTCAAGAACCTAATCAAAACCCAATATCAAAAGTTAGGATCTGAATAAAAAGAACTAAAGAAAACTAAAGAGTTTTAAAGAATTGGACTTAAAGAATAAGAGTACCTTAGTTGACCTTAAGGATTGGTCTAACTTCAATAATGAAATACACTAATCCTCACTTCCCAAGTATTTTATAAAGCTTAAGAATGGGAAAGATTTTTCCCAACCCAAGTGTTTATCACTCTATGGTAGCACTAGCAACTTAAAGTCTCTGATCATAGCTTGAAGAGTGAGAGGAAGGGCTGGGTACTAGGTCCTATTTATAGAGGTAAGGAGTGAAACTAACCCCATTTTGATTTGAATAAAAATAATGAATATAATTGAAAATATTTGAATATTTGTCAATCAGAGGCCCTCGGTCAAAAAGTTCAGAGGTAGGTCTAAGTAGTTAAGGTTTATTTTTAAATTTTAAAACAAAAGATAAAATAATGTTACTAAGGGCGATATATCGCCCCTATTTGGCGATATATCAACTCTGCCCTAATCCCGAGCCTCTGTTCGTGCAACATCAACGTGTTTTCTGTATCCTTCGTCAGGCGTCATATCGGCTCCATGCTGCGATATATCGGCATACGTGAATATTTTAAACACGTAATTGCACTTTTTCAGCATAATTTGAATGGGATAACTATTTTGACTGAGTCATACTACGTCCCTAACAGTTTCTGGTGAATACTAAAGCTTATATTTCTTTATTTTATCATCAAAATACTTAATTCCTTAATAATCATGCTTATGACAAGTGTCACATTCCTATTGGCTCTATCTAAACCTTAGGTTATAATAAATATCACATTTAGGACCAGCAATATTAATCAAACCTTATGTTATAATTAATATTCTTAAACTATAGGTTAAACTTATAAAATCCATAACTGTTGTTAGGAGTTTCCAACTAAGTCCCGGTTTGAACCAAAATCCACGAAATCTAAAATAGTACAACTACTACTAACTATCTAGCTATCTAAGTAAACATTCTGGGACTCTACAATTCTCCCCTACTACAAAGAACTTCGTCCCCAAAATTTACTTACCAAAAAATTCCAGATACCGATCTTGCATGTCCTCCAACTCCCACGTTGCCTCTCGTTCAGAACTATTTCTCCATAGGACTTTGACTATCGGAATACTCTTAGACCGTAATTCCTTCATCCCTTTATCTAGGATGCTAACCGGCTGCTCCTCGTAACTCAAGTCTTTCTGGAGTGCTATCGTATCATACTTGAGGACGTGAGATGGGTCTGACACATATCTACACAACATCAAGATGTGGAACACATTGTGACTATCTGCTAGTGCTGGCGATAGGGCTAATCTATATGCAACTGCTCCCACTTTGTCCAATATCTCAAAAGGATCTATAAACCTGGGACTAAGCTTGCCTTTCTCCCCGAACCTCTTCACACCTTTCATAAGAGATATCCTTAAGAAGACTTGATCTCCGAGTTTGAATTCCACATCATGCCGCTTGACATCCGCATAACTTTTCTGGCGGCTCTAAGCAGCGAGCATACGTTGTCTAATCAACGCTACTGCATCATGAGCTTCTCTAATAGCTTCGGGTCCAAGTAGTTGCCTTTCTCCTACTTCGTCCCAATGTAGCAGCGATCGACATCTCCTTCCATAAAGCAACTCATAGGGTGCCATGCCGATTATTGACTGGTAGCTACTGTTGTAGGAGAATTCTATCAGTGGCAAATACTTACTCCATGATCCTCTAAAATCAAGTACACAAGCGCGCAACATATCTTCTAAAATTTGTATGGTACGCTCGGACTAACTGTCTGTTTGAGGATGAAATGTTGTACTAAGACTTAACTTGGTACCCATGGATTGTTGCAAGCTTCCCCAAAATCTCGATGTAAACACTGATCCTCTATCAGACACTATTGTCTTAGGGATTCCATGCAGTCTTACTATTTCTTGAACATAAATGTCTCCGTATTGCTCTACTGTAAATGAAGTCTTGACAGGCAGGAAATGAGCTGACTTGGTTAATCTATCTATTACCGCCCAAGCTGAGTCGTGATGCTTATTCGTTCGAGGGAAACCCGTCACGAAATCCATGGCTATGTCGTCCCATTTCCATTCTGGAATGCTAAGTGGTTGCAATAAGCCTGCAGGCCACTGATGTTCTGCTTTCACTTGCTGGCATACCAAACATTTAGACACGTACTCTGCTATATCTTTCTTCATTCCTGGCCACCAATACATTGCCTTAAGATTGTGAGTCATCTTGGTCGACCCTGGGTGAACTGAGTATGGGGTATTGTGTGCTTCTTCTAAAATCTTCATCTTAATCTCTTGATTATTTGGCACAGATACCCGATCCTTATATCTCAATAACCCCTGTCCTGATATTGAGAAATCTGTGGCCTTCCCTTCTCTAACTACATCCATATGTGCTACTAACATATCATCATGCCCTTGCCCAATCTGTATATCTTCTAACAGACTTGACTGGATGGAAAAGTTAGCCAGTTTACCAATGACTGCATCTATTCTAGCATTGATCAGCTCCTGCTGTAGCGGTTTTTCTATTCTGGCTAATGCTGCTAGACTTCCATAATTCTTCCTACTTAGTGTATCAGCAACTACGTTTGCCTTTCTCGGGTGGTATAAAATTTTGCAGTCATAATCCTTTACTAGCTCTAACCACCTGCGTTGCCTCATGTTGAGCTCCTTTTGTGTGAAGAAATACTTTAGACTTTTGTGGTCCGTATAAATCTCACACCGTTCTCCATAAAGATAATGGCGCCACATTTTCAATGCAAAAATAAGCTGCCAACTCCATATCATGTGTTGGATAGCATTCTCGTACACCTTCAATTGCCTAGGGGAGTAGGCTATCACCTTGTCATTCTGCATCAGCACACAACCCAATCCTTGCTTCGACGCATCACAGTAGACTACAAACTTGTCATTGGGTGCCGGTACACAAAGTATTGGTGCTGAGCATAGCTTATCCTTAAGCAACTGGAAGCTCTCTTCACACATATCCGTCCAGTTGGACCTTTGCTGCTTCCGGGTCATGTTGGTAAGTGGAGTGGCTATCTTAGAAAAACCCTCTACAAACCTCCGATAATAACCTGCTAGTCACAGAAAACTTCTTACTTCTAATGCATTCTTTTGTCTTGGCCAATCCTTCACAACCTCTACTTTAGATGGGTCTACAGAGTCCTTGGATACTATGTGGCCGAGAAATGCTACCTGTGAAAGCCAAAATTCACACTTTTTGAATTTGGCGTATAGTTGATGCTCCTTTAGTCGCAACAAGATTAACCTTAAATGTTTTTCATGCTTGACTTTATCCTTTGAGTACACGAAGATATTGTCGATGAATACTACGATGAATTTATCCAAGTAATCTTTAAAGACCCTATTCATTAAGTCCATAAATGCGGCTAGAGCGTTGGTAAGACCGAAAGACATGACTAGAAACTCGTAATGCCCATAACGAGTTCTAAAAGTTATCTTAGGAATGCCTTCTTTCCGTACCTTGAGCTGATGATACCCGGATCGTAAATCAATCTTTGAAAACACGGTTGCTCCTTGGAATTGATCAAACAAGTCGTCAATCCGGGGTAGCGGGTACTTGTTCTTAATTGTCACCTTATTCAGCTTGCAGTAATCTATACACATCCGTATACTTCCACCCTTCTTCTTCACAAATAGAGTTGGTGCTCCCCATGGCAACTGGCTCAGTCTAATGAATCCCAAGTCTAAGAGTTCTTGTAGCTGCATCTTTAACTCCTTGAGTTTGATATGTGCCATCTGATATGGTGCCTTGGAAATAGGCTCGGTGCCCGGTACTAGTTCGATTATGAAGTCAATTTCCCGAGTCGGCAACAACCCTGGTAAGTCGTCAGGAAATATTTATGGAAATTCCTTTACAATATGAACGTCTCCAACTTTTAGCGGTGTTTCCTTTACCACATCCGTAACGCTGGCTAAGAATGCTTGACATTCTTTTTCTATCATCTTCTGAGCTTTGAGTGATGAAATAAGTGGTGTGTGTAGCCCTGAAACCTTTCCCATAAAACATAGTCTCTGACCATCAGGAGTCTCGAACGTTACTCTCTTGTGTTTACAGTTGATGGTTGCGCCATGCCTTGCTAGCCAGTCCATTCCCAGTATCACGTCGAAGTCTTTAATCTCCAGTTCTATCAATTCTCCTTCTAATTCTACGTCCTCAATCTTGATCGGTACGCCTTGTACTACCTGTGATGATAGGACTATTTCACCCAAAGGTAATTCTGTTACAAACCTAGTTCTAAATCTTTCACAAGGTTTGTCTAATTTTTCTATCATTCCTAACGAGATATACATATGAGTGGCTCCTGAATCAAATAATACAGAACATACATTATTGAGGATAGAAACCTGACCTGTAACCACTTTATTGCTAGCATCATCTTCTCCTTGGGTTAAGGCAAAAACCCTGGCAGGAACCAACTTGTCGTCTCTCTTTCCCTCTGGCTTAAGCTGGGGACACTCTTTCTTTCGGTGACCTTCTTGACCACAGTTGTAGCATCCCTTAGTGTTTGTACGGCACTCACCCAGATGTTTCTTTTGGCATTTAGCACATTGCGGGTATTCTACGTAACCCGGCCTATTACCTCTAGTTTTCATCTGTGCCCTTTTATCGTTGTCGGACTGCTTATTGTCAGGATGTCGTCTCTTCTGACCATTACTATTGTTGGACTAATAGTTGTTATTGTTGTGGTTGTTCCGACCATTATGAGGTTGTTGTTTAGGCTCAGGCTTACTTGGCTCCTCTTTACTAACATTCACCTGGAGCCTTTCCACTTCTATTGTCGTTTCTATAACATTGGCATAAGTAGTATTTCCCGGGTTTGATAGCTTAACCCCTAGCTCAATCTTTGGTCTAAGTCCTCTAACGAACTTGGTCACCCTCAGAAAGTCAGTTGGAACCATCTCTAGTGCAAACTTGGCTAATCGGTCGAACTGCCGAGCATACTATGCTACCGTCAAGTTGCCCTGCTTTAGACTAGCGAACTCCTCGACCCTTGAAGTGATGAAAGCTGAGTTGTAGTAATTTTTGTGGAATAGCTCCACAAATCTGGTCCAAGTCATGGTGGCTACATCGTGGGTCTGCTGAACTAAGTCCCACCATATTCTTGCATCCTTCTTGAGCAGAGATAAAATGCAGGATATGCGGTCCGCGTTGCCGAGATTCATATGTGATAGGATCGGCTATACATTCCTGAGCCATTCTTCCGCCTCAAAGGGGTATGTTGTCCCTTCAAAGTTTGGAGCGTGTTTCTTACGAAACTGCTCATAGATTGGCTCCACATGCTGAGCTGGGTATGGCGCATAGTTCTCCATTGGCCATCCCCCGTAAGGACCTACTTGATGGGGTGCTTGAGCCATTTGCTGAGGCTGTGGTTGTGGCTGAGGCTGAGCCTGAGCCTGTTGTCGTTGTTGTTGCAGTAAGTCCTCAACTTGCTGTCGCAGCCTGGAAATTTCTGCAGTGTTGTTAATCGGCGGCGGCGGTGCATTTTGGTTGGCATTAGCACGCACTCCCCTTCTGCGAACTGGAGGGGCTTCATTGCTCTCAGGAGCGACATTGGAGACATTGACATTGTTGCGATCAAATCTTCTGAGCGACATCTTTAGCAGAGTTCTAACAGTTGAAAAAAAACATGTTAGAACTTACCTTAATAGGCTCTAAAGCAAAAACTTAATCTAAGCAAACATAACTCGGACCTATTAATTATGACTTCTTATGAAAAGAATTGGATAAGCCTTCTTTATAATTAGGGTGTGTTTCTAAACTTAAAAAAATAAGCCATCTTTATTATTTTCTAAGTATGTTTCTAATTATCTTATATGACTTAATTCTAGGCTCGAAACTCATCGTTGTTCCAAAGTTAACCATACTAAGGGAGGGCTGGGATCAGTAAAATCGTTCCCACTACTATGGCCCCCTAACTCTCAATATAGAACCCTGGTTCATTGATTTGTATCCACCCTCATCGAACTTAGTCATTATTTATTAAATTTATTATTTATTATGATTGTAAAATAAAATCAAACTCATACATGTCATCAAAATAACAATGATATTAATTTGAAAAAAAAATAGTTTTCACTAAGTACAATCATAAAGGAAAAATAATAAATGAAATAAATAAAGAAACTAATCTATTCCAAAAATAGAGATCTTCTACATCAGATCCTTCATCTAACATGTCATCATCTATCTCTTCATAATCATCATTTTTGTGAGCCTCAAAAATTCCTCGGGGAAGATTCGTAAAGATTCTATTCTTTTGTTCTTTTGTGAATTGGAATTCCATCTTAGAGGTAAACCTAATTATGAGAAAATAATATCTCATTGCCACTGGTATTTCATCTTCAACATCTATTGTCTCCCATATTTCTTCCAAAGCAGCAATTACAAAAGGAAAATCTTTAAAAAGCCTAATTACTAAAATATATTGTCTTGTAGCTCTCATCATTATTTGCTTAGTCGTTTGGAGATGAACTATTTGATTATGGAATAAAAGTAATCTCCAAGTGATTATTTCCAATAATCCTACTGTATTTCTTAGTTCTCTAATCCTTTTTAAGGCCTTAATGGCTCGGATATCGTTATATGTTAAAGCTCCATCCATATCTTAACTGAAACATAAGACCAAAACGTTAGCTAAACATAGAAACATAATAAATAAAACATAAATACTTACATTGGCGGTTAGATTCGGAGCTTGAGCGTGTGTATCAAGGAGAACTTCATGTAAATGGACCGTTGTTCTGATACCAACTGTAATGACCCAACTTTTCTAAGACCTTGGACCATTAGAACTACTAAACATAACTATTACTTTGAAGAACATATACATAAGAAATAATAATAACTCTATTAAAACTTCAACATAATATTGTGGAAATTACAAAGAAAAATAGAATTTTGGTATGGGTACCCATTGTTTAAAACATAAATCATAATTTTAAACTAAATAAAATTGTTTACAAAACTAAATGCGGAAAATACATAGAAACATAATTTAAAAAAAAAACTAAAAATAACGTCATCTCCGATAGACTCGCAGCCCATTCATTCCATTCATCCTCGATACACAAATCAAGCCACCAAGAATCCTCCCGCCTCTGTATCTAGTTTCCTACATCACACTAAAGAACAAGGAGTGAGCCTAATGCCCAGCAAGGAAAATCTACTAACACATATAACATAAAACATAAGACTATATCAAAACATATACTATAAAATATATATTACAATTCTAACCCATGTACATGGCAAACATTGGGGTTTACTAGCTAAGCAACTATAAGCCTAAAAATACGTTGAGGTTTGCTAGCTAAGCAACTATAAGCCCCAAGGAACATAAAATTATTGGGGTTTGCTATTTAAGCAACTATAAGCCCCAAAAACACATATATCATAACATATAGTAACATACTATAGCATAATCATAACATATAAGCATATAATAACTATCCTATTTTCCTTACCAAAACTAGGATATTTGAGAACAAATGCGGGACTTGGAACACTCCTAAAACCAACAATAAGAATGGTGAGTATTTATAAAGAATAAAGGATGAATGTGGAAACTAAACCTTCAAGAAGAAACTTACCAAGAAAGATCCTTAAGTTTCAAGAACCTAATCAAAACCCAATATCAAAAGTTAGGATCTGAATAAAAGGAACTAAAGAAAACTAAAGAGTTTTAAAGAACTGGACTTAAAGAATAAGAGTACCTTAGTTGACCTTAAGGGTTGGTCTAACTTCAATACTGAAATACACTAATCCTCACTTCCCAAGTATTTTATAAAGCTTAAGAATGGAAAAGCTTTTTCCCAACCCAAGTGTTTATCACTCTATGGTAGCACTAGCACCTTAGAGTCTCTGATCACAGCTTGAAGAGTGAGAGGCAGGGCTGGGTACTAGGTCCTATTTATAGAGGTAAGGAGTGAAACTTACCCCATTTTGATTTGAATAAAAATAATGAATATAATTGAAAATATTTGAATATTCGTCAATCAGAGGCCCTCGGTCAAAACGTTCAGAGGTAGGTCTAAGTAGTTAAGGTTTATTTTTAAATTTAAAAAAAAGAAAAAAAATTGTTACTAAGGGCGATATATCACCCCTATGTGGCGATATATTGGCTCTGCCCTAATCTTGAGCCTACGTTCGTACGTTCGTGCAATGTCAACTTGTTTTCTGTATCCTTCGTCAGGCGATATATCAGCTCCATGCTGCGATATATCGGCATACGTTAATATTTTAAACATGTAATTGCACTTTTTCAGCATAATTTGAATGGGATAACTACTTTGACTGAGTCATACTACGACCCTAACAGTTTCTGGTGAATACTAAAGATTATATTTCTTTATTTTATCATCAAAATACTTAATTCCTTAATAATCATGATTATGACAAGTGTCACATTCCTATTGGCTCTATCTAAACCTTAGGTTATAATAAATATCACATTTAGGCCCAACAATACTAATCAAACCTTATGTTATAATTAATATTCTTAAACTATAGGTTAAACTTATAAAATCCATAACTGTTGCTAGGAGTTTCCAACTAAGTCCCGGGTTGAACCAAAATCCACGAAATCTAAAATACTACAACTACTAACTATCTATCTATCTAAGTAAACATTCTGGGACTCTACATATTTTTATTTTATTTCCAAGATTGCATAAAGACACTATATTTTTATTTTAAACTATTGGGCCCAAATTGCATGTTTTGACAAGGCCCCACTGAACCTTTTCTCTAAAATGGTATTCTTCTAATAAATATGGACTGAGAGACATTTTACAAAGTAAGTAGTTGTTGACTAGCTTTTTGGTAAACTAACGTTGAGTTAAATTAATTAATTAGAGATCTTTCAATTAGAGAATGAATGAACCATAAAGAAGCCAAAAACCTAATAACTATGAGCAATAAATGACAAACAACACTAGAATTATAGAGGTTCGGCCCCAAGCAATGGTAATGACCTATTTTCTCTTAGATTTGTATTAATCTTAAGGGTTTACACAAGATTACCAGTGAATACAGATGGATTTCTAGGTGTAAAAGACAATACAGAATGGATGAATCACTACTAAGTATCAAAGCAAGCTGCTCGGTATGTTTTTGGTGCTAGTCGATAGACTATTTTTTGTGAACCCCCTCCACTGTGGTAGAGAGTTTTTATTGATATTGTCCCTCCACCCAAGGGTCGCTCCTAAGCGTAACTGATGGAGAAATATCCCTACATTCCCACTTATCCTATTCTCTAGGAGCCTTGACAATGTTTTTAGGGATGTTAGGCGCATGGTAAGTGTAACTGTCTTCATACGAGCAGGTACGTCTGTTTGTCATACCGACCAGTTGCTCTTCTGTTTGTCCACAGTGTGATGCCACGTCATATGTGCAAATTTTTGGGATAACATTTTCCCCCCAAGTTTACAGTTGTTCTGAGTAGCGTGGAAACTTTCCATATGTATACCACACCGTCCAGCCTGGTCGGGGTGTGTTCTTTTTGGCACGTGGTGTCTTCATATGATTTAGCTAGATACCTTAGCCCATTTCTCAGCTTACCAGAAATGGCCTTTCACTCTTTCCCACCTCTTTTTGAAACCATAAAATACCATGATTTTAGCATCCCAAATTTCCTAATAAGGCTTAGGGCCTTGATTAGTGTGCCTGAAGGGTAATAATTGATTTAATTATGTTAATAAATGAATTTGATGATTATGTGATTAGAAATGCATGTTTAGGTGAATTAAATATGCATGTGGGACCCATTTGGCTATTAGGGACATATTTGTACTTTTAGCCCGTTAAGCGCATAAATGCAATATTTGTGTATATTGTGAGTGATACTACAAGTGAATGCTGATATATTTGTGATGCACGATCTGAGACGGTCCTAGGGAGCAGTTTAGCTAGAAAGTCACAACGAGGTCGAATACTCGGCTCGAGAAGAGCCTAGGGGTATTTTGGGAATGTAATATGTGTTTAGGATTTATCGAGTCATGGGTAGTAATTTAGTAATTATTAGGACATGTCGGGATTAAATGGGGATTTATAGGATCACTCAAGGAATGAGCCAGATTTTGCAAATGACAGAATTTCCCTTGGTGGCACTTGAGGATTAAGATAGACTTGAGGGGGATTTTAGACTTTTTGACTAAGGCTGGATATACACCTAGATAGCTTGAGAAACAACTAGAACTAAGCGAAGAATAAGGTAAAATCTCTCAAGTCTCTCTCTCTCTCACAAAGTCGGTTCTCTCTCCCTCTCTTTGGTGTTTGAAAATTTTGGAGAAATCAAGCCTAGGAATTTGAAGCTAGAGGTTTGCTAAGCTTGGGGAGAATTGAAGTTTGTGGCAACTAAATTTAGCTCAGGCCAAAGTGAACTCAGAGGTAGGGGATTAAAGCATGTTTTTGTTTAAACTTTCTCTGTTTTTTTAAAGTTTTGGAATTGGAACTTGGATGATTGAATTTAGGCTATGATGAGGCTTTCTGTTGGATTTCTGGATGTTAAAACTAGTTATGTTGTTTGGATATGAATCCCAGGCAGAATTCTAGGATTAAGGCTTGGAATTAGTCAGTTTCAGAGAGGTTAGCTCGTGAAAATGCATGGGAAATCTGGGTTTGGAGGCTTGAGTCGCGGCCCTATTCTTCAGATGTCGCGATCTGTGTGTGTCGAAGAGGCTGGAAAGCCTCTGTTTGCCTAGGCGTGCTGCGACACAAGGTATAGTGCGTCGCAGACCGTGTCCCTCAGCGAAGAGGATCTGACTTGAGCGTGCCGCGACCCTTAAAGGGCTGAGCCGCGACTCAAATGCAAGATATTGGCTGTTTGAAGGATTTTAGCTCAGGAACCCAAATGTTAAGGCTCGGGAAGGATTTTACCACCCGGTTTGGTAGAATCCAAGGTCCTGGAGGCTAGAATTATATTCCGAAGTTATTTATTGGATTAGAACTTGATGGATGGCTATTATGAATATGTTATGACTAGGTGTTCAATGAGGCTCGGGTTAGAGGATTGTGCTCAGGATTGCGATGCTCAAGAAGCTTGGGACACAGTTAAGAAAACGGTTGTACCTGTAGAGCAGGGCGTGGCCCTATTGTTTGTATTGCAGGGCATGACCCTAATGATTGAATTGCAGGGGCGTAGCCCTATTGTTTATGTTTGGTATATGTTTAAATATCTGTTGATATTATGCTATGTAATGCATATTTTTGAGTGAACGGCGAAGGCCGGGAACGACGAAGGCCGAAAACTGCGAAGGCCGGGAATGGCAAAGGTTGAGAATGATAGGAAGTCGAGTACGACAAGGGGCCGAGAATGGCGTTGAGCATGCGGAGTGTAATCCGTTAGGGCAAGACCCTCCTAGGATGCTGGAGATGTCCTCTCGGTGAAGACCGCGAATCCAGGGCCTGGTAAAGCACCTGGGATGGCATGGCCGCTATGTGTTTAGCCTGTTGGCTTCTTTGTTATATGTTGTTGATAGATATGCATATGTTATCTATTTTGTGTTAAGTTTTCTTGCTGGGCTTCGGCTCACGGGTGCTCAATGGTGCAGGTAAGGGCAAGGGAAAGGTCGACCAACCATGAGTATGGAGAGCGTGGAGCGACGGGTACATGTTTAGCCTGCCTAGCCGCCACGGCTAGGGTTGTTTTGGGATGATGTAATGTATTTGGTTGATTTGTTACTTAGGTTGACCTTAAATGTATTTTGATATGTAAAGTATTTTCTTAACAGTATTTTGGGATCCCAAATGTATAACTCATTACGTTTTCAATGAATGGCCACATTTTTATATCAAATTCCTTTAAACGACTTTTATTACAGTTTAGCTATACTTTTAACCTAAAACCTCGATTAGAGAGCTAATGGCATATTTTTTTTTAACTCACTTAGTAACGACTCTAAGGAAGTAGGGCGTTACAACTTGGTATCAAAGCGAGCCAAGGTTTATGGTTCCTGGAGATTGACCGAACATGTACGCTCACTGCCAGTGACAAGCTCGACTCAGGCTTGGTTGGTAATTATTGAATTATATGCTTAATTGTTTGTTAAAGTGCTCTGTTTGCCTGAATATTTTATATAGACCATGATGAATGAGTTGATATATGCAGGATGTTAGGGCATGGCTCCCTTGATTGTTGTATGCTATTTGTGATATGTGAATTTGCTGGTTGTGATTGGTTGATGAGTTTGGGAGGTGGTTTTGGATGTTTTTATCATGCCTGATATGCGGCGTCATTGATTGCAGGCATATTGTGATAATGCCTCGGTAATCAATCAGACTCCGCAGCATTAGGGCCGAGGATGACAACCAGGTCAGGACCCTCTACTTGCCCCACTGAATTGGCAACAGTTATTTTCTGAGATGGAAGCTAGACTTTACCGAATAGAAGAAGAGTTTTGATAGTTGAGGAAACATGCCCCTCCTCAGGGAATTGGGTTGCAAGTTCCACAGGTTGTAGAACAAGTGCCAGCCCAGCCTGCTGTGGAGAATAGATGGGAACCTTTGTATGAGAGGTTCAAGAAGCAGCATCGTCCCACCTTCAAGGGTGGACTAGACCCACTACGGGCAGAGAAGTGGATGAACATGATTTCTTCCATCCTGGATTTCATGAGGGTGGAAGGGAATGAGATAGTAGCTTGTGTCAGCTACATGTTGAGAGAAGACGCTCGCATCTGGTGGGATGTTGTGTCGCAAAGAAGGAATGTTACAGCTATGACTTGGAAAGAGTTCAAAAACATTTTTAATGAGAAGTATTATAGTGTCGCAGTCCGAGCTACGAAGGTTGATGAGTTTACCAACCTAACTCAGAATCGAATGACGGTTGCTGAGTATGCTCTGAAGTTCGCTCCACATTTGGTGCCGACTGACATGGCACGAAGAGATTGGTTTGTGCGGGGATTGAATGTTATGATCACCTATGATTTCAAGATAACTTTTTTCTGGGGACTACCACTTATGCACAGGTAATGGACAAGGCCCTTACAGCTGAGGGGGTCGAGGATCAGATATGGAGAGAGGGCGCTGCTAGGTGCGATGCTCAGAGGACGATGCCTCCTTTCACTGGATCTAATCAGGGTAATGGCCCCCGTGAGTAGAAGAGAAAGGCCCCAGGCTCTTTTGTTCTCCCTAGCTTGGATAGGAGGGCAAGGGTGCTTTCAGGGGTCGTCAGGGCAGTGGAGACAACTAAAGGAATTTTCCAGTGTGCCCTTGGTGCAGACGATGACATCAGAGAGAGTGCAGGATCAAGGCCTGCTTTACTTGTGGGAGTATTAATCACTTGAGGAAGGATTGCCCACAAGATAGAAAGGAAGAGTTGAAATAGAGTGACAGTCTCACTCCTGCCAGAGTATTACCTTGACCCAGACTGAGGCTGATGCTAACCCCTCGGTTGTGACAAGTCAGATTTCTAGTGCTGGTTCTTCTTTTACTGCATTGATTGATTCGGGGGCTACTCATTCATTTGTTTATGCTAGAGTGATAGATCAACTGTGTAGACCTAGTGATTTGTATGCTATGGGATTTCAGACTTTGTTGCCGACTGAGGAACTAGTAGTCTCTAGGAGATGGGTTAGTGCATTGTCAGTAAAGATAAACAGTAGGAAGTTATCTGTGGATCTGATTGAGCTAGTAATGGATGACTTTGATATGATCCTAGGGATGGATTGGTTATCTAAGTATGGGGCAACGTTGACTGCAAGCACAAAATGGTGACCTTTGAACCAAACGGAGAGGTACATTTTGTATTCGTGGGGACAGTGAGTGGTCTGCGAGTACCTATGATTTCAGCATTGAAGGCTAGAAAGCTAATGTAGGAAGGTTGCATAGGATTCCCAGTAAACATTGTGGATATCTCTAGAGTTGTGTCGGTTGGGCCGAGTGAGACCAGACTGGTATGTGAGTTTCTAGATTTGTTCCTTGCAGACTTTCCAGGGTTTCCACCGCACTGGGAGATTGAGTTCGTTGTAGAATTGGTGCCAGGGGCGGAGCCAGTATCTAGGACACCTTATAGAATGGCTCCGATAGAGTTGAAGGAACTGAAGATTCAGTTGCAAGAGTTATTGGATTTGGGATTCATTAGACTGAGTTTTTCGCCATGGGGTGCTCCAGTGTTGTTTGTCAAGAAGAAGGATGGATCCTTAAGGATGTGTATTGACTACAGAGAGGTGAACAAGTTAACCATTAAGATTCAGTACCCACTGCCTAGGATCGACGACTTGTTTGACCAGCTACAAGGGAAGACAGTGTTCTCTAAGATTGACCTTCGGTCAGGCTACCATTAGTTAAGGATTACAGAGGAGGACATACCAAAGACCGCTTTTCGTACGAGGTATGGACACTATGAATTCCTTGTTATGTCCTTTGGATTAACCAACGCCCCATCAGCCTTCATGGATTTGATTAATAAGGTCTTCAAGGACTATTAGGACAAGTTTGTGATTGTGTTCATTGATGACATACTGGTGTACTCTCAGTCAGAGATAGAGCACGGGCATCATTTACACCTGGTGTTACAATGGTTGAGAGAGCATAGGTTGTATGCTAAGTTCAGCAAGTGTGAGTTTTGGCTACCGTAAGTAACAATTCTGGGTCATATTGTCAGTAAAGAGGGGATACTGGTTGACCCAAGTAAGAATGAGGCAGTGAGAGATTGGCCTAGGCCAAGCAGTGTATCGGAAGTTAGGAGCTTTTTGGGATTGGCAGGGTACTATCGGTTGTTCGTCGAGGGATTCTCCAAAATAGCTACACCATTGACAGAGTTGACGCGTAATAAGACTAAGTATGTATGGACAGACAAGTTTGAGAACAGTTTCAAGGAATTGAAGCAGTGACTGATCACCGCTCCAGTATTGAGTCTGCTGTCACACAATGAGAAGTTTGAAATCTATTGTGATGTTTCCAGCCAGGGTTTGGGATGTGTACTGATGCAAGCTAGAAAGGCAATAGCCTACGCGTCGAGATAGTTGAAGGAATACGAGAAAAGGTACCCCACATATGATCTAGAATTGGCGGCAGTGGCATTTGCACTTAAGGTTTGGAGACATTATTTATATGGCGAAAAGTGTGAAATATACACCGACCATAAGAGTTTGAAGTACTTCTTTACTCAGAAGGATTTGAATATGCGCCAGAGACGTTAGCTAGAATTGGTAAAGGATTACAATTGTGAATTCTATATCATCCTGGGAAGGCCAATGTAGTGGTCGACACGCTGAGTCAGAAGGGCCCTGGACAGTTGTTTAGTTCGAGGCAAATATCTAATAAGTTAGCTGAAGATATGACCACAACAAGTATAGAGTTGGTGGTTGGTCAGTTAGCCAACATCACTCTTCTGTCTACGCTCCTTGAGCGGATAAGGGAGGCACAAGGGGAGGATCCCGAGTTGATAGAGCATAAAGAGAGCGTCTTATTCGGAGCGGCTAAGGACTTCTCTATTTCAGAGATGGGACTACTAAGGTACAAGGGTCCGATTTGCATTCTGATGGATTCAGGTATTCGACGAGAGATACTGGATGAGTCTCATACCATTTCCTATTCTTTACATCCAGATACGACGAAGATGTACCAAGATTTGAGAACTCGGTATTGGTGGTCGGGGATGAGGAGGGGTGTGGTAAATTATGTGGCCAAGTGTTTGAATTGTTAGCAGGTAAAGGCTGAACATCAAAGGCCAGTAGGGTTGTTGCAGCCTCTAGGGATTCCAAAGTGGAAATGGGAGGATATCACCATGGACTTCGTGGTTGGATTACAGAAGACCGTGGGACAACATGATTCCGTGTGGGTGATCGTGGATAGGTATACCAAATTCGCCCAGTTTTTGCCTGTGAGGACGACTTATATTGTGGAGCAGTATGCTGAATTTTTTGTGAAGGAAATCGTGCAACTACATGGGGCTCTGAGGTCGATAGTATCCAAAAGGGACCCCACCTTCACCTCCAAGTTTTGGGAGAGCCTGCAGAAGGCTATGGGCACACTATAGCGGTTTAGTACTGCTTATCATCCTCAGACGGATGGGCAGTCCGAGAGGATGATTCAGATACTGGAGGATATGTTATGAGCCTGTATGCTAGATTTTGGGGGATCTTGGAGTAAGTATCTCCCTTTGATTGAGTTTTCGTACAATAACAGTTATCAGGCAACCATCGGAGTGGCTCCGTATGAGATGTTATATGGAAGGAAGTGTAGATCACCCATCCATTGGCATGAGACAAGTGAGAGGAGATATCTAGGTCCTGAGGTTAGTCAAAGGACCAATGAGGCAATTGAAAGGATTAGAGCTCGAATGCTCACCTCCCAGAGTCGACAGAAGAGTTACTCAGACTTGAGACGCAGGAGCGCAGAGTTTCAAGTCGATGACCAGGTGTTTTTCAGAGTTTCTCCCTTGAGAGGGGTGAAACGGTTTGGTGTGCGGGGCAAGTTGAGCCCTAGGTTTGTTGGCCCCTTTGAGATTCTGGAATGGGTTAGAGAGGTAGCTTACAGATTGGCAATGCCTCCAGCTCTATCAGGGGTTCACAACGTGTTTCATGTTTCATGCTCCGGAAGTATGTATCAGATTCTACGCACGTGCTGAGTTATGAGAACTTGAAGCTGGATTAGGATTTATTGTATGAAGAGAGGTTGGTTCAAATTCTCAATCGAAAGGATAAAGTCTTGCGGAGCAAGACCATCTCCTTAGTAAAATTGTTGTGGAGGAACATTAAAGTGGAAGAGGCGACTTGGGAACTTGAGATGGATATGCGGGATCGGTATCCCGAGTTGTTCAGGTAATTTCGAGGACGAAATTTCTGTAAGGAGGGGATAGTTGTAGCGTCCCAAATTCTCTAATAAGGATTAGGGCCTTGATTAGCATGCCTGGAGGGAAATAATTGATTTAACATTAATAAATGAATTTGATGATTATGTGATTAGAAATTCATGTTTAGGTGAATTAAATATGCATGTGGGTCCCATTTGGAAATTAGGGGCATATTTGTAATTTTAGCCCGTTGAGGGCATAAATGCAATATTTGTGTATATTGTGAGTGATACCACGAGTGAGTGGTGATATATTTATGATGCACAATTGAGACGGTCCTAAGGAGCAATTTAGTTAGAAAGTCACAACGGGGTCGAATACCAGACTCGGGAGGAGCCTAGGGGTATTTTGGGAACGTAATATGTGTTCGGGATTTATCGAGTAACGGGTAGTAATTTAGTAATTATTTGGACATGTTAGGATTAAACGGGGATTTATAGGAACACTCAAGGAATTAGCGGGATTCGGCAAATGACAGAATTGCTCTTGGTGGCACTTGAGAATTAAGATTGACTTAAGGAGCAATTTAGAATTTTTGACTAAGACTGAATATACACCTAGATAGCTTGAGAAACCACTAGAACTAAGTGAAGAATACGGCAGAAGCTCTCAAGTCTCTCTCTCTCTCTCAAAGTCGGTTCTCTCTCCCTCTCTTTGGTGTTTGAAAATTTTGGAGAAATCAAGCCTAGGAATTTGAAGTTAGAGGTTTGCTGAGCTTGGGGAAAATTGAAGTTTGTGGCAACTGGAATTTAGCTCAAGCTTAAGTTAACTCAGAGGTAAGGGATTGAAGCATGTTTTTATTTAAACTTTCTCTGTTTTGTTAGAGTTTTGGAATTGGAACTTGGGTGATTGAATTTAGGCAATGACGAGGCTTTCTGTTGGATTTCTGGATGTTAAAACTAGTTATGTTGTTGGGATATAAATCCTAGGCGGAATTCTAGGATTAAGGCTTGGAATTAGTAAGTTTTAGGGAGGTTAGCCCGTGAAAATGCATGGGAAATCTGGCTTTGGAGGCTCAAGCTGCGGCCCTATTTTTCAGGCGCCGCAGCCCGTGTGTGTCGAAGAGGCTGGAAAGCCTCTGTCTGCCTAGGCACGTAGCGGCGCAAGGTATAGCGCGCCGCGACTCGTGTCCCTTAGCAGAGAGGCATTTTTCCTCTGACTTGAGCACGCTACAGTCCTTAGTGGGCTGGGCTGCGACTCAAATGCAAGATATTGGCTATTTGAAGGTTTTTAGCTTGGGAACCCAAATGTTAAGACTCGGGAAGGATTTTACCACCCGGTTTGGTAGATTCAAGGTCACGGAGGCTAGAATTATATTCCGAAATTATTTATTGGATTAGAACTTGATGGATGGCTATTATGAATATGTTGTAACTAGGTTTTCAACGAGGCTCTGGTTAGAGGACTGTGCTCGGGATTACGGTGCTGAGGAAGCTTGGGACAAAGGTAAGAAAATTATTGTACCCGTATAGCAAGGTGTGGCCCTATTATTTGTATTGCAGGGCATGGCCCTATTGATTGAATTGCAGGTCATAGTCATATTTTTTATGTTTAGTATAGGTTTAAATATATGTTGATATTATGCTATGTAATGCATATTTGTGAGTGAACGACGACGTCTGGGAATGGAAGGCCGAGAATGGCCGGAAGCCGAGTACGGCAAGGGGTCGGGAACGGCGTTGAGCACGCGGAGTGCAAGCTGTTAGGGCGAGACCCTTCTAGGATGCTGGAGACATCCTCTAGGTGAAGACTGTGAATCCAAGGCCTGGTAAAGCACTTGGGACGGCATGGCCGCTATGTGTTTAGCCTGTTGGCTGCTTTGTTATATGTTGTTGATAGATATGCATATGTTATCTATTTTGTGTTGAGTTTTCTTGCTAAGCTTTGGCTCACAGGTGCTCTATGGTGCAGGTAAGGGCAAGAGAAAGGTTGACCAACCATGAGTATGGAGAGCGTGGAGCGACGGGTACATGTTCGGCCTGCCTGGCCGCCACGGCCAGGGTTGTTTTGGGATGATGTAATGTATTTGGTTGATTTGTCACTTAGGTTGACCTTAAATGTATTTTAAGATGTAAAGTATTTTCTGGACAGTATTTTGGGATCCCAAATGTATAACTCTTTATGTTTTCAATGAATAACCACATTTTTATATCAAATGCCTTTAAACGACTTTTATTACAGTTTAACTACACTTTTAACCTAAAACCTCAATTAGAGAGCTAATGGCATATTTTTTTAACTCATTTAGTAACGGTTTTTTGAATGCATGTTGCTTGAATCCATAAATAGATGATTGTTTTAAGTGGCCTCTCGGCATGGGTAACCTGTTTAACCTCTGATATTGTAAAAAAACTAAATTTTAATGTCCCATTTTTGTTGATTTAGGTTTGGTGTTCTTGAAGAACACCAAGAACAGCTCTTGAGAAATTTTTGGGAAAACCCTTCACGTTCTTAGTTTTCTTTGCTTTTTATCTAATATGCGGCGGTTCGATACACCGTACTGTGTTTATTCTAGGCTGGTCGGTATAGTCTATGACATCCATACCGACCAGTACTGTTCGATGCTCTTGCCTCATCGTTCCCCTTTTTCTTGTGTGCGCAGACTATTCGGGGGAGGTGATCATCGAACGCCACCAGTGAGAAATATTTCAAAAAAATGGCTCGTACGACTAGGGGCGCTAATGGCGAGGATCCCCATGTAGCACGGCATGCTACCGCCGGAGACACCTAGGAGGCTTCATCTCTCGAACAAGAGACCAGTAGTTCGGTGCAAGAAGAAGAGCCTGAAATCGAGTACGCTTCAAAAATCTATACTGAGGCGTTCCTTAACCCTTCAGCTGAGAAGGAGGAAGGCCCTTTATATGTGGCCCCAGCGAGTACCATTTTGGACAAGCAAATCCAAAATGTAATAGATCAATTTAAGCTTAAGGATGTGTCCATTGTCAAATCCACTACCTCATAGACTATCGATAACCCCGAGGCCAAATTTTGCGCTTGGAGTAGGTTCCATATGACTGCTGTGGCCACTCTTCCTCTCAAACCATACTTTCAGAGTGTGGCAAATTATTTTGGGATTTGCCCTGCTCAAATCAATCCCAAGGGCATTAGGTTTCTCTCCACCATTTATGTGTTGTATAGATCCTTAAGTTGGCCAGTACCATCCACTCATGAAATCAACTACCTTTTTTACCTCAAATCCAATTCCCAACAAGGCCGCTCGGGATACTTCTACTTTAGTCACCGGGATTCTAATGTATACCAGGTCAATACTGAAGGCATCTCCAAAGTTGGGGAGTATGCCAACCAGTATTTCGTTACAGAAAACATTGCCACCACCTATCTGTCCTTCCGGCACAATGGCCCATTCAGTTGTCCGGCTCCTACCTTGGAGATGGCCAAGCGGGCCCATAAGTTGGCTGCTATGAACCCCGATCTCAAAGACTTGGTGGCTTTGATCACCGCAGAGAAATTAACCTATGCTCAGCTTTATGCTAGCCCCAAGGCACAAGCCAAGGGTGCTACCCCCACCAGGCAGTTGCCCAGGAAGCCCTTGCCTAGCACTAAGTCACCCAGTTCACCACCACCCAGTAAAAAATAAACCGGACTGTCTATCCCCCCATCCAGACCTTGCGTAGCCCACCGAACAAGGAGTTCTGCTGGAGTCGTTATTAGGGAGCCTATCGAGTATAGCGCTTCCAAAACTGGCTGCTCCCCTGCCTAGAAAAGGGAAGCAGGTCGAAGTAGAGCACATAGATTCAGACTCATCAGACAGTGATGGGAACTTCCTGCTCAGGGCGGCCAACTACTCGGGGGTACTAAAGAGGGTGATTTAACTCTTTTCTCATAACTTGCTTTTACTTTTGCTTAATTATGATTTTTTTTTCTTGTTCGGACCCTGCCCGACACCTTTTCTAATCCTTTGCTTTTATTCTCCAGATATGTCGTTCGTCTTTTATAAGAAATTTTCCCAGAAGCACACTAGCGGTCCAAGCAGCGAGGCTCCCTCAACCAAGAGCCAGAAACTTGACCCACTTGCCAAAGCCACCGAGTAGGTTGAGAAGACTCTTGAAAAGACTCATTCTAGGAAAAAGGCACATACTCCGTCGCGTAAATTTGGCAAGAGAAAAGGACTCCATGCAGAGGAGGTTATCCATACGACCCCTACACAAGAGCCCGTCGCCCCGAACAGAGCCCAAGAAGGCATTGTTGAGGACCTTACCGAGGAGGTCCACGGGCCCTTGAAAAAGTCCACGGTCATCCATCAAGGCCACATCAAAAGGGCGTCCTCCTCTCAAGCTGAATTTATGGATACCTTAGGTACCAAATCTGTAACGCCCTGGATAGCCAAGACTGTTACACTGTGTGTTTATAAAGTGCCAAACTTGCTAACCAAGTCATTAGTATAAATTCGTGTTACTGAAACTGTAAAGGAACTAGGGTTAAAAGCGTTTTGGTCTCAAAAGTCACGTTTTCATTAGGAAACATTGTTTATTTACACGGGATCCCAAAAATATCAGTTTAAAGGCCATTTACAAAAGTTACAAGGTTCAAATACATTAACTAGCCATACTAAGGCAAAACGAGCAGTTAGGTAATCCCTGTCCTGACTCACTCCTCGACCATGGTGATCGAACAGCTGGCTATGTACATTTCACCTCGGAGCTCTCCACCTCAGGCTTGGTCCAGCTTGCCCTTGCCTTTACCTGCACCACGTAGCACCCGTGAGCCAAGGCCCAGCAAGAAAACACAACAACAACAGAGCATGAACAGTTAACAGACAAATCAATAACTCACACTGCATCTCATAAACTCATATATATCATCAGTCAGTATAATCAGGTATTCCACATACTAGGCATTTCAGTTCATAATATACATAATTCACAAACGATAACTAGGGCTAGCGCCCTCAGGCTGCTCCCTCTGTTATCCCGTTGTTCCTGGCTCCCAGTGGCCAATTCGCGTCCTGTGCGCTAAAATCATGTACGGTACTCTTAGACCGCTCTCACATGTCCCATGGCGTGATACCAACGTTGACACGATATAACTTTCAGGAGCACTTAGTCCCATCACCATCTCACAATTGGGTGCAGTTTTCTTACCTTTCAATTCACTAGTTTCCAATGCCATGAAGCCGCGAGCACAGTCCTCTACCCCGAGCCTCTCCAAAGTCCTAATCACAACACAAATGAAACATCCTTTGTCACTAATCAATCCATGGCTACCTCCCTGGAACCAATCCCACACTCTCGGAACCCCCAAAACCCTAAAAAAATACACCGAAGACATCCCCCGAACCCCCGGAGCAAAGGCCCAAAATTGCAAAAATTCATGTCCTCAAATTGGCCTTGAGCCGCGGCGCAGCCCTGATGCGCCGCGGCGCCCAGCGAGTCAGAGGCCCATTTTCGCCCAGAAGCAACCTTGTGCCACGGCGCTCCTTCGCGAGCCCAGAATTCTGGGTTTTCTTTCGCGTTTTTCCCGAACCCAACTCACTCCAAATCACCCCAAACTCCTTCCTAAGTCCCAAAACCAACTCTAAATCCCTAATAGACCACACAACAACCTAGAAACAACATGCTTAAGCTCATTCACACAATTATTTCCAAGATTCACTCTTAAATTCCATGCTTTAGTAACCCAACCCAGAAAGTTAAAAACAACTTGAACCCAAACCCAAACCTTACTCTAAATTCCCTAATCCATAACAGAGATAAATTTCACAACCACACAGAATTTTTACCTTGAGTGGTGAGTCCAACCTCTAGCTTCAAACCTTCTTCCCCTTTGATTACCCAATTCTGAGTTCATACAAAACCAACCACCAACTTGTTTCAATTCACACTTATCAACCAAAAATCAGACTTGAAACATAAATATTCCATAGCTAAAATCTTACCTCTGAGAATTCTTGGTCTAAGCTTGCTTGACAACTTCAATCACCCCTTAATTCTCCTCCCAAGAGCAAAATTCAGCTTCCCTCTTCCCTCTTAATTTTGCTCTTCCTCTAGGTCTCCAATATTCAGCATAAAACCCATCTCTCAAAGTGTTGTACGTATTGTATTTCCTTCAGCTCATACTCATCTATTTACTACCAAAAGACCATTTTATCCCTCTAACAATATCCCTTTCTAACTAGACCTCAAGGGCTTACTTGTCCTTTCACTAGCTTACAATTCTACCACCTCTCCAACAAAACTTGTTACTCTCTATGGTTACTGTTGACGGTAAGAACTCGTCAACGATTGATGGTTAGAAATCTTCAATCTCTATACTATAAGAAGCTATGAATTAGATAGAAAGAACTCTAAACAACAGGAGAAAACTCAGGCAAGCATGAGAACCAGAAGCATATATTTCATAAGTCTCGTTTTTACATTCAGTTTTCCAACCCCTTAGCCTGAGGGGTTGGAGCCTATTTATAGGGGAGGCTCTATTGGCCCAGGATACAAACAAGTCCTAGACCACTGGGACGTACACAGGTATTCTGATAGTGTAGTGGCCCAGGGCGTAGTGGTGTCTACCCTGATGGTGTCAGAGTCGTGGCCTAGGAAAAAGTACTGTCGGCTCTGGCGTATGGTCGGGGGTGTCCAAGTGGTACCACTACTCTTCGTACAGGTCCGTACTGCCACTACTCCTCAGACGCAGATCATAGGGTCGTGCCTCTGTTCTCTCCACAACCGTACACCCCGTGTCAGCGCACGTGTTCCGTACTCGGTTGTCCTCATCAATTCCCGTTCAATGCTCCATGTTCGTTTTGCATATAAGCAAGGTTCTCCCAAGTGATCTCGTGCCTATGCCAAGGAGGCTTCAACCCATGCATGTCCTGAGAAGTCAAGGCGCCAGAGGCCAGGGCCGGCTTATGCGGGTCACATGGACACGAGACTCGCAGTATGGACGCCGTGGCAAGGCCACACCCTCGCGTAGCGAGGTTGGCCCTTTTCCCTCAGGCGTAGGCATGGCTCAGGACACGGGCGTCATAACAAGGCAGCACCCTCGCATAGCGAGGCTGCCTTTCCTTCCCCCGGGTGCAGCGTCGCGAGGCTAGGGGCATGGATGCCACCATGAAGCCTCACCCTCGCATAACGAGGGTGCCTCGTGTAGCGAGGCTGACCTTCTTCTCCCGAGTGTAGACGAGGCTTGATGCCTGCTGGAATGGGGCGCACGCGGATGGCCAGCTGGGGACCCTCGCATAGCGAGGGTGAAGTTTCGATTGGCAAGTGGCCGAAGTCCCTCGCCTAGTGAGGGTGACTCTCTTACCCCAACTCCCTCACCATCATGTGATGCCCTTTCAGGATGTCTCGTAGCATAGAGCTTCACTTGTGAATAGAATTCACAAGGAAAAAATTCCACATTTACACTTCCCCCCGAGTCTATAAGTGCACTTTTAAGTGTGTTTGTAGACTCTCTCCACTTCTCTTGCTTGACATGCACGACCAATCTTGGGGGATTTTTCCTTGGCAATTTTTCCAACGCCTCTTGAAGAAGCATGAGGTGAGGCTTGGGGTTGTGTTTCTTTTTTTAGTGTCCAAAGAAACACAAAAGTCACCCAACACTTGAGGGAATCCATGAGAGATCCTAAGATTGCATAAGGACCAATCATCCTCCATCGCGGATCCCAAGGTTACCCATACTCTTGATCTCCACCATTTATAGGGAAATAGATCCAAGGGCTAGGGAGCATTGACTTTCCCTATAAATACTCCAAGGCTTGAAACCACTTCTCTACACAAAAACTTGCTTAGCCTAGTGGTATTCCCTCTAAGCCTCTTCCAAGAGCTCCAAGGTTCTATTCTCAATAGAAGCATTTTTGAGGTATCCCTTCTTTTATTTCCATTCTCCTTTCTTTCTCTTCTTTTTTTCTTTTTGTTTTAATTTTTTTTTCTTTTTAGCTTCGTGGTGAAGCTGGGCATTACCTCGCTCCTACGATCTTGCTCCTGCTCCTTTGTAAGTCTGTCCTTGCGTCCCCTCAGTTTCGTATCCCCACAGGTATGCCTCCTTCATCTCTTCTCCCTTTCGTTTTGCATTGATTATACGAGAGTAAGATTGATGGTTGCATGACATTCAACCTTCAGAGTTTAGCATTTTCTTCGCATAGCCTTTCCAGTACCCATACACCGGCCCTTTTCTTATACCCTCACACTCGTGTTGTAGATATTGAGTCGCCCTTATGCGTACACGCCCTCGAGTCTTAGCTTGTCCATGGCGTCTAGGCGATGTCCCGAAGGTCCGTCTAATGTTGAATTTATTGAGTTGTCCTCCTCCGACTCGGAGGTCGACGCATGTAAACCTTCTAACTGCGGGGGTGTGCGGGCGCTCTACCTCAGGAGACTATCTTACCTTAGACATAAGGCGTACTGTCTAGAGAGGGAGCTAGAATCCCATCCCGGGGACGCGGGTTCTGATCTCTTCTCCCGGCAAGCGACATACAATTCCCAGTTACAATCCACCCTCCAGGATTGCCTTTCCGAAATTGCTTGCCTAGAAGAAAACTTGCCCCCCGAGCCCTTTTCCTTCTGTCGTGACGAGTTTCCCGATTACGTGGATTCCTGCTTTGAAGGAGGTAGACATGAATTGGTTGAGTCGGAGTTCCTTTCCATGGCGCCGCCCGTGTTCCCTCTCCTATCCCCTGTCTTGCGCCCTAGGGTCAAGCAAAGAGCTGGTAGACATAGGACATGTGGGGGATCTTCTAGGACCCTAAGAAAGTCGGTTGCTCATAAATTGCCTTACTTTGTCCAGGTACCCGAGATGCCGAAGAGAGTTTTGGACACTTCTGATGAAGTTGGAAGGTCTACCGTTACCCTGAAGAAATTGGGCAACATGCTGAAAGCCCATAAGTTACCCCTGAACCTCAAGTTTGTTATACCAGAGCGCAAGGAACGTGCGTCTGCACCGCAAAAGGGATTCGTGGCGTTTAGCGATGCCATAATCCGATCTGGTGGAGCTCTGCCACTCCACTCTTTCTTCATCAAAGTGCTGGACTACTTTGAATTGGCACCACTACAATTGTCCCCCAACTCCTGGGTGATGCTCAGCTGTTTGTATGTGTTGTACCATCAGGTGTACTCTAGGGGGCCTTCCACAAGTGAGGTTCATTACTTCTTCACCCTGAGGGAGAATACATCAGCCCCCGGGTTCTACCAGCTCCAGAAAGCCGCGACCCTTAAAGGGAGTTCCCTCTTGGAGGGATCTATTTCCAATAGGGGGGCTTGGAAGTCAGACTACTTCTATACTTATAGTGGGCAGACCCGATACTCTAACTTCAATGCCCCACGTAAGGCTATCCTCACTTTGATCCCATATACTAGAAATTTCTCTTATTACTCGACCTCTTTTTTTATAGTTCTTGTAACTGTGGTAATTTCCTTTCGTTCGATGGAAGGTCTCTTAGGGGTCGTCGGTCCTAATCTGAAACGGGCAGCTCATGACCGGGTAATACAAATCCTGGCTATGCCGAAGGAACGCAAACAAGCCAGCTCCCTTTTCACGGAAAGCAATCTCCACTTATGTGGGCTGCTAACCCCGGACCAAAAAGTTACCTTATGCTCCATTTCCCCTGAATCTGAGGATCCACGCCCCGCGTCACCCGACTCTGTTGATTTACCCCCAGCGGCACCCGTACTTGAGAGTCCGTGGGTATATGGTCACGATGAAAGGAATTATGATGAAGCAGCCGATAGGGATTACGTCTACTCCCCGGGTGACCATATGGATGTTGAGGAGACCGTGGTGTCTGAGAACTACTCCTGCTTGTACTCTGTTGCTGGCAGGGCTAAGGGTGTAGCCGATGACGGTCATACTGGCGGTGCTACCTCTCGGATGTCGCCGTTAACGCCTGGCGGTGAGTTTGCCTTTGACGCCCCTGCCCCTTGCCCCCCTATGCCTAGGAGGAATTTTGTCATTCCCTCTTTTGATGGGGTTCCTTCACCCCCGAGGGGGCATTCCAGGTGGGCATCCACAGGCGTCTCTTTACCCCAGGAGACGACCCCACACTCTTCTGCTCCTCGCACTACTGTGGACGGGTCAGGGCCTTCTCGGTCCCCATCCTTGCCAAAACGGGCCTCGACAAGCACTCGCGCCTCCCCCGGCTCAGCTCATGTTTCTATTCCCGAAGATCATGCCCTGGCGAGCCAATATGGGGAAGCCATGAGCCATCACTTGGGAAACTTTCCCGAGGGTGAATGGGGGACGCTGCACGATGTTCCCGAGGCTGAGCTAGAGAATGCCTATATGCGAGCCTCCTTACAGGTAACTGTCGCGATACTTGGTTTATTAATTTATGATAGCCACATAAATACCTTTTATATTACTTCTGGTGTATCATCTGACCCCTAAGGCTTTGTTTCATATCTTCGTCCTTACTCAGGCCTCTATTTTGAACCATCGGCTGTTTGCCTCCCACTCTTCATCGGCTCAACGGTTGCAACACGAGCTTGAGGAGGCGCTGAGGAACCTATCGGTGGCCCAGACTGCGAAGGATGCCTTGTCCAGCAAACTGGCCGAGATGGTATGCCAGAGGGATACCGCCTTGGCCCGGGCTGCCTCAACCTCTCAGAGCAACATTCAGTTGGAGGCTACCATCCAAACTCTGAACGGGAGGATTGCTGTGCTTGAGGCTGAGCTTGTGAACGTGGAGGATCGCATAATCGGGAAAACGTTGCATGCTGTTTGGAGGACTAACCCCACCATTGACCTATCTCCTTTCGGGGACCATGCCGTCGAGAAGATTTCTGAGTGGAAAGATCACGGTGGAGATTCGTAGATCCCCTTGTACTCTGTCTATGTATGCTTTTGTTATGTAATCCCTTGTACCATTTCTTCTCTTTTTTTTTTTTGTCAAACTTAAGGGGCTCTGATGAGTCCCTCTTATCACTGTTTTTCGTGGATTACATTTTTTTTTTATTTGATGGAGATAACCTTTCTGGTGCACCTTGGTTATACTTGTAAGGACACTTTAACCCGTTGGGCTGTTGGGGTCCTTTTATATTCTTTGCGCGCGCTTGTTACTTTTTGCGAGAAGCATCCTTCTCGTCCTTATACATAGTACTATTTTTTTCCAAGGGTCCCTAGTAAGACCCTTTTTGGGCTAGCCGGCTTAATGGCCGATCTAGACTTATTGGGTGATTCCCTCCTTACAGCCTCACCTCTTGGGGTGTCGGCCTTTCGTCGGAGGTCATCCTTTTGAACCAATCCCTCGATATTCATAAGGGTAGCTAATCCTTGTGAATATAAGAGACAATTTTTTTTTGTTTACTTTTGTCGTCCTGCCCCCCAAGTACCTGGTGAGATTTATCTCGGCGGGGACTTTAGTTAATATTCGCATAAAGAAATAAGTTACACACGAAGTGGAAGACAGTTTCATTCATGGTAGTCGGATTACAACGATATATAAATAGGGAAAAGGCTTACATCTACTTGGGAGGTTATCTAGGTAACCTCTTTGATTCTTATCTACTAAAATAGCATAACCTGCAACAAACTAAGCATAGCTACTACTTGTACCAGGCGTGGGAGTCTCATTGTTAGTCTTACCTGGTTGGGCCTTTCGTGATTCTGGGGTCTTGTCCCTGTGGGTCTGTACCTCCGTGCATCACCATCGCTGTTGGTTCTGATGGCTTCTCTGACTTGTGAAGGGAGGTGTTATAACACTCCCTCGCCTCTCTTTGTTCTCCCTTCATACTCGCTACCCCACCAGGAGTTGGGAACTTGACGGTGAGGTGGTATATTGAAGTGATTGCTTTCAATTCTCTTAGGGATGGTCTCCCCAATACCGCATTGAAAGCAGAGGCGCAATCTACTACGATGAAGTTTGCTATGATCGTGGTTTGTCGGGGTTGTTCACCCATAGTGAGTGCTAATTCGATCACCCCTAAAGGTTGTATCGAGTCCCCTGCGAACCCGTATAGGGAGGATTGACAAGGCTTCAAGTGCCTGATGCCCAAACCCATCTTTTCCAGGGCGGGGCGATATAAGATGTCCACAGAACTTCCATTGTCTACGAGGACTCGATGCACCCGCCGGTTGACCAACTGAACTGTCAACACCAGCGGATCATTGTGGGGGAAGTGTACCCCCCGCGCATCCTCCTCAGTGAAAGTGATCGAGTCATTTTCTCCCTTGAAGCTCTTTGGGGGTCGTTGTTCCAAACTCATAACGCAGGGTGGTGGACTTCGCCTGGCTTCTCTAGCATACCGATCTCGTCCTTTCCGGGAATCTCCCCCAAGCCCTGGACCTCCGAAAATAGTTCTCACTTCCCCCTGTATCTCTGGAGCTTCTCTATGCGTCCTAGATAGCACTGGTTCGTCCTCCGTTTTCAGCCTTTCCTTCCTGACATACCGACCTAGGTGCCCCCTGCGGATGAGTTCTTCAATTTCTTCTTTCAGGTGGATACATTCTGCTGTGGTGTAACCAATATCCTTGTGGTATTGGCAGTACCTATTGGGATCCCTCTGGGACCGATCCTTCCTCATTGGTGGGGGCTTCTTGAAGGGAACCCGCTTCTCGTTGGTGATGTAGATATGCTCCCTTGTATCCGTCAGGTCTGTATAGAAAGTATAAGCTGTTTGCCTATGGTCGCTTCCCCGCTTGGGTTTTCTATGTTGATCATCCCTCGATCCTTCGTATGCCCTCTTCTTCTTCGCACCATTCGACCCTTCATTGGTTGGGGGCTGTGCAGGGGACTCGCCCATTCCCGCCTTTAAGTTCGTGTGACCATCCTCTACACGAATATACTTCTGCGCTCTCTCGTAGAAGTCATCTAGATCTGTGACTTCCCTCTTGAGCATATTATCCCACAACTTGCTTCCCGGAAGCACCCCGGCGGTGATGGCCATTTTTAACTCTCTGCGGGTCAGGCTCCCCACTTTGGCCGCTTCCATATTGAACCTATGGATATAGTTTTTTAGGCTCTCATTTTCGCCCTGTTTTACATTGGCTAGGCTAGTTCCTGGCATTGTATAATCACGCACGGCATGATGCTGCTGGAGAAATTCGTCTGAAAATTGTTGCCAAGACCTGACGGACCCCGGTCGAAGTCTCTTAAACCATTTGTATGCGGGCCCTTTCAACGTGACTGCGAAACAGTGGCATCTAGCCCCGCTACTTATCCCCCTCAGCTTCATTAAGTCATTGAATGCGTCTAGATGGTACTTGGGGTCGGTGCTTCCTTCATACGGGGTCATATGAGGCTCCTTGAAGTTGGCTGGGAGTCGAATGGCTTGGATCTCTTTGGTGAAAGGCGATTCATAGTCGAACTCTTCCTCAAGGCTCTGCCCTCCAGACACGGTGACAATCTTACTCCGCAGGCTCTTCATCTCCGTATCGAGGTCTTGCCTCCTCTTCTTCAGGGAGTCCCTCAACATGGATGGGTTGACATCTTCCTTTCCTTTGCCGTCCCGGGGGACAGTAGGAGGGGTGATTCTCTTATTCGCCCTTTTCTTGTTGAGCTCCTCTCGTAGGTCTGAGGGCGTCCTCTTTGAGGTGACCTCGACGTCGTTGCGAGAGCCACCATTGTTCCCTTGCTTTGGCTCCTGGGGTGGCCTCGATGGTCTAGGATGCTCTTGTGGCTTTTTCCTGGGGGTGTTACTGGTGGAGTGTCTGGTTCTTCCGTCGTCTACTGGTACAGTGGTTTCCCGACCCTTCTCTTTCCTCTTGGGCAGGGTCACGTTTGACTTACCTTGCAACAGGCCATTCAGCACCTCCTGCATGTTCTCCAGGGTAGTCTCCAGTCTTTGGTTTTTACGGTGCAGTTCACGAATCTCCTCTTAATAGAAACGAGATTTAGAACTCGAGCTCACGGAATGGACCCGGGGTTGCTTATCGCGTCTGTGCGTTGAGGGGCCCGGGTCTTGCCGGCCGGAGTTCGGTACCTTCGGTGGTTTGGGAGGAGGGAACTCGTTGGCGTTCCCGAGTGGTGCAGTAGTTTTCCTTGGAGGATTCTCACCGGGCGAGATGGCCGGAGACGAGGCCTCCTTGTCGTTCTGGTGAACCTCAGGGTCCCTTGGGGGGTCTACGTCTCGGGGTGGAGGTGGATCCTTCATGGAGGCCTTCAGCTAGACTCCGGTAAGGTGGACCTCCACCTCTCGAGGCTCCTTGAGACGCTTCGAACGTCTCGGCATTTTTCCTTGCCGGAAGTAATGGCAGAACAGTAGCTTGGTGCTTACGTTCCCACAGACGGCGCCAAACTGTTGACGGTAAGAACTCGTCAATGATTGATGGTTAGAAAACTTCAATCTCTATACTATAAGAAGCTATGAATTAGATAGAAAGAACTCTAAACAACAGGAGAAAACTCAGGCAAGCATGAGAACCAGAAGCATATATTTCATAAGTCTCGTTTTTACATTCAGTTTTCCAACCCCTTAGCCTGAGGGGTTGGAGCCTATTTATAGGGGAGGCTCTATTGGCCCAGGATACAAACAAGTCCCAGACCACTGGGACGTACACAGGTATTCTGATAGTGTAGTGGCCCAGGGCGTAGTGGTGTCTACCCTGATGGTGTCAGAGTCGTGGCCTAGGAAAAAGTACTGTCGGCTCTGGCGTATGGTCGGGGGTGTCCAAGTGGTACCACTACTCTTCGTACAGGTCTGTACTGCCACTACTCCTCAGACGCAGATCATAGGGTCGTGCCTCTGTTCTCTCCACAACCGTACACCCCGTGTCAGCGCACGTGTACCGTACTCGGTTGTCCTCATCAATTCCCGTTCAATGCTCCATGTTCGTTTGGCATATAAGCAAGGTTCTCCCAAGTGATCTCGTGCCTATGCCAAGGAGGCTTCAACCCATGCATGTCCTGAGAAGTCAAGGCGCCAGGGGCCAGGGCCAGGGCCAGCTTATGCGGGTCACATGGACACGAGACTCGCAGTATGGACGCCGTGGCAAGGCCACACCCTCGCATAGCGAGGGTACCTCGCGTAGCGAGGTTGGCCCTTTTCCCTCAGGCGTAGGCATGGCTCAGGACACGGGCGTCATAACAAGGCAGCACCTTCGCATAGCCAGGCTGCCTTTCCTTCCCCCGGGTGCAGCGTCGCGAGGCTAGGGGCATGGATGCCACCACGAAGCCTCACCCTCGCATAACGAGGGTGCCTCGTGTAGCGAGGCTGACCTTCTTCTCCCGAGTGTAGACGAGGCTTGATGCCTGCTTGAATGGGGCGCACGCGGATGGCCAGCTGGGGACCCTCGCATAGCGAGGGTGAAGTTTCGATTGGCAAGTGGCCGAAGTCCCTCGCCTAGTGAGGGTGACTCTCTTACCCCAACTCCCTCACCATCATGTGATGCCCTTTCAGGATGTCTCGTAGCATAGAGCTTCACTTGTGAATAGAATTCACAAGGAAAAAATTCCACATTTACAGTTACTAACAGTCACACAAGTTACCAAATCACCAGTTACCATTATCTAGTTTCCTAAGACTGTCTCGGCACGTGCATCACATTGGTATCACCGCACCCACGTGGTACGATTCACATACCATAATTATCACATAACATAATTCACATAGTCATATGACATGCTTAAAATCATAATCATGCATCTTAGTCATAAAAATCACACATAATTCCCATTATGCCCTCCCGGCACACTAATCAAGGCCCTTAAGCCTTATTAGTGAATTTGGTTCGTTACAAAATCCCTGGAGTACAAACTAGTACCGGTCTCCAGGATGTTTCCAGGGTAAGTAATTGACCTGTTTGGTGTTCAACTAATCTTTCTTCTCTATTACTTGCTCTAAATTCCTTCATTTCGTGTTGCAGGGCATGCTAGCTCTCAGCTAACCTCATCACCGTGCTAAGGGGGTGAGAAAGCAGATGGTTGGCTTGGTAAAAGAGTTTGAGGACAAAGCCTCCCAATTTTCTCAGCTGACCAAACAAGTCTGAAATCTTCAATAGACCTTCGAGCTGATTACCAAAGATAATGAGGGGCTCAAGAGTGTCGCCGAGCAGAGGAACCTTGTGTTGGTTTTTATTGATCAAATCAGAGATTATGCGCAGCGGAACAACAAACAAATTGTCTAATTAATCCCATAAGATTTCTAGATCTATTTCTTCACACTCATATATATATTGAATCAAAGACAAGAATAGAAAAATTACCTCAGGTCCTTCCTTGCTGCTATCTTTTCATATGGCTGAATCCTTGAGATCTCACACCAAGATCTTCCAAAATGTTCTCAGGCACACAAAGAACGAGTGTGGGCTCGCTATACAAATAATAGGCAATAACTATTTATCAGATGTTCTCAACACATGAGATCTGATAAAGTTTGGACCTAGGTTTTGTGAAGAACAATGACCTTTGTTTTTGTCACTGTTCTCTTTTCTCTGAGAGAATCCTAGATATTTTTCTATCCCTGAAAAATTACATTCTGTGAAAACTGATATCCAATATTTAATAATATCCAATATATTAAAATATTTGTTATTTTAAACAAATTCAAAATAACTGGTCAGTTATCAGATTTTTGTTTAAATAATAATATTTTAATCATATTAAAATATCTCATTATTTATTTAATATTTAAATAACTAAAATTGTGGAATCAAGAGACTAAGTCCATCTCTTATGCGTGTAGCACAGTGCCTGTGCACTGTGCCACACGTGTACCACATGCCTGTGCAGGCATTTGATTTTTCCTAATTTTTATTATTATTTAAATACCAAAAATCCCACAAATAAATTAATTATATTTTTGTTAAATCAAATAATTAATTAATTACACATAATTAAACAATAATTATGTTTGATACATAGAAAAATATTTTACTTATCACATAAGTCTTTTTTGCCCATTTTTTGTATTTGCCTTTGACAATGATTGTTTGAGCCATTTCGGGGACCATGGACCTATAACATTAAGCTCCAATAAATTGAAACTAAATAATTAAACTCTTTAATTATAATAGTTAATTTATTAATTCTGATATTACTCCACTATAAATTCAGAATTGCACTCTTTATGTTATGATATACTTTTACAGAAATCTTTTTCTTAAGTCGTCCATTGATATAACCATCTTACAATAGTTCAACCCTCTAATTAATTAGTTCATAAATTAGAATGGGAAAATTACCATTTAACCTTTCTAATTTACTTCTTATTCCTTAAGTACCATTAATTCACTAGTGAACAATTAATCTATAATCTAATTATAGATTTGAGCTCAAAATCATTCAGTTCCAGAATTAACCCTTAAGGGAACTAATATACGATCCGTTAGGAAAGATTAGATTCCATATTGTTGATGCATGTTCCCAGCCATCCATGATATTAAATCTCCAAAACAAAAGTCATTAGCATCATTCTTTGAAGAGACCTTAACGAATGAATCAAAAGATTTAATAAACATGAACATGAGTTCATGAACACTCAGGATTTAGGTTGATCTATAAATGATCATCAGTTATGATATGAATTACAAGTCTTTATTGTTAAATGGTTTTTGGATAAAGACTTTAATTCATATCGGTCCTTGTCATATATAATCATATTATATAAAGCACATTTACCGAGATGTCTTACCACATCAATAATCCAAATCTAGATTATTTGTATCATTATGATACTCAGTAAACCGTACTTACAACTCAAATTAAAGAATTCCATAACTTTAATTTGTCGTTGTTGACTATTTTTATTCATTCATGTGATCTTAATTCTCTCATACTAATACAAGATCACATCCTCAATAATGAATATGAAAATTTTCTTATATTTACAAAATTATTTAATAATTTAACAATCTAAATATGACAATAATAATAACCATTGTATTTATTTATTCACAGAAAAAACAAATGTTTTTACATGCTTTTAGGACACACTCCTAACACCTTGACGTTAACCGGTTGGAGTAGAGGATTGAGGAGTTAAAGGAGAAGAATGTTGCTGATGGGAGGGCCGCCCAGGAGGAGAAGGATAAGCTGGCAAAGGTTCGTGAGAAAGAGAAAATTGATAGGGCCAATAATGCTACAACTTTAGAGGATTTCTGGGTTTGCAACAAGGTGGTGGACTTTTGTAACGCCCTAAACCCCAGAGACCGTTACGGTGTGCATTATGAACAGTGTTAAACTCGTTAATCGAGTCATTTGGCCATAATCGTGTAACTAAGTATGATTAGCGGTTTATGGTTAATTTTTTTTTTAAGATATAACGTTTCACTAGAACGTTTACTGTATACATTGGGATCCCAAAAATATAATTTAAAGGTTAATTACAAGAAAATATTTACAACCAGCCGACCTAATCGGCAAAATAGGGTCTAACTGTAACGCCCTGGCTACCCTAGAACAGTTACGGAGAACGGTGAACCGGAAATTTGACCCGCTACCCGAGTCCTTTGGTTAAAAACGTGATCTAAGTGTTATTATCAGGTTAAGGTGTAAAACCAGTAAAAAGGAAAGGGTACTTTTCATTAAGTAAATAAACTGCTCATGAGCCTTTTAAAATGTTTACAAGTAGTTCAAGTTACAAAAGAGTTGCTACAGTTCCAGATATACAAACTCCGCCGGCCTAAGCGGCAAAAATAGGGTAAACCCCTAGTCCCTCTGAGAACTCCTTGACCGTGGCGGTCAAGCGGCCCTGTATGTACATTACATCGCCCAAGCTCTCCACTCAAGGCTGGCCAAGCTTTTCCTTTCCTTTACCTGCACCACAAAGCACCCATGAGCCGAGGCCCAGCAAGAAAACACAATATAGCATGACATAATATCAACAATAATCATAGTTATTCCCTCAGGACTATCAGTCCAACAAGTAGGTGACAATAGCCAAAAGTCACATTAATGAGCATCGCTCCCTCTAGCCATGTGACGATAGGGTCACCAGGGCTTAACTAATAGGTGATTTTTTTTATAAGCTTGATCAGGACAGGTGCATGGTGATTGGTCACCAACATAACCTTCCTCACGACTCTAGAGTCGAAACTATGGACAACGTCCCTTAGCCTTGTGACAGACAGTCACCGGGGTCATATACCTTGGCTATAATCATCTGGTCGTAGTCCAGGCAAGCGCTTATAAGTTTCTCGACCTTAGGGTCGGTCTGGCATTAATGCTATAGAGCCATTCAATGCATAATTCTCGACTTTAGAGTCGGTCCCTGACTAGTCAGTGTCTTAAGCAGATAAACAGCGTTCAATAGCATTTAATATGCAATCCATGTCCACATATATCAACCAACATGCCTCAAGTATCAAACCACGCATGTCATATACCTATACAGGGTGCAACTGTATTCATACACTGTTTTCTTACCTCTGGTTCGAGTGAGAAAAATTATATGAACAACCCCTGAGAACGATCAACCTTTAAATTCCTCGACGGTCACCTGGTCATAACCAAAATATATGATTCATTAATAAAAATGATAACCAGGGTTCCCAAACCAAATCCCAGCCCCCGAGACATCAAATACTACCCAACCGGGTACTAGGTCCAACCCCGAGGCCTATGGTTTGAATCCCCAAGCTAAAAACCTTATTTTAGAAAAATTGGCTCTAAGGGCCGCGGCCCTCCCTGCTTTTGCGCCGCGGCGCGCCTCCAGACAGAGAGGCTCCCTGCCTGCCAAACGCCAAGGGCCGCGGCGCTCCCCTGCTGCGCCGTGGCGCCCAGCCCAGAATGGCTAAGTCGGCCACACGAACCAGTTTTGTCCCTGTACGTTTTTCCTCTCAAACCAGTCCCTCAAACCATCTTAAAACCCCTTCCAAACATATAATTGAACCACCAAACAACACCCTTAGCTTACTCACATCAAACCCCAATCAAACTAACACTAAAAACCCCCTTTGATTCACACTTTCCACACCAAAACTCATGACTTAAAAGCTAAAACGAAAACAGAGCATATGTAAAAACCAGTGGCTAAAAGCTTACCTTAAGCTCAAGTTATGGTGCTCTTCAACAATGGAACACTCTCCCAAGGTATCAAGACTTAGCTTCCAAGCTCAAATCCTCAACAAGCTCACAAAATCTCACAAGGAAGATAAAGGAGAAGAAGGTACGGGAAGAGAAGGAAATTACCTCTGTTTTACTCTGTTAATCTACAGCCTTCCAAGCTTAACATATATCCAAGCCAAAAGACTAAAATACCCCTAGGTCTTTTATAGCCTCTAAAGCCACTTCAAGGGTAATTTTGGCACATTTCACTTATCCCGTTAATCATAATTAACGCTTCCCAATTCCCGCTAATCTCAATATCCTCAAACACCAATAATTCATATCTCGTTACCCTAAAATCCCCGGTAACGCTATAACCTTTAATATCACCCCGAGACTCACCCCGAGCCCCGAGCTCAAACCTGTTATGACCAAACCGATAAATCTCGTTTAAAGATCGTCTCATGTCGAAATACTCGAACTAATCCACATTATAATGTGGTCTCACAATATATCATTATCGCACATACAAATATACAATTATACCCTCAACGGGCCAAATTACCATAATACCCCTGTAAACAAATGTGGACTCACAAGCATGCATTTAACATCATATAATAATATAATTCTCATACACATGCATAAACACATCTAATGGCATAATTAAACAGTTATGGCCCTCCCGGCCTACTAATCCAGTCATTAACCATAATAGGAAATCTGGGGCATTACACTAACCCTAGTTCCTCTTTAAACCCTCGGCTGTGGCGGTCGAGCAGCCGCATATGTACACATCGTCACCTAAGCTCTCTAACTCAAGGATGGTCCAACTTTCTTTTGCCTTTACCTGCACCACATAGCACCCGTGAGCCGAAGCCCAGCAAGAAAACTCAATATGCTCATGAACAGTAATAACATGTTACTAAATCATAATGTGCATGCCTAGCAATAGTAGCCCTATTCATGCATGCAAATAAGTCCAAACAATGATGGTTGTGGGCCATGCCCTCTTGTAAGGATGACTATAAGTCAATCCTAAACAGATGAGTGATTAACACTGGAGGTTTCGATAACCATGCTGGGGCTTATAGCCCTAATTAGATGTGTGACAGAGGAGTAAGCCACTAACATGGGTTATGCACCCTCAGATGAGTGACAGATGAGCAAGTCACTAACTTAAACCAGATGAGTGACTAATTAGCAAGTCACTAACATGGGTTTCGCTCCCTCAGATGAGTGACTGACGAGGGAGTCACTACGTATACCAAATGAGTGACGAGGGAGTCATTAGTGTGGGATCACCACCCATAGCCATGTGATGATGTAGTCACCTGGACCTTCTGGCCCTGGCTCTAAATGACTAGCCATAGGCTAGACAAGCACTTTTAGTTTTCATCGAACTTGAGGTTGGTCCGGCATTAATGCTCATGATGAGTCATTCAATGCATATGTCGATTAGATCTAATCTTTTTGGCTCTTCATTCATGACGCTTATGCCGCTCCTGACTCATAGGTCAATAACATACGACCAGTGCTCAGTACTGCTGTCGAACTTGACTAGTAAGTCACAGCTTCACAGCGAGTTCTGACACCATTGTCGATTCTGACTAATAAGTCAATGCCACACACAAGCAATGCAATCAGGCATATTTCATATGTCAAATATCCAAATGTAGGGCATTCATCATGCTTACTTAACAACTGCTAGCATACTTATGATCATGCACAAATGTAGAGACTCAAGCTCTGATCAAACTCATATTCAACATTCACGGCATGCCCTAATCACATGTTTCTCATGCATCACATACTGGGTGTAGTTTTCTTACCTCTGATTCGAGCGAGAAATAACAATTGAACAACCCTTGAGAATGATCGATCCTTTAATCCCTTAGCGGTCACCTAGTCGTAACCAAATATAACCTCCATTAAAGAAAGTGAACAATATAAGGGTCTCGACCTAAACCTCACTCCCGAGACCCCAAATTGTACCCAAACGGTGAGTAGAATCAATCCCACGCCTTAGGAATTGAAACCCCGAGCCAAAAACCCTCAAAAGTGCCTAAAACATGCATCAGAGAAAACAGGGTAGCGCTACAGGCAGGGAAGTTTTGCCCTAGCGCAGGCAGAACTGCCCTGATTCTTCCCTCCTTCGACTCCTCCATTTCCAACCTGAAAAACAAGCTTCCAAACTCCATCCAAACCCCCAATTGAACCCAAATACCATCTACACATGACCTAGGCATCATAACCCAAGTAACTCTAGCCAAAAACTCCCATAAATTCTCATTATCCATATCAAAATCCAGCTGAAACTCAAATAGAAAAACAGAGCAAGAACTAAAGTTTTAATGGTTAAAAACTCACCTCAATCTCATAATCACACCCTCTTCAATGGTGGAACACAACCCAAAACCCTCAAGGCTTGGTTCCCTAGCTTGGCTCCTCAAAAGAAGCTTCAAAAATCAAAAGGAAAAAGGAAGAGAAATGGTGTACGGGTGAGAAGGAAATGGTGCTCTGTTTTGGTTAACTTCCACAGCCTTCTAATGGCTAAATATAACCTTAGGGTGAAAAGACTAAAATACCCCTAGGTCATTTAAAGTCTTCCCAAGGGCAAAACCATCCTTTCCCACCTATTTCGTTAATCATAATTAACACCCTCCAATTCTCGTTATTTCCAATATTCTCAAATGCTAATAAATCATATCCCATTACCCTTTAATTCCTGGCAATGTTCTAATCAGCAAATTACCCCGAGACTCACCCCGAGCCCCGAAACAAACCCCGTTATGACCAGACCGATAACTTGCATTCAAAGATCGTCTCATGCCGAATGGCTCGAAAAAATCCACATATAATGTGGTATTATTCATAATTCTCCAACATGCATGAAAATACACAATTATGCCCTCAACGGGCCAAATTACCAAAATTCCTTTATAATTAAAAATAGATCCATATGCATGCATATAATTATCTAATAAATCAATTATGGCCCTCCTGGCCTCCTAATAAAGATCCTAAACCTTATTAGGGATTTTGGGGCATTACAACTATCCCCTCATTACAGAAATTTCGTCATCGAAATTTATCTGAACTGCCTGGAATAAGAATTCCGCACAACTGATTCCAATTTCAAGGTCGTTCCCTCGACTTCACTATCTCTGTAACCTTACCTTAACTCAAGGTAAAACATTGTTTCTCAGAACCTTATTCTTTCTGTTGAAATCTGGACTGGCTACTCCTCAAAGGATAACTTAGCCTAAATCCCCAGATTCTCATAACTCAACTCATGAGTTTCTCTTAACCCATGTCCTCAACATGGAAATCTAAAATACACTGTATACAATCGACAGTGCAAAAACTGAGGTCAACCCAAAGGCAACCTGACTGATCCTATCCAGGATTCACACGGTCATATCAATCTAGGGCTCAACTTGCCCTTATTTCCTCACCCCTTTCCATGGTGATACTTTTAAGGAAGATACAATCTTCTACTTGGAACTCTACGTTCCTGCTTTTCAATTCAATAGAACTTTTCCATTCACTCTGAGAAGTGAGCATCCAAGCTCTAACCTCTAATAATTTCAATGATCCCCTGAACTACTTCAGGATCCAAAATCAACATCTCACCCATCTCATTCCAATGAATGGGTAATAAACATTCTCTATCATACCTCATCTCATAAGGTTCCTTTCCAATAACTAGATAACTCTCTCTCTGATTTATCATCAGTCTGAGGATAATGAACTGTACTAAATTCCATCTATATACTCATTGCCTTTTGCCACCTTCCCCAAAACTTGGAAGAGAAAAATAGAGTCTTCATCTGATAAGATGGACCTCGGATTCTATGAAGGCATACTATCTTTCTCACATATAGATATGAATACTGATCATCTGTATTATTCGTCCTTACTGATAGAAGTGAACACACTTTAAATACTAGTCCCTAATGACCCAATCCAAATCACGCTGACCCACTATCTTGGGCAGCCCCACCGCGAAACCCATCGCGATGTTTTCTTATTTCCACTATAGAATACTCAAAGGCTACAATAGCCTTACTGGTTTCTGATACTCTATCTTGGCCTGATGTTAACAGCTTAAGAACTTTGCCACATATACCATTATGTCCCTCTCCACCCCAGGCCATCACTATAAAGTTTTCATATATTGTTACATTTCAATGATGCCTGAATGAAGAGAATAATATGAGATTCAGCCAGAATCTCCCATTTAATCCCAATGTCCATCGGATTCCAAATCCGATCCTTATACCATAATAAATTCATACCTAACACTGCATAATCCTTAGCTAATCCAGCTAAGACTTTCCACTCAATCTTCCTATCTGTGGTTTACTTAATTGACTTTCCTTTTGATCCTCTCTGAAGGAGTAAACTCAAGCATAAAGTTGGCCACCTGGCCTACCAGAAACTCTACTCTAGTTCTGGTCATATCCTTTAACCAACATGACGCATAGGCAATCCTTTTTTCCCTGTCACCGAGGTGTCATAACAACCTACAAATTGATTCTGATTTGTAAGAGGACTCAGAACTCTTTCCCAAAACACATATAATATCCTGCCCGTCCAAGGAAACTTCTACCCTCTAAGGCGTTCCTTGACCTTGGAAAATCTCCGCAGAGAATATATCATAATACCATCGTTCAAGACGATCACAAATCCAATTCAGATAATCTTTGAATACTCTGTTCCTCTGATTCATAAAACAACTTGACATTAACAAAATTCTCAAAACATTATTCAACACTCTCAGTGTTCTTATCTAATATAAACACAGTCTTTTGTTTATCCTTCTCCCTGATCTCTAGCTAGTATTAACCAGATTCTCAAAGATCCACCTTGGAGAATGCCATCTTACTCAATAACTAAGCCTTAAGGTCTTACAACTTTGCTGAAGCTGTTCAATATAGTGCCCTAAACCTGATTCCATCCCCTGGCACTAATCCAATCACCATTCTATCTCTTCATATAAAGGTAACCCTGACAAATCCCCTGGAAGCACATCCAGAAACTCACAGACTAATCCAGTCTGTCCTTATCCCACTGGCACAATCTAAGTGGTATCCACCACACTAGCTAGGATTTTTATGCATCCTTCTGCAATAGATCTCTAGCTCTAGATACAGATGTCATTAGCATACAAAATCCATGCACAGTGCCAACTACCACAAGGCTTCCCACTCTCAAGCTCAAGAGTTACTATCCTTTTCTTGCAATTTAGCATTGCCTCACAATTGGTTAACCAATCCAAATCTAGGATCATCTTGAAGTCAGTGATAACAAACCTTATCAAACCAATTGATGAGTCCTTTCTCCACAATAATCTAACTCATCTCTTAAAATTTACCCATAGAGTATCACATTCTCTTTATAACATAACCATGCAACCTGCATAACAACTCTATGTTTCTCCAGATGCAACAAGCAAAGAACAACATAGCATCAAAACCAGTCAGCACAATATAAAAATCAAAATTAGAAAGCTGACCTGCCATCCCTGAGGAACCAGCCTCAGTCTCAATCTCTGAATCTCACTCCTTTAGAATGAACACTCGAGCTAGAGTCAAGAAGTCAATCCCTTTTTGCTTATCTTTCCTTCGCTTTGGGAAATTCTTCTTACGATGCCCAAACATTCTACATAAGAAACATGCCCTTGCTCGGCATTCTCCCAGATGACACCTCTTACACCGAGTGCATTCTGGGTAAGTCTTCTACTCCTTCTTCTTGCTTGATCCAATAAATGGAGGCATCACTGTCTGAGCTCCACACTCTCCAACACTCTCCTGCTCAATTTGATTTCCTGTGTTCTCAACAGCAAGAGTCTTCCCTACCACCTGAGCGTAGGTAGAGATTTCATGCCCTGGGGAAACTCTAATGCCCTGAGCTATTCTAGTATTCAATCCTTGAATAAACCTTTCCTTCCGAGCTACATCTATGGGTATCATATCAAAAGAAAACTAAGACAACCCATCGAATCTGTTAACATACTTGGTTACTGATGCATTTCCCTGAACGAGATTCAGAAACTCATTCATCTTAGCAGTCTTGGCTGCATCACAGTAATACCTTTCATTGAACAGCTGCCTAAACTCTTTCCAGTCCATCACAGTTGTGTCTCTCGTCTGGGATACTACTTCCCACCATGTCTGGGCATCAGCCTGCAAAACATATGTAGCACAGATCACCCTATCGTGACATACCAGCCCCATACTGTCAAGAATGGAACTGATCATGCCCATCCATTCCTCAGCTCTAAATGGATCTAGGCCTCCCTCAAAGACTAGAGGGTAATACTCCTGGAATCTTCCACAAAGAAATTCCCATATGCTTTCAACCCTAGGCTGAGCCAAAGCTGGTGCCACTCCTGGCATAGCAAAGGAAGAGGTGTTTCCCGACAGGTTTTGATGTTGCTTCAAACACCTATTCTCTTCCTCTTTCCTCTGCAATCTTAATTGCACATCTGTAAACATTTGCTAGAAATTCTGAGGGGCAGATGAAGAACTCAACCCCTGACTGAAACTCCCAGCCTCTGTATAACCACCATTAGGCCTCATTATCTGCATTGGATACATACTTGCTAGTTGAATCTGCAGTCAATAACTTGATCCATTGAACATGATGGGCATATCAAGAGCTTTACCCCATGGGAACAATCTTACCACACTACAATCACAAACCACTTTACATTCACAAACTCACTGCAGTGGTAGAAACATGCCCGTGGCATTCATGCATCAATCATAACCCCTGCTCTTCCAACATACATACCATGCCTCCAACTCCAACATGAAAATATCACAATTATATATATTCATGGAGCAGATAATAATATAGTCAAAAGCCAGGCTCTATCAGAATCTCATGCTCCCTAGTACAATGCGCAGGTAAAGCATTTACATTCTATTTAAGCAGTTAAGCACATAACTACAGAAATAGTTACCATTCCCTGATTGAAGCTATCTTCAATGACGAGTGTATATGCCCAGCTTGTCTTCAGGCACCCTTAACCTTGTCTCGTTCTGATACCAAGTTGTAACGCCCTAAACTCCAGGGACCACTACGGTGTGCATTATGAACAGTGCTAAACTCGCTAATCTAGTCATTTGGCCATAATCGTGTAACTAAGTATGATTAGCGGTTTAGGGTTAATAATTTTGGTTAAGATATAACTTTTCACTAGAACGTTTACTATATACATTGGGATCCCAAAAATATAATTTAAAGGTTAATTACAAGAAAATATTTACAACCAGCCGACCTAAGCGGCAAAATAGGGTTTAACCCTAGTTCCTCTTTAAACCCTCGGTTGTGGCGGCCGAGCAGCCGCATATGTACACATCGTCACCTAAGCTCTCCAACTCAAGGATGGTCCAACTTTCTTTTGCCTTTACCTGCACCACATAGCACCCGTGAGCCGAAGCCCGACAAGAAAACTCAATGTGCTCATGAACAGTAATAACATGTTACTAAATCATAATGTGCATGCCTAGCAATAGTAGCCCTATTCACGCATGGAAATAAGTCCAAACAATGATGGTTTTGGGTCATGCCCTCTTGTAAGGATGACTATAAGTCAATCCTAAACAGATGAGTGATTAACACTGGAGGTTCCGATAACCATGCTGGGGCATATAGCCCTAATCAGATGTGTGGCAGAGGACTAAGTCACTAACATGGGTTCTGCACCCTCAGATGAGTGACTGATTAGCAAGTCACTAACTTAAACCAGATGAGTGACTAATGAGACAGTCACTAACATGGGTTCCACACCCTTAGATGAGTGACTAATGAGGGATTCACTACGTATACCAAATGAGTGACCAGGGAGTCATTAGTGTGGGCTCAGCACCCATAGCCATGTGACGATGCAGTCACCTGGATCTTCTGGCCTTGGCTCTAAGTGACTAGCCATAGGCTTGACAAGCGCCTTTAGTTTTCATCGAACTTGAGGTCGGTCCGGCATTAATGCTCATGATGAGCCATTCAATGCAGATGTCGATTAGATCTATTATTTTTTGCTTTGTGTTCATGACGCTTATGTCGCTCCTGACTCATAGGTCAATAACATATGACCAGTGCTTAGTACTGATGTCGAACTTGACTAGTAAGTCACAGATTCACAGTCAGTTCTGACACCATTGCCAATTTTGACTAATAAATCAGTGCCACGCACAAGTAAGCAATGCAATAAGGCATATTTCATATGTCAAATATCCAAATGTAGGGCATTCAACATGCTTACTTAACAACAGCTAGCATAGTTATGATCATGCATCACATATGGAGTGTAGTTTTCTTACCTCTGATTCGAGCGAGAAATAACAATTAAACGACCCCTGAGAATGATCGATCCTTTAATCCCTTAGTGGTCACCTATTCATAACCAAATATAACCTCCATTAAATAAAATCAACAATAAAAGAGTCTCAACCTAAACCTCACTCCCGGGACCCCGAATTGTACCCAAACGGTGAGTAGATTCGATCCTGAGCCTTGGGACTTGAAACCTCGAGCCAAAAACCCTCAAAAGTGCCTAAAACATGTATCAGAGAAAATAGGGCAGCGCCAGTGCTACAGGCAAGGAAGTTTTTCCCTAGCTAGCGCTACTCTTTGGGTGTTGTAGCACTAGGGCCAGACAGAACTACCCTGGTACTTCCCTCCTTCGACTCCTCCATTTCCAACTTGAAAAACAAGCTTCCAAACTCCATCCAAACCCCCAATTGAACCCAAATACCATCTACACATGACCTAGGCATCATAACCCAAGTAACCCTAGCCAAAAACTCCCATAAATTCCCATTATCAAACTCAAAATCCAGCTGAAACTCAAATAGAAAAACAGAGCAAGAACTAAAGTTTTAATGGTTAAAAACTCACCTCAATCTCAGAATTACACCCTCTTCAATGGTGGAACACAACCCAAAACCTGCAAGGCTTGGTTCCTTAGCTTGGTTCCTCAAAAAAGCTTCAAAAATCAAAAGGAAACAGGAAGAGAAATGGTGTACGGGTGAGAAGGAAATGGTGCTCTATTTTGGTTAAATTCCACAGCCTTCTAATGGCTAAATATAACCTTAGGGTGAAAAGACTAAAATACCCCTAGGTCATTTAAAGTCTTCTTAAGGCCACCAAGGGCAAAACCGTCCTTTCCCACCTATTTCGTTAATCATAATTAACACCCTCCAATTCCCGTTATTTCCAATATTCTCAAATTCTAATAAATCATATCCCATTACCCTTTAATTCCCGGCAATGTTCTAATGACCAAATTACCCCGAGACTCACCCCGAGCCCCAAAACTAACCCTGTTGTGACCAGACCGATAACTTCAATTCAAAGATCGTCTCATGCCGAATGGCTCGAAAAAATCCACATATAATGTGGTATTATTCATAATTCTCCAACATGCATGAAAATACACAATTACGCCCTCAACGAGCCAAATTACCAAAATGCCCTTATAATTAAAAATAGACCCATATGCATGCATTTATCATCATATTATAATATAATTTACATAAACATGCATATAAATATCTAATAACTTAATAAATCAATTATGGCCCTCCTGACCTCCTAATCAAGGTCCTAAACCTTATTAGGGATTTTGGGGCATTACAACTTTAACTATTTGGGAGAGGCCTATGATGAGCTTATGCACTACTACGCTGAGCGAGAGAAGAACGAAGCCCCGACCATCCCTACCGAGCGGCCTCCAGCCTCCAGCCTCCGAGCCAGAGTCTGTCGTGCCACCCACTGTGCCAATTATCACAGCCCTTTAAGAGGATGCCTTGCCCCCTGGGCCAAGTGCTTCAACTGAGGTTCCAACCCTTGTCGACCAGTCCAGCAGCCTCCCGACCAAAAACCCTACCATTGAGCCCATCCAACAAATCCAAGGCTCTTAACAAACTCTATCTGTTTTTTGCTTTTAATGTTTCATATTCTTAAACTTCTTTCCTTTAGGCCTAAACAAAGTGGATGAGTCAGGCAGTCTTTATTCTCGTGCAATTATTTACTTTTTGTTGAAACAACATAGCTGAGCCGAGCAGCTTTTAATCTCGAGTACTTGACGCATATCTATAAGATGCCTCTTATTTGAGAATATTTCTGCTCGTACTTTATTCATTATTAATACTTTGCGTATACTACTTTTTGGAGTTGTGCAGCTGTCTTAATCGGAGCTATTCAATTTTTTCGAATGAGTTGTAAATAAAAGTTGTTCAACCCTATCTACAAAAATTATTTTATGGCTCTTTTTGTTGTCTGGATTATATCGAGCAATGCGCAAGCACTTTACACCAATAGGAGTATGTTGGATTTTTTGCGTCTTTCTTCAATCTGGTCTAAGGACTTGCTAGCAGTTAATGGTAACAATCTTGGTCATATGTTGTATGCCGGTGAGATGGTGGAGTCACCTCAACTAGAAGCATTGCTTCCTACCTATACGTGAGTGCAAATGAGCTATCACCAATATGTGTTCGCTCGGTAGTCCTGTATGACCAGAGTACCTTGGGCAATCTTTTGGGCCAATTTTGTTTGGCCTCTTCTAGACGCTTCTTTAGAGTATCTTTGAGAGTTTTGTTAACTGCTTCTACCTGTCCATTTTCTTGAGGGTGCAAGATTGCTAAGAAGTTTTTTGTAATACCATATGTAACGACCCGAATTTTCTAATAGGGCTTAGGGCCTTGATTAGTGTGCCTGGAGGGCAATAAATGATTTAATATGCCAATATGTGGATTTATGTGAATATATGATAAAGATGCATGTTTAGTTGAGCTAAATGTGCATGTGGGCCCCGTTTGGATATTAGGGGTATAAATGTGATAAATGCAATATATATGTGATATGTCTGTGCAGCACGATCCGAGACACTCCTGGGGAGTGGTTAGCCAGAAAGTCACAACGAAGTTGAGATTCCGACTCGGGGCGAATCGAGGGGTAATTTGGGTATTAGATGTGTTATGGGGTTATCGGGTTGTGAAAATAAATATTTGGATATATATTTGAGGATAGAATGTCTAGGAGGGAATATTGGGGAAATTTACCATTTTTCCCTCGGGGACGTTTTGGTACCCCGAGCCTTGAGGTAACCACATAGACTAAGTTAAATAAAACAAAGGGAAGAATCATTTACAAGCTTGTAGAAACCGACACTTATTTTCCTTCCAGCTGAAGATAGTTCTCATCTTCCTCTCTCTTTCACTCTCTAAGAAAAACTCAAGGAAAATTCTGGTGGAAGCTAGTTAAAACAAGGAATTGGGCTGGGAAATCTTAGGAGCTAAAAGCTTGAGGATTAAGGATCAAACTCAGAGATTAAAATCAGCAAAGGTAAGCTCTAACCATGGGAATTAAGCTTGAATTTCTGCTGTGTTTTTAGGGTATGCATGTGATTGGAACTTGATCTGTTCTTGAGTGTTTTAGTTGAGTTTTGGAGCAGGTTTTGATAGGTTTTGATGTTGATATTGAGCTGGAATGTTTGTGTTGATTATCTGGGATTGTTAGCTAAGTTTTGGGTGAATGGGCTTAAGGAAAAATGTAGAAAAATGATGAAGATTTCTGGGTTGGAGGTGAGGGCTGCAGCCCTAGGATGGGCATGCTGCGGCCCGTGTGGACGCACGACCATGGGAGGCCGAGAAGCTTCATGCGCGCCGCAGCGCTTGGTGATGTGCACCGCAGCCCGTGTGGGTGGCAGTGAGGTGCTAGCCTCTGTTTCGAGGCTAGCCGCGGTGCTTGTGGGTAGGGTCGCGGCTCTTAGTACCAGTTTGTTTTTTTAAGGGTGTTTAGGCTTGGGAACTCAGTGGTTAAGGCTCGGGATGGATTTTATCACCCGGATTGATAGAATTCAAGGTTCCGGAGGTTAGAGTTATGGCTCAAAGTTATTTATTAGATTAGAACTTGATGGATGGATATTGTTAATGTGTTGTGACTAGGGTTTCGGCGAGGCTCAAGTTAGAAAACTGTGCTTGGGACATCGGTGCTCGGAGAGCTCGGGACTCAGGTAAGAAAACCCTTGTTTCCATGGAGCTTGTATGTGGGGCTGAGCTCAATGTGCTTGAATTTCAAGGTGTAGCCCTTTGATTGAATTTTCTAGTATTTCGTACTTGTTTATTATGCTATGAATGCAATTATGTGAATGATTGGCAAAAGCCAGGAACGGTGTAGGCCGAGGTCGGTAGGGGCCGGGAAACGGCAAAGGGCTCGGAACGGTGTTAGGCACGTTGAGTGCAAGTCCGATTACGGCAAGGGGCCGGGAGTAGCGATGAGCACGTAGAGTGCGAGTTGCCAGGGCGAGTCCCTAAAGGATACCTAGGATATCCTCATAGTGTAGACCGCGATCCCAGGGCCTGGTAAAGTGCCTGGGACGACTTGGCCTTATGTGTTTAGCCTATTGATGGCCTGTTTGTATGATATGTGTTGATTTTTGCATATGTTATCTGTTATGGGTTTTCTTACTGGGCTTCGGCTCACAGATGCTCTGTGGTGCAGGTAAGGGCAAGGAGAAATCCAACCAACCATGAGTGTAGCAGGCGTGAGGCGGCGTGTACATGTTTGGCCAGCCTGGCTGCCACAGCCAGTGGATTTTGGGAGATGTTTGTAAATAAACTTAGATTTTGTCGTTTAGTCAACTTGGTTCAATTTATATGTTGTAAATGTTTCTAAACTGTATTTTGGGATCCCAGGAGTTAAATTTTTATGATTTTCAATGAAATGGAATTATTTCTAAAGTTTTTCCTCTGTTTATAGCTTAATTATACTATTTGACCTAAAACCTCGATCAGCGAGTTGAATGCACGTTTTGTAAACTCACTTAGTAATGGCTCTAAGAATGTAGGGCGTTACAACTTGGTATCAGAGCGAGTCAAGGTTATTGGTTCTGGAGATTGACCGAACATGTACGCTCGCTGTCAGTGACAAGCTCGACTCAGGGATGGTTGGTAAGATTGACTAATATGTTTGAATATGTGTTTGAATGCCCTGTTTGCCTGCTTATCTTATATAGAGCATGATGAATGAGTTAACATATGCATGATGTTAGGGCATGGCCCGTTGTGTGTTATATGCTACATGAGTTATTGCTTGTGGATGGCTAATGTGTTTGGGAGGTAGTTTTTGGAAGTTGTTATCATGCCTGATGAGCGGCGTCGTTGGTTGCAGGCATATTTGTTAAGATGCCTCGACAATCAGCTAGACTCCGCGGCAGTAGGGCCGAGGATGACAACCAGGGTCAGGACCCTCCACCTGCCCCACAGAATTGGCAAGAGATGTTTGCCGAGATGGAAGCAAGATTGTAGTGAACTGAGGAGGAGCTGCGACAGTTGAGGCAACGGACCTCACCTCAGGTTATTAGGCTGCCAGTGCAGCAGGTTGCAGTGCCAGTGCTAGTGCAGTCTGCTATGGAGAATAAGTAGGAACCTTTGTATGAGAGGTTCAGGAAGCAGCATCCTCCCACCTTCGAGGGTGGATCAGACCCACTGCGGGCAGAACAGTGGATGAATATGACTTCCTTAATTCTGGATTTTATGAGAGTTCAGGGGAATGAGAGGGTAGCTTGTGCTAGCTACATGTTTAGAGAGGATGCCCGCATCTGGTGGGACGTGGTGGTTCAGAGAAGGGATGTATCAGTTATGACTTGGGAAGAATTCAAAAACTTGTTTAATGAGAAGTATTATAGTGTGGCAGTTCGAGCTGCGAAGGTTGATGAGTTTATCGACCTAACTCAGAACCAAACGACAGTGACAGAGTATGCTATAAAGTTTGATAGATTGGTGAAGTTTGCGCCAGATTTAGTGCCGACGGATGTGGCAAGAAGGGACAGGTTTGTACGGGGGTTAAATGTTATGATCGCCCGCGATGTGAATATTACCTTGGATCCAGAGACTACCACTTATGGCCAGGTAGTGGACAAGGCCCTTACTGTTGAGAGGGTCGAAGATCAGATTTGAAAGGAAAGCGCTGTTAGGCGTGATGCTAGGAGGACAGTGCCTCCTTTTGTTGGATTTAGTCGTGGTGGTGGTTCTAGTGAGCAGAAGAGGAAGGCCCCAGATTCCTTTGTTCCTCTAGTTCAGATAGGAGGGCACGGGGTGCTTCCACTGGCCGTCAGGGTGGCAGTGACAACTAGAGGAGCTTTCTAGTGTGTCCGCGGTGCAGGCGACGACATCAGGGGGAGTGCAGGATCAGGGCCTGCTTTGTTTGTGGGAGTGCCAATCATTTGAAGAGGGATTTTCCTCAAGTTAAGAAGGAGGAGCAGAAGCAGAGTGACAGTCTTGCTCCTGCTAGGGGTATTCACTTTGACACAGACCGAGGCGGAGGCTAGCCCCTCAGTTGTGACAGGTCAGATCTCTAGTGCTGGTTCTCTGTATATTGCATTGTTTGATTCGGGGGCTACCCATTCATTTGTATCTGCTAGAGTGATAGATCAACTTTGTAGACCTAGTGGTGTGTATGATAGGGGATTTCAGACTTTGTTGCCAACAGGAAAACTGGTAGTCTCTAGGAAATGGATTAGAGCATTGCCGGTAGAGGTAGATGGTAGGGAACTGTCTGTTGATTTGATTGAGCTAGAGATGGATGACTTTGATATGATTTTAGGAATGGATTTGCTATCAAAGTATGGGGAAACAATTGACTGCAAGCGCAGAATGGTGACTTTTGAACCAGAAGGGGAGGTACCCTTTGTGTTTGTGGGGACATTTAGTGGACCGCGAGTACCAATGATTTCAGCATTGAAGGCTAGAGACCTGATGCAGGAAGGTTGCATGGGATTTCTGGCGAGCGTTGTGGATACCTCTAGAGTGGAGTCGGTTGGACCGGGTGAGACTAGATTGGTGTGTGAGTTTCTGGATTTGTTTCCAGCAGATTTTCCGGGGTTGCCGCTGCAGCAGAAGATTGACTTTGTTATAAAGTTGGTATCAGGAACGGAGCCAGTATCTTGGACACCTTATATAATGGCTCCAGCGGAATTAAAGGAGTTGAAGATTCAGTTGCAAGAGTCACTTGATTTGGGGTTCATCAGACGGAGTTTCTCACCATGGGGTGCTCCAGTGTTGTTCGTTAAGAAGAAGGATGGATCCCTTAGGATGTGTATTGATTATAGGGAGCTAAACAAGTTAACCATTAAGAACAAGTATTCACTGCCTAGGATCGACGATTTATTTGGCCAGTTACAGGGAAGAACACTATTTTCCAAGATAGATCTCCGATCAGGTTACCATCAGTTAAGGATTAAAGAGGAGGACATACCAAAGACTGCTTTCCGAATGAGGTATGGACATTATGAATTCCGGGTTATGTCCTTTGGATTAACCAATGCCCCAGCAGCCTTCATGGACATGATGAATAGGGTTTTCAAGGATTATCTGGACAAGTTTGTGATTGTATTCATCGACGACATCCGAGTGTACTCTCAGTCAGAGACAGAGCATGAGCAACATCTATGGTTGGTTCTACAGCGGTTGAGAGAGCATAAGTTATATGCTAAGTTTAGTAAGTGTGAGTTCTGGTTACCACAAGTTACATTTCTGGGCCATATTGTCAGTAAGGGGGGGGGGGGGGGGATTTTGGTTGACCCAAGTAAGATTGAGGCAGTCAGAGATTGGCCTAGACCGAGCAATGTTCCTGAAGTGAGAAGCGTTCTGGGTTTAGTAGGGTATTATCGACGCTTTGTTGAGGGATTCTCCAGAATAGCTACGCCATTGACAGAATTGACAAAGAAGAAGACAAGGTATGTCTGGACGGACAGATGTGAGAACAGTTTTAAGGAGTTGAAGCGGCGATTGATCACTGCGCCGGTGTTAAGCTTGCCGACAGAGAATGAAAAGTTTGTGGTTTACTGTGATGCATCCAGACAGGGTTTGGGGTGCGTCTTGATGCAAGCCGGTAAGGTGATAGCCTATGCATTGAGACAGTTAAAGGAATATGAGCAGAGATATCCTACGCATGATCTGGAGTTGGCAGCGGTGGTGTTTGCACTTAAGATTTGGAGGCATTATCTTTATGGTGAGAAGTGCGAGATATACACCGACCATAAGAGCCTAAAGTATTTCTTTACTCAGAAGGACCTGAATACGCGCCAGAGGCGGTGGCTGAAGTTGGTTAAGGATTATGATTGCGATATCCTATACAATCCTGGGAAGGCTAATGTAGTGGCTGATGCATTGCGTCAGAAAGGCCCAGGACAATTGTTTAGTTCGAGACAGATATCTGATAAGCTAGCTGAGGAGATGACCAGAGCAGGTATAGAGTTGGTGGTTGGTCAGTTGGCCAACATCACTCTTCAATCTACACTCCTTGACAGGATCAAGGAGGCGCAGGGGAAAGATTCTCAATTGAAAGGTCACAGAGAGAATGTCTTAGTCGGAGCGACTAAGGACTTTTCTATATCAGAGATGGGATTACTGAAGTACAAGGGTCGGATCTGCATTCCAATGGATTCTGATATCCGGCAAGAGATCTTAGATGAATCGCATACCACTCCCTATTCTTTGCACCCGGGTACGATGAAGATGTACCAGGATTTGAGAGTTTTGTATTGGTGGTCAATGAAAAGGGTTGTGGTGGATTATGTGGCCAAGTGCTTAACTTGCCAGCAGGTTAAGGCTGAGCATTAAAGTCCAGCAGGGTTGCTACAACCTCTGGGGATCCCAGAATGGAAGTGGGAAGATATCACTATGGACTTTGTGGTTGATTTGCCGAGGACTGTGGGACAGCATGACTCGGTGTGGGTGATTGTGGATAGGAATACCAAGTCTGCCCACTTTTTACCTGTTAGGACAACCTATACTATAGAGCAGTATGCTGAGTTGTATGTGAAGGAGATTGTTCGACTTCATGGGACTCCGAGGTCGATAGTATCCGACAGAGACCCCACCTTCACTTCCAAGTTTTGGGAGAGTCTGCAGAAGGCTATGGGCACGCAGTTACGGTTTAGTACCGCTTATCATCCTCAGATGGATGGACAGTCTGGGAGGACGATTCAGATATTGGAGGATATGCTACGAGCTTGTGTGCTAGATTTTGGGGGATCGTGGAGTAAGAATCTCCCTTTGATCGAGTTCTCGTACAACAACAGTTATCAGGCGACCATCGGAGTGGCTCCGTACGAGATGCTTTATGGAAGAAAGTGTAGATCACCTATTCATTGGGATGAGACAGGTGAGAGGAGATATCTGGGTCCAGAGATGGTTCAAAGGACCAATGAGGCAATTGAGAAGATTAGGGCGCATATTCTCACCTCCCAGAGTCGACAGAAAAGTTATTTAGACCTGAAACGCAGGAGCGTGGAATTTCAGGTTGGTGATCATGTGTTCCTTAGGGTTTCACCCATGAGGGGTGTGAAACGGTTTGGTGTTTGGGGCAAGTTGAGCCCTAGGTTTGTTGGCCCCTTCGAGATTCTGGAACGAGTTGGAGAGGTAGCTTACAGATTAGCGATGCCTCCAGCTTTATCAGGGGTTCATGATGTTTTCCATGTATCCATGCTCCGGAAGTATATTTAAGATTCGACGCATGTTCTAAGCTTTGAGAATCTGGAGCTTGATCAGAATTTTTCCTATGAGGAGAAGCCAGTTCAGGTTCTTGACCGGAAAGATAAAGTCTTGCGGAGCAAGACCATCACCTTGGTGAAAGTGCTGTGAAGAAACAGCAAGGTTGAGGAGGCGATGTGGGAACTTGAGTCAGAGATGAGGGAGCGGTATCCCGAATTGTTCAGGTAATTTCGAGGACGAAATTTATGTAAGAAGGAGATAATTGTAACGACCCAAATTTGCTAATATGGCTTAGGGCCTTGATTAGTGTGCCTGGAGAGCAATAATTGCTTTAATCTGCTAATATGTGTATTTATGTGAATATATGATAATGATGCATGTTTAGTTGAGCTAAATGTGCATGTGGGCCCCATTTGGATATTAGGGGTATAAATGTGATAAATGTTATATATATGTGATATGTCTGTGCAACACGATCCGAGACAGTCCTGGGGAGCGGTTAGCCAGAAAGTCACAACGGGGTTGAGATTCCGACTCGGGGCGAGTCGAGGGGTAATTTGGGTATTATATGTGTTATGGGGTTATCGGGTTGTGAAAATAAATATTTGGATATATATATTTGAGGATAGAATGTTTAGGAGGGAATATTGGGGAAATTTACCATTTTGCCATCGGGGACGTTTTGGTACCCCAAGCCTTGAGGTAACCACATAGACTAAGTTAAATAAAGAATCATTTAGAGGCTTGTAGAAACCGACACTTATTTTCCTTCCAGCTGAAGATAGTTCTCATCTTCCTCTCTCTTTCACTCTCTAAGACAAACTCAAGGAAAATTATGGTGGAAGCTAGTTAAAACAAGGAATTGGGCTGGGAAATCTTAGGAGCTAAAAGCTTGAGGATTATGGATCAAACTCAGAGATTCAAATCAGCAAAGGTAAGCTCTAACCATGGGAATTAAGCTTGAATTTCTGCTGTGTTTTTAGGATATGCATGTGATTGGAACTTGATCTGTTCTTGAGTGTTTTAGTTGAGTTTTGGAGCAGATTTTTATAGGTTTTGATGTTGATATTGAGCTGGAATGTTTGTGTTGATTATCTGGGATTGTTAGCTAAGTTTTGGGTGAATTGGCTTGAGGAAAAATGTAGAAAAATGATGAAGATTTATGGGTTGAAGGTGAGGGCCGCGGCCCGTGTGCGCGCACGGCCATGGGAGGCCGAGAAGCTTCATGCGCGCCGCGACGCTTGGTGATGCGCGCCACGTCCCGTGTGGGTGGCAGTGAGGTGCTAGCCGCGGCGCTTGTGGGTAGGGTCACGGCTCTTAGTGCCAGTTTGTGTTTCTAAGGGTGTTTAGGCTTGGGAACTCAGTGGTTAAGGCTCGGGATGGATTTTATCACCCGGATTGATAGAATTCAAGGTTCCGGAGGTTAGAGTTATGGCTCAAAGTTATTTATTGGATTAGAACTTGATGGATGGATATTGTTAATGTGTTGTGACTAGGGTTTCGGCGAGGCTCAAGTTAGAGGATTGTGCTCGGGACATCAGTGCTCGGAGAGCTCGGGACTCAGGTAAGAAAACCCTTGTTTCCATGGGGCTTGTATGCGGGGCTGAGCCCAATGTGCTTGAATTGCAGGGCGTAGCCCTTTGATTGAATTTGCTAGTATTCCATACTTGTTTATTATGCTATGAATGCAATTATGTGAATGATCGGCAATTGCCAAGAACGGTGTAAGCCGAGGTCGGCAAGGGCCGGGAAACGACAAAGGGTCGGGAACGGCGTTAGGCACGTTTAGTGCAAGTCCGAGTACGGCAAGGGGCCGGGAGTAGCGATGAGCACGTAGAGTGCGAGTTGCCAGGGCGAGTCCCTAAAGGATACCTAGGATATCCTCACGGTGTAGACCGCAAACCCAGGGTCTGGTAAAGTGCCTGGGACGGCTTGGCCGTATGTGTTTAGCCTATTGATGGCCTGTTTGTATGATATGTGTTGATTTTTGCATATGTTATATGTTATGGGTTTTCTTGCTGGGCTTCGGCTCACAGATGCTCTGTGGTGCAGGTAAGGGCAAGGAGAAAGCCAACCAACCATGAGTGTAGCAGGCGTGAGGCGGCGTGTACATATTTGGCCAGCCTGGCTGCCATAGCCAGTGGATTTTGGGAGATGTTTGTAAATAAACTTAGATTTTGTCGTTTAGTCGACTTGGTTCAATTTATATGTTGTAAATGTTTCTAAACTGTATTTTGGGATCCTAGGTGTTAAATTTTTATGATTTTCAATGAAATGGAATTATTTCTAAAGTTTTTCCTCTGTTTATAGCTTAATTACACTATTTGACCTAAAACCTCAATTAGTGAGTTGAATGCACGTTTTTAAACTCACTTAGTAATGGCTCTAAGGATGTAGGACGTTACACCATGCCTAACACGAGAATCAGTAAATAAATGGCTATCAAATTGCGTGCCATTTTCAAACACTATTTTCTGGGGTAGACCAGACCTACAAATTATATATTTTACCACGAAGTCCAGTACTTTTTTGGAAGTAATGGTTGCCACTGGCTCGACCTCCGTCCACTTGGTGAAATAATCCACTACTATTACCGCATACCATACTTCCCCATTTCCTTTTGGCAACCGACCAATAAGTTCAATTCCCCAAATGGAAAAGGACCACGTAATTTGCATCTGAGTAAGTTCTTTTGGGGCTGCCCGAGGGATTTTGGAAAACCTCTGACACCTATCGCACTTTTTAACATATGCCTTGGAATCCTCATTCATAGTTAGACAGAAGTAGCCTTGCCTTAGGATTTTCTTAGCTAAACCTTGCCCTCTGCATGGTCCCACAGAACCCTCATGCACCTCAGCAGCTATCCTGACTCTGTTTGGTTGGCACACCTAAGCAATGGCATGGAAAACCCCCTTGTGTACATAACCCTATCCAAGATTAGGTACCAAGCATATTTCCTCATTAGTTTCCTGGATTCATTGCAACTGCTAGGCAGGACTCCGTGTTCTAGATAAGCTTCAATCGGGGTCATCCAGGATGGACTATCGTCTATCAGAAGGACTGGTTCTGGCAGGTTGATACTAGGTTCGGTCAGGTATTCAATAAGAACGAGGTTGGTCCTATCCACCACAGCACTGCTGGCCAATCTAGCCAGTGCATCTGCTGTGGCACTCTGCTATCTTGGCACTTGTTGGATGATATATTTCTTGAGCTGAGCGAGCAGGTCTTTGATTTTACTAAGATAGGCCATCATTCTTTCTCCCCAAGCAGTATACTCACCAAGGACCTGATTGACAACAAGCTTCGAATCACTGTACATGTCCAAGAATTCAGCCTTTACTTCTTTTTCTAATTTCAGTCCCGCGATTAATGCTTCATACTATGCTTCGTTATTAGATGCATTAAACCCAAAATGGAGTGCACAGTGGATGTGTTGCCCTTCAAGTGGTTACATTCATTGGTTTCATGACCATAGTCATTATGAAACTGACAGAACTTAGTCATATCCCGTTTGTTAACACCCTTCCTCATTGGTGGAGGTCTTCTGTAAGGTAACACTGCCCGTGTAGCATTGAAAACATATGCACGGGGCTCCAACAGGATGGAGTATGTAGTAAACTTAGGAACATATTCTTGTGGTTTAGGCTGCTCGACGGTCTTAGGCTTCTTATTGTCATTCTGGTTACTGCTACTTCTAGCCCCATTACTGTGTTTGTCGTTCTTAGCCCCATTCTTACCTCCCTCTTCAGGGTTAGTGGTATTCCCAACATCTATTTTCCCCTGCTCAACAACTGTCTGAGTTGGATTATCCACCTTTCGCTCGACTTCCTTAAGCTTTATGAATTCCTCTGCTCGATCAAGGAACTCCTGGGTGGTACGCACAGACTTCCTTTTCAAACTGCTCCAGAACAGACCTTTTACTTTGAATCCCAAATTTATGGTTATCAACTTACCATCATCACTGAGGGATTTTACTCTGATGGCTTCCCAGTCATTCGGCTCGCCCGGAAGGGGCATTGCCGAAGAGAATTGGAAGTAGAATATGCGTACAAATCCATCCCATGATGTAATTGACCTGGTTGTAGCTTGAAGAACCATTGCTGGGTAATTTCCGACAGGGTGGCCGGGATGATCCTACACCTAGCATCATCTCGAGCCCCCTGGAGATCAGTTTGTAGTTTAAAGTGGTGAACATGGGATACTAGGTCTTCCAGTCCAGTGTACATCTTCCATGTCGGCATTTTGAATTTGAAAGTATGGCAAGTGATTAATATGATCCAAAAATGGGGAACCTCTCTACCTCTCCATTTCAATATTTGTTTACTTGAGGGTTGTAAAGTCCCTTACCAATTGGGTTAACGTATCCAGCTGGGCCTGGATGTTAGGGTCAGCAGCTGCCTGGGGTTGTGCTGCATTGCAGACCTCATCCATTCTCGGGTCCCGAACAGGCTTAGGTGGAGCTATGTTGTTCGAATCCCGATTTTCCTTGCTATGATTAAGAGCATCTCAAAGATCTTCACCTCCCATGGGACCCATTTGGTAGAAAACAGAGTTTGGCTGAGGCCTGCCCCCAACATTCTGGTTGTTTGCTCGACCTGGTACTGGAGGTATTCCCTAAAACCCTCCACCTCGGGGTGGTTGGTTGTTCGAGATATCCTGCCCTTGCGGGACAAACAGTCCTTCAGGCTGGTTACCTCTCTGACCTTGGTTATTCTGTTGGCCTTGATTATTTTGCTGGCGAACTTGACTCGCTACCTTATAATGATAATACCGTCCAGCATAGTGGGGTTTGTACACACTACTAACCTTCGGTTCCTCCCTTCTAGATCTTGTTTGGTATTCTTGGTACTGTCTATACCGACCAGGTTGTTGCTAGTAATTTTGGGATTGACCACTCCTATTCGGCGCTGGTGCTCGGGGGTTGGCATCCCATCCTACAACACCAGGATTTCTGTCATGGCCACCGACCTGAGATCTAGACTAAAATTTTCCTACTTGGTCCTATCCCATGTCGCGCCTTAGAAGGACCTGCTCACCAGGCAGTAAGGGTTGCCTATTATCGTTGGCTTGGGCGCCCCAACCAGAACTGTGACTCCTGGTCGGACCCTGATTCCCATTTTGACGTTGAGCCTCTGGTCCATGCATGACACTCTCACCAAAACCAAAAATGAGAGGACGTTGTTGGTTTTGGGCAGTAATTCTAGTTGCAGTTCCCAAACCTTAGGTTTGCTGCTGTTGCATATAATTATGGATGGATTTAGCAGCCTCCCTAGTCTGGTGCTCCACGTCTTCCTAATGGGCTTGCACCTCTCGGGCATGTCAATCCATCCATTCTTGGAAGTCTCTCCATTGTTTTTTTAGAGCCTCATTAAGGGCCTCCTAAGCAGTAGCTCGTCCCTGATTCATGGTGGCAAGCTAGTCTTGTATATGTCCTATGACTTCCTTTATCTGTTCCATTTCGGGGTCAAGTCCTTTGATGTCTATGTGGGGCTCATACCATTTAGGACCTCCAGCTCTTGGCCCTGGCTGCTCAGTGCCTCTTGCAGCAACTCCAATTTATGTTCCTGCATGGGTGATTCCAACAGAGGCAGCAACTCCGCGTCCAAGTGCAGTGGGCCCAGCGATTTGTCCCCCGACACCAGATGGGTTCCTAGGCGGAAAATCACCTCGCTGTCCATTCAAATTTCTCATAAATGGGACTTGGTGAGACTTCGGCCTCGGGCCCTAGAGGCTCTTGGTTTGACCTTTTGGTTGAGACTACCATTCTTGCAGCAATGGAATCTGAATGTGATTGTCTTGGGCTCTCAATGAAAGCACTAAAATGCTGACTGGTTTTCTAGTCAACTAACGTGGAGTTAAATTAATTAATTAGAGAGCTTTCAATTAGACAATCAATGAACCATAAAGAAGCCAAAAAAACTAATAACTATGAGCAATAAATGACAAGCAACACCAGAATTATAGAGGTTCGACCCCAAGAAATTGTAATGACTTACATCCTCTTAGATTTGTATTGATCTTAAGGGTTTACACAAGATTACCAGTGAATACAGATAGATTTCTAGGTGTAAAAGACAATACAAAATGTCAGAATCGCTGCTAAGTATCAAACCAAGCTGCTCGGTATGTTTCTGGTGCTGGTCGGTAGGCTAATTTTTGTGAACCCCCTCCACCCAAGGGTCGCTCCTGAGCGTAACTGATGGAGAAATATCCGTACATTCTCGCAGGTGGTTGCTGTCCTATTCTTTAGGAGCCTTGACTGAGTTTTAGGGCTGTTAGGCGCAAGGTAAGTGTAACTGTCTTCATACGAGCAGGTACGTCTGTTTTTCATACCGGCCAATTTCTCTTCTGGCAAGCGTACCGTGCAGTGATTATTATTCATTTTTCAAGTGTTTGGCGTGAGGTGAGAGAGGGAACCGAAAAAGAGAGAGAGAGAGAGAGAGAGAGAGAGGGAAGAGAGAAGAGGGAAGAGATGGGGATATTTTTGGTAGAGTGCCAAAAAGTGGCATTATTTTGAAATCTTTAATATGCCTAGCATATAACACCCACTACTAAGCATAAAATGTGAAATTTCCCAAACAATAATTGCATAACTACATTCGAAGACATACTAAGGGCTCATTTGTTACAAATTAAAAGCAACATTTAAAAATAAATTAATAATAAAAGTGTTTGGTAAAAAGATTAGAAGTAGCTTAGTAATAGAATTATACAGAAGTTAACCCAACTTTAGATTTTAGCTTCTAGGAGAATATATAGTTATTTTATTTATTATATGTATTATTTTAAATAAACATATTTAAAATAAATTAATATAATGATAAAAAAACTTAAAAATTAAATTATAAAAATATTTAAATATATTTATTCTGTTATAAAAAAATATTTTTATAAATAAATTTATTAGATATTTTAAATACTTTTTAATCAATAAACTACTTTAATTATAGGGTTCGTCAAACACTATAATATTATTTTTGCATATCATAGTACTTATGGTTATGGATTGAAATTTTAATCATGGGGTCCTACTCCTAATACAGGGATTACCCACCTAAACAAGGAATGGGATGTTGATGCTCATAATCTCATCAGGGGAAAGTGCAAGGTCGTCACCTGGGCGTACCCCCTCCATTTCGCATGGCCATCAGATTGGCGAGGCCCCCCTGATCTGCGAGACCACCCCGTCTCGTGAGGCGGCTGTTCCGCGAGGCCACCGAGTCGCCTTCCGCGAGGCCATCGAGTCGCGAGGCTACCCCGTCTCGCGAGGCCCCCCTGATCCGCGAGATCACCCCGTCTCGCGAGGGTGCTGTTCCGCGAGGCCACCAAGTCGCCTTCCGCGAGGCCACCGAGTCGCGAGGCTACCCCGTCTCGCGAGGCCCCTCTGATCCGCGAGACCACCCCGTCTCGCGAGGGTGCTGTTCCGCGAGGCCACCAAGTCGCCTTCCGCGAGGCCACCGAGTCGCGAGGCTACCCCGTCTCGCGAGGCCCTCCTGATCCGCGAGACCACCCCGTCTCGCGAGGCCACGCAAGGTCCCAGACGGGCGAAGCCATCAGATGGGCGAGGCCCTCCTGATCCGCGAGACCACCCCGTCTCGCGAGGCCACGCAAGGTCCCAGACGGGCGAAGCCATCAGATGGGCGAGGCCCTCCTGACCCGCGAGACCACCCCGTATCGCGAGGCCACGCAAGGTCCCAGATGGGCGAAGCCATCAGATGGGCGAGGCCCTCCTGATCCACGAGACCACCTCATCTCGCGGAGCTGCCGATCCGAGAGGCCATTGGGCCATTCCCGCCATGCCCATGCGCGAGGCCACGCAAGGTCCCACGCGCGCACGCCCCGGGAGGTCCACTAACCCACCATCGTCCCAGGAGGCCGACACCCCATGATGATGCGTATGGGCCCAAGACCCCTACTCAACGCCACGTCCAGTACGGACACCAAAGATCCCTTTTTCACACCTCGAAGTCCCTATGCTTAGGAGATCCAGCACGAGTCGAATGAGACATATTTGTACGACCAAGTACTAGGTACGGATACCAGTGCCAGTGAGGTTGCTGGGGTAAGGATCATGGTCCGTACGTCTACGGCCATGGGTCAGAACCGGCACCACTACCTCCTGCACCAATACACCTGCTACCACACCTCAAGAAGGAGTACAGACAAGTAGTGGAAACATCCCCCTGACACCTGCTCCTGTACGGGATGTACAACCACTACCACTGAAACCGCACCCCTAATACAGTACGTTTGTACCACTTGGTCCCCTGGACCACTATGTACCAAAGGCCATTAGAGCCTAATATAAAATGGATTCCAAGGCCACCTGAAAAGGGGTTGGAAATTTTACTGTAGCAGAGGCATTAGTGTGAATGAGATACTGAATTCTTCATTATTGTTATACCATTGTTCTTGAGTTATTGTTCAAGTTTTCATAGCTTTCCAATTAGCGATTTTAATTTGATAATTTTTCCAACTTAACTTCGTTGACGAGTTCTTACCGTCAACAGTTTGGCGCCGTCTGTGGGAACGTTAGTTTTAAGCTACTGTTCCACCATTATTTCCGACAAGAAGAAGATGCCGAGACGCTCGAAGCGACTGAGGGAGACGCAGGAGGTCGAAGTTCACTTAAACGGAGTCCAGCTGAAGGCCTCCATGAAGGACGCTCCTCCACCCAGGGACGTGGAGCCCCAGAAAGACCCTGAGGTTCACGGAGGAGACAGGGTGGCCTCATCACCGGCTGCTCCACCTGGGGGGAGTCCTCCCAGAGCACCACCGGCGCACGCTGACGAGTTCCCTCCTCCAAAACCGCCGCGGGCACCGAACTCCGGCCAGCAAGACCCGGGCCCTTCTGCCCATAGGCCTGACAAACACCCCCGGGTCCACTCCGTGAGCTCGAGTTCAAAGTCCCGATTTTACGAAGAGGAGATACGTGAGCTCCACCGTAAAAACCAAAGGTTAGAAACTACCTTGGAAAACATGCAAGAGGTCCTTAACGGCCTACTGCAGGGTAAGTCCAGCATAACCTTGCCTAAGAGAAAAGAGAAAGGCAAAGCTGGGGTGGAGACCACTGTGCCAGTAGATGATGGAAGAACCCGACACTCAACTAGCAACACCCCCCGCGCGAAGCAACATGATCACCCCGAACCGCCTAAGCAGGCCCAAAGGCCAGCGCCGAGAACCACCGCTGCCCCTCGACGTGAGGATGAGGTCACCTCCAAAAGAACGCCCCCAGACTTGCGGGAGGAGATCAACAAGAAGAGGGCAGGCAAAGGGACCACACCCCCTGAGGCGCCTCGAGAAGGCAAGGGAAAGGCAGATCCTAGCCCATCCACTCTAAGAGACTCCCTCAGCAAAAGGAGGCAGGACTTAGACACGGAGATGCGGAGCTTGCGGAGCAAGATTGTCACCGTGTCGGGTGGCCAGGCCTTTGAGGAAGACTTCGACCATGAGTCACCCTTCGTGCGAGAAATTCAGGCAATCCGGCTCCCTACCAATTTTAAGGAGCCCAATATGACCCCTTACGAAGGGAACACGGATCCAAAGTACCACCTGGATGCGTTTAACGATCTCATGAAATTGAGGGGGATTGGAAGTGGTGTCAGGTGCCATTGCTTCGCTGTCACTCTGAAAGGACCCGCCTACAAATGGTTCAAAAGGCTAAGGCCAGGGTCCATCAGGTCCTGGCAGCAGTTCTCTGACGAGTTCCTCCAGCAGCACCATGCCGTGCGGGACTACACGATGCCAGTTACCAGCTTGGCCAACGTGAAGCAAGGGGAGAAGGAGAGCCTAAAAAGCTACATTCACCGGTTCAGTATGGAGGCCGCAAAAGTGGAGAGCCTAACGCGCCGGGAATTAAAAATGGCCATTACTGCTGGGGTGCTCCCAGGGAGCAAGTTGTGGGACAACATGCTAAAGAGGGAAGTCACCGACTTGGATGACTTCTATGAAAGAGCACAGAAGTACATCCGTGTGGAGGATGGCCACGCAAACCTGAAGGCCGGAAAGGAGGAGCCCCACGCAAAGCCCCCAATTAACGACGGGCCGAATATAGCTAAGAAGAAGAGGACGTATGAGGGGTCGAGAGAAGACCCGCAGAGGAAGACCAAACGAGGGGGTGATCATAGGCCAACAGCCTATACTTACTATACGAACCTCACTGACACCAGAGAGCATATTTACGTCACCAACGAAGATCGAGTGCCCTTCAAGAAGCCCCCACCAATGAGAAAGGATCGGTCCAAGAGGGACCCCAGTAAATACTGCCAATACCACAAGGACATTGGACACACCACGGCAGAGTGTATCCACTTGAAGGAGGAAATTGAGGAGCTCATCCGTCGAGGGCACTTAGGCCGCTATGTCAAGAGAGAAAGGCAAAGGCCAGAAAACGAGCCCACAGCGCCCCAGGCACAGGAGCGAGCCCCAGAGATACAAGGGGAGGTCCGCACCATTTTTGGGGGCCCAGGATTTGGAGGAGATTCTAGGAAGGGACGAGATAAATATGCAAGAGAGGCTCGACGAAGTCCGCCCCCCTGCGTCATGAGTTTAGAACAGCGACCCCCGAAGAGTTTCAAGGGGGAAAACAACTCGATAACGTTCACTGAGGAAGATGCACGAGGGGTACACTTCCCCCACAATGATCCGCTGGTGCTGACAGTCCAGTTGGCAAATATGCGTGTACATCGAGTCCTGGTGGACAACGGGAGCTCAGTGGACATCCTATATCGCCCGGCTTTGGAAAAAATGGGACTGGGCATTCGTCACCTAAAGCCTTGCCAGTCGTCACTATACGGATTCACAGGGGATTCAGTGCAAGCCCTTGGGATGATTGAGTTGACACTTACCATGGGGGAGCAACCCCGCCAAACCACAATCATGTCTAACTTTGTTGTTGTAGATTGCGCATCAGCTTTCAACGCGGTATTAGGGAGGCCCTCCCTGAGAGAATTGAAAGCCATAACTTCAATATATCACTTAGTTGTCAAGTTCCCGACTCCAGGGGGGATCGCGAGTATGAAAGGAGAACAGAAGGAAGCAAGGGAGTGTTATAACACCTCACTTCGCGCGCCTGCAAAGCCACGTGAGCCGATGGCCATGGTGGTGCATGAGGCGATAAGCATGCCCACAGGGGGTCCGCAGGAGCTGGACCCTCGGGTTGTGGATGAGGCAAGAGCAGAACCAGTAGAAGAAGTAGAGGAGGCTACGGTGACGGAAGAGCCCTTAAGGAAATTGAAGATAGGGAGAAGCCTACAAGGTGACGTGAAGGAGGAATTGATAAGATTTTTGAAGGATAATCTAGACGTGTTTGCATGGAGTCACGAGGACATGGTGGGCATAGACCCCAGCGTAATGTGCCACCACCTGAACATCTCCCCAGGAGCAAGGCCCGTCAGGCAGAAGAGGCGGGCACTTGATCCAACAAGGTACGCAGCGTTAAAGGAAGAGGTTGACAAGTTGAAGGCCAACGGGTTCATCCGTGAGTCCTTCTATCCTGTGTGGGTATCAAACCCAGTACTCGTGCCGAAGCCAAACGGGAAGTGGAGGACTTGCGTTGATTTCACGAATTTGAATAAAGCTTGTCCCAAGGACAGCTTCCCACTCCCCAGGATAGATCAGTTAGTAGACGCAACAGCGGGGCATGAGTTACTAAGTTTTATGGATGCCTACTCGGGATACAACCAAATCCCAATGAACCCTGCAGATGAGGAACACACGTCAGTCATTACAGACAAAGGGCTCTACTGTTATAAGGTGATGCCCTTCGGGCTCAAAAACGCGGGAGCCACCTATCAAAGGCTGGTGAATAAAATGTTCGCAAATCAGATAGGAAGGAATATGGAAGTGGATGTGGATGACATGCTAGTGAAGACCAAAGTAGCAGCAGAGCTCAACAAAGACCTTGGAGAGATGTTTGACACGCTCAGGAAATATCGGATGAAACTGAACCCTGCCAAATGCACCTTCAGGGTATCCTCAGGAAAATTCTTGGGCTTCATGGTCAATTCCAGAGGAATCGAGGCCAACCCCGACAAGATAAAGGCACTCATAGAAATGAGCCCGCCGAAGAATAAGAAGGAGGTACAATGCCTAACAGGAAGGGTGGCGGCCCTTAATAGGTTCATCTCAAGATCCACCGACAAGTGCCTCCCATTCTTTGACATCCTCAAAGGGAGAAAAAAGTTCGCTTGGGATGAAAAATGTGAGGAAGCCTTTGTCAGGTTGAAAGAGCACCTGGGGAAGCCGCCCCTGTTAGCAAAGCTAGAGAAGGGCGAGAAGCTGTACCTATACTTGGCGGTGTCGGAGCATGCCATCAGCGCAGCCTTAGTTAAGGGAGAGAAGAAGCAACAACAGCCCGTATACTATATCAGCAAGCGTCTGGTGGACGCGGAGAGCCGGTATCCAGAGATCGAAAAACTGGCCTATGCGCTAGTAGTGGCGTCGAGGAAGTTGAAGCCTTACTTCCATGCGCATACGATTGATGTCTTAACAGATAGTCCTTTGAGACAAGTCCTACATAAGCCAGAGACCTCAGGGAGGCTAATGAAATGGTCGATTGAGCTAAGTCAGTTTGATATTGTCTACACCCCAAGGGCCTCCATCAATGGACAGGTGCTGGCAGATTTTATAGTAGAATTCACCCATCAGCCGAATGAAGGACAGAGTGAAGGAGGGGCGCAGCCTGTTGTGGAGGATGAACTGGGAGATGTAGAGGAGTGGAGTTTGCATGTTGACGGGGCGTCAAATGAAGGAGGATCAGGAGCGGGCATCATGATGAATGGGCCCGAGGGACACAGAATGTACTGCGCAATCCGGTTTGGGTTCGAGGCCTCCAATAATGAGGCGGAGTATGAGGCGCTCTTAGCTGGCCTGCGCCTAGCCCAGGAACTGAAAGTAATGCGCCTTCATATTTTCAGTGACTCGCAACTGGTGGTATGCCAAATAAAGGGGGAGTACCAGGCAAGGGGGCCCAAGATGGCAGCATATTTAGAGAAGGTGAAGGGCTACCTGGGACGAATGGTGGCATATACTATAGAGCAAATCCCCAGAGAAAAGAACACCCATGCCGATGCACTTGCAAAGCTGGCATCTACCAAGGATGGTGATGTCTTGGAATCAATACCCGTGGAATACTTGCCAAAGCCCAGCATCGAAGGCGCAGATGTGCACATGATCGGCGTCCCAAAGAAATTATGGACCAAGCCAATCAAGAGGTACCTGGAGGAAGGAGTCTTGCCTGCGGATAAAAACGAATCTCGGAGGTTGGTGTACAAGGCCGCAAGGAACGCCTTGATAGATGGGGTCCTTTACAAAAGAGGATTCTCCATGCCTCTCCTGCGGTGTGTAGAAGAAGAGGAGGCGTTGAAGGTGTTACAAGAGATCCATGAGGGAGAGTGTGGCAACCACGAAAGTGGACCCTCCACGGCTAGGAAGGCCATAAGACAAGGATACTACTGTCCTTCCATGGAGAAAGACGCACAGGACTTTGCCACGAAATGCGACAAGTGCCAGAGGCACTCCAATTACCCTCGAAGACCCCCAAGCGAACTGACCAGCATGCCCAGCCCCTGGCCCTTCGCTATCTGGGGGATAGACTTAATCGGCACTCTTCCTACAGGCAGAGGTGGAGCGAAGTACGTGGTGGTGGCAGTGGATTATTTCACCAAGTGGGTAGAAGCGGAACCCCTTGTGAAGATAACCGCTAGGCACATCACCTCTTTTGTCAACAAATTCATTGTGTGCTGGTACGGGGTACCCTACAAAATTATTTCTGACAATGGCACCCAATTTGAAGGAGGAGCCTTCGATGAATACTGTAAGGAAAGAGGTATAAGGAGGAGCTTCTCCGCGGTGGTACACCCCCAGGCCAATGGGCAAGTGGAGGCCATCAACAGGGTCCTAAAGAAGAACCTAAAGACAAAGCTGGAGAAGATGAAAGGAGCTTGGGTAGATGAGCTACCAAATGTGCTGTGGGCTTACAGAACCACCCCACGCACGACAACTGGGGAGTCCCCATTCTCCTTGGCCTATGGATGCGAGGCTGTGCTCCCAGTCGAAATGCGAGTCATGTCCCGCAGGGTGCAGGTGTATGAAGACGAAGCCAACCACATAGCCCTGACCGAAAGCTTAGAACTCCTGGAGGAAAAGAGAGAAAAAGCCCAGATGAGGGTGGCGGTATACCAGCAATGCGCCGCAAGGTACTACAATTTGAGGGTGCGAGAGAGAACTTTCAGAGTCGGTGACCTGGTGCTGAGGAAGGTGCTCCCAAACACACGAGACCCAGGTGCAGGAGTGCTGGGGGCAAATTGGGAGGGACCCTACCAAGTTGCTCAGTGCATCCCCCCAAACACTTACAAGCTGGCGCGCATGGACGACACCATCGTACCCCGGGCATGGAACGCGGAACACCTGAGGAAGTACTACCAGTAAGGCGCCCATGCCCACGGATAAAAGCACAAGTGTAGCACGCTGCCTTGATATGGTAGGAAGAAATCAAAGAGGTTACCTAGATAACCTCCTAAGTAGGCGTGAGCCTTTTTATTTTGTTTTATGTGAAAATCACCTATGTACCGTTGCAACTACGTGTATGAGACCATTATGTTACGAATATAATGAATGAAACCACGTATTATAAGTAAAACTGTTAGCCTCTTCGTGTGTTATTTTTTCTTCAGTACCCGGGCATCAGCCAAAGTGTCCGCCGAAATAAATTTCACCAAACACTTGGGGGGCAGGACAGGGGGCGGTAACACAGCTAGCAAGGGAAGCCTGAAAAGGACCCTCTAACGGAGGGTCTTGGAAAGGACCCCTCGCCCTCCTAAAAAAGAGGCTCCTAAAAAAGACCCTCTGATAAGGGATCTTGAAAAGGGCCCTCAATTAGGAGTAACCTAAAAACGACCCCCTATGCATTAGGAGGACCCGAGAAGGACCCCTTTTATCGGGGCCCTAGACGAAGTCCCTAAACATAGAAAGTAGTAAAAAGACCTTGCAAGGCCTCCCCTGAGTTTACGAGGATTAGCTACCCTCGTGAACATCAAGGAAGCCAAAAGGCCTTGCAAGGTCTTTTTACTACTTTCTATGTTTAGGGACTTCGTCTAGGGCCCCGATAAAAGGGGTCCTTCTTGGGTCCTCCTAATGCATAGGGGGACGCCTCTCGCAAAGAAATAATAAGCGCGCGCAAGAAAAACCTAAAAGGATAGCTAAGACCCAAGGGGTCAAAATATCCTTACAAAAACCACCAAGAGGCACCAAAAGAGGTCCCAGTGAACCCTCTCACATGGGATCCAAAGGACCTCCAGCCTGACAAATAAAAGAAGGGAACCAACCAAACCGCGTCATACAGGCATAAAAGGGCCTCAAATGCAGTAGGACAAGAAATAAACAACAACATCACATGTATTCATACATTAAAAAAAAAAAAAAGAAAGGAGTTCTCAAGATAATACAAGGGTTACTAACAGAAAAGTAGCACTAGTGATGACGTTACAAAATAAAAAACAAAAAAGGAGCGAAACTATTTCAAGGCCTCCTGTAGTGGGCACTCCACCAGGCCGCTCGGGCAACAGCTTGCTCGCCAAAAGAGGAGAAGTCGAAGTTGGGATCCTGCCTCCACACATTGTAAAGAGCCCGGTCTATAGACTTGCGCTCGGTTATGACCCTCTCCGCCTCCAGGGAAGCGACCTTCTCCTGAGCCGACTGCAGTTCAGCCCTGAGGGCCTCAACTTCAGTCCCCATTCGAACAACCATCTCATGCGACCCGGACGCAGCGGCCTTGGCCCCCTTGAGCTCGCTCTCCAAGCATTTGGCCTTGCCCCTCAGCTCCTTGATCTTAGTCTTCAGCTTACCATTCCTCGAGTCCGACTTGGCATACTTAGCCTGGGCTTTTGACAATTGGACCTTAGTTGCGCTAAGCTCATTTTCGAGCTCCTGGACCTGGACTATGAGGCCGTCCCTTTCAATGGTGGATGCGGAAAGGATGCCAGTCGAGTCAGCATGTCGAAGAGACACGATATAGACTTGCACAAGAAAACCAATGGCATCAGCAATAGGTAACAAAAAGAAGAACACAGGTGCATCTGTGCATAATGCTAATCAACGCAAGGTGCAAAGCCTTACCCAGGCCGCGGCACGCCTTAGCATCTCCCCGAGGTCTGATTGAGTCACATTCCCCAGGCCCCTCCAGTCGGAGGCAGGGAGACTCGCAGCTATTGGAACGAAATGCTGCCCATAAACTGAGGCCATCCTGGTCACCCAAGCCTCTGCCTCAACGCTAGGAGCATCTGGTTGCAGATTCAAGACACCTTTCCTGATGAGCAATTGGTGGCTGTGGAACAAGAGGAAGTACCATGGTATGCGGACATCGTGAACTTTTTAGTTGGGGGCGTGTATCCACCAGATTTTACCAAACAACAGCTCAAAAAGTTCCTACATGATGTCAGATTTTACTGTTGGGATGAACCTTACTTATATAAACAGTGCCCAGATCGAATAATGCGAAGATGTGTCCCAGAAAGTGAAGTTTCCAGCATCCTAGAGAGCTGCCATTCAGCCCCTTATGGTGGTTATTTTGGTGGGCAACGAACTGCTGCCAAAATATTTCAGTCAGGATACTATTGGCCTTCTATTTTCAAGGATGCCCATAATTTTGTTCAACATTGTGATCGCTGCCAGCGAGTGGGCAATATCTCCGCTAGGAATGAAATGCCTCTTAATTGCATTTTGGAGGTGGAATTGTTTGACGTGTGGGGTATCGACTTTATGGGTCCCTTCCCGCAATATTTTGGGAATCTCTACATTCTAGTGGCGGTGGATTATGTATCGAAATGGGTAGAGGCAATTGCTAGTCCGACAAATGATGCTAGAGTGGTTATGAAGTTCCTTCATAAACATGTGTTTACAAGGTTTGGGACACCTAGAGCCTTAATTAGCGATGAGGGAACACACTTTGTGAACAAAGTATTGGCTGCTCTCTTGGCAAAGTACAGTGTTAAACATAAAATTGCCACTGCCTATCACCCACAGACCAACGGGCAAGCTGAAATATCAAATCGAGAAATTAAAGGCATTTTGGAGAAAGTTGTAAATCCAAGCAGAAAGGATTGGTCCCAGCGCCTAGACGATGCACTTTGGGCTTACCGGACAGCTTATAAAACTCCACTAGGCATGTCCCCTTATCGCCTAGTTTATGGGAAGGCATGTCATCTTCCCGTTGAATTAGAGCATAAGGCGTTTTGGGCGTTGAAGAAGTTAAATTTGGATCTTGTAGTGGCTGGAGAAGCAAGAAAGTTGCAACTGAATGAATTAGATGAGATGCGGCTGTTTGCTTATGAAAACGCCAAGCTATATAAAGAGAAAACGAAGAGGTGGCATGATCAAAGAATTAAGGAGCGGGTGTTTGAAAAGAACCAGAAGGTTTTGTTGTTTAATTCCAGGTTGAAACTGTTTCCTGGCAAGCTAAAATCCCGTTGGTCGGGCCCCTTCACAGTGACTAAAGTCTACCCCTTTGGAGCTGTTTTAATTCGCGAAGATCAGTCTGGGAGGGAGTTCACAGTTAACAGACAGCGGCTGAAACATTATTTTGGTGGGGAGGTTGACAGAGAAAAGACCTCCGTCCATCTGAAGGATGCTTGAAGGAGAAAGGCTATGGGTTGCCATGCATTTCTTGTGGCACATTTGGGCAACCCATGAGTGAAAGAGACAGTTGTACATAAATAATGGATGTAATGAAGTTTGGGGTGTATTACCCTTTGAAAAAAATAAAAATAAATAGAGCATCAAGAAGCAGGTCCGCCAGGAGTTGGTAACACTGGGACTAGGCTGAGCATAGAAATCTGGGCAGAGGAACTAAGTTTGGGGTGGAAAGTGTTGCCCAGTTGCTATAGCAACCACTCAGCAATGCTGGGCAGCAACTCAATGAGTCTGGGTCCAAAATAGAAATATCGGGATTTCATCGAGGCTGGGTGGTCCGTAAAGTGTGAAACTGGCACGTGCTGAAAAAAGGATTAAATGATTAAGAAATTAAAGGTGCAATCATTGGGTGCATTTCAATTGTTTTTGGACCAAAGAGCTGTCAAAATTTTGGATTTTTGTGGACCCAGCAGCCCGTGGACTTTATACAAAGAAATAAAGAAAGGGTCCATTTGACCCTATAGTATATTGGGCTCCCAAGAATTAGTCAACTGGGCCCCTTGCAACAGACCCTTTTCGTATCAGTTATTTTGGATGTACTGAATATATATATATATATTTATCTAAAAGAAACGAAAAAAAACATATCAGTTACTTTCCCTTTTATTATATATATATATATTCGTATTTCATTTTTTTTTATATATTACTTTTCTTATATATTACTTTTATTAAATACATTAGTTTATTACCTTTAATATATATATATACATACTCAGTACATCCTCACCACATTCTCAGCAACCCTCGTTGACCGCCACCCCTGAAACCCCAACCAAAGAAATCCCTCAGCCGACCACTCGCCCAAGCCACCCAGCTCCGCCTCTCACCACTCCGAGCCATCCCATCCGCCCATCTCATTACACCGCCGAACCCATAGGACCCATCCCAACAGCCACCGAGCCATCCCATCGCCTGTTCCATCTCACTTAACCACGACTCCGCCCCTTCGACCCATCTCGTCAACCTCACGACAACCCACGGCATTTACCCCACCACGACCCTACGGCGACCCCAGACCGAGAACCACCTCACAACACCAGCTACGACCCCTTCGTGAGCCTTTCCAGTGATCCCGAGAGTCCCTGCCTCCATTGTGGTCCGACGAGACCCACGCCTACGGCACCCCTACTCCGTGAGTCCCAGTTGAGCATCATTTCTCTCCAGCCCAAGAATCTCGGCAACAACCCAGACCGTGCCTGCCTCTTCTCCGCCAAGGACATCTCGGCTCAGTGACACCATTTGGGGTAATAGTCCTGTGTTCAGAATATACACTTGTGGCTGTGTTTCTCTTATTGCGGGTTTTTAGTTGTCTCTATTGGTGTTCTGTTCTGTGCTGCCTCCCTTTTGCTGTCGTCCATTTGGGCACTCTCCCGATTTCAATCATGCCAAGAACTAAGAGAGTGGCACATAAAGTGAAGAAGAAGCCCTTCCATGAAGTAAAGAAATTCTATTGTCCAACAGCCGAATCAAAATACAGCAACCAAGTGGTTAGTCGGGATCTGTACATTGAGAGAGGTTTGGTGGCTGACAGAGCTGGAATAGAGGAGTTACCTGAGTGGTTACGTACCACAATCAGTGAGAGGCGTTGGGAGAATTTTGTGGTGCCGCCCAAACCCTCCGTAACCGAGATTGTCCGAGAGTTCTATGCGAACTTTCTGTCTCAAGAGTGGCCCACTACAGTCATTGTGCGAGAAGTTGAGGTGCCTTTCAATGCTGAAGCAATTAATTATTTGTTTGAACTAGAATCAGTTCAGTGCTCTTTTACCCCATGCCGAGGGGAGGTGACAGGGGACGCACTAATAGAAGTTATGGAAACAATCGCTCAGCATGATTCTACCTGGGATGTGGATGAGCACGACAACTTACGTTTTCGGAGGACGGAATTGGAGCATGATCTTAAATGTCTGTACTCATTTGTTCAGACCACTCTCTGCCCTACTTCGCATGATTCTACGGTGAGCAAGGCTCGCGCCTTCATGCTCTATTGCCTGCAAAAGGGATTCCAAGTAGATGTCGGGACAGTGTTAGCTCAAGAGATCTTCGAGTGTTCCCAACGCGGAAAAGGGAAATTGTTTCTGCCCGCCACCATCACCGCTCTTTGCCGTGAAGCTGGAGTCCCTGTTTTGCCCGAGGAAGGTTTGTTACATCCCAGAGCAGCTGTCAGTTTTGGCCCACCCCGAGCCGCCAAGAACCCCCGCAACTCTGCCTCTTCATCGGCACATGCTGCCCCGGTCGACGATGCCCTTTTGGAGCGGTTCACTCAGTTTGAAGTGATGCAACAACAAATGCATCGCAGGCAGGAAGAGCTTTGTGGCCGTATGCACTCTTTTTGGCAATATGAGCAGCAGTGTGATGGCATCATGGAGCGGACCTTCAAAAAGCTCACTCCGCGAGTTGTTCCCCAATTCCCACCATTCCCGCAGCAGATTCTTGACCCATGGACTACACATTCAGCACATGCGCCTACTCCGGATGCTCCTAACGAGGACTCCGAGTGAAGGGGGTTTCCTTATCCTATTCACTATTTTAATTCCTGTTCTGTGCTTGTGTTCTTATGTTAGTTTTTTTTTTATATATGTTTTAGACTATATTTTTCGTATTCTGTGTCTGTAGTGTCTTGTACTGTTTTGTTTGTGTTAGTGTGTGTTGAGAGATTTAAAGTATTTTTCCTGTGGCCTAGTGTTTCGCTCGATGATGATATTTTTCCATTCGCTCCATTTCTGTGACTGCCTGGCTTTATATGCTGTCTCTGACTATTTCATTGCTGGATATTATGAATGTGTCTTTTTAGTCTCTTTTCAATACAGTATAATTTTGTTTTCCCACCAGACTTTGCATTTTTTTTACTGATTGCTAAGTATATGCTGTAGCGTCTAGAATTGATTAGTGCATTTCCTTGAGGCGAAATCCTAGCTCGACTTGTCCCTAAGATATGATTTAGGCCATCCTTGGACGCTTGTGCCTTTCTAGCCTTCCTAATAAACATATTGTTCCCTTAGTCACCCAATTTTGAGCCAATGAGCCTATTCTTTTTTTAACCCGATCATGCATCCCATCTTCCCCTATATTACATTTTCCATATGTTTCCCAACTTAATTGCTATCACTTGTCAAAAATTGTTTCTCATATTAAGTTTGGGGTGAGTGTGGTGAGTGTAGCTTGTGGCGAGCTAATTCTTGATCATTATTTTAGCCACATTAGGGACAAGGTTGGGTTGTAAGTTTGGGGTGGGGAATTAGCTCACAAGGCATATCATTATATAATATCAAGCATATTCTCTTGCTATTTATCATATAGTTTTCTCTTTTTGTTGTGAATTTGTGTAGTTCTAAAAAAAAAAAAAAAAAACAAAAATATAAATATATATATATAATGGTAGTAAATGAAATATCAGGAAAAAAAAAAAACAGAAAAGAAAAGCAAAAGAAAAAAAAAAAAGGAGATCAGAAGAAAACATAGCAAGAGAATTACAGTACAATAACATGTCCTTGTGAGTAAAAATAATTATAGGGAAGTGAATCAAGAGTGATAAATCATGAGGGAGAGGCTAGATTTTTGACAAGTGAGGTGGTTAGGTTTAAGCTAGTAAAAAAATATCATTTATCATACCCTAGCCTAAGCCTTACATTACAAGCTTAGTAAAGTCCTATTGATCAAGGGGATAAGTTGAGACTACATTAGTGGAGAGGAGTGCACTAATTCAACTTATGGAGCTATTATGAATGAAAAATCAAAGGGTAATTGTAGAGAAATTCAAAGTTCGGTGGGATGCAATTTTATACATTATTGATTAGAGGACTCTAGAGAGATGTTAGTGATATCCAGTGAGAAAAATTTGAAAGGGCAGCATATACGGTTAAGGCAGAAACATTTCTTTATTCCACTTAATTCCATTTTTCTGAGAGCATCAATGTTCACTAGGCCATTTTGAATTCTTTTGAATCTCTCATCGGTTGTGCGTGTGTTGTGTGTGTTTATTGTTGTGTTTACTGTGGTGTCATCATTACTCGAGGACGAGCAATAGGCTAAGTTTGTGGTGTTGATAACTCTAGGATTTAGAGTTATTTTCACATCTTTGAACTTAATTTTCAAGCCAAAACAAAAGAGTAATGAGTTGTAAGTAGTGTAATTGTGTCCATTTAGTGTATATTTGTATCAAGGGTCTGTGTATCTGTATTATCATATTTTTCTTAGTGATTTATGTAGTTTCGTGTTTATGTTAATCAGGAAAGGAGACTAAAACAGGTGATTGGGAACTTTGGATCATGAAGAGGAACAATTCTGGAAAGAGCATGTTGCTGTACTCTTAATGCTGTAGCAAACATACCGTAGCAATTGGCAGAGCCCAGGAAGAAAACGTGACAAATGCCAGTTGGACTTAATGAGACATAAGTGGCGCTGAGGTGGCGAGAATATTGTACAATTAAGTCAGCTGGATGGTGTGGCAAAGGACAGGGGGGCAAGATTGACTTTGACTTGCTAATTAGGGTAAACCAAGTACCCTTAAAGAGGGCCCAGCCGAAATATTGAAGGGGGGGATCATTTTTGGAGGATTCTGAATATTTTTCACTAAGCAAAGTACAGAGAGAAGCAGAAAGAAAGAAGAAGAAGGGAGTACGAAATAGGAGAGAAAAAGAAGACAGACGCCTAAGGGGGACTAGAGCTCAACACTCAATTCTCTCTAATCTCTATCTCTCTTTAATTTTGTATTATTTTCTCATCTCAATTTCTGCTCAAACTCCATGGAAATATTCTGTACTGGTTTTATGTTTATAATTTCAGCCATGAACTAACACTCTAAAGATTTGGGTCGTTATGAACCCTTATGTATGAGCTAAATTTCTAAATGCATGGTGAAGTTGTTTATGTCAAAGTTCAATTGAATGTGCTGTAATGTTAATTGAATGTTAATTACTGGCCATATTTAGCATTTATTAAGTTAGATCTAACTTGGAAAAGGGAAGTCTAGTTGAACCCATTCAATTGATGCAAGAGATTCATCTATTCTTAGGTGATTTTTAGTAGTGGAATAGGACTATTTTGCTGCCTTGCATAACCTAAAGATTTGGTGTTTGATGGATTGTTTATAGTTTGTTTTAATACAGGAATGTATTGAGGGAGGTTATAAACAACAGATAGTAAGTTTTGCGAAAAACTTACTGGGTTTTACGAAATCTGTTAACTGTGACATAAATTGCTGACCCATTGCTGAGCCATTGCTGTATGAACTGGAACGTACCGAGGGGAAATAACCACCTAAATCTATTTTTCTCATATCTGAAATCCACCCATAATTCTTTCATTTTAATCTCTGATTTTTAGTTGAATTAATTTGCTCATTTACATTTATTTTCAGAACTAATTACACAACCTTTCTCTTGATTTGGTTACTGTATTATAAACTGTTTTTGGTTGATTTTACATTAATTTAGTTGAAAAGTCCCTGTGGAGACGAACTTTGATACATTATCACTGTATTACTTGTTGTCGATTGTGTATACTTGCGCATATTTTAATCGTTAGAAAATTCACAACAAGTTTTTGGCGCCGTTGCCGGGGACTTTTAAAATTAAATTCTGTTTTATCAACTATTTGACAATTTATTTTCATTGTTTTTAACCTTGTTGGTTCGGGTTGTGAAATCTCAGGTACCTACAGTGTATGAACCAGCAAGAGGACAGTGAACTTGCTCCTATTGACCCCGAGATCGAACGCACTTTCAGAAAAAGGAGAAAAGATCAAAAGGCTAAAAGCCGAGGCACTATGGCTGAACGTGTTGAAGATGAGGGGGATGGCCAGCAAGTTACTAATCCCATTGTTTTGGCGGATGACAGAGCCAGAGCAATACGGGAATACGCTGCCCCCATGTTTAATGAGTTAAATCCAGGCATTGTGAGGCCGGAAATACAAGCAGCTCAATTCGAGCTCAAGCCAGTGATGTTTCAAATGCTCCAAACTGTGGGGCAGTTCAGCGGGATGCCAACGGAGGATCCTCATCTCCATCTTCGTTCATTCTTGGAGGTGAGCGATTCCTTTAAGCTTCAAGGAGTGAGTGAAGAAGCATTGAGGCTGAAGCTATTTCCATTCTCATTACGAGACCGAGCTAGATCATGGCTCAACACTTTGCCTCCTGATTCCGTCACAAATTGGAATGATCTTGCTGAAAAGTTTCTGCGCAAATATTTCCCTCCTACCAGAAATGCAAAATTTCGAAGTGAAATCATGTCATTCCAGCAGCTTGAAGATGAATCAACCAGTGATGCATGGGAGAGATTTAAGGATCTTTTGCGGAAGTGCCCACACCACGGTATCCCACACTGTATACAAATGGAGACATTCTACAATGGTCTCAATGCAGCCTCTCGAATGGTCTTGGACGCTTCAGCCAATGGAGCCATTCTTTCCAAGTCTTACAACGAAGCATTTGAGATTTTGGAAAGGATTGCAAGTAATAACTATCAATGGTCAAACACTAGAGCTCCTACAAGTAGAAAGGTGGCGGGAGTTCTTGAGGTAGATGCACTAACGGCTCTAACAGCTCAAATGGCCTCAATGACCAACATCTTGAAGAATATGAGTTTGGGAGGAAGTATTCAGCCAGCTGCTGCCATTCAAAGTGCAGAAGTGTCATGCGTGTATTGTGGGGACGGGCATACTTTTGAGAATTGCCCTTCAAATCCAGCCTCAGTTTGTTATGTGGGAAATCAGAATTTCAACCGCAACAACAACCCATATTCGAACACTTACAATCCAGCATGGAAGAATCATCCTAATCTGTCATGGGGGGGTCAAGGAGCAAGTTCAAGCACAGCACCAGCACAAGGAAGACAAGCATATCCACCAGGTTTTTCACAGCAGCCAAGACCTTCACAACATGTTCAAAACTCCCAGCCGAACTCTTTGGAGAATCTAATGAGGGAGTATATGGCTAAGAATGATGCAGTAATACAGAGCCAAGCAGCTTCTCTTCGTAATCTTGAGATGCAGCTCGGCCAGCTAGCCAATGAAATGAAAACTAGGCCGCAAGGATCTTTGCCTAGTGATACAGAAAATCCAAGGAGAGATGGGAAAGAACACTGTAAAGCTATTCAGCTGCGGAATGGTAAAAATCTGGGAAATTCTGAGGAGATACAGGGTAGTGGAGAGCCCACTTAAATCCAAAGTGAAGGAGAAACAAGTAACAAAACTGCCCAGGAAATTGCTGAAACTGGCCCAGTTGCTACAGCAAAGGGTCAGCAAACTGCTCCAGTAAATTCTGGTCCTAAACCGCCCCTTCCATTTCCGCAGCGATTTCGCAAACAACAACAGGATGGTCAGTTCAGAAAGTTTTTGGATGTACTGAAACAGTTGCACATTAACATCCCCTTCGTCGAAGCATTGGAGCAAATGCCGAATTATGTCAAGTTCTTAAAGGATATTTTGACAAAGAAAAGGCGATTGGGGGAGTTTGAGACTGTGGCTCTCACAGAAGGATGTAGCGCGATGTTGAAAAGCAAGATCCCTCCTAAGTTAAAAGATCCTGGCAGATTCACGATTCCGTGTTCTATTGGAGGTAGAGATGTGGGAAGAGCATTATGCGATTTAGGCGCTAGTATCAACCTTATGCCTATGTCAATTTTCAAGAAGCTGGGTATTGGTGAGGCACGACCCACTACTGTTACTTTACAACTTGCAGACAGATCTATGGCTCATCCCGAGGGCAAGATTGAAGATGTGTTAGTTCAAGTGGATAAATTTATATTCCCGGCGGATTTCATCATTTTAGACTATGAAGCGGATAGAGAGGTACCTATAATCTTGGGTAGGCCTTTTCTTGCTACAGGGCGTACTCTTATTGACGTGCAGAATGGTGAACTTACCATGAGGGTGAATGACCAACAAATCACCTTTAGTGTGTTTAAAGCTATGAAATTCCCGGATGAAGTGGAAGAATGCTCTAGAGTTGACGTTGTTGATACTTTGGTAGCTGAGAAGTTCAATGAAAGGGTGGAAAAAGCTGCTATGGAAACTCAGATTTTTGGAGATGAGGAGGAGTATAGCAGTGAAGATGAGGAGATGCTTACATGGGTAGATTCTTGCCAACCAACCAAGAAATTTAGTAAGGTGTTTGAAGCTCTAAATCTGCTAGAAAAGCACTTTCAGGCCCCTAAACCATCTGTTGAAGAACCACCTCAGCTGGAGTTAAAGCCGCTGCCAAGCCATTTAAAGTATGTATACTTGGGCGAAAATGACACTTTACTTGTGATAATATCTAGTTGTCTGGAGTCTATTGCTGAGGAGTCATTGCTGAAATTGCTGAAGCAGCATAAAAGGGCGATTGGATGGACAATGGCTGACATTCAAGGGATCAGTCCAGCGCTTTGTATGCACAAGATCTTGCTGGAATCTGATTGTACTCACTCTGTGGAGCAGCAAAGGAGGTTGAATCCAGTAATGAAGGACGTGGTTAGAAAAGAAGTCATTAAGTGGCTTGACTATGGGATTATTTATCCCATTTCTGACAGCAAGTGGGTAAGTCCTGTCCAATGTGTTCCGAAGAAAGGGGGCGTTACAGTAGTTACTAATGACAACAATGAGCTTATTCCCACTCGTACAGTCACCGGATGGCGGGTTTGCATGGATTACAGAAAACTCAACAAGGCCACTAGAAAGGATCATTTCCCTTTGCCCTTCATCGACCAAATGTTGGACCGCTTGGCGGGAAAGGAGTTCTTCTGTTTTCTTGACGGGTATTCTGGGTATAATCAGATTTCTATAGCGCCGGAGGACCAAGAGAAGACCACTTTCACCTGTCCATACGGCACATTCGCTTTTAGAAGAATGCCCTTCGGTTTGTGCAATGCACCGGCCACATTTCAGCGGTGCATGATGGCGATTTTTTCAGATATGGCTGAGAGTATTTTGGAGATATTCATGGACGATTTCTCTGTCTATGGGGATTCATTTGAAGGTTTCTTGGAGAATTTAGAAAAAGTCTTAAAGAGGTGTGAAGAAACTCATCTAGTGTTGAACTGGGAAAAATGCCATTTCATGGTGCAAGAAGGCATTGTGTTGGGGCATAAAGTGTCTAGCAAGGGGATAGAGGTTGACAAGGCTAAACTGGAAGTTATTGAGAAACTACCAGCCCCTACCACAGTAAAAGGCATTAGAAGTTTCCTCGGTCATGCTGGCTTTTACAGGCGTTTTATCAAGGATTTTTCGAAGGTGTCCAAACCTTTATGCAGCTTGCTGGAGCAAAATAGGCCTTTTGATTTTACTGATGAATGTCAAGAGGCATTTTTGAGATTGAAGTCAGCCCTTGTTACAGCACCAGTGATCACAGCTCCTAACTGGTCTCTACCTTTTGAACTTATGTGCGATGCTAGCGACTTCGCTATTGGGGCTGTTCTTGGGCAGCGGAAGAACAAAATTTTTCATTCTATTTACTATGCAAGCAAAACATTGGTGGATGCCCAGATTAATTACACTACAACAGAAAAAGAGCTGCTGGCCGTGATCTTTGCCTTTGAAAAATTTCGCTCCTATCTTGTGGGGACTAAAGTTATTGTGTACACGGACCACTCCGCTATCAAGTATTTGATAGCCAAAAAGGATTCTAAACCGAGGCTTATACGTTGGGTTCTCTTGCTGCAAGAATTCGATTTAGAAATCCGAGATAGGAAAGGCACTGAAAATCAAGTAGCGGACCATTTATCAAGGCTGGAATCAAGCACTTACAGCAGCAATTCAGAGGAAAAATTGCAGATTCAAGACACCTTTCCTGATGAGCAATTGCTGGCTGTGGAACAAGAGGAAGTACCATGGTATGCGGACATCGTGAACTTTTTAGTTGGGGGCGTGTATCCACCAGATTTTACCAAACAACAGCTCAAAAAGTTCCTACATGATGTCAGATTTTACTGTTGGGATGAACCTTACTTATATAAACAGTGCCCAGATCGAATAATGCGAAGATGTGTCCCAGAAAGTGAAGTTTCCAGCATCCTAGAGAGCTGCCATTCAGCCCCTTATGGTGGTCATTTTGGTGGGCAACGAACTGCTGCCAAAATATTTCAGTCAGGATACTATTGGCCTTCTATTTTCAAGGATGCCCATAATTTTGTTCAACATTGTGATCGCTGCCAGTGAGTGGGCAATATCTCCGCTAGGAATGAAATGCCTCTTAATTGCATTTTGGAGGTGGAATTGTTTGACGTGTGGGGTATCGACTTTATGGGTCCCTTCCCGCAATCTTTTGGGAATCTCTACATTCTAGTGGCGGTGGATTATGTATCGAAATGGGTAGAGGCAATTGCTAGTCCGACAAATGATGCTAGAGTGGTTATGAAGTTCCTTCATAAACATGTGTTTACAAGGTTTGGGACACCTAGAGCCTTAATTAGCGATGAGGGAACACACTTTGTGAACAAAGTATTGGCTGCTCTCTTGGCAAAGTACAGTGTTAAACATAAAATTGCCACTGCCTATCACCCACAGACCAACGGGCAAGCTGAAATATCAAATCGAGAAATTAAAGGCATTTTGGAGAAAGTTGTAAATCCAAGCAGAAAGGATTGGTCCCAGCGCCTAGACGATGCACTTTGGGCTTACCGGACAGCTTATAAAACTCCACTAGGCATGTCCCCTTATCGCCTAGTTTATGGGAAGGCATGTCATCTTCCTGTTGAATTAGAGCATAAGGCGTTTTGGGCGTTGAAGAAGTTAAATTTGGATCTTGTAGTGGCTGGAGAAGCAAGAAAGTTGCAACTGAATGAATTAGATGAGATGCGGCTGTTTGCTTATGAAAACGCCAAGCTATATAAAGAGAAAACGAAGAGGTGGCATGATCAAAGAATTAAGGAGCGGGTGTTTGAAAAGAACCAGAAGGTTTTGTTGTTTAATTCCAGGTTGAAACTGTTTCCTGGCAAGCTAAAATCCCGTTGGTCGGGCCCCTTCACAGTGACTAAAGTCTACCCCTTTGGAGCTGTTTTAATTCGCGAAGATCAGTCTGGGAGGGAGTTCACAGTTAACAGACAGCGGCTGAAACATTATTTTGGTGGGGAGGTTGACAGAGAAAAGACCTCCGTCCATCTGAAGGATGCTTGAAGGAGAAAGGCTATGGGTTGCCATGCATTTCTTGTGGCACATTTGGGCAACCCATGAGTGAAAGAGACAGTTGTACATAAATAATGGATGTAATGAAGTTTGGGGTGTATTACCCTTTGAAAAAAATAAAAATAAATAGAGCATCAAGAAGCAGGTCCGCCAGGAGTTGGTAACACTGGGACTAGGCTGAGCATAGAAATCTGGGCAGAGGAACTAAGTTTGGGGTGGAAAGTGTTGCCCAGTTGCTATAGCAACCACTCAGCAATGCTGGGCAGCAACTCAATGAGTCTGGGTCCAAAATAGAAATATCGGGATTTCATCGAGGCTGGGTGGTCCGTAAAGTGTGAAACTGGCACGTGCTGAAAAAAGGATTAAATGATTAAGAAATTAAAGGTGCAATCATTGGGTGCATTTCAATTGTTTTTGGACCAAAGAGCTGTCAAAATTTTGGATTTTTGTGGACCCAGCAGCCCGTGGACTTTATACAAAGAAATAAAGAAAGGGTCCATTTGACCCTATAGTATATTGGGCTCCCAAGAATTAGTCAACTGGGCCCCTTGCAACAGACCCTTTTCGTATCAGTTATTTTGGATGTACTGAATATATATATATATATATATTTATCTAAAAGAAACGAAAAAAAAACATATCAGTTACTTTCCCTTTTATTATATATATATATATATTCGTATTTCATTTTTTTTTTTATATATTACTTTTCTTATATATTACTTTTATTAAATACATTAGTTTATTACCTTTAATATATATATATATACATACTCAGTACATCCTCACCACATTCTCAGCAACCCTCGTTGACCGCCACCCCTGAAACCCCAACCAAAGAAATCCCTCAGCCGACCACTCGCCCAAGCCACCCAGCTCCGCCTCTCACCACTCCGAGCCATCCCATCCGCCCATCTCATTACACCGCCGAACCCATAGGACCCATCCCAACAGCCACCGAGCCATCCCATCGCCTGTTCCATCTCACTTAACCACGACTCCGCCCCTTCGACCCATCTCGTCAACCTCACGACAACCCACGGCATTTACCCCACCACGACCCTACGGCGACCCCAGACCGAGAACCACCTCACAACACCAGCTACGACCCCTTCGTGAGCCTTTCCAGTGATCCCGAGAGTCCCTGCCTCCATTGTGGTCCGACGAGACCCACGCCTACGGCACCCCTACTCCGTGAGTCCCAGTTGAGCATCATTTCTCTCCAGCCCAAGAATCTCGGCAACAACCCAGACCGTGCCTGCCTCTTCTCCGCCAAGGACATCTCGGCTCAGTGACACCATTTGGGGTAATAGTCCTGTGTTCAGAATATACACTTGTGGCTGTGTTTCTCTTATTGCGGGTTTTTAGTTGTCTCTATTGGTGTTCTGTTCTGTGCTGCCTCCCTTTTGCTGTCGTCCATTTGGGCACTCTCCCGATTTCAATCATGCCAAGAACTAAGAGAGTGGCACATAAAGTGAAGAAGAAGCCCTTCCATGAAGTAAAGAAATTCTATTGTCCAACAGCCGAATCAAAATACAACAACCAAGTGGTTAGTCGGGATCTGTACATTGAGAGAGGTTTGGTGGCTGACAGAGCTGGAATAGAGGAGTTACCTGAGTGGTTACGTACCACAATCAGTGAGAGGCGTTGGGAGAATTTTGTGGTGCCGCCCAAACCCGCCGTAACCGAGATTGTCCGAGAGTTCTATGCGAACTTTCTGTCTCAAGAGTGGCCCACTACAGTCATTGTGCGAGAAGTTGAGGTGCCTTTCAATGCTGAAGCAATTAATTATTTGTTTGAACTAGAATCAGTTCAGTGCTCTTTTACCCCATGCCGAGGGGAGGTGACAGGGGACGCACTAATAGAAGTTATGGAAACAATCGCTCAGCATGATTCTACCTGGGATGTGGATGAGCACGACAACTTACGTTTTCGGAGGACGGAATTGGAGCATGATCTTAAATGTCTGTACTCATTTGTTCAGACCACTCTCTGCCCTACTTCGCATGATTCTACGGTGAGCAAGGCTCGCGCCTTCATGCTCTATTGCCCGCAAAAGGGATTCCAAGTAGATGTCGGGACAGTGTTAGCTCAAGAGATCTTCGAGTGTTCCCAACGCGGAAAAGGGAAATTGTTTCTGCCCGCCACCATCACCGCTCTTTGCCGTGAAGCTGGAGTCCCTGTTTTGCCCGAGGAAGGTTTGTTACATCCCAGAGCAGCTGTCAGTTTTGGCCCACCCCGAGCCGCCAAGAACCCCCGCAACTCTGCCTCTTCATCGGCACATGCTGCCCCGGTCGACGATGCCCTTTTGGAGCGGTTCACTCAGTTTGAAGTGATGCAACAACAAATGCATCGCAGGCAGGAAGAGCTTTGTGGCCGTATGCACTCTTTTTGGCAATATGAGCAGCAGCGTGATGGCATCATGGAGCGGACCTTCAAAAAGCTCACTCCGCGAGTTGTTCCCCAATTCCCACCATTCCCGCAGCAGATTCTTGACCCATGGACTACACATTCAGCACATGCGCCTACTCCGGATGCTCCTAACGAGGACTCCGAGTGAAGGGGGTTTCCTTATCCTATTCACTATTTTAATTCCTGTTCTGTGCTTGTGTTCTTATGTTAGTTTTTTTTTTATATATGTTTTAGACTATATTTTTCGTATTCTGTGTCTGTAGTGTCTTGTACTGTTTTGTTTGTGTTAGTGTGTGTTGAGAGATTTAAAGTATTTTTCCTGTGGCCTAGTGTTTCGCTCGATGATGATATTTTTCCATTCGCTCCATTTCTGTGACTGCCTGGCTTTATATGCTGTCTCTGACTATTTCATTGCTGGATATTATGAATGTGTCTTTTTAGTCTCTTTTCAATACAGTATAATTTTGTTTTCCCACCAGACTTTGCATTTTTTTTACTGATTGCTAAGTATATGCTGTAGCGTCTAGAATTGATTAGTGCATTTCCTTGAGGCGAAATCCTAGCTCGACTTGTCCCTAAGATATGATTTAGGCCATCCTTGGACGCTTGTGCCTTTCTAGCCTTCCTAATAAACATATTGTTCCCTTAGTCACCCAATTTTGAGCCAATGAGCCTATTCTTTTTTTAACCCGATCATGCATCCCATCTTCCCCTATATTACATTTTCCATATGTTTCCCAACTTAATTGCTATCACTTGTCAAAAATTGTTTCTCATATTAAGTTTGGGGTGAGTGTGGTGAGTGTAGCTTGTGGCGAGCTAATTCTTGATCATTATTTTAGCCACATTAGGGACAAGGTTGGGTTGTAAGTTTGGGGTGGGGAATTAGCTCACAAGGCATATCATTATATAATATCAAGCATATTCTCTTGCTATTTATCATATAGTTTTCTCTTTTTGTTGTGAATTTGTGTAGTTCTAAAAAAAAAAAAAAAAAAACAAAAATATAAATATATATATATATAATGGTAGTAAATGAAATATCAGGAAAAAAAAAAAAAACAGAAAAGAAAAGCAAAAGAAAAAAAAAAAGGAGATCAGAAGAAAACATAGCAAGAGAATTACAGTACAATAACATGTCCTTGTGAGTAAAAATAATTATAGGGAAGTGAATCAAGAGTGATAAATCATGAGGGAGAGGCTAGATTTTTGACAAGTGAGGTGGTTAGGTTTAAGCTAGTAAAAAAATATCATTTATCATACCCTAGCCTAAGCCTTACATTACAAGCTTAGTAAAGTCCTATTGATCAAGGGGATAAGTTGAGACTACATTAGTGGAGAGGAGTGCACTAATTCAACTTATGGAGCTATTATGAATGAAAAATCAAAGGGTAATTGTAGAGAAATTCAAAGTTCGGTGGGATGCAATTTTATACATTATTGATTAGAGGACTCTAGAGAGATGTTAGTGATATCCAGTGAGAAAAATTTGAAAGGGCAGCATATACGGTTAAGGCAGAAACATTTCTTTATTCCACTTAATTCCATTTTTCTGAGAGCATCAATGTTCACTAGGCCATTTTGAATTCTTTTGAATCTCTCATCGGTTGTGCGTGTGTTGTGTGTGTTTATTGTTGTGTTTACTGTGGTGTCATCATTACTCGAGGACGAGCAATAGGCTAAGTTTGTGGTGTTGATAACTCTAGGATTTAGAGTTATTTTCACATCTTTGAACTTAATTTTCAAGCCAAAACAAAAGAGTAATGAGTTGTAAGTAGTGTAATTGTGTCCATTTAGTGTATATTTGTATCAAGGGTCTGTGTATCTGTATTATCATATTTTTCTTAGTGATTTATGTAGTTTCGTGTTTATGTTAATCAGGAAAGGAGACTAAAACAGGTGATTGGGAACTTTGGATCATGAAGAGGAACAATTCTGGAAAGAGCATGTTGCTGTACTCTTAATGCTGTAGCAAACATACCGTAGCAATTGGCAGAGCCCAGGAAGAAAACGTGACAAATGCCAGTTGGACTTAATGAGACATAAGTGGCGCTGAGGTGGCGAGAATATTGTACAATTAAGTCAGCTGGATGGTGTGGCAAAGGACAGGGGGGCAAGATTGACTTTGACTTGCTAATTAGGGTAAACCAAGTACCCTTAAAGAGGGCCCAGCCGAAATATTGAAGGGGGGGATCATTTTTGGAGGATTCTGAATATTTTTCACTAAGCAAAGTACAGAGAGAAGCAGAAAGAAAGAAGAAGAAGGGAGTACGAAATAGGAGAGAAAAAGAAGACAGACGCCTAAGGGGGACTAGAGCTCAACACTCAATTCTCTCTAATCTCTATCTCTCTTTAATTTTGTATTATTTTCTCATCTCAATTTCTGCTCAAACTCCATGGAAATATTCTGTACTGGTTTTATGTTTATAATTTCAGCCATGAACTAACACTCTAAAGATTTGGGTCGTTATGAACCCTTATGTATGAGCTAAATTTCTAAATGCATGGTGAAGTTGTTTATGTCAAAGTTCAATTGAATGTGCTGTAATGTTAATTGAATGTTAATTACTGGCCATATTTAGCATTTATTAAGTTAGATCTAACTTGGAAAAGGGAAGTCTAGTTGAACCCATTCAATTGATGCAAGAGATTCATCTATTCTTAGGTGATTTTTAGTAGTGGAATAGGACTATTTTGCTGCCTTGCATAACCTAAAGATTTGGTGTTTGATGGATTGTTTATAGTTTGTTTTAATACAGGAATGTATTGAGGGAGGTTATAAACAACAGATAGTAAGTTTTGCGAAAAACTTACTGGGTTTTACGAAATCTGTTAACTGTGACATAAATTGCTGACCCATTGCTGAGCCATTGCTGTATGAACTGGAACGTACCGAGGGGAAATAACCACCTAAATCTATTTTTCTCATATCTGAAATCCACCCAGAATTCATTCATTTTAATCTCTGATTTTTAGTTGAATTAATTTGCTCATTTACATTTATTTTCAGAACTAATTACACAACCTTTCTCTTGATTTGGTTACTGTATTATAAACTGTTTTTGGTTGATTTTACATTAATTTAGTTGAAAAGTCCCTGTGGAGACGAACTTTGATACATTATCACTGTATTACTTGTTGTCGATTGTGTATACTTGCGCATATTTTAATCGTTAGAAAATTCACAACAAGTTTTTGGCGCCGTTGCCGGGGACTTTTAAAATTAAATTCTGTTTTATCAACTATTTGACAATTTATTTTCATTGTTTTTAACCTTGTTGGTTCGGGTTGTGAAATCTCAGGTACCTACAGTGTATGAACCAGCAAGAGGACAGTGAACTTGCTCCTATTGACCCCGAGATCGAACGCACTTTCAGAAAAAGGAGAAAAGATCAAAAGGCTAAAAGCCGAGGCACTATGGCTGAACGTGTTGAAGATGAGGGGGATGGCCAGCAAGTTACTAATCCCATTGTTTTGGCGGATGACAGAGCCAGAGCAATACGGGAATACGCTGCCCCCATGTTTAATGAGTTAAATCCAGGCATTGTGAGGCCGGAAATACAAGCAGCTCAATTCGAGCTCAAGCCAGTGATGTTTCAAATGCTCCAAACTGTGGGGCAGTTCAGCGGGATGCCAACGGAGGATCCTCATCTCCATCTTCGTTCATTCTTGGAGGTGAGCGATTCCTTTAAGCTTCAAGGAGTGAGTGAAGAAGCATTGAGGCTGAAGCTATTTCCATTCTCATTACGAGACCGAGCTAGATCATGGCTCAACACTTTGCCTCCTGATTCCGTCACAAATTGGAATGATCTTGCTGAAAAGTTTCTGCGCAAATATTTCCCTCCTACCAGAAATGCAAAATTTCGAAGTGAAATCATGTCATTCCAGCAGCTTGAAGATGAATCAACCAGTGATGCATGGGAGAGATTTAAGGATCTTTTGCGGAAGTGCCCACACCACGGTATCCCACACTGTATACAAATGGAGACATTCTACAATGGTCTCAATGCAGCCTCTCGAATGGTCTTGGACGCTTCAGCCAATGGAGCCATTCTTTCCAAGTCTTACAACGAAGCATTTGAGATTTTGGAAAGGATTGCAAGTAATAACTATCAATGGTCAAACACTAGAGCTCCTACAAGTAGAAAGGTGGCGGGAGTTCTTGAGGTAGATGCACTAACGGCTCTAACAGCTCAAATGGCCTCAATGACCAACATCTTGAAGAATATGAGTTTGGGAGGAAGTATTCAGCCAGCTGCTGCCATTCAAAGTGCAGAAGTGTCATGCGTGTATTGTGGGGACGGGCATACTTTTGAGAATTGCCCTTCAAATCCAGCCTCAGTTTGTTATGTGGGAAATCAGAATTTCAACCGCAACAACAACCCATATTCGAACACTTACAATCCAGCATGGAAGAATCATCCTAATCTGTCATGGGGGGGTCAAGGAGCAAGTTCAAGCACAGCACCAGCACAAGGAAGACAAGCATATCCACCAGGTTTTTCACAGCAGCCAAGACCTTCACAACATGTTCAAAACTCCCAGCCGAACTCTTTGGAGAATCTAATGAGGGAGTATATGGCTAAGAATGATGCAGTAATACAGAGCCAAGCAGCTTCTCTTCGTAATCTTGAGATGCAGCTCGGCCAGCTAGCCAATGAAATGAAAACTAGGCCGCAAGGATCTTTGCCTAGTGATACAGAAAATCCAAGGAGAGATGGGAAAGAACACTGTAAAGCTATTCAGCTGCGGAATGGTAAAAATCTGGGAAATTCTGAGGAGATACAGGGTAGTGGAGAGCCCACTTAAATCCAAAGTGAAGGAGAAACAAGTAACAAAACTGCCCAGGAAATTGCTGAAACTGGCCCAGTTGCTACAGCAAAGGGTCAGCAAACTGCTCCAGTAAATTCTGGTCCTAAACCGCCCCTTCCATTTCCGCAGCGATTTCGCAAACAACAACAGGATGGTCAGTTCATAAAGTTTTTGGATGTACTGAAACAGTTGCACATTAACATCCCCTTCGTCGAAGCATTGGAGCAAATGCCGAATTATGTCAAGTTCTTAAAGGATATTTTGACAAAGAAAAGGCGATTGGGGGAGTTTGAGACTGTGGCTCTCACAGAAGGATGTAGCGCGATGTTGAAAAGCAAGATCCCTCCTAAGTTAAAAGATCCTGGCAGTTTCACGATTCCGTGTTCTATTGGAGGTAGAGATGTGGGAAGAGCATTATGCGATTTAGGCGCTAGTATCAACCTTATGCCTATGTCAATTTTCAAGAAGCTGGGTATTGGTGAGGCACGACCCACTACTGTTACTTTACAACTTGCAGACAGATCTATGGCTCATCCCGAGGGCAAGATTGAAGATGTGTTAGTTCAAGTGGATAAATTTATATTCCCGGCGGATTTCATCATTTTAGACTATGAAGCGGATAGAGAGGTACCTATAATCTTGGGTAGGCCTTTTCTTGCTACAGGGCGTACTCTTATTGACGTGCAGAATGGTGAACTTACCATGAGGGTGAATGACCAACAAATCACCTTTAGTGTGTTTAAAGCTATGAAATTCCCGGATGAAGTGGAAGAATGCTCTAGAGTTGACGTTGTTGATACTTTGGTAGCTGAGAAGTTCAATGAAAGGGTGGAAAAAGCTGCTATGGAAACTCAGATTTTTGGAGATGAGGAGGAGTATAGCAGTGAAGATGAGGAGATGCTTACATGGGTAGATTCTTGCCAACCAACCAAGAAATTTAGTAAGGTGTTTGAAGCTCTAAATCTGCTAGAAAAGCACTTTCAGGCCCCTAAACCATCTGTTGAAGAACCACCTCAGCTGGAGTTAAAGCCGCTGCCAAGCCATTTAAAGTATGTATACTTGGGCGAAAATGACACTTTACTTGTGATAATATCTAGTTGTCTGGAGTCTGTTGCTGAGGAGTCATTGCTGAAATTGCTGAAGCAGCATAAAAGGGCGATTGGATGGACAATGGCTGACATTCAAGGGATCAGTCCAGCGCTTTGTATGCACAAGATCTTGCTGGAATCTGATTGTACTCACTCTGTGGAGCAGCAAAGGAGGTTGAATCCAGTAATGAAGGACGTGGTTAGAAAAGAAGTCATTAAGTGGCTTGACTATGGGATTATTTATCCCATTTCTGACAGCAAGTGGGTAAGTCCTGTCCAATGTGTTCCGAAGAAAGGGGGCGTTACAGTAGTTACTAATGACAACAATGAGCTTATTCCCACTCGTACAGTCACCGGATGGCGGGTTTGCATGGATTACAGAAAACTCAACAAGGCCACTAGAAAGGATCATTTCCCTTTGCCCTTCATCGACCAAATGTTGGACCGCTTGGCCATCAGATTGGCGAGGCCCCCCTGATCCGCGAGACCACCCCGTCTCGCGAGGCGGCTGTTCCGCGAGGCCACCGAGTCGCCTTCCGCGAGGCCATCGAGTCGTGAGGCTACCCCGTCTCGCGAGGCCCCGCTGATCCGCGAGACCACCCCGTCTCGCGAGGGTGCTGTTCCGCGAGGCCACCAAATCTCCTTCCGCGAGGCCACCGAGTCGCGAGGCTACCCCGTCTCGCGAGGCCCCCCTGATCCGCGAGACCACCCCGTCTCGCGAGGGTGCTGTTCCGCGAGGCCACCAAGTCGCCTTCCGCGAGGCCACCGAGTCGCGAGGCTACCCCGTCTCACGAGGCCCTCCTGATCCGCGAGACCACCCCGTCTCGCGAGGCCAGGCAAGGTCCCAGACGGGCGAAGCCATCAGATGGGCGAGGCCCTCCTGATCCGCGAGACCACCCCGTCTCGCGAGGCCACGCAAGGTCCCAGACGGGCGAAGCCATCAGATGGGCGAGGCCCTCCTGACCCGCGAGACCACCCTGTCTCGCGAGGCCACGCAAGGTCCCAGATGGGCGAGGCCCTCCTGATCCACGAGACCACCTCATCTCGCGAGGTTGCCGATCCGAGAGGCCATTGAGCCATTCCCGCCATGCCCATGCGCGAGGCCACGCAAGGTCCCACGCGCGCACGCCCCGGGAGGTCCACTAGCCCACCATCGTCCCAGGAGGCCGACACCCCATGACGATGCGTATGGGCCCAAGACCCCTACTCAACGCCACGGCCAGTACGGACACCAAAGATCCCTTTTTCACACCTCGAAGTCCCTATGCTTAGGAGATCCAGCACGAGTCGAATGAGACATATTTGTACGACCAAGTACTAGGTACGGATACCAGTGCCAGTGAGGTTGCTGGGGTAAGGATCATGGTCCGTACGTCTACGGCCATGGGTCAGAACCGACACCACTACCTCCTGCACCAATACACCTGCTACCACACCTCAGGAAGGGGTACAAACAAGTAGTGGAAACATCCCCCTAACACCTGCTCCTGTACGGGATGTACAACCACTACCACTGAAACCGCACCCCTAATACAGTATGTTTGTACCACTTGGTCCCCTGGACCACTATGTACCCAAGGCCATTAGAGCCTACTATAAAATGGATTCCAAGGCCACCTGAAAAGGGGTTGGAAATTTTACTGTAGCAGAGGCATTAGTGTGAATGAGATACTGAATTCTTCATTATTGTTATACCATTGTTCTTGAGTTATTGTTCAAGTTTTCATAGCTTTCCAATTAGCGATTTTAAGTTGATAATTTTTCCAACTTAACTTCGTTGACGAGTTCTTACCGTCAACATGGGATAAAGACAATTTTTCATCCCTGAGTGTTAAACGAGGTGGGGATGGATAGGGGTGTTCATTAAACCTCCCACACCACACCAAATTTTACGGTTTGGAAGCTTTCGCTGTGCGGTTGCATTTTGCAATTTTGCCAAATCGCGCGATGCAGTGCGGATTGCAGTTTTGAATTTTATAAATATGGTTCAAAATGCACTGCATCGCATCGTTTTATAAAAAAAAAATTCAATTTGACTACATTTAAACTTAACGCATATATATATATTTATATACTATAATATACACAATATCTAAAAAGATTATCATATTTCATAGGATAATAATACATATTCTACTTTAGCTTCAATATATTATTTCTTAAAAAAAATATTTACTTCTATATCATATTTTTTCTTTATTATTAGTTTGTTGTATTTTTATTGTTTTGCTAAAAGTTTGTTAATTTAATGTATATTTATTGTTTTGTTAAACACTCTTTAGTTATGAGCTTTATTATGAATATTTATTAATTATAATGTTTAATTTTAAAATTATTTTGTGATAAGTATAACCCGCTCACACCAATGCGGTGCGATTTATGTGGTTTGAGGTCTATGAAGTGCAGTTTGGAAAATTGCTCAAATCGCATATGCGGTGCGGTCCAATAAATTTGCAAAAAATCGCATTGCCCGCGTTGCGAACACCCCTAGGGATGGGGATGACACTCCCTACCCCAACATGGCTCTGTTTAATTTCTTATTTATTTTGTAATCATTTTACATGTTTATTTATGTATTTTTGCATTATATTAGTAACTTTTTAAATATATTTAAATTTTTATTTTGGATAATATTTATTATTTTGAATAATTTACATGGTATAATATTTTAATTTTTATGTAACCCACCTTTACTATTTATAATTTTATTTTTATGTTTTAAATAAATGAGTCATCATGGGGATTCCCCGCCTTGTTTCTATCCTATTCATGACTCAGCTATTTTGTAATGCCCTGGTTAGCCAAGATCGTTACACTGTGTATTTTAAATAGTGTTAGGCTCGCTAATCGAGTCATTTGGCCATAAACATGCAACTAAACATGATTAACGGTTTAGGGTTAAAAATTTCAACCAAAAGGAATAGTTATTTCGTTAAAACGTTAAGTTGTACATGGAATCCCATAATAAATGTTTACCAAGTTGTTTACAATTCCAACAGGGTAATTACAATTCAAAAGTTACAACCCGTCGACCTAAGCGGCAAAAATAGGGTTTAACCCTAGTTCCTTTGAACAACCTTGATCGTGGTGGACAAGCGGCCGCATATGTACACGTCGCCACCGAAGCTCTTCAACTCATGGTTGGTCGAGCTTCCCTTTCCCCTTACCTGCACCACATAGCACCTGTGAGCCAAGGCTCAGCAAGAAAACTTAAACATGATCATAAGCAGTTAATAACACATTACCAAAGCACAATAGGCATGCCTAGCAGTAATAACCCTACTCATTCATGAATACCATTCATATAAATGACTACATCATCATATGGGGCCAGCTGTCCTAATTACATGATTAATGAATCATACCTGGGCCCATTGCCCAAAACACATGATTAATAAATCACACCGGGACCCAGCCCTAGGATATGGGACTAATATGTCACCCCATGGCTCATTGCCCTATCCTCTGTATAACCAACCTTGGAATTGGCCCAGCGTACCTGGCGCTTAATTTTTTACGATCATTGAGTTGGTCAAGTGTATAATGTGCTCCTGATTAGGCCTAACCATATCGACTAGTGATCAACGCGTTATTTCCTCCCTTAACTGATAAGTCAATGCTTTTAACCAACGCCCAGTGCGATATTGCCATTCTTGACTTATAAGTCAAGTCTTTTTAATCAAATAATGCAGACAAGCATATATCCAGATACAGAGCATTCAACATGCTTAATCAACAATCACACAAATAATCATAATCATAATCATGCGCATTTACAAGGGCCCAAACCCTAATTAAATCTATATTCAACATTCGGGCCAAGCCCTAATCATGTACATCACGTATTGGGTGCAGTTTTCTTACCTCAGGTCTGAGTGTAATATATAATAAGAACAACCCTCGAGCATGATCCTGATTCTGAGCCCCTAGCGATAACCTAGTCACAACCAAGTATAGAATACCATCAATAACGAGCGAATAAAGGCTTCCGAACAGAGTTCTAGCCTCCAAGATATCGAATTCTACTAAACTGGGTAGTAGGATCGATCTCGAGCCCTTAGGTTTGAGTTCCCGCACTCAAAACACTTTTTGGCCAAAATCATCTATTTGCGTCGTGACGCCCCCACAATTAGAGTCACGACTCTCATAAACAGAGAGCCTAGTCCCTAAATCATTTGGACACGGGCCGCGGCGCAGCTCCACAAGCGCCGCAGTGCGATAACGATTCAAAGAACCCCCCAGGCTCCTTGGTTCATTACGGTCGTAGTGCGACCCAGCGAACCTAGCTTTCTTTGATCCGAATCCTCTCAAAACTCACCCCAACACCACACCAAACCCACAATTCAATCTCAAAACATCCCTATAACATCCCAGGCAACAAAACCCAATTTTCAAATGGATCAAAATCTCACCAAACCATAAAATCCAAATCAAAACTTAAGAAACTTAAGGAAACAAAACTCAGAAAACTTTAAACTTAATTTCCCTCTGATTAAGTTGTTTTCCAACTAAATCCTTCGGCTATCAAGCTTCTAATCTTCCCTAAAATCATTATGACTCTAACCTCACTTGAATCCGAGCTCTAAAACTCGAATTTCCTTTGAAAATGCAAATGAGCATCAAGAGAGATAATGAGAGAGAAAACGAGAGTGTTGAACGTGTTTTCTGTTTATGACAGGTTACTTAGGGCTCAAGTAACCCTTAAGCAAATTCCAAGGCTCGGGGTACCCAAAAACGTCCCCGAGGGTAAACTAGTCAAAATCCTCAGAACTCCCTCCTAATCTCACTAACATTGAATATATCCTCGAATTATTCATTCCCATTACCCAATATCCCGGTAATGTACTAAATACCCAAAATACCCCTTGACTCACCTCGAGTCGAGTATTGGTCCCATTGTGACTTCCCGCTAACTTGCTCCCTAGGATCGCCTCATGCCGAGTAACCCCAAATATATCCACATAATATTGTGGTCTCTCACATATATGCCAAATATACCCATAACGGGCCAAATTACGAAAATTGCCCTTCTGATAAGAAACTGGCCCATATGCATATTTAATACACCTACACCTACACATGCATATCAAATCATATTATAATATAACTCACATAATCATACAATAATACACATAATATCACATAAGCACATAATTTTCGATAGTTTTCCATCATGGCCCCCTAATCAAGGTTCTAAGTCTTATTAGGTAATTTGGGACGTTACATACTTTTTCTCACAACACAATTAAAGTTGAATGATGAATAAGCTACATATCTACCGAATTGGCCCCAACTATAATCGTCATTTTGAGATTGTTGCCTTGTTTTTAGAAAACTCGTAAAATATCCAAAGATTTTGTGAGAGTGGACTCAAGTATTTGATGTGTGATTAATGCATAATAATTGCTAAAAAGAGTAATAAACAAAGAAAGGGTTTTTAGTGGTTCAACCATTGATGAGACCTATGTCAACTTAGTCATTGTTATTGATGTATGAGCTTGCAAGCTTAAGTTATATTTGATTACATTTGAGCTCTCTAAGATGTGGAGCTTCTAGGTGTTGGGAACTAAGAGGTGCCTCCTCTCCCTTTGAACTCCCTTCTCCTCTATAGTGACGATTGTGTGTTACATTCAGGTTGTGGGCCTAAGGGCATCTCCAATGGAGTGTCAAAAAGCTGGTTCAATGCTATATTTAGCACATCTTACAAAAAGTGTAACTCCAATGATGTTCCAAAAAGTGTGCCAAATTTGGCACATACTAAAAGTTGTGCCAAATTTGGCACAAAATATAGCATGGGTCAAATTTGGCACATCAATGAATGCTACTTTTTTATTTACCATATTGTCACTAATTATTATAATTGAGTAGTGGACAATTAATGACCAACCATATATCATTTTTTACTTATTTTTTTTAATGAAAAATTTCTTGGAGTACATAATTTGGATAATAAAAAATAATAAAAAAATTATTTTTTGTATGTTCTCAATAAATATTAAATGAATTGTTGACTTTTTTGTGTTAATTTGCATCTTGTGCCATTGAAGCACAATTGCAAATATTGGGCCAAATATAACATTAAATAATTTTTTGTGCTAAATTTGGCACAAAATTTACATCTTGCATTGGATATGGTCTAGGCTATTGAGCTTGGCCTTAAAATATTACACACAAAGTTATGAGTGAAATGATTGGGTCACATGTCTTGGATAAGTAGCGACCTTGAATTATACAAATACAACTTGACTTGAGCATCATTTGGGCGACCATAACCTTTAGACGATCAAGATTTGGGTGACCAGAAATTTGGTGATGCTTCTTTGAGCAACCCAAGGCTTGACACTTCAAAGATGGTAACCAGAACCTGGTGCCAAAAGATAGGTGACCAGGGCCTACTACGTGGGCTTTACCAAACTCGTCTTGAATCATAGTCACCTTATGAATAAGGCGACCTTGATGATGGGTGATATTGGACCTCAGAAATCTTGGACCTTGGCAACTTTCATAGGTGACATTAGTGATTTCCCACTAGCGATGTCACTTTGAAATTAGTGAGGTGGTCTGTTTAGGCAGTTTAATCAGCTTATTTTTGCCCCATCTGTTGTCACGTCATTGTGCCAAAAATAGGTATAACAGAGATAATTAAAGATAATCTAGATTAATGTGCAAATCATCAAATGTTTAAAGATGAAGAAAATCAAGCTCAAAATAAATGGATAACATTCTATTACTGCAAGTTAATAGTGAATAGTTAAATCAAAGAAGATTTTACAACTTTTTATATTATCTAAGTTTTTTCAAAATATGTTGTATACTTGCTTCACAAGAATTTAGATGATTTAATATTAGTCCAAATTTATTTTAGTTTAACATATTTTAAAAAGATACAAGAAAGTTATTCAAATCTATTTTTTTAAATCTCTTTTGGAATTTTTTAATAAATAAATATCATGATAATAAAAATAATAAATTCGATGATGTTCTAATAAATAAAATAAATTATAAATATACATTCTATGCGAATAAATTTTATATTCTTATATATATAAATTATTGTTAAAAGAAAATTTATAATTTTTTTAAAAATATTTAAATTATAATAAGGGTAAATATCATTTTAGACCTTATGTTGTGCAAAAGTTACTGATCAGACCCTCTATTTTGTTAAATGACAATTCAGACCATGTATGTTACAAAATGAAACAAAATAATACCTTGAGCCCAATTTTGATCAAACTTTTTTTAAATATTGTAATAACTAAGGTTATTATTTTCTTATAAGCTCCTTAATTATGACCTTAGGTTTTTTTTTATGTTATAGTTTATACTTGAGTGGTGGAATTAGAAAGATTGCTTTAGAATATTTTTATTATAAGCTATGATTTTATGACTTAGAAAACAATTATAATATGGATAATTATAATTATTATGGTTAGTATTTATAGAGTTTTTATTTACTTTATGAAACTTAGAAATATATGATTGAATTAGAATATAATCTTCTTTAAGAAAATAAGAAATTATAAAACATGTACATAAGTTATTAAAGATAGATGTTGAGTACATGTGGTACTAATTAAAGTCCTAACTATTTGAATTACTAAGCATGACCGAAATTCACTAAGGAATAGCTAGTTGAATTCTTTTAAAAAAATTAAATAATAGGTGGCATGAAAAGCTCGTAGTGAGGAATTAAGTTTTACTTGGTTGGAGACCAAGTATAGGTGGCGTGGGAACTAGTTTGAATTAAGTAACGATGTGTCAATGAAAGCTTGTTAAGTGGAGACTAGAAAGCTATGTTTATGGGAGTCAAAAACTAAGTGGAGAAAGTAGTGTGTTGGTTGAACTTGAAAGATCAAATTTGAATTTGAAAAGATTAAGTCATAGGTGTGGAGGCTATTTAGGAGCAAAGACTTGGACATTAACTTCATCTTGGTTCATTGGAGGCTATGTGGCATTAAGAGAAGAGTTGTAGCCCTTGACTAGGGTAGAAGAAGGGCTGGTCGAAACCACCAAGGGAGAGGAATATTTGAATTTTAAAAACTTGTTGAAGGATGGTGAAGAAAGTTAAGGAAAGTGGTTGAGGTTTAGAGCCTTATAGCTCTTTATTTTTCACACACTCAAAGCTTCCAAGCTCTCCTATTTTTGAAATTTCTAAGCAATATTGTGCCTCGCAAAGTTCTTCCATTTTGCTCACAAATCCCCATACATTTGAAACCTCCAAAGGACACTAGTGTTGTTCAAACTCTTCTTCTTCTTTTTCTTTTAAGTTGAAACCTAGCCTCATCACCATCATCATTATAAATCCCTCACTTGACTGAAATATACCAAGCCCAAATAACCATTTATATAGATGAAATACCATAAGTATATTAAGGTTCAAACTCGAATTGTTTTGAAGATAGTCGTTGTTCTCGGAAGCTTGGGATATTAAGATCATTTCTAGGGTGGAGGTATGGTTTCTATGAGGTTTTAGATTTTGGAATTAAGTTACTATTATAGATTCTAATTTTAGTATTTAATTTATATGATTAAGGTATTGGACGCAATCCACTAGTATGTACAAGCAAGTTCTCTACTCTCTTTCTCTACACTTAAGGTAAGGAAAATTAGATAGAACTAGATTATGATCTTAATTAAATGTTATGACCCTAACGTTTCAGGTACAAGAGAATAAGTGTGGCTGGACCTAAGTGATGTACAAAACTGTATGACGGACCTAAGCAATGTTCGGAGAGCTCAGATGCCCAAAACCCCTTATGAGCACTTTACCTAAACTTGACTAATGCGTTATTATAGCTATTATGACTAATATTAAGTTTATGATTATGAATTTAAGTTTGTATAGATTGGTATGATAGTGTTTCTTTATGAAATGTGTTATTATAGCAATATATAGTTTTATGGTGTGCAAAAATTATCCAATCCAATTAGAACCGATCGCCAAAAATTGGATATTCAATTATGATTGGATCGAATCATATTTTGAAGAGCCAGATTGGATTGGATCGGTTGTTTGATGATATATGCAAAAATCCAATAAAACCGAACTGATCCAATTGTATATATATTTTTAAAATATATTTATTTATTTAGGATTATACTTATAATTTATGTTGTATTTGTATGGTGTTGTATCATTTTGAACAAATTAAGCTAAATAAATGTTCAAAAATATTGGATGGATCCAATCCCATCAAATACATAACCAAGGGGACACATACAATGGATAACTGGATCAGATCGGATCGGATAGGCCTAAAAATATTTGATGTGATCCAATGAACACCCCTAGTTTTATGGTATAGTGAAATTGTGCATATCAAGGTAATTAAAGAGATAAATAGTCGGTGGCGAGTTGGACCTAGAAAGTTGTTGGTGTATTCATGAGTGTCGTATAGCTATTGGAAGATCTAAGGCTTATTTTTCTGTTTCTTTATTAGCATTTTTATCTCTTTAAATAATGTTGTTGTATTTTGGTTTTAAATATTTCTTTTTATTGTAAAATTGGGATCCCCTCTACATTTTGTTATTTTTCAATAAAATGGCAACATTTATGTTTTATGTTTCATCGTTGGTTCTCGGTATTATATTTATGAGAAAATAAGGGCACCACAAGTGGTATCAGAGCCATAACTATATTGGTCCCGAACGTTCTCACAAAATACACATGACAACCAAAAAGGAGACCGACTCGTTACCAAGTATGTATAACTCACTTTATGTTATGTTTTGTATATGTGAAATAATGATTTTTGATGATTTATTTCAGAATTTTGCACCATTAATCCAAGCGTCGTTAGGGCTATTCAAGCTATAAGAAGAATACCTGACCCAGGTGGCGAGACAACATTTGAAAGGGTATTCCTTAGGATAAACCAGATCCATCAAGAAATAGAAAGGATCATTGCTAATCATAGCGCACTGCTTAAGTCCCATGAGAAATTTATAGTTCTCATGCATTCCGTGAAACTACCATTAGCTAAACCAAGTTTAAAGATAGTCTCAAATGAAGTCCTCTACGATCAAAGCATTCCAATCGAGGACAAATAAGATATATTAATGGATAAATTTTCGCGCAATTTTTAGAATTATTGAGGATATTGATTTACCAAATAGGGAAATAGGTGAAAGGATACACTAGTTAGCAAACAACCATAGAGAAGGATTCCTTAGTAATATATCTTTCACTTCACGCTTTATTTACACCCAAGATGACTATGAGGACCTTACTCAAGAAATGTTAGAAGATGGGTTCGGCATAGAAGATTAAAATAGTGCATGATAATTAGTCTTATTTTCGAAGTTCTAACTTTACTAGTTTGCAAATAATTCTTTTTCATAAAGTTGTTATTTTTTTTTCTTTTCTTTTTCTGTTATTTAGTAAATATTATGATTACGATACTTTGGGCTCAATTAAAAGTGTAAGGTTTAAATTCCTCTCTTATGGGTTAGCCCATTTGTGAAGGCTCATTTGCTTTGCATTATTATATTGGACTTAATTCAAATGAATAACAATTAATAAAGCGAGGGTTTAAATTCCTGTCTTTTGAGTTCAAGTGGAAGTTAGGAGGCCTAAGTAGTGGCTACGACATATTGAACCCAATCCTCCTCCATGAAAAACTTAATTATTAAGGTCCATTTACCCAAGTTGGACTTAACTGTATTAGGGTAATTTATAGATGGGCCTTAATATATATTAGTATAGTTGGTTAGGATAGAATCTTGTTTGCTTTTGTTAGACTAGTCTTTTTTCGCTTAATATTCTCTTTTGGGGATTAGAAGAGAACCTATGGATCCAAATCCCAGGAAATAAGTTGGAGTGAACAGATGAGGTCGAGGTTGTTGAAGAGGTTGAGGCCGAGGCGGTGGACAAGGAAGAAGTAGGGGAGAAGTTGTTGCCCCGATAGAAGAAGAATTTCTAGACATACAGGAAGCCCCCGAAGTACTAGAATCACCATTAGTCCCAGAAGTAGCAGAGGGAACGATGACTGTGGCCACTAGAATTATTCTGGAACGAGAGAATGCCTATCTTAGAGCGGAACTAAGAAGAAGGGAGGAGGAGCTACAACAAAAAATGAATCAAGGCCAACAACAACAAGTAGCGCAACCTGTCATACCCCTAGCACAACTTATGCAAATGGCTAAGCCTCGTTATAAGGCAGTGTGCAAGCGATTCAGAAAGCAACAACCGCCTAACTTTGACAGCGGATCTGATCTGGTAGAATCGGAAGAATGGCTTCGATCAATAGAATCCATCTTAGAGCATATGAGACTAGGAAACAAAGATAGAGTCTCTTACACTTTAAGTCTGCTTAAAAAGGATTTTGCATCTGGTGGGATGTGGTAAGACGAACCAAGAACATAGCCACCATGACTTCGAATGAGTTCATCCAAGTCTTCAATAAGAAGTATTATATTCATGCAATTCTAGGCACTAGTGTGGACGAATTCATCATGCTAACTCAGAGGAAATCGATTGTAACTGAGTATGCTAGAAAATTCAATTTTTTGGCTAAGTTTGCACCAGACACAGTACCCATAGAGACGCTAAGAATCCAAAGATTTGAGAGGGGACTAAATCCCATGATAGCTCACGATGTAAAGCTTATTTAGGGAGTAACCACCTACGCAGTTACATTAGAAATAGCCTTGGAGGTTGAGCATGCAGAGGAAAGGATTTGGAAAGAGAACGCGGCTAGAAGAGACACTAAAAATTGTAGCAATGAGCAAAATGACCGCAAACGAAAACATGCCAATTGTAAAACTCAAGGGGCCGATAAGAAAGGAAAGATTTCACCAGAAGGCAATGAGAGTAACAAAACCTATGTTGAATATTCCCAATGCCCTACCTTACGAAGGCAACGAGAGTAAGAAACCCTCTGCAATGTACTATTCGATTCTAGAGCTACACATTCATTTATCTCTATGAATATGATAGATAGCTTAGATAAAACCTTACAGACTATTTAGAGATAATTTTGTTACGAAATTACCCTCAGGGGAGGTGATGCTATCTAGTAGAGGAGTATGCAGCGTTGTAGTTAGAGTCGAAGGCAGAGATTTACCAGTAGACTTAATCGAACTAGACCTCAAGGATTATGACGTAATATTATGAATGGATTGGTTGGCAAGTCACGGAGCGACAACAGACTGTAAGAGTAAGATAGTCAATTTTAGAACAAAAGACGGAGGGTAGTTCACTTACAAAGGAGATGTTTCTCGAACTCTCATACTCTTAAACTCGGTTCTCAAAGCTCAGAAGAGGATCAATAGCGGATGCCCAGACAATGTCCATATTGTTTGTGAATTCCCTTAGGTATTTCCAAAAGATCGATTGGGATTACATCTGATTAGGGAAATTGAATTTGAAATAGAACTGGCACCAGAAATGGCACCAATTTCAAAAGTTCCTTATCGAATTGGTTCCTACCGAGTTAAAAGAGATAAAGACACAACTTCAGGAGCTATTAGACAAGGGCTTCATCAGACCTAGTTATTCACCTTGGGGTGCACCAGTATTTTTCTTCAAGAAGAAGGACGGTAGCATGAGGATGTGCATTAACTATCGAGAACTAAATAGGGTGACGTTTAAGAACAAATATCATTTGCCCTGCATAGACAATCTTTTTGATCAACTGCAAGGATCCACAATATTTTCAAAAATAGATCTACGGTCGGGGTATCATCAACTAAGGGTGCGGGAAGAAGACATTTCAAAGATGGCTTTCAGGACAAGATATGGACACTACGAATTTTTAGTAATGTCACTTGGCCAAACAAACGTGCCAACGAGATTCATGGATCTTGTGAATCGAGTTTTTAAGGATTACTTGGATAAGTTTGTAGTAATGTTCATAGACGATATTTTGATCTACTAAAAAATGAAAGTCGGACATGAGGTGCACCTTCGACTGATGTTGGAACAACTTAAGAATCACTAACTTTACGCCAAATTCAAGAAGTGTGAATTTTGGTTAGAAAAAGTGGCATTTTTAGGTTACATTGTGTCTAAGAATGGAGTCGAAGTAGACCCTGCTAAGATAAAAGCAATTAAGGACTGGCCCAAGCCCAAGAACACTACTGAGGTGAGGAGTTTTATGGGCTTAGCAGGGTTCTACAGATGATTTTTTTAAGGGTTCTCCAAGATAGCTACACCCTTATCAAATTTAACTCGAAAACAGCAAAAATTCACATGGATGGAAAAATGTGAAGAAAGTTTCCAAACATTAAAAGACAAACTCGTATCGACACTAGTCATATGTGTTCTTAATAATAAGGACAAGTTTGTAGTATACTGTGACGCATCAAAGCATGGACTACGATGTGTGTTGATGCAAGATGGGAAGGTTGTCGCCTATGCCTCAAGGCAGATAAAGGAGTACGAATAGATTTATCCAACCCATGACTTAGAATTGGCAACAGTGGTCTTCGCACTAAAGATTTTGAGACACTATCTATACAAAGAGAAGTATGAAATTTACACGGACCACAAGAGCATAAAGTACTTCTTTATGCAAAAAGAGCTCAATATGAGGCAAAGAAGGTGGTTGGAGCTGGTGAAAAACTATGATTGTGAGATTTTATATCACACGGGAAATGCCAACGTTGTGGCAGACACTCTCACCATTCAAAGTTACGGAAGTGTATCGATACTTAGGGGAAGAGCACAACCTCTACAACAAGATATTATGAAATCTGGGATTGAACTGATAATGGGACAATTAGCCGACCTCACAATCAAGTCTACACTACTGAAAGAAATTAAGGGGAAGAAACAACAAGATGAGTTTCTTCTCAAGAAAATGGCATTACTACATAGCTCAGAAAATAGAAATTTTTCAATGACAAAAGTAAGCATGTAGCGGTATAGAAATTGAGTGTGTGTGCTAAACAAATGGGAATTGAAGAACCAACTTCAAAACCAAACAAAAACTTAAACAACACCCACATCCCATTCAAGACCCACACTCGTCATCGCCATTGTAGCAGAACCACCCCATCCACCAAACCCGTCGTCACCCATTGCAGCAGATCCAGCCAATCCATCAGATTTGCATGTTGCACCAACGACCTAGATCTACCTGTTTGGGTTTTATGCCCTAATTAAAACCCAATTTCCTTGTAATCTCATTTATTATCAATAAAAGAATAGAAATAATAATTTGACTTGGTCAATCACTTTACTCACATGTTTTATTTTCATGATTATATGTTTAATATATACTTATATTAAATCCCGAGCATATAGCTAATCATATTTATAGTGACGTAATCACAGTAGAATATAAATATGATTATATGTTCAAAATAAGTTAGTCCTAAGATTAGTCAGTGCACAAGATTTACACTGACTTGCCAATCTACGATATGTTCTACTTACACATCACAATGTTATCTTCTTTCCAGAACATTAGCAAAGTAGATAAGATCAGATGTATTTGTTACATTTGATTGGACCGATATTGACAGTTTATAGGATAAGTAAACATATTGTTACTATCTATTCTAGTCATATCATATGGTTGACCATAGGTCAATTCATTCTCAATTCTGACTGGTTAGTATTCTAACTGATTTTTTGACTTGTTCGTTACCATCTTACCCTACGGACTAGCCCATACTTACATCTTGGGAACTCGGTAGTATAATTGAGTGAGAGTGTTAATCATAGATATGAACATCTATAGCTTTTGATGAAGAAGTGAAACGATGGTTTTCTTTTAGTTTGGTTCAATGTGTTAAATGATAGAAATCTCATTTCAGTAATTAATATTAGTTTACTGAAATATCATTTACAAGGAACTAATTGTTTTAAAGATAAAATATAATGAGGGGAAAAATGGTATTTTAGTCTCATCTCATTGTAGACCGTCTATAGAGGATTGAGTGATAACTATGGTTGTAACAATGGATAATTAATAACGTATCTATATTGCTTATATAGCATTCTATGAATTAAAGAGTGCAATTTCGAGTCTTTAGTGGAGTCACGAGGAATTAATAAGTTAGTAAATTTATTTGTTAGATTTATGATAGCTTATTGGAGCTTGATTTCATAGGCCCATGGTCCCCATTGTACCTTGGATAAAATCATCTAGATTATCTCAATTAATTGATTTAATTATCAAAGTTGACCAGGTCAATTTTGGATAGTTTCGCAGAGTTATACAATTTAGAGAAGAAAAGAGAAATTATGGCAGATTTATTAATTAAGATAAATTGGTATCTAAATTAATAAAAAGTTTAAATCAAGGTTCAAATTATAAATAATTAATTTGATAAAGGATTTGAATAATTATTTAATTAATTAAATCAATAGAAAATAATACAGACCTTGTTTTTAAGTCCAATGAGATTATAATCAAATGGGAAATTTCATGGGCCTAAAGCCGATGATAATTTCGACCTAGGGATTTTAATTGGCTAGTATTTTATTGATTTTTAAATTAAATAAATGACCTAATTGAGTCTATAAAAGGAATGTTAAGTGAGAGTTGAAATCAGATGACAAACACTGGTTTTCTTATAGGTTTTAGATTCTCTCTAAACATAAGTCTCTTTCTAAGCCTCATTGTTATTTTCTCTTCTTCTCTCTGTATCTATCTCATGTGTTGAGAATTGCACACTCTAGTCTGGGTGATTCTAAGGATACTTTGGAAGGCTGTGAAGAAAATTGAAGATCGGTTCAATTTCTTGGTAATACTCTATGACAAAAATGATACAAGGGTTAGAAAAACTTAAGGAAATACTCATTCATTCCGCTACGTATAATGTAAGTATTCTTATCATTATTTCTCTTTGAATTCAATTTTAGAAACATGTTCTAGGCAATTTCATATTAACTTGTTTAATATTAGATCCACATGAAAATAAATAAAGATCATGTATAAGTATTTCCTAACAACTGGTATCAGAGCCTTTGGTAATCTTTATTTTCATGCATGAACATGTTAAAAATTGAATTATTTAATGTGTTTGAGTAATTGGATAGATTTCATGTTTATATGAAGCATCTTGAATTCTATGTGATTATTAGCAATTTTTAGGTTATTTTGTTGTGTTTTCTATGCCATTAATTTTTATATATGCTTTATTTTGTGTAAATCATGGTAAAAATTAATTGGAAAATGGTTTTGGTTTGAAAAATTGAACAAAAAAAATTTCTGAACATTTTTGGCTTGGCTACCCATGCGTGTGCGCACCCACGCGCACCAACGCACGCACATGTGCGCACACCCAGCAGCCGCACATGCACCCCTCAGCAGCCACACCTCTCCGCGTGCACACCTCGACCACAATGAATAATACCCGTCACCCAGATTTTTTTTTCAATTTTTTTAAATTAAAGAAAATAAAATTGTGAAAATTGATTATTTATAATCAAAACCAAAAATATCGAATTTAATTTATCATTTAAAAATATTCTTTAAAATAAGATATTTTTGTTAGTTGAGGTTTAAATAATTAGAAATTTTCTACAAAGATTCAAATTCAAATTTAAAAATAGACTAACAACTTAATTTTAAATCTTTTAATATATATAAATATTAGAATTAAGATATCAGATATTTTCTTTTAAAAACTTGTTATTTTTATGTAATGTCTTGACTATTTCTAAGACATCAGACCATTAAAAATACTAAGACATAGTTACTAATTTGAATACATACATCAAGAAATAATATAACTTTAAAACCCAAAATAGTGTACGAAATATAAAATAAGGTATGGGATCCCATTGTTTAATACATAAAACATAAACTTTAAATCAATTATTTAATTACTAAGTGCGGAAATACATAAAAGATAATTTAAAAGACTTAAAAACAACGTCATCCTTGATCTTCCAGCAGTCCATTCAATCCATCCATCTTCAGCAAAGTTCTAACAGTCGAGAAAAACATGTTAGAACTTACCCTAATAGGCTCTAAGGCAAGACTTAGTCTAAGCAAACATAACTCGAACCTATCAGTTATGATTTCTTATGAAAAATTATGTAAGCCTTCTTTATAATTAGAGTGTGTTTCTCTACTTAGAAAATCAGACATCTTTATTATTTTCTAAGTCTGTTCCTAACCATCCTATATGACTAAATTCTCAGGCTCGAAACTCGTCGATGTTCCAAAGTTAACCATATTGAGGGAGGGCTGGGATCAATAAAATCGTTCCCAATACTATGCCCCCCTAAACTCTCAATACAGAACCCGATCCATTGATTTGTATCCACCTTCACTGAACTTGGTCATTATTTATTTAACTTATTATTTATTATGATTGTAAAAAAAAATCAAACTCATACATGTCATACAAAAATAACAATTATATTCATTTGGAAAAATATTTTCACTAAGTACAATCATAAATGCAAATAAATAAACTAAAAATAACTAAGGTAAATCTAAAAATCAGGATCTTCTACATCTCACCCTTCATCTAGCATATCATCATCTATTTCTTCATAATCATCATTAGCTTGAGCCTCAAAACTACCTCGAGGAAGATTCATGAAGATGCTTAGTGAATTAAAATTCCAACTTAGAGGTGAACCTAAGTATGAGAAAATAATATCTCATAGCTACAGGTAAATCATCTTCATCATCTATAGTCTCCCATATTTCTTCTAATGTTGAAATTACAGAAGGAAAATCTTTAAAAATCCCAATTACTAGGATATATTGTTTCGTAGCTCTCATCATAATTTTCTTAGTAGTTTGAAGGTGGACTATCTGTAATGCCCCGAATTTCCTAATAAGGGTTAGGACCTTGATTAGGAGGCCAGGAGGGCCGTAATTGAGTTATGATGTTATTTAATGATCATATGTGATAACTCTACAAAATAGAGTTATTTTATCATATTTTATATGCTAATTGTTGCTTAGTTCTTGAGTTTTTAATTGACTTATTAAGTTTTTATGTAATTTTTAATTTATTAGTCTTATTGTAGTTCTCTAGATTTTTATATGTTTTTATAGATATTTTATTGTAAAATGTTATAGTTTAATTATTTAAAATTAATATTGTTAAGTTAGGAGTAAAAAGATGTAATTTTGAGTTTAAATGTTTAAGTAAATTAAATTTTAATTAATATTTTCATGGACTTAATATGAGTTGTTTTACAATTGAAAGTATTTGATTCTAATTTAATGTTTACTTATTTTGTAGATAAATTGTTGCCTCTTTTATTGCTCTTGAAAAGAGAAGAAAAAATGTTAGAGTTGAAAGAAAAGAGAGAAAAGTTGGTGTTTTTGAGCAAAGGCCCAAGCCAGCCACCTTCAACAGCCGGCCCACTTCAGCAGGCCCAAAGACACTCTCCAGCCTTCATTCCATCTCCATACAGCCATGCATCAATCACACAGCCAGCTTCCTTCTCCACCAACGCCAGCTGTCAACAATTTCCTCAGCATTTAGCATCATTCCAACTTCTTCCAGCCGTCCGTACCAGTTGCCTCCCATGCATTCTTCAGCAAACATTTCTGTGCCTGAAGCAAGCTGCAGCAGCCCAAGTTTCCAGGCCCATCCCAGCCACCATTCGGTCCAAAGCAGCTCAGCTGCCAACAACTTTGCATGCCACTTTTTCAGCCTAAATTTGCCTAAGTGTACCATTTGTCCCCTATGCTCAAAATGCCACTTTTTACCCATTTTCTATACACTTTTTACCCCAAAATCATCATCACTCCTACAATTTACCCATATTTACCATATTATTATTAATTTAATCAATTTACTTAATTTAAATTGATTATTTTAATAATCTCATTTTGGCTATAAATAAGGGTTTTGAAGACCATTTTGGGGTGCTTAATTTTTGGTTACCATCTTTTTTCTCCCATTTTCTCTCTGCCATTCTCTCTTCCATTTGGGTATTTCAAGAGCATTTTGCAAGTATGTATGCCATTTATTTTGTAATTTCTACTCTAGTCATGTGCTTCTAATCTTTTTCATAAGATTATTAAGATCATGATGAAGCAACTTGTAACTAGGTAATATTTATGTGTATGTTGATTTCCCTTGTAATGCAACAAAGTTTATGGGTTTTTCTTCTTCATATATTTCTTTCATCTTAAATATCTTGTATTTTAGATTGTTAGAACATATTTACACTTTGTTCTTCATTAGTGCATAAACATAATATTCTTTGTGTAAGATGTGTCATTAAATTGTACACATCCATGCTTAGAACAAAAATATTATGTTTTGCCTTATAAATAATGTTCATTGATTTATTTGTTATTTCATTAGATTGATTTACACTAAATGCTTTGAAATTATAATTTTGAAAAGTGAAGAAAAATCCTATCTTTTTATAAGAAATTTGTGCTTAAAATTATAAATCTTTTTTGGAAAATGATAGTTTAAATTATTTTAACTATCACTAAAACTTGGGAATCAATATACTAATAAATCTTATTAAACTTACATTTTGTGGATTCTAGTATCTTAATAATCTTTTCCTTTAACACTTATTGTCAACTCATTATTGCTTTATTTTTATTCTCTTAAACAGCTTTATTTTTCAATATTTTATTTTATGTTCATACTATTAAAACTCATCAATCTTTGGAGCTAGGTTAGAATTTATTACTTTTGATTTAAAATAGTTTTCTTTTTTATTTTAGACAACTCCTTTGGGTTCGATCTCGTGCTTACACGAAAACTATTCTATAAATACGATTCGTGCGCTTGCGAGTATAAATATTTAAACATACCCGTTTTGGGTCCATCAATATGCATGTTTATGTGAATTATATTATTATACGATGGTAAATGCGTGCATATGGGTGTATTTATAATTATAAGGGTATTTTGGTAATTTGGCCGCTGTGGGCGTAATTGTGTATTTTGGGTGCATGGTTGTGATTAATTAATATAGTCATATTATAAGGTGGATTGGTTCGAGCTATTCGGCATGAGACGATCATGAGATGTAAGTGTTCGGTCTAGTCATAACGGGTTTAAGTTCGGGGCTTGGGGTGAGTCTCGGGGTCATTTTGATGATTAGAACATTACCGGGAATTAAAGGGTAATGAGATATGATTTATTGGCATTTGAGAATATTGAGAATAGCGGGAATTGGAGAGCGTTAATTATAATTAACGAGATAAGCGGGAAAGGATGGTTTTACCCTTGGGAGTGTTTAGGAGCCTTTATTTGACCTAGGGACAAAATAGTCTTTTCACCCCTAAGTTATATATCAGCCTTTGGAGTTTAGAAGGTTGTGGAAGTGTAAAAAACAGAGCATCATTATCCTCATCCTTCTCCCTCACCCGTACACCATTTTCTCTCTTTCTTCCTTTGGAATTTTGAAGCCAACTTGAGGAAACAAGCTAGGAGATCAAAGGTGGGAGCTTAGAAACTTAGTTCAACCATTGAAGAGGGTTTAATCCCAAGTTTGAGGTAAGAATTCATCCATGAAAACAAGCCATACTCTGTTTTTCTTTATAGTTTTCAGCTTATAGTTTTGGTGTGGATAGTTGGAATCAATGGGAGCTTTTGTGTAAGATTGATTGGGTTTTGATGAGGGTATGATGTAGATGAAGTTTAGGGGTTGAATTGGGTGTTTTGGTAAGGTTTTGGATTGGTTTGGAGGGTTGGTTTCAAGAGAAATCGCAAGGAAGAAGAACCAGAAAGTTTCTGGTCTGTAATTGGCGCAGCAGCTCCATTCAGGGCGCAGCAGCATTAGGCAGGGCAGGGAGCTGGGCTCTCTGACTTGGAAATAGGGCTGCAGCGCTGGTCCGTTTTTCAGCAAGCCTATTTTAGGGCTCGAAATGACCCTTAAGGCTCGGGGATTGGTTCCTTTGCCCCGTTTGAGTATATTAAGATTCCCGAGAGTGCGGGATGGATCCTGGGAGTGTGGTTTTAGATTATAAACCTTTTTATGATTTATTTTATTGATGGGATTCTATATTTGGTTATGACTAGGTGACCGCTAAAGGATCAAAGGATTGATCGTTCTCAAGGGTCGTTCTTTTACTAGTTCTTGGTCGAATCTGAGGTAAGAAAACTGCACCCTGTGTATATGTGACATGCATGATTATTCTTGATGCATGTTGGTTGATTATTAAACGTGACATGCATGGCTATTATTGATGCATGTTGGATTGTTAAATATGATGCATGTGATGCACGAGAAACATGTGATTAGGACATGCTTTGTACACTGAGTATGATATCGTTCAGAGCTTGAGCCTCTGTGTTTGTGCATGGTCCTAATTGTACTAGTACCTGTTAAGTAAGCATGCTGAATACCTTGTTTATGGATAATGAACATGTGATATATGTTTGGTGGCATGGCTTACTTGTGTATGGCACTGACTTATTAGTCAGAATCGGCAATGGTGTCAGATCCGTCTGTGAGGCTGTGACTTATTAGTTAAGTTCACAACGGGTTGAGCACTGGTCGTGTTTCACTGACCTGAGGGTCAGACACGGCATGAGCGTCGAGGACGCAGGGCCGAATGAAGATTAGATCTAATCGATATCAGCATTGAATGGCTCTATGGCATTAATGCTGGACCGACCCTAAGGTCGATGAACTTATAAGCGCTTGACTAGTCTAAGACTAGCACTCAGAGCCAGGGCATAGAGCCCCGGTGACTGTCTGTCACATGGCTAGGGAATGCTATTCCATAGTTATGACTCTAGAGTCGGGAGGAAGGTTATGTTGGTGACCAATCACCATGCACCTATCTTGTTAAAGCTAGTGAGATGCTCACTCGTTTGTAAAGCCCTGGTGACCCTACCGTCACATGGCTAAAGGGTGTTGTTCCCATATTCATGGCTTTTGGTATCTGTTAAGCTCTAGTGATCCTATCATCACATGGCTAAAGGGTGTTTTCCCCACATTTGTGACTTTTTGTGATGGTCACCTATTTTTTTGGACTGTTAGTCCTGAATAAGTAATGCAATCACTGTTGATATTATATCATGTTATACTATGTTTTTTCTTGCTGGGCTACGGCTCACGGGTGCTATGTGGTGCAGGTAAAGACAAAAGGAAGCTGGACCATCCTTGAGTTGGAGAGCTTAGGTGATGACGTGTACATATGCAGCTGCTCGTCCGCCACGGCCGAGGTTTAAAGAGGAACTAGGGTTAAACCCTGTTTTGCCGCATAGAACGGCCTGTTGTAAATATTTTTCTGTAATAGACTCCAAAATTATATTTTTGGGACCCCAATGTATATATTAAACGTTCTAATGAAATGTTACATCTTAACCAAAAATTTTAATCCCTAAACCACTAATCATACTTAGCTACACAATTTTGGCCAAATAACTCGATTAGCGGGTTTAGCACTGTTTACGAGGCACACCGTAACGGTCCCTGGAGTTGAGGCGTTACACTATCTCTTTGTGAAATAGGATCAATCTCTGAGTGATTCTTTCTAGCACTCCTATTGTATTCATTGGTTCTCTAATCCTTTTCAATGCCTTAATGGCTCGGATATCCTGACAGGTTAAGGCTCCATCCATATTTAACTGAAAACATAATGACTAAAACGTTAGTTATAAACATAAACATAATAATCATAACATAAACACTTACATTGGCGGTTGGATCAGAGCTTGTGCGTGTGTATCAAGGAGAACTTCATGCATATGAACTATGGTCTCTGATACCAACTGTAATGCCCTAACTATTTCTAAGACCTCGGACCATTAAAACTACTAAGACATAGTTACTAATTTGAATACATACATCAAGAAATAATATAACTTTAAAACCCAAAATAGTGTACGAAATAAGGTATGGGATCCCATTGTTTAATACATAAAACATAAACTTTAAATCAATTGTTTAATTACTAAGTGCTGAAATACATAAAAGATCATTTAAAAGACTTAAAAACAACATCATCCTTGATCTTCCAGCAGTCCATTCAATCCATCCATCCTCAATACATATGCTGAGCTGCCACGAATCCGACCCGCCTTCCTAGTTCATTTTCCTGCACCATCTAAAAAGAAAGGAATGAGCCTAATGCCGAGCAAGAAAAATCTACTAAAAACATATATGTCATAAATCATAAAACAGAAGACTATATCATAAAGCATATAATATAAAATATATGACGTAAAAACATATGTCATAGAGGACTACAATACTAACGGCCATTAACTCATTAATGTGGTATGTGATAAAACCGTCTAGGTCCTCAGTCTACTAATCGAGGTAGGTTAGATCACAACTATAGTATATGATAACCCATCTAGGTCCTCTGTCTACTAATCGAGGTAGGGTAAATCATAATTCTAAACCACGAAAATGATAAAAATTCTTGGGGTTTGCTATCTAATCAAATCATATGCCCAAGCGACTCCAAAACATATATCATATCACATATCATAGCATAGCATAGCATAAAATATATCATATAAACACATATAATCTAACCTATTTTCCTTACAAAAAATTGGGATATGGAGACAAGAACGGGATTGGAACACTCCTAAAACCAACAGTAAAAATCATGAGTTTCTTAAAGAAAAGGAGATGAAAAAGAGAACTAAACCATCAAAGTAAAAACTTACTGAAAACCTTAAGTTTCAAAGAACTTAAACACCTAACCAAGAATCATAACAAAGAGTTAGGATCTGAAAGAAAATAAAAGAAAACTAAAGAACTATGAAGAACTGAACTTGAGAATAAGAATACCTTGGATGAACTATGACTTTGATCTACACCTCGATACCGAAATAACACTCTATCTTACTTCCCAAGTGTTTAGAAAAGCTTAGATTGGAAAAACTTTTAACCCAAAACCCAAGTGTTTTCTCTCTCTATAGTAAACTTAGCAACTTGGATGCTCTAATGAATGCTTGAATGATGAGTGGAATGGCTGAGTACTAGGTCCTATTTATAGAGTTCAAGGAGTGAAACTAACCCCTTTTAAATTGAATAAATAAATTAATATAAATTGAAAAGATTTGAATTTTTGTTTCAACAGATGCCCAAAACTCAGTCAAAAACGTTCAAGAGCAAGTTCAAGTGGTTAAGGGCTGTTTCTAGCTCGGATTCCACAGACTTTCAAAATATGAGTGTGAAGCCAATATATCACCCCCTATAGGCGATATATCGCCTCCCCCATATTCCCGAGCCTCCATGTTTTCGTTTGTGCGAAGTCGACGTGTTTTCCGTATCTTCCGTAGGCGATATATCAACCCATATAGCTATGATATATCGGCATATGCTGATATATCAAACACCTTTTTGCACTCTTTCAGCATATTTGAAAATGATTAAACAACTTTGACTGAGTAAAACGTGATCCTAACAGCTGCTGGAAGGTTCTAGAGCTTCTAGATTTTTCTTTTATTAAATAATTCATCCAAAATGCTTAAATCCTTAATAAACATGCTTGTGATAAGTGTTACGTTCTTAATAATTCTATCTAAACCTTAGGTTATAATAAATAATATTTCTAGGACCAGCTATATTAATCAAACATTATGTTATAATTAATATTTTTAAACTATAGGTTAAACTTATAAAATCCATAACTGTTACTATGAGTTTCCAACTAAATCCTCGCTTGAACCAATATCTACGAAAACTAACATACTACTACTACTACATTTTATTAAATCATTATTTGAAAATATAAATATATGTTTATTCTATTATTTTTAATATTTAAATTATTTGAAATTTAAAATTTGTTAGTTAGATAGTTTTATGGATATTTGAATTTGGTTAACTGTTTTGAGATATTTTAGGGTTGTTATAACTATTAATATTTTTTTTAATGGCTAAAATATTAGGTTATAGTTGTAACAACACGAGATATTTTTGAAAAACACTTAATATATTGATTTTAAAATTTTAAATTAATTAAATTTTGAAAAATATCTTTTTTTCAACCAATTATTAAAATATATTTTTTAATGGGATTTCAATTAACTTTGGTTAATTGTTGATAAATCCTATTTAAATTAAATTAGTATTTTTCAAATTAACCTAAACCAAGTTGATTGTTGATAAATGAAATTTAAATTAACTATTGTAAATTGTTGATAAATTTCATTTAAATTGACTTATTTTTGTAAAAAAATTAATTAATTCGAATTTTTGATAAATTCTAGAAAATTAATTGTGGTATTTTTGCATAAATTCATAGACTTGCTCATATAGTAACATAATTAAACTCATCCAATTATAATATGTTTGTGTTGCATTATATGTGGTATTTTTGCAATTGGACTTAGATGCATATAGTGGTCCATATGTTTGCTAGATATATGGATTTTGCCAAATAAAATATTCATAAAATTATAGGTTTTATTTTGGCCCATTAGAAAATGTAAAGTTTAAATTCCTCTCTTATGGGTGGTTCCACTTGTGAAGGCTCATTTGCTTTGCATGACTATAGTGGGCCTAATCAATTAATAACAATTAATAAAATAAATGTTTAAATTTCTATCTTTTGGACCTTGTATGGAAGTATGGGGGCTTTAGTAGTGTGAACGATATACTGACACAACCCTCCTCCATACAAGCCCAATTGTTAAGGCACAATTACTTGAGTTGGACTTAATTGTACAGGTTCATTATATTAGTTAAACATAAATATTGATTAGCAAACAAATTAATTCTAAATTAATTGAATTTTTTTTCAATGTGACACTTTAGAATTAATAGGAAATTATAGGACTTTGGTTTTAAAAATTTAGTCTTTTCAATTTTTTGGAGAACCATAGTCATTAATTTTCTAAAAATAAATAATAAAAATATTATTTTTAATTTTATAATTAACTTATTTTAAGAATTATATTCAATCTTTACCGTTGGTTTAATAAGGTTAATAGTTTAATGGGGCCTCGAGACGCTTTGATTCGTCCCCCTACGGAAGGTGTTCATTAGTTATTTTGACAAGGTTAAATTTCGAAAGATAGATAATTATAGGTCAAATTCTACTAGACTCACCCCTACGGTGACTACTAGGACTAAATCTATTGATTATCGAAACCATGGGTCTAGCTCATAAAATAAGAGATTTTGTTTTCTTATTTTGATCGAATGGTAGGTTGTTAATAATGGTGTCCATTATTAAATAAGTTTACAACTTTATTTAACTAGTGGTATTTTTGACTCTCGCCAACCTGGACAAGGATATCATAGATTAGTTAAAAACCTAAAGAAATAGAGATATGATTGTTTTTGGTATTTTTTTTCTCATATCTTACATATTTTGGTATATGTTGTGCTATTTCTTGAATTTTGTGTGAATAGAAGTTTTATTGAGCAAAAGTGATTGATTTCTATTTTATTGATAATTTGTAGTATAAGTATGGATGTGTCTACTCCCATCCTTTCTCAACTTTCGATGGAGAAACTCACTGAAGAAAACTTCCTTAAATGGAAGCAAAACATCAACATTGTGTTGATTGGTGACAACTCCGAGTTCGTCATGACTGAAGAATCCCCAGAACGAGCACTGTCTTCGCACGTTTGTGATGGCACCGTGTCCGCACGTTTGTGATCAACTCAACTATGATCTGACGCAGTTCATGAACGAGCTTCAGATTTTTGAACCTATCATGCATGGACCTAGTAAGGGAGGAGAAAATAAGACTACTGTTGTTGTTGTTGATCCAGCTAAGGTTGAAGCTAACAAAGCTTCATCTTTGAAACCAGGAAACAAGAGGAAAGGTGGAAAAAACAACAACCCCAAGCCTGCAAAAGTTGCAAAGATGAGTGCACAACCAAATGCATAGACGCCTAAGGGGAAGAACAAGAAAAACAAGAAAGGTAAAGGTAAGTGTTTTCACTGGAAAGAGAAGAGGCATTGGAAACGGGATTGCCCTAAGTTTCTAGCAGCGAAAAATAAAGGTAATGATTATAGTTCATTTATCTTAGAAACATGTGTTTTAGAGAATGATAAATCCATTTGGATTATTGATTCTAGATCTACCAACCATGTTTGCAACTCTTTACAGCTTCTTGAATCATGGGAGGAAGTGGACGAAGGCGGCTTAAAGCTTAGAGTTGGGAACAGAGCATTTGTTGCAGACCAAGCTAGAGGAAGAGCTCGTCTGAATTTCAGAAATAAATTTTTAATCTTAAATGATGTATTTTTTATTACGGATTTTAGTAGAAATTTAATTTTAGTTTCTATGTTGCAATTAGAACGGTTTGTTATAACTTTAACAAGTTTTAATATATCTATTTCCTTCAATGGATCACAATTGTGTATTGCATGTTTGGAAAACAGGCTTTATATTCTGCGACCTAACGAACCTCTCGCTCTTAACAATGATTTATTCAAAGTAGCTAAACCTAGGACCAATAAACGTCAAAAGAACGATAATGATAATATGACATATTTATGACACTTGCGACTGGATCACATTGGCTATGATAGGATTCAAAGACTTAAAAAGGACGGGCCTTTGAGGGAACTCACCTTAGGTGAATTACCTGTCTGTGAATCTTTTCTAGAAGGCAAACTGGTCAAGCGTCCATTTTCTGCAAAGGGTGATAGGGCCAAAGAACCACTTGGACTTATGCATTCAGATGTTTGTGGACCTTTGAATGTACAAGCCATGGGTAGTTTTGAGTATTTCGTCACTTTCATTGACAATTACTCTAGATACTCATGTCTGTACCTGATGCAAAGGAAATCAGAAACATTTTCAAAATTTCAAGAATTCTTAGCCATGGCTCAGAACCAATTAGGTGAAACATTAAAGATCTTGCGATCTGATAGAGGTGGAGAATATTTGGATATGCTATTCCAAGATCATTTAACTGAACTTGGGATTTTATCACAACTTATTGCCCCAGATACTCCGCAACAAAATGGTGTAGTGGAACGCCGAAATAGAACTTTATTGGAAATGGTTAGATGCATGCTTAGTTACTCAACTCTACCAACTTTTTTCTGGGGACATGCAATTGAAATCACGAACAACATTCTCAATGTCGTGCCTTCTAAATCAATCCTCAAAACACCTTTAGAACGCTGGAATGTTCGTGAACCTAGTTTATGTTATTATAGAATCTAGGGGTGTCCCGCCCACGTCCTGAGGAAAAAAGAATGAAAGTTAGAACCACGAACTGAAGTTTGCATGTTTTTTGGCTATCCTAAAGGTACTCGGGGTGGACTTTTCTATAGTCATTTAGAAAAGAAAGTGTTTACTTCTACGAATGCTACTTTTCTGGAAAATGACTATGTCCAAAACTTCAAACCACGCATCAAAGTAGTTTTAGAGGAGATGGTTAAAGAATTGACTCCAACCAATGTTCCATCATCATCAACGTGAGTTGATGATTAAATTCCCACTCTTCATGTCCAACTTACGTAGGTAAATTTAAATGAAGAAAGTACAATTGTTCCTGAGCAAACAGTCACAGAGCCTCCTTGTAGTGGGAGGGTTTCTAGGAACCCAGTTTGCTATGGTTTGGATGGTGAAACCAATATGGTTGTTGGTGACACTAGTGATGATTATCCATTGTAGCTTTATCTTGACCAGATGTAGCAGAAGAACTAAAACCTTCTAAATTACTATTATCATCAAAATCTTTAACTAGATTATTTGCAACAATATAATCAGGGTTATTGAAAGACATAAATAAAGCATGAATTAAGAAAGAACTATATTACGAATATTTTGTACGTGTGTCTTTAATTCTTCTATATCCTTTTTGAATAAGAGATATTGATCTGTTATTAATTGTTTAGTCTTTATTTCTACTATTTTAGGTTGTTTGTTAACGTATTCTAATAAATCTTTTATTTCTTTCTTACTAGGAAATTTTTCACTATTTATTAAAAAAAATTCTATTTTATTATTTGTATTAGTTATTTATTTTTTAATATAGTCTATATTATCTAATATTTTATTTTGAAACTCTTGGACTTTAAGACTAGGTTTAATAGTTTTATTAATCTTTATAAATTTTTTTTTTAATATTCTTATAATATAATAGATCTTCTCTTGTATAAGATTTTGAGATTTAGCTAACTTATTTATCTCACAATCTTTGCTAGAAATATGATAAGTATGACAGTTATTAGAAGAATCTTTACTATTGTTATCAAGTAAGCAATATTTTTTAATTATATTGTTTGTATCTGTTTTCATAAATTAATTTTATATTATTAAAAATTAATAAAAACTGGACTTCTTTTCTTTTTAAAAATTGTAAGCTTGAAAATTGTAATATCGCTCTAATTCTGGTACCACTTTAATATATAAATGAAAGATGGTTTCAGAGTATTCTATATATATAACGGTGAAGTATATATATATACTAATATATATTATATAGTTAGAAATGTCAAATATAGTAGATCTATAATAAATGTTATGTTATAATGTTAGAAGATTAATACATATATGTATATAATAGTATATATTATATAATTAGATATGTCAAATATAGTAGACTGGTAATAAATGTTATGTTATAGTGTTAGATGATTAATACGTATAAGTGAAATATGTATATAATAATATATATATTATATAGTTAGATAAGTCAAATATAGTAGGCTATAATGTTATGTTATAGTGTTAGAAGATTAATACCTATAAGTGAAATATGTATATAATAATATATATTATATAGTTAGATAAGTCAAATATAGTAGGCTATGTTATATTATAATGTTAGTAGTTGAATACGTTGTATATATCAGATGTAGGCTAATAATCAGTAATATTTATGACTGTCTGATTTCTACTTTTAAAAATGTCACTTTTAATACTTTCTAATAAAGTTATTTGACCAGATATAAATTTATAGCTAATATTATATTCTTCGTTTAATAACTGGATATGATTTTCGTCAAAAGCATTTACTATATTTTGTGATAAATTATCAAACTGATTATCTAAGCTTTCTTTTAGTTCATTTATTAATATATCTATATTATTACTATCTATACTAAGTTGACAGAGTTTATTGGTATATTTTTCTATGTCTCTAGGTACGTTTATAGATTCCCGGTATTTTTAGTTTATAATAACTTCTTATATATAGTTTATAATTGATTATAAAAATAGTTGTTCTTATAGATATGAAAAAGACTTGGGTTTTGAGAATAAACTTTATATTCATATGATAGTAGAGGGTGGATGGAAAAATTTTACTAAAACTGCAATTCTCTTGAAAAATCTTCTTACCATGTAAATTTATTATTTTCTCATATAAAAGGTGACGTATCTATGCATATTCATATCTAGGGTGAACTTCAACACAACTTTTAACAAGTCTATCAATGGCATAAACAAGTTTAATGAAGCAATGCCTAGATCCTATTATATGAAATAACCAATGCTTTTATCCTTTTGAAATAATTTAAATACCTAATAGAAGATCCTTGAGAAAACTTGAAATTTCTGAAAAAGATTCACCTTCCCCTTCTACTATCGCAAGGTGTTTTTAGCAATGGTAACCCATTTTGTTAATAAACTTATAAAATATTATACAATAGAAGAGAAGGCTAAGTTTGATGGTTTTCAAGACTTAGAGGTTTCTCTGAGTTTAGAGAATAAGATTTAAAAAGAAAAGAAGTGAGTCTACAAGCCAGACTCCTTAGCTTATTTATACCGAAATAAAAAGGTATCCTCTATTATTTTATTAAAATGAGGATAAGATGATAATGTTAAGTATTGATGGGATTTTGTTTTTTTTTTTCTGAAAAGTTAAGATGCGTAGCACATGGGCGGCTACCTTTGGTCTTTCTGAAAAGAGCATCTTATCTTTAAATCAGACTTTTAGATTGTAGTGCTTCCCATAGTAGGGTCTTCAAGTCCAAGGCGGTCAATGGAGTCTTCATCATAGGTCCCATCAAATTGACTATTCCATTCCTCCATTTTTTCTTCGACAGCTTTATTGACAAGAAGTTGTATGTCTTTAGTGGACATGGTTACTTGATTGGCGGTGGATGGAGTGCTCTGTTGCTGAAGCTGTTGTCGTAAGGCATCCACTTAAAGCTTGAGACTAGTAATTTGGTCCCAGCAGGCTTCATTTTCTTCTTTTAATTTTTTATTTACTAATTCTTTCTCTATTATTGTTTTATTATAATAAATACAATTGGGGCAATTTAACTCAGTTACTTTTTCTTTCCCCTTATCTTTTGTCTCGTCATAATAATTGAGACCCCAATACATAATAGCAGCTTTAGTGGCTTCTTCATAATTTACTTTCCCTTTCCAAAGGGCATTATTAAATTTGTCTACTGTTTCGGCTACTGATTGCCAAGACTTATATAATCCTGGTTTTTTCCCTCGAAATACTAAATAATAATCAAAAAATTTCTTACTTTGGAAATATTCTACTAGGCATTTTAGTACTGCCTGGAAATAACTAGGATTATTAAATAGATAGGCATGGTGAAGATTATCTAATAAACATTGTTGTTCTTTACTAATGGCCTCGTGAGGGATATATTTGGTTTCACTATTGCCATAACAATGTAATACTAATTCTCCGAAGGATATTGCCTCACCTTTTTCCATTGGCTGACCATATATTATTTTGTCTACTGCTTGCTTGTTTGCCATTTGGGCTCTGGGGTGTATTCCAGGCCTATACATTCTTGGACGAAATGGTTGTCGGTCCATCTATATTATAAATTAATCGAGATAATACATCAGCATAATAGTTATCTTTTCCTTTAATATGCTCAATAGTAGGATTATATCCTTTAATAATAAAATTATTAATGAATTTTGTCCATCTATTAGTCATTAGTTTTTTATTATTTTGCCTCATTTTTTCATAGAAACTTACTATTGCTTGACAATCTGTTCTAATAGTAAATTCTTTTTTATTAATTAATTAAAGATTGAAAGCATCTAAAGAATATTTGATTGCCATTATTTCGGCATCAATACTAGTAATACTTTTTTCTTTATACTGTCCTAAAGCATAGCTTGATATTTCTTCAGTATCTTTATTAGAATATTTACTAGGCTTTTTCTTTAATACTGCTCCCCATCCCTTATCACATCCATCTGTTTCTATTATTAAATAGTCAGTTATTAATGGAAGGGATAATTTTTGTAAGATTTTTACTACTTCTTTGATTTTCTTTACTAGTTTAATATCTTCAATATTGAAGTGTCTTTGACCATTAAGTTTGGTTTTATTATATAATGGCCCTAGTAATTTTGATAAATTCTTAATATATGGACGGGCATAATTTAATAACCCAAGAAATTGCTGAATACTTTTTAAATCTTCAAACTTTTCAGGGAAATCTAGTATTTTTTTACTAATATGATCTTGTAATATTATTTTTCCTTTTCCTATTTCGGATCCTAGAAATTTTATATATTCTTTTCCTAATTCCATTTTCTTTTTGCTAATGATTAAACCATACTGTTCAAATTTTTTAAAAACTTGTTTTAAATGATACTCATGTTCTGGTACCACTTTAAAAATGAGTTAGAGCGTATTTATAGCTAACCGTATTTATAGTGACGTAATCATAGTGGAATATAAATATGATTATTTTGCTCAAAATAAGTTAGTCCTAAGATTAGTCAGTGCACAGGATTTATACTGACTTGTCAATCTACGATATGTTCTACTTACACATCACATTGTTATATTCTTTCCAGAACATTAGCAAAGTAGATACGATCGGATGTATTTGTTACATCAGACTGGACTGATATTGACAGTTGATAGGATAAGTAAACATACTGTTATTATCTATTCTAGTCATATCATATAGTTGACCATAAGTCAATTCAATCTCAATTCTTAGTGGTTAGTATTCTAACTGGTTGTATTATTTGAGTTCTTTGACTTGTTCATTACCAGCTTACCCTACGAACTAGCCCATACTTACATCTTGGGAACTCGGTAGTATAATTGAGTGGGATTGTTAATCATAGATATGAACATCTATAGCTTCCGATGAAGAATTGAAATGATGGTTTCCTTTTAGTTTGGTTCAAGGTGTTAAATGATAGAGATCTCATTTGAGTAATTATTAGTAGTTTACTGAAATATCATTTACAAGGAACTAAGTGTTTTAAGGATAAAATACAATGAGGGGTAAAATGATATTTTAGTCTCATCTCATTGTAGACCGTCTATAGAGGATTGAGTGACAATTATGGTTGTAACAATGGATAATTAATAACATATCTATATTGCTAATAGAGTGTTCTATGAATTAAAGAGTGCAATTCCGAGTCTTTAGTGGAGTCACGATGAATTAATAAGTTAGTAAATTTATTTGTTAGATTTATGATAACTTATTGGAGCTTGATTTCATAGGCCCATGGTCCCCACTGTAGCTTGGATAAAATCATCTAGATAGTCTCAATTAATTGATTCAATTATCAATTAGAATTATCAAAGTTGATCATGTCAATTTTGGATAGTTTCACTGAGTTATACAATTTAGAGAAGAAAAGATAAATTAGGGCAGATTTATTAATTAAGATAAATTGGTATCTAAATTAATAAATAAGTTTAAATCAAGGTTCAAATTATAAATAATTAATTTGATAAAGGATTTAAATAATTATTTAATTAATTAAATCAATAGAAAATAATACAGGCCTTGTTTTAAGTCCAATGGGCTTATAATCAAATGGGAAATTTCATGGGCCTAAAGCCCATGATAATTTCGACCTAGGGATGTTAATTGGCTATTATTTTATTGATTTCTTAATTAAATAAATGACCTAATTGAGTCTATAAAAGGAATGTTAAGTGAGAATTGAAATCAGATGACAAACACTAGTTTTCTTATAGGTTTTAGATACTCTCCAAACATAAGTATTTTTCTAAGCCTCATTGTTATTTTCTCTTCTTCTCTCTGTATCTATCTCATGTGTTGAGAATTGCCCATTCTAGTCTAGGTGATTCTAAGGATACTTTGGAAGGCTGTGAAGATAATAGAAGATCGGTTCAGTTTTGGTAATACTATGCGACAGAAAGGATACAAGAGTTAGAGAAACTGAAGGAAAGACTCATTCATTCCACTGCGTATAATGTAAGTATTATTATCATTATTTCTCTTTGGGTTCAATTTTAGAAACATATTTTTAGGTTATCTCGTATTAATTTATCTAATATTAGATCTACATGAAAATAAATAAAGATCATGTATAAGTATTTCCTAACACTACCACCATAGACGATGATGGGGTCGGAATTGGGGACGAAGGGGGTCATTGAGATTCTCCATTATTAGATCAACGCTTATGTAATCGAATGGTCTCAGATGCTTCTCCAAAAAGGTGACAACAAACCCAGTTTTGCTTTTGCTGTAATAATTTTTTAGCATGGACAAGGACGATCGAACAAACGATTGGTTCTTCATGGAAGTGAAGAAGCTTTTTCCTTTATACTCTTTGCAACATCTGTTAAGAGGCTGAGGCGGATCATCGGACAAGAAGAAGAAGAAGAAGAAGAAAAGGGGAAGAATGTTCAGAGGGAAAAAAGAAAAGAAAATACGATTTGTTTAATTTTAGGTTTATGTTACTGTTTAGTTTCAATTTTAATTAAGTTTTAGTTAAAATTTTAGTTTAATTAATTAAGTTTAGGATAAAGGTTATGTTTTAATTTCTTATTTTAATTTTAATTTTTTGAATTTAATTTTTATTTTTAATATTTAAATTTAATTTAATATAATTTATAATTTAGTATTAAAATAAATATTTCATTTTAATTTATGTTTTATATTATTAAATTAAATAATTAATAAAATACAAGGGTATTTTGGTCATATTGAATTTTTTTGACAGAAATCAGATATAGGGTATTATTTGTTCTATTTTGCAAAACATAGGGTCTAAATTATCATTTAACAAAACAGAGGGTCTGATCGGCAACTTTTGCACAACAGAGGGGCCAAAATAGTATTTACCCTTATAATAAAGATATATACATATATTCTTAGAGGAATTCTATAGTCGGGGCACTGTTTTTGTTCCAACCAGTATGGGTGTCTTTGTTTTCGTCATGTGGAGAAATTATAACCCATTTTTTATATGATAATGTACTTTGTAGTTATAATAGGCATCCCACCAGTTTTCGAGAAATTCTGAATAATTTACGATGTCGAAAAACAAAGTTCAAAATAATCAATTGCACGTTAATAAAAAAAATAGGCACGCATGCAACTTGGATTGGCACATCACTGTATGTAATATTTTTGCGCAAATTTTGGGGGTTATACATTTTTGGACTATGTATTTTGTTTCATTATCTGTTTGGGTTCTATATTTTAATAAATTACTTTTTGGACCCTATTTTCATCATTTGGTTATCACTCCATCACATAAATTTCTTAAAACCTATTTCACTATATTTAAATATTTATGATATTTCAAACCCCACCAAATTTATGCAAATATCAAACTTAAAAAAAATAAAGTTAGAGATAACGTACTTATTGCAAGTTCCAATGTAACTCCAATAAATTTCAAATAAATACATAAATCAAATTAATATAATAAATTATATACGTATATTAATCCAAAAATAATATAAAAAATTCAGTCAACCTATATATATATATATATATATATGCATAAAACAACTCATATAAGCAATGTAGATGAAAATGTACACCAAAAACACCTCAAATCCAAAATGCAGGTATTAAAAACTTCAAAATCTTCTTTTTCTTAAATCTCACACAATACCAAACTGAAACAAGAAAAAAAATTACTTCAAATTCACTATTTAAACATGAGCAACATTTTTATTGAGTTAAAAGGGCTTGAAAATACATCTATTTGGCGAAGAAAATTCGCTCACGGTGGTTAGAGATGCAAAGCTCTTTGAAGAAGATGATGTGTGAAGAACATGAGCACTCACAATGAATGAGGTATATTACCCCCAAATTGAAAAAAATAGCTAAAACTAAGTAAAAGATGCATACAATGGATGATTCATTTTACAAATATTTTTAGATATATGTACAGTACATAGCTATATCTAATGTCTACTATTCATCATTCAAAATAATATTTTATTAATTTTTCACTTCTCTTCCCTCTCTCTACCTTCAAAATATTATATTATATTTAAATATTTCTAATTAATACTCTCAAAATATATTTTGAGAATAATAAAATTTCTTATTTGTAATTTTTTTTAGATTAATTGATATTTTAGTTTATTTTATAAATTTGGATAAATTTAAATTATAATATAATTATGTGATATTACATATGGGTAAATATTGTAAATATTAAAATATATAAGGATATTATTGATAGTTATAGAAAATATTTGAAATGAATAAAAGATATTTGAAAATATAATATTTAAATGATATAGAGAAAAAAAATAAAAAATATGATGTATGGTAAAATATAAAACTTAGAGGTAAAATAGATAAATGTGTGTTTTGGAGATATATTTTAAAGAATGGAGATGGCACATGGACAATGAGTGCTCTAAGAAAAATACAGTTTTTTCAAAGAAAAAAAAAACATGAGATATAAGGCACATGGACATGGCAAAAAAATATGGGATATAAGGCACATGGACATGAAAAAAAATCTGCTGTCCTCATTATACTACTGTCATTTCTCTGTCTCACTAACTAATTTAAGACACCTCATCTAATTTAATTAATTATTAATAAAATTATTTGACACGTTAAAATGAATTAACATAACTTTCAATTCTCTCTCCTCAATTAATGCTAAATACTCTCTCTAATAAAAATAATGATAATATCAATTTATTTTTTTTAAAAAAATAATCTTAATTTAAATTTAGCAATAATATCTATCGGTTAAATATAAAATTAGTTGAAAATCCTTATTAAAATTTAATCTCAATTAATTAAAAGTCCTATTTTTTTGTGACATTTGCTAAAAATCCTTATTAAAATGTAATCTCAATAAATTAAAAGTCTAATTTTTTTGGTAATCATGTTAAAGGACAATTTTTTTTAAATATTTTTGGAAATAAAAATAAAATAGAAAACTACATTAACATTATTGCTCTCAACGTTAAAGGAAATAAAATACATATCATTTCTTTATAAAAGTTAAAATCTAATCATAAGTCATTACCAACATAACTATATGTGATTTTTTTTTTCAAAAAAAAAAATGGTACTTACATATATTCTTCTTCAATAAAATAAGAGCGAAGAAAGAACATTTTCTTATGCAAAATAATAGGAGAAGGAAAAAAATAAAAATTTGATTGTATAATCTTAATTTGAATAAGAATTGTTATTCCCCTAATTTAAATGGAACTAATATTGTATTTTTTTTAATTTAAATTTAACATTAATATCCGACAATTTTAACTTTTTTTTTTGTTTTGAAAAAAAAAATCACATATAGTTATGTTATGTTGGTAATGACTTATGATTTTAACTTTTATAAAGAAATGTTATGTATTTTATTTCCTTTAATGTTGAGAGCAATAATGTTAATGTGAGTTTCTATTTTATTTTTATTTCCAAAAATATTTTTAAAAAATATTTGTGTTTAACTAGATTGATTACCAACAAAATTAGACTTTTAATTAATTGAGATTAAATTTTAATAAGGATTTTTAACAAATGTCAAAAAAAATAAGACTTTTAATTAATTGAGATTAAATTTTAATAAGGATTTTCAACTAATTTTATATTTAACCGATAGATATTATTGCTAAATTTAAATTAAGATTATTTTTCTTTTAAAAATAAATTGATATTATTATTATTTTTATTGGAGAGAGAATTTAGTATTAATTGAGGAGAGAGAATTGAAAGCTCTGTTAATTCATTTTAACGTTGTCAAATAATTTTATTAATAGTTAATTAAATTAGATGATGTGTCTTAAATTAGTTGGTGGGACATGCATGAGACAGTATAATGGGGACAAAAGATTTTTTCTCCATGGACACCGAGCGTTGCTTGATATCAGTGTTGACGCATACAGGACATCAATCAGTTATCGACCATGTCCCTACCCAGGCCCAACCCTAGGCACCCTAGTGTATTCTATTGTCTCCACCCAAATAACATTAAAAAAAAAAACTTCAACCATACACAAGGATTGGTTAATTTTATGTCATTTTAATTTCTCCATTGATATTCTTATCTTATCTCAAGGAATACCAAATCCAAATCCACAAGGTTTAATGTGACAAGAAAGGCATTTATTCCTTTATTTTTTTAGAAAGGCATTTATTCTTTTTCTTTCATTTTTCTATTTTTGAGTAAAGAAAATATACATATTTATAAATCAGAAAAGCATTTGTTCTAGTAATAATAATTGAAGGTGTGTACCAAGTTCTACTAATAGTACAAAATCAACGTTAAACATGCTTCTTAACAAATAGTTCCTAGACAATGACATCATAAATCATAATAATTGAGACTTCCTACCCTAAACTTGACCAAACTTCATAAAATTAATTATTCTTAGTTGATTAATTTGTAGAATCTAATAGAGACCGAAAATTGTCAAATATCACATTATCACGCGTTTGTGTGGCACGAGTTAAACAATTTTATTCAAAATTATCTTACTTATTATGTGTATATTTTTCATTAATATTTCAATATGTATATATAACACTTATTCAAACTATTGGAAGTATTTTTATTTATTTCATGCAGCAAGCTATTTTATGGAGTCGGTCGAGTCCGTTCTCTAGTAATATACATCAATGAACACTAAATATAAATCTATGGCAATTTTATAGTAATTTTTTTTTTTACTTTGGAGAAATTATAATCTTAATTTTTTTTATATCATCGTATAAATTGTAGTTATAATAAGCACACATACAAGTTTTAAATAATTTACGGTGTCAAAATCAGGGTTCAAATAATCTTTTTTATACATGTATATATATAAAGAAAAATAAGCATAGTTTGAACTCTAATTTCAGCAATGTAATTATTCAAAATTATATAAAAAAATTGTGAGATGCATACTATAACTATAAATAATATACACCATTATATAAAAAAATTTAGGTTATAATTTCTCCACACATAGAGAAAGTCCTACTCATAGGGGTTAAAGTGACACCCCTATTTTAGAATTTCCCTATAAATATATAAATATGTATATATATAGGGGAATTCTCCTATAGGGGCTCTCAGTGTTCTCAACCCGTGAATAGTTTTCGGCATGAATTTTTTTATGACCGTATATATTGTAGCTATTTAGAGTATCCTGCAAATTTTCAGAAAATTCCGAATAGTTTACAGTACCGAAAATTAAGTTCAAACATGTTGTTGCACGCGTGACTAATTTTTTGTATGCGCGTGGAAAATAACATGTTTGAACCTAGTTTTCGGTACTGTAAACTATTCAGAATTTTCTGAAAATTTGCAGGATGCTCTAAATAGCTACAATATACACGGTTGTAAAAAAATTCGCGCCGAAAACTGTTCACGAGTCGAGAAACACTGAGAGCCCCACCGGTAGGGCTTAAAGTGAAGCCCCTATAGAAGAATTGTCCTATATATATATATATATGAAAATTCTATAGTAGGGGTGCCAATTTAGCTAACACCGGTAGGGTCATCTCTGTTTTCGGCATGTAGAGAAATTATAACCAAAACTTTTTATATGACTCTATATATTGTAGTTATAGCAGACATCTCACCAGTTTTTGAGAAATTCTCAATAACTTATGATGTTCAAAACAGGGTTCAAACAGTCAATTGCACACGTACTTTTTTTTATATACGCGTGCAACTAACCATTTTGAACTTTAGTTTTCGGCATTGTAAAGTATTTAGAATTTTTTTAAAACTGGTGGGGAGACTACTATAACTACAATATACATCATCATTTAAAAAATTGTCATATAATTTTTATACATACCGAAAACATGAATGTTCCTATTGGTAGAGGCTGAATTTGCACACCTACTATAAAATTTCCCTATATATATTTATATATACTAGATATAAACAACGCGCAATGCACACTTGCTTAGTATTATTTATAGAATTTATTAATTATATTTATTAAATTTGTATCATTGTCATACAAATTTTAAATAAATAAACAATATTATATATAAAAGAATTGCATAAACATATTAAAAGAAAAATTATACCAAAATATTGTTTACGGTTTTTTTAAAAATATATATATATATATAATATGATAACATTTTCAAATTTATATTAATATAAGTATTAAATATCTATCTAGTTTTGTATTAAATATTGTACGCCCTGATATTCAGCCCAAGTCTTTTATGCAGCTCGAGTACAGCTGGCTAGCTAAGAACAGTACTAAAGGATCTACAAGTTGACATCTCCTCTGTGAAGGCGGTGCGATTCCCCAGGTGATAACACGAGCTGGGGAATACAAAGCATTAAGGCACAAGCTGGAGATGGATATAAAGCACAGCCTCCTGGGCGCGAGCTGGCATTATGTTCAGGTCGTGGTACTCTGACAATCTGCCATATCCAGGAGTCTTTATAAACCTGGATACATTATTTATAAACGTGCGTGGTCAGACATTACATGTCTGTAATCCCTAAATTCTCGGACACGTAACATAAACGTGCATGATCAAACATCACATGTCTGATTATGCCATATAATCCATGATCAATTTTACCTAATGATCAAACCATACCTTAATATATATTGTAGTATTCATCATTTGTGCAAGACAGGTCACAAATAGGATGGGTATTCACGTGATGACCCATACACCTATCTTGGGATGGTTCTTCTATAAATACCTAGACCTTAGATAGAAAAGGGGTTGGATTTTCTCTGTGTAATGCAAATACTCTGTCAAAATATAGAGAGATATACAGTAATTGTAACACCCTGGATAACCAAGACCGTTACACTGTGTGTTTATAAAGTGCCAGACTTGCTAAGCCAAGTCACTAGTATAAAATCATGTTACTGAAATTGTAAAGGAACTAGGGTTAAAAGCGTTTTGGTCTCAAAAGTCACGTTTTCATTAGGAAACATTGTTTATTTACACGGGATCCCAAAAATATCAGTTTAAAGGCCATTTACAAAAGTTACATGGTTCACATACATTACCCAGCCATACTAAGGAAAAACGAGTAGTTAGGTAATCCCTGTCCTGACTCACTCCTCGACCATGGTGGTCGAACAGCTGGCTATGTACATTTCACCTCGGAGCTCTCCACCTCAGGCTTGGTCCAGCTTGCCCTTGCCTTTACCTGCACCACGTAGCACCCGTGAGCCAAGGCCCAGCAAGAAAACACAACAACAACAGAGCATGAACAATTAACAAACAAGTCAATAACTCACATTGCATCTCATAAAATCTAGTATATCATCAGTCAGCATAATCAAGTATTCCACATACTAGGCATTTCAGTTCATAATATACACAATTCACAAACGATAACTAGGGCTAGCGCCCTCAGGCTGCTCCCTCTGTTATCCCGTTGTTCCTGGCTCCCAGTGGCCAATTCACGCCCTGCGCGCTAAAATCACGTACGGTACTCTTAAACCGCTTTCACATGTCCCATGGCGTGATACCAACGTTGACACGATATAACTTTCGGGAGCACTTAGTCCCATCACAATCACACAATCGGGTGCAGTTTTCTTACCTTTCAATTCACTGGTTTCCGATGTCACGAAGCCGCGAGCACGGTCCTTTACCCCGAGCCTCTCCAAAGTCCTAATCACAACACAAATGAAACATCCTTTGTCACTAATCAATCCATAGCTACCTCCCCGGAGCCAATCCCACACTCTCGGAACCCCCAAAACCCTAAAACAATACACTGAAGACATCCCCCGAACCCCTGGAGCAAAGGCCCAAAATTGCAAAAATGCAGGTCTTGAAGTTGGCCTTGAGCCGCGGTGCAGCTCTGATGCGCCGCGGCGCCCAGCGAGTCAGAGGCCCACTTTCGCCCAGAAGCAACCTTGCGCCGCGGCGCTCCTTCGCAAGCCCAGAATTCTGGGTTTTCTTTCGCGTTTTTCCCGAACCCAACTCGCTCCAAATCACCCCAAACTCCTTCCTAAGTCCCAAAACCAACTCTAAATCCCTAATAGACCACACATCAACCTAGAAACAACATGCTCAAGCTCATTCACACAATTATTTCCAAAATTCACTCTTGAACTCCATGCTTTAGTAACCCAAACCAGAAAGTTGAAAACAACTTGAACCCAAACCCAAACCTTACTCTAAATTCCCTAATCCATAACAGAGATGAATTTCACAACTACACAGAATTCTTACCTTGAGTGGTGAGTCCAACCTCTAGCTTCAAACCTCCTTCCCCTTTGATTACCCAATTCTGAGTTCATACAAAACCAGCCACCAGCTTGTTTCAATTCACAGTTATCAACCAAAAACCAGACTTGAAACTTAAATATTCCATAGCTAAATCTTACCTCTGATAATTCTTGGTCTAAGCTTGCTTGACAACTTCAATCACCCCTTATTTCTCCTTCCAAGAGCTAAATTCAGCTTCCCTCTTCCCTCTTAATTTTGCTCTTCCTTTAGGTCTCCAATATTCAGCATAAAATCCATCTCTCAAAGTGTTGTACGCTTTGTATTTTCCTTCAGCTCATACTCATCTATTCACTACCAAAAGACCATTTTATCCCTCTAATAATATCCCTTTCTAACTAGACCTCAAGGGCTTACTTGTCCTTTCACTAGCTTACAATTCTACCACCTCTCCAACAAAACTTGTTACTCTCTATGGTTACTAACAGTCACACAAGTTACCAAATCACCAGTTACCATTATCTAGTTTCCTAAGACCGTCTCGGCACGTGCATCATATTGGTATCACCGCACCCACGTGGCACGATTCACATATCATAATTATCACATATATAATTCACATAGTCATATAACATGCTTAAAATCATAATCATGCATCTTAGTCATAAAAATCACACATAATTCCCATTATGCCCTCCCGGCACGCTAATCAAGGCCCTTAAGCCTTATTAGTGAATTTGGGTCGTTACAGTAATAATATCGACTCGTGGACTAGGGGGGATTTTAGCCTCTGAACCACGTAAAAAGGAACGAGTGTTCTAACTATCTCATTCTAAGCATCCTTAAGAATTGTTATTCTTATTACGGTTTATCCTTAAGCACTAGTTTTCTCCAGCTAATTACGTAATACACTGTTGGCAAAAAATCGCGTCAACAGTTTAGTGCTTTCATTGAGAGCTGCACCATTGAAAAAGATTCAAAACAAAGTTCATCATGGTGGTCCTCGTTCAAGGCACGGTAACAAAACAGATTAGCATGGTGGGCAGGAGGCTCACCATACCGCTATTTCTGACGAACAAAACCTAGAGATTCAGCAGCGGTCGGGAAAGCAACCGATGGACCACGACGACACTGGAAGTTCAGCGCCTCTACCGCCGAATCCGAACCCGAATTACTTGACTGCGGTGGAAATGGAGAACATGCAGTTGAGGAGCCATCTAGCCAAAGTAAATAAGCAAATCGAGGAGGTCTTGGCTCGGCTACCCCCTCTTGCATCCGACGTTAACATCGGAAAGAGGCAAGGCGGGACTCATAAGTCTCGTCGTGATAGTCGACCTAGGCCAAGTTGATCAGTTAGAACTTCAACTCCAAGTTCTACTCCTGTGTTGCACAATCACCAAGAACCCTTGTTTGGTGGCTTTCCCAAGGATCATCAATGAGTCAGCCGGTCGGTCAGAACCTCGACTCCGAGTTCAGCGCCATCGTCAAATGCACCCTAGAGCGCCCATGGCAACCCACACAGACGGTCAAGGACAAACTCGGAAAGACGGCATGTCTCAACCGACTTCCCTGTACCGTGATCAGATCGTTAGGCACAGGGAACCAGAAATGGTGGAGCCGAGCGATTGCGAGCTAACTTGGTCCGACCTGATGGGACGAGAATCGCCTCACCAATCAGACATCCTCCATCGCCGATAAGGCATCCGTCCCCACCTCGTTTGGCTCGAGATGTTCCTACCTACGGAAACAGCAAGAGGAATCCTCCTCCCACTGCCCCTGCTCATGTCCCGCAAGCACGTAGGAATATCCCAAATCCTCATCCTCGACTGCAAGCTCTAAGCTTCTCTAATGGAAGCTATTGGACGGAGGGCTATCGAAGTGATAGGACCAGCGTAGATTTGAGGAATCAGTTGAGTTCAGCTCAGAACCCTCGAGTTGATCCACATACTGATCTGCAAGATCGCCTAAACTCACAAAGAACCAATCTAGCTCGTGATGGAATCAGTGGAAATCACCACGAGGGAAGTCCTTCCGAAGTGCGCGATAACAGGAATTTCCCACCAAACCAAGCTCGAACTTGGAGGGACAATAACCCGCCAAACGCGTACGGTCGAATGGGAACTGTTGAATAGCCCTAGGGAACCAAGAACCCAACCCTCGAAAGGTTGGCCCAGATGGAGGAACTTATGAAAAGACTCCTATCAGAAAAGAAGAAAGACGAATATGATTCAGGGGACGAGCTCGAGCTCTTCGCCCCCAACATCGCAGCAACACCATACCCGTTGGGTTTCAGGATGCCCCATTTATCAAAATTCGACAGAGATGGAGATCCGTCCGACCACTTGGGGATGTTCAATACCCTGATGATGGCCCATAACATCAAACTTGAGTTAAGGTGCTTGGTATTCCCCTTGACTCTGATCGGACCAGCTAGGCAATGGTTCAAGCAATACAAAAAGCATTCTATCAGCTCGTGGAAGAGCTCCCATTACAATTTCTTAAATTTGTAAACTTTTACATTTTATGTACTGAAAACTCTGATTTATATATAAAAAAAATGTATTATTTAAATGTTGGGTGTTACAAGTAGAATCCATCTTAGAGCATATGAGGCTAGGAAACGAAGATAAAGTCTCTTGCACTTCAAGTCTGCTTAAAAAGGATGTCCGCATTTGGTGGGATGTTGTAAGACAAACCAAGAATGTAGTCACCATGACTTGGGACGAGTTCATCCAAGTCTTCAATAAGAAGTATTATAATCCCGCAATTCTAGCCACTAGGGTGGACGAATTCTTCATGCTAATTTAGAGGAACTCGACTGTAATTGAGTACGCTAGAAAATTCAATCGTCTGGCTAAGTTTGCACCATACACAGTACCCATAGAGACGCTGAGAATCCAAAAAAATTTGAGGGGACTAAAGCCCATGATAGTGCATGAAAAAGAGAGAAATAAGGAGAAGAATAATGGGGTTCAAACTCTTTAGGTATGTGCTCTTGTTTTGGTTTTGGTTTTGGTTTTGGTTTCGAATCCCTAAGTCTAAGATTCTTCTTCTCAATTCTAAGAAAATTGTTTATCTTTTATTTTGGTGGTGTATTTCAAAATCCCTAGGTGCCTAAGGAATTGATTTGCTTTGTGTTCTTGAACACAACCAAGAAGGTAATGGGATTCCCTACCCTTTTTTTTATTTGATATTGATTTGATTCTTGTTTATGGTCATGAATTAGTATTTAATATTTTGAGAAAATATGTCTAGGTTTAATCATATGGCTTTGATGATTGTGTGTAAGGTGATGATCTCTTGGTTAGAAGCATGATTAGGTTTGTCGTTGTTCTTATTGTTGTTCATGATCTATGTGCTTCAAAGTTTGGACTAAGTTATAAATAAATCTAAGGTGATGATTTGATGCCATGTTTTTTTATTTTTTTTATTTTGGTCCCTGTAAGTTTCGGCTAAGGTAGTATATTAAGTGATATGTTTTGTGAATATATGAGTAAGCATGATATTGTTTGACAAAGTTGGAATTGAGATTTAAGTTGTCTTTGTTTTGATGTTTTAAGCATGATTAATGGTATATATATTATTACTTGGTGAATAAATTTATGTTAATAAAATATTAATAGGAAACACTATATATAAATTTCTTGGCCATGACTAAATGCTAAGATGTTAGAGTGTTTATTTCCTTTGAATTATAAAATTCAAGTATATATGTTATAATGAGGATTAGGGTCTTGGCTGGGCATATATTTTAGTATTTCATGTGTATATTTTCTATTATTGTGAGCATGGAACTTGACTATGTGCTAGTGTATTAATAGGAAAATGATGCCAATCTATTTCACATGTATGTTTCGGGTATGTTGTATCATTGTTGGTTATCTTATGATTTTTTTTTTGTAAGGATGGTAAACCTTGTAATTAATATGTGGTATCTAGAAATCATGCTAAGTTATTTCTTTGAGCTAGGAATTTATATGTGTTATAATTTTTGCAAGAAATAAATAAGAATGCATGCTATAGGTTTCGACCGTACTTGTTCAAGGGTTTGAAGTCTTGTTTGATAAATTAACTGCTATGATTAACTACTATGGGAGTTATGTAGGAGTTCTTTCATTTTTTTATATGAGAAAATGCATGTTGTAGGATTACTAGGGTATTCGGCCTAATGGAAATTGTGTGCATTCATGCCATATGTAAAGTGTTTCTACATAAAAGTTCGCATGGTATTCAACGTATTATTAAGACAAGTGCTTTGTATGAATTCTAGGCTCTTTGTGAAGTGTTCCTGCTCTATTTAAATTTGCTTGGACTTGAGGTAAGGAAGTTAGTTAGATTTATGTATTGTTTATGAATGGGCTCTAGTTATGATGATATATATGGGGCTAGATTTTGGTATTTGCACTACTACAAAAAAGACTTTTCTCTGCGGTTTTTTTACTTAATACACTGCGGTTTTCGAGAGTATTGAAAAGCGCAGTGTATTCGACCGTAGATAAAAGTGGTACGCCAACCGCGGAGAAAAGCCACACCTTTCTCTGCGGTTGTGATAAGCCAACCGCGAAGAAAAGCCACCTTTCTCTACGGTTGTGATAAGCCAACCGCGGAGAAAAGCCACCTTTCTCGGCGGTTGGCTTATCACAACAGCAGAGAAAGGTGGCTTTTCTACGTGGTTGGCTTATCATAACCGCAGAGAACGACTTGTAATAAAAAAATTAATTTTCAATTTCGATTATATAATTATTTTGAATTCTCATTATATATATTTTCAAAATGATAACCTAGCCTTTTTAATAAAAAAAATTAATTTTCAATTTTAATTATATATAATTATTTTCAATAGTATAACGTAATTTGTTAAATTGTTATATATACATTTCATAATTAATACAAAATAACTGGCTAATAATGAATCAATGACTTTAATCTTTCAAACCAATAAGTTAGCACTTTAATCTTACATACATATGAAAACTTAGATTTCATAAATAAATGGCATTAATCTTGCTAACCAATCACTTTGTAGTGGTAGTAGATCCTCTTTGACATTGTATTCCTTTTTGTCAAACCACTGCAAAATTGAAAAGTTGATATATATTAGATAATTAAATACTATATCTAGTTTTTCTTAAGCAAAAAAGAGTTTAAAATATAACATACTTTTTTCTTGATAACTTCTGCCGGATTCGGTGCATTTACAATATCATAAATGTATCTTAGTACATAATAATCACATTCATGACTTTCAGTTTGTTTTGGACAAGAACCTCTCAGTAATTTTGTAAATGTGCCGATGTATTCATTTTCCAAACATTGTGCATATGCTCTACAAAAATTAAAATTAATTAAATACATATTATACTCTCAACTTTTAAAAATTAACAATGCATAGATTACAATTGAAGAACTTACTTTTCCATAACATCCTTAATTATTGGTGGAGATTTATGATTTTTTAAAGGGTCCAAAATTATGGTCATCTCCCGCATCATCACGAGCACCAACATCCAATATCGACTAAAACAATAATAAATTATGATTATTATAAAATTAAAATTCAACCATAGTAGTGATAATATTAAAGTAGTTCTCTCTTACTCAACAATTCAAGGAATGAAATATATTTGACCTCGTCTATCCATAGTCATCATCCATTTGGCTATAAGATCTACCGTATAATTTTTACTTTCATCAATGACAATAGAAAGATGTTCGGTGTCAAAAAATTTGTATAATTGTCGTGAATTTGGGTGTATGCTTTCCCAAATGCATTTGTAGAATTAATCATTTATATTACATTTTCAATTAATAAATTAATATTGTCAAGAAAAAATTGGGCAGAGTTTCCTCTGTTTCTATAGCATATCCAAAATTATTAGTACCTATAAATTCAATTCAAACAAAACATACAACAAACAACATGCATGTTCTCAACCATAAGCCATCGCAGCACACAAAATTCGTAGAACCTACTTCACTAAGACACACATGTTCTCAACCTTCTGTTATCTCCGCAGCACATAATTTCATCTCAGAACTTACTTCACTACGGATGAATATCTAATATATTCAAACTCCTCTAATAGTTTGTAATGACATAACGGATTGAATTCAATTTTAATTGATACATACCTCATATCAAACAGCATAGTTGAGGATCCAATATTATTCATGGAAGTTGCTTGATAAACGTCTTCCGAAGTGATGAAGATAGCCTCGCGTTCTCTTATAAACTCCGGGTCAACGGGAACTTGTACAACCCCATTTATTCATTTAATGGAATAATACTCCTTCACTATAAATTCTAGACTCAGATCAATTTTGTCCCATTGGTTATCTGTTAACCAATTTGAAGGTTCTGGTTGAGTTATTTCAGCGGGGATGACTACGTGAGATCCAACTGATGATAAATGCGGGCTTGGTTATAGGGATTTGTGTTTAGATGAAGATGGACCCTACATAATATAATTTAACATATCAATATAGTATACCCATTAAAAAATAAAATTTAAATATCTAAGCAAATAATTTTATACCTGACAAGTCACAATTAATTGTTTTGGCCAAGGCAGGAATGTGTCTCGTGCGTCCCCAACATATCGTATGTTACCAAAGGGAATAGGGATCTCAACTTCTTCTTATAAGACATCTATAAGCCAAACCCTCGCAACTGAATCATCTAGTACATTTCCATGGATGGTAATTTGACTACCCATGTTTGGTACAATGATTACACCCTTAGCCACTACATTGTCAATATTATCATAACACAAATGAACTTCATAGCTCGGCGGTGGCGGAGACTCATAAATTGATGGTCCATCATCTTCATCAAAATGATAGTCTTCAGTTTGATGAAAATGATCATCTGCGTTGGGGGCAGGTCGATAGACTTCATCACTTGTATTCTCATAATATTGTCCTTCATCATTTGTATTCTCGTAATATTGTCCCTCATCAAATTGTCCTTCATCATAGTATCCACACTCATCATTTTCCTCATTATATTCTTCATTTTGAGCTAATTCCTCTCCTGTCCTAAATTTATGTCTTTTTTAGCTCTTCAATCTCAGCTTTTAGCCGAGCAATCTTCTCTTTTGCAGTCATCGTTTTATGTTTTTTTCCAAACATTTTGGAAACAGTCGCAGTGAACCTACAAAATAATCAATAAAGTCCATCAATAAACCAATCTAAATAATTCTTAAAAGAAAACAACTATTATAAAGTATCATACCCGCCAGCTCGAACACGACCTGGGTGTTCTGGTATCCCTAATGCTTGAGTCAAGATGTCATCTTGACCCTGAGCTGTAATTTCGCCACGACTCAATTTTTCTTTCACGTCCTCCTACTCAAGATATTGTTTGGTTAAATTAGTTTATATAAATAAAATCAATATATTAATTATAAAACCGTAGAAAACTTACTATCTTTTTGGCAATTTGTCGGTCCAGCTCTATCACGAGAACTTTATTTTTTTTTCACGCGATCTAAGCCAAACTTGATACCTCTTCGGATTTTGAAAATTTCGTTCTTTTTTCTGCAATGTACAAGATAACTATAGTTATATGTTGCAATAATATCAACCATTATTTAAACTTTAATATCAATTATACTTACAAAATCTTCTCTTATATTAGTCATTCCTCTACGAGAGGTTTGATGCCTTGACTTCATTAGTAATGCACGTGCTTTTTGTTCTTGATGCACTTTTTGAAACTCTGGACTTAGACGACAAGATACAAATTTAAACCATTCTTACTCGTCAAGTATATCGCTATACTTCTTCGGGGGAAATTTGAGTTCTTCCATCATACCCATTTCAGCCAAAGGGTTGATGTACTCAGTACTGAGTTCACTTTTAAAATCTCTCATTATTTGACTAGCTTTTTTCAAAATCTCACGTTTGAAGGTTTGAGGAATGTTGTGACCACCCTGAGAATATAATTAAGAAAAGTAATTATTAAATTTGGAAATCACACAGAAATAAATAAATATCACAATGATAATTTCTTACAATGATATCCTCCCATAGACCATCTTTCAAATCTTGTGGGACCTTCCTCCAATCACTTGAGTTGATAGAAATCATGGCTTGTACTCTAGATCCAAGATATGATATCATGTTTGTACACACATCACCTATTGGTTGTCCCAAATCGTTTCATTCAAGATTTTTCTTGATTCCTTTGGCTTTTTGTTGGGTCATGTAACTCATTCTTGTTTTACCATACCCTGATGTTTCTCATTGCCATCTCTTTTATCCGCCATCTGCAAGACACAAATAAATAATCACAAGTGTTAATGCATTATACAAATAAATAATCACAAGTATTAATGAATTGTATAACTTACTAAATATGTTTTCTTCTTTTTCTTTTTTTATTTTTGGTCGATTCACAATCGACCCATATTCCTTCTTCGATGTCGTTTCTAAGATAACCACGATCATCGGTATTGCTATCGCTATCATTATCATTATCCTGAATATTCTCAACTTGTTCATGTATCGATTGTCCAACAATGAAATAGTCATGAAATAAATCATAATTTTTATCGTAATCTTCTTTTTCTGAGAACTTCCGCTCGGGAACTGACAAAATGATGGACTATTTATCATTATCTAGATCAAGTATATAAAACACTTGTTTTGCTTGGGCATCCATGATAAAAGGATCGTTCTTGCTTCCCTTCTTGCTTAAATCAACTAGAGTGAATCCAAGTTCGTCAGTTTTAACTCCAGTATTGTTGTCTACCCAAGAACATTTAAGAAGAGGAATACGAAATAATGAATAATCTAGCTCCCATATTTCTTCAGCAATCCCGTAGTATGTCATTGTGCCTGAAATTGGGTTATTATCTTTTGCATTGGAAAAATGTATAGCTTCTGCAACTATACTTACTCCATTATTTTGAACCAGCCGACCATCATCTCTTGACTTAGTATGAAATCATTTCCCTTTGACAATGTAAGCTTGATGCTTTATTACATCAATGCTTGCTCCAAGAGATATGCTCAACTCAGTTGACAGTCCAAGATTTTTTTCTCCCAACTTCGTCAAAATTGTATTCTTCTGCCATTGACAAAACGTTTTATTATGCTCATCTATAACCCATTTTTGTTTATTTTTAACATTGTTTGGAATCATCGACTGTAATAACTTCATGTGATCACTGAAACATAAAAGAAATAACAAAAAGTTTAAACAACAAAAAAAATCACTACTCTAATATATATGATTAAAATATATTATCTACTTACATTATATATGATTGAATCTCAAGATTATTTTGCAACACAACTAATTGAGCTTGATCTAATTCTGCCCTAGACACGATGATCACTGTTCCGTTCCCTCGTAGTCCTTTATCAACTCCATCTGAGTTATTTTGTGGTTTGCTGATTCTGATTGCCTCAACCCCACTCATGTATTCTGAGCAAAATTCTACTACCTCTTCTGATATATAACATTCAACCATACTAGCTTCAGGACGATAATGATTACGCACATAACTTTTCAACACCTTCATACTTCTTTCAAATGGATACATCCATCTGGCCCAAACTAGTCCACACAACTTGGCTTCCCTTACTAGATGAACCATTAAATGTATCATAATGTCAAAGAAGGATGGCGAAAAAAATATTTCAAGGTTGCATAGAGTTTCCACTATCTTACAATGCAATGCATCCAATTTTTTTCATTTCTAATTCTTTTCCGCATAAATGATTGAAGAATATGCAAACATTCGTCAAACATCTCAGACTTTTTTTGGTCATACTGACCGAATAGAAATCGGTAGTAATTGTTGCATCAACATATGACAATCATGTGATTTCATACCCATCAGCTTCAAATCTCCCATGGATACCAAGTTTCGAATGTTGGATGAATAGCCATCAGGCACTTTCATCTCTGCAAATGATTTACATACAACTTTTTTCTCTTCTCTGGACAACGTGAAACAAGTAGGAGGTAAATATGTGTGTTTACCTTTCTGTTTAGGTGCTAAATTAGTTCGTATACCCATTTCAAAAAGATCTAAATGGCTAGTTAAACCATCCTTAGTTTTACCGGGAATATCAAGTAATGTACCTATAATACTTTTGCACACATTTTTTTTCTATATGCATGAAATCCAAACAATGTCGAACAAATAAATCTTTCAAGTAAGGGAGATGAAAAAAAATTGATTTCCTTTGGAAACATCCATTTATTTTCTTATTTTTCTGCATTTTTCCATACTTGAAATCAATTTTCTCTACTTCTTTAAGAATTTGTTGCCCCGAAAGTGGCAAAGGAGAAACACCTTGTTCTTTATCACCATTAAATGCTTGTTTTTTTCCCTATAATGATGATTTAGGGGAAAATATCGTCTATGACCCATATAACAAATTTTGTGCCCATTCAACAGACGAATAACCCTTGTGTTAGTGCAATGATAACTCTACAAAATTGAGTTATTTTACCACTTTTTATGTGCTAATTGTTGCTTAATTCTTGAGTTTTTAATTGATTTATTAAGTTTTTAAGTTATTAGTCTTATTTTGATTTTATATATTTTTGTGTGTTTTTATAGTTATTTTGTTGTAATATATTGTAGTTTAATTATTTGAATTATTGTTTTGTTTAGTGGTAAAAAAAATGGTGTATTATTGAACTTAAATGTGAAATATAAATTAAGTTATAATTAATATTTTCAAAGAATTAAATTGATTTATTTTATAGTTAAAAATATTTTATTATGATTTATTTTATATTTATTTTGTAGGGAAATTTATGACACTTTGGCTCTTGAAAAGAAAGCTAAAAAAGAAAGGAAAATTTGACATTTTTAAGGAAAAGAAAGAAGGGAAATGACATTTTTAAAAATGCCATGATCAAGCCATGGGCCCAAGCCCAAATTCTCCTTCCCAGCAAGGAGCTCCACGCACCTCCAATTCTCCTTCAACCATTCCATTCCACGCCAGCACACCAATCATCAATCAAGGAGCTCACCATTCAACCATCATCACCATCCCTCATCAACCTGCTTCATCACCCAACCGCATGCATGAAGCCAAGGCCCAAGTCAAGGCCAGCCCATTTCCTTCCAGCAGGTCCACGAGTCCAAGCTCTTCTTCCCCCACGCCTCTGCCCATTTCCCAGCAGCCAGTACCTGCCACCAGCCCCATTTGTGGCTCTTGAGCCCAACAAATGCATTATGTTTCCTTGTCCCCTTATGTCTAAAAATGCCAATTTTTACCCCACTTTCTACACATTTTACCCCAAAACATCATTATTACACCTTATAATTTACCCATATTTGCCATATTATAATTAATTAAATTAATTTAATCAAATTAATTAATTTAAATTGATTATTTTAATCTTCATTTTTGGCCATAAATAAGGGATTTGGGGTCCATTTTAGAGGAGAGGTTACTATACCAAATTCTACACATTTCAAAATCTCTCTATTCTCTTCTTCTTCTTCTTCTTTTTGGTTATTTTCTATGTATTTTTAGAGGAAATTTTGGGGGTTTCTCCTCCAAATTTTCCTATTTATGTTTGTAATTTTTAGTTTGTATTTGCTATTCTAGTTATGTGTTTCTAATCTTTTTAAGATTATTAAGGTGATGATGAAACATTATGTAACTAGATAGTATTTATTTTGTATGTTGATTTCCCATTTTGTGCAATAAAGTTTATGGAATTTTCTTCTTCAAATATCTTCTTTCATCTTAAATATCATGTATTTTGGATTGTTAGCTAGCACATATTTAAACTTTGCTCTTCATTAGTGCAAATACATAATATTCTTTGTGTAAGATGTGTCATTAAATTGTACACATCCATGCTTAGAACAAAAATATTATGTTTTGCCTTATAAATAATGTTCATTGATTTATTTGTTATTTCATTAGATTGATTTACACTAAATGCTTTGAAATTATAACTTTGAAAAGTGAAGAAAAATCCTATCTTTTTAGAAATAATTTGTGCTTAAAATTATAAATTTATTTAGAAAATGATAGTTTGATTTATTTTAATTATCACTAAAACTTGGGAATCAATGTACTTATAAATATTATTGAACTTATATTTTGTGGATTCTAATCCTTAATAATCTTATTTTACCATCTTCATTTCTATTATTAATTTATGTTATATATATTGTCTTTAATTTCTTTATTATTATCTTTTATTTTATTTTTATTGTTACAAAAATCTCATCAATCTTTGGAACTAGGTTAGAATTTGTTAATTTTGATTTAAAATAGTTTTCTCTTTTCGATTTTAGACAACTCCTTTGGGTTCGACATCCTTGCTTACACGATCACTATTCTATATGAATGATTCGTGCGCTTGCGATATATAAATTTTTAAACATACCCGTTTTGGGTCCAACATGCAACATATTGGACATCCCTGGTAACCTTTTGTGCTTAACCCTGATAGATTACCATAAGCTGGGAAATCATTAACAGTCCACAACAAAACAACTTTTAATGTTAAAGACTTCTTTCTTAAAACTGTCATATGCCTCAACACCATTTTCATACAAATCTTTCAAATCATCAATTAATGGTGCCAAATAAACATCTATATCATCTCCCGGATGTTTTGGGCTTGAAATCATTAACATGAGCATCAAAAACTTTCTTCTCATCACTAACCACAGAGGAAGATTGTACATAACAAGGAAGACAGGCCACGAACTATGCCTACTACTTAGAGATTTATGTGGATTTACACCATCGACAGCTAGACCTAGACGAAGATGTCTTGCTTCAGTTTTAAATTCTAGATTTAAGTTATTAACTTTTTCCCAAGCCTGCAAATCTGCAGGATATCGAAGTTTACCATCTTTCACTCGCCTAGTCTCATGCCATATTAAGTTTTCAGAGTGTTCTACACTTCGATATAATCGCTTAAGCCACGGAATCAAAGGCAAGTACCACATCACTTTCTGAGGAATAAGTTTCCTAATCTCCTTACTCTTGTTAGGTTTGTAGCGGGGTGAATCACATTCAGGGCAAGTGTCCATGTCTGCATACTCTTTACGATATAACACACAATCGTTCGGACATGCATGGATCTTATCATACTTCAAGCCTATGCAATTTAAAGTTTTCTTCACTTCATACATAGAATCAAGGAAGCAATTATTTGACGACAAAATCTCTTTAAAAGCAACTAAAAATTGACTAAAACATTTATCGCTAACTCCATTTTATGCTTTTATGTTGTAAAAATTTACAATTGTTGGTAATCTTTATTTCAGATAACCATTGAATAATGGTTTATCTGCATCTCTAACCAATTTATCGAATTTTGAAGGATCATCAACAGACTCTTCTTGTGCTTCATCGAGCAATTTCATAGGATGATCGTCAAAATCACTATAACCCAAATCATCAATCCCTCGCCTCCCAAATGGATATGGATTATTATTTTTCAATGATTCCCCATGCCAATACCATGTATGATAACTTGTATCAAATCCCCGACAAAATACATGATTTTTTATCATGGTAATATTTCCTTTTGATCTCAACAGATTTCGAAATGGCTGATGCTCAACAATGGAGAGCTCTTGGTATGGCGGATGAGTTACGAGCTATTGGTTCTCACTACACTTGGACTAATAAATAGGAGGTTGAGGCCTGAATTTTCTCAAAGTTGGATAGAGTGTTTAAGAATGAAGCTTGGGTGGACATATTCCCTCATTCTGAAGTCTTAACTAACTAGGATTTACTTTCTGATCACTGCTTTTGTATTATTAAATCTGCTGTTAATGTGTTGGTGGGGGTAAAACCTTTCAGGTTTTATAATATGTGGACATAGCATAAGGATTTCAGAAGTACTGTTTTGAACAGCTGGTATAAACCTTTACAAGCTTAAGGTTTATCTTGCATAATGAGGAAATTGGATAGACTTAAATATGTGTTGCAAAAGTTCAATATAGAGGCAATTGGAGATGTGACGATCAATTATTCAGTTGCTAAGGAGCAGTTTCAGCAGGCTCAGATTTCCCTCCAACAAAATCCTCATTCAATGACCCTTCAAGATACTGCTCGGACTGCTGGTTTAAGGCTGTCTTTTCACTCTAGGATTTATGAAAGCTTCATTAGGCAGCAGAGCAAGATTACTTGGCTTCGTTTTGGCGACGAAAATTCTGCCTACTTTCATGCTTGTCTGAAACAGAGAAGAGTTGCTAATAGGATCACTTCTTTTATTGATGATCATGGTCAGATTCATGATAATTTTAAAGATATTGTTAATCACTATATTCATCATTTTAGAAGCTTTATTGGTAGTGCTAGCTCGACTTCCATTGATATTCAGCAAGATTGCTTTGTCCATGGTGCTGTTTTAAATTTGGATCAACAGTTGGGGCTATTACAGGCTTTCACGAAGAAAGATGTGAAATTTTCTTTGTTTCATATCAGCTTTGTTAAAAGTCTAGGTCTTGATGGTTTTGGTGCTGGATTCTATAAGTTTTTATGGAAGGGCCTTGGGGATGAGATTTCGGATGCTATTTTGGGATTCTTTGATAAAGGTGAGTTGCCTTCTGATATAAATAATACTACTCTATCTCTCATTCCTAAAGTGGAGAATCCTTCTAAGGCAGTGGATTTTAGACCGATTGCTTGCTGTAATACACTTTATAAGTGTATTTCGAATATGATTTAGACTGGCTAGGGTGTTACCGGTTTTAATTAACCAAAATTAGGGTGCTTTTGTTCAGAATGGTTCTTTGGCTCATAATATCTTTATATTTCAGGATCTTATTAAAGGTTACAATCGTAGAAATATTTCCCCTTGGTGTGTTTTGAAGATTGATTTGGGTAAAGCTTATGATACAATTTACTGGCTATTTTTAGAGAACCTTTTGAAAGCATTCTGTTTTCCTAGTAGATTTATTCACTGGATTATGGTGTGCTTGAGGGGTGCTACCTACTCGCTTATGATGAATGGGAGGGTTCAAGGGAAGTTTATTGGGCGGAAAGGACTTAGACAAGGGGATCCTATATCGCCCTTATTGTTTGTTCTTGTTATGGAATATCTTACTAGACTCCTTATTCAAGCCTCGTATCATAAGGATTTCAGATTTCATCCCATGTGTAAAAATCTGAATTTGGTTAGTCTTTGTTTTGCTGACGATCTTGTGTTGTTCTGTAAAGGGAATGTTCGCTCAGTCCAAATTCTTCAGGATGGTTTTTCTAAGTTTAGTGGTGCTTCGGGTTTATCTACGAATTTGGCCAAATCTCATGTTTATTTTGGTGGTTTGACAGTTGAAACTAAGAAGAATATTCTGGACTGGCTTAACATTGAGGAGGGATCTTTTCCTTTGAAATATCTTGAAATTCCTTTCCGTCCTACCAAATGAAAGGCTGGTGACTGTGGGATAATCATCAAAAAGATAAATCTTAGGTTGCACTCTTGGGCTAGTCGTCATCTCTCATTTGTGGGTCGAGCTCAACTAATTCACTCTGTATTATTGAGTATCAGGTCCTATTAGATGAGTATTTTCCTTCTTCCCCAAAGTGTCACTCTTGAGATTGATAGGCTTTGTCGGAATTTTCTCTGGGGTTCGACAGGTAATAGAAGTAAATTGCATTTAACAGCTTGGGATCATGTGTGTTTGCCGAAAAGCTTGGGAGGCATTGGGTTCAAGGAAGGCCCGAAATGGAATAAAGTTTTATTGGCTAAATATGTTTGGGCAATTTCATCCAAACAAGATCTGCTTTGGGTAAAATGGGTTAATAACATCTACCTCAAAGGAGTGAGTTTTTGAGAGTACAACTTAATGGCTGATGTCAGCTAATATTGGAGGAAGTTGGTGTATCTGAAATCCTTTTGGTCCAGAGATACTTTGGAGGCTGCAGCTAGAGGTACGAAGATTCAGTTGAATAAGTTGTATTTTCTGCTGCTTCAGCAGAGTAAAGTGAGTTATGCCAAGATGGTTTGGTGCCGTTTGTCCCTCCTGAAGCACATATATTTTTTTTCTCTGGCAATCTGTCCTTGGCCACCTACTGACCCGAGACAATCTTCTACTTCAGCAGATTCCTATTGAATCTCCTTTATGCCCCATTTGTGATATAGATTTGAAGTCCCATGAACATCTGTTTTTTGACTGTTTCTACTCTCAACAGATTTTGCATAAGATCGCAGATTGGCTGGGTATAGCTATATGGCCTTCCAAATACTGTGAGTGGATTGCATGGATGGATGGGAGGCCTAAAGGTCTTTTCTAGTGAATCTTGGCAGCTACTCTTGCTGCTGCTGTCTATTTCATTTGGCTGAATCACAATTCATGTATTTTTAATTACTCAACTATTTCTAGTAACAGAGTTCTTTTTCTGATTAAGGCTAGCTTAAAGGCTAGATTGTTGGGTATTGCTAGGAAGAAGCTAGGAACTCTTGAGATGACTATTCTTGATTCTATGAATCAGTTGTAACTTGTGTTGTTCTTGTATTATCTGGTCTGAACTCTTTTTGAGTTAATACTTGTATCTATTGATTGATTCAATGAAGTTTCTTTCAGAATAAAAAAAATATTTCCTTTTGATCCATTACCACAATCTATACATGGATAATGAATTATTTCCGGATCACTACAATTTGTTTTGCAAAATTATAAAAATTGATTGAATCTGTCTTGAAATTGTTGTGTTTCTCTATTCTCAAGAATCCATGACTTATCCATAATGATAATATCTACCCAATTCCTAAGTCGATAATGAAAAGAAAATTAATATTGTAATTGAAAAAATTATGTTCAATTAATAAATTATAAAATGAAATGGCCAGAGTTTCATTTATTTCTATAACATATCCAAAATTCATACGTATTTACAATTTCAACATAAACAAAAACATAATTATTACATATATTAACTTATAAAACATGTTCAATTAATATCATAAAAAAATTTGGCCAGAGTTTCCTCTATATTTATAGCATATCTCAAGTTATCTACCTATAAATTCACATCAAACACAACATATAACAAACAACATGCATGTTCTCAACTATAAGTCATCGCAGCACACACATAATTCGCATAACCTACTTCACTAAGACACACATGTTATCAACCTTCTGTTATCTCCGCAACACACAATTTTATCTCATAACCTACTTCACTACGGATGAATATCTAATATATTCAAACTCCTCTAACAATAGTTTGTAAATATAAAAATAAAAATAAAAAGAATTAAGTAGTAATTATTACTCACCTTCAAAATTAATCTTCAACAATTTCAACACACCTCACACTCAAACAAATATTCCCTACAATAAAAATTTAAACATTAGTAAATATATGGTAATTGAATTGATCCTAAAATAATATAATTAACAAAAATATACTATAAAAAAATCATTACCTAAATAATATAAAAAATTGTGTAAATAACATTATTATAAATAAAATAATATAAAAAATACCCTAAAACTGAAATATACATTAAAAAAAATCAAGTTTTAGTGATCAATACATGTTTTAAACAATGAAAATGTCTTCTAATCCTATATAAACTTTAAAAAATGTTAGAAAAAACTTTGAAAATAACCCTATAAACATACATTGAAACCCCCATTAAACCCGCTCAATATTTCTTCATTTTTACCCTAAAACTTTAAAGTAAATAAATATTAAGTGTATTTACATGATTTTAAGCTTTAATATGCAAGAAAATGAAAAAAAAAAACTAAAATGGTCAAAATGGGGCTTACCCGTGGCTGGGGACGGTGGTGGAGCCGCGCGACTGTGTGCCTCTGTGAAAATGAAAAATGAGGGAAAGGTAGGGTTTCGGCCAGATTAATGAAGGAGAGAAGGTTTTCTCTGCGGTTATATGGCCAAAACCGCGGAGAAAAGTCCCCACTTCAAACTTTTCAATGCGTTTTTTAAAACCGCAATAAAATAGGGCGCGGACATTAAATATAATATTTTTGACTATTTCAAATCTTTTCTCTGCGCTTTTTATTTATTGTTGAAAAAAAAACTGCAGAGAAAGCCTACATTTGTAGTAGTGTTATTTATGAATAAACTCTAGTTATGATGATATGTATAGATTTGTTTGTGTTTGCTTAACCTAGTGTTGCATCATTATTAAAGGCAGACGTGCCTAGATTCTGGCCAAGAGGGTGCCAAGAAAATCATGGCCAAGAAAGAAACAAGTGAATTTTGGCCAAGAGGGTGCCATGGAAGTGATCACCAAGAGGGTGTCACAAATGTTCTTATATTGTGTGTTTATGGATCTTATGTTAAGTTGCTTATGCGTATGTTGCAAATGATCTTATGTTATGAATATGATCTGACAATGCACTATTATGCTTATATTGTAATATTATGCTTATAATTATGACTTATGTTGACAACGGTTGCTATAGGAAAATCATGTTATGAATTTATAAGATATGACTCTCATACTTGTATGTTATGTATGTACTTTCTTACTGAGCTGTTAGCTCACCCCCTTACTTTTCTCCATTGCAGATAGAAAATAGACATACTTGTTTGGCACGCATGGTGAGTTGAGTCAGTTTTCCATAAGTATGTATGTTGCAGGGAGCCAATGAACGAGGAAACGATTCGGAACGTCGTAGTGTCTTAGAGTCTTTCTTATGTTAATTTATCAGTGGAATGTATTGATAGTTATTTTTAAGACTACATAAAACTCTTTTTTGTTTTGAACATTGGATCCAAACTCTGCATGTATTTTCAATAAAGTCTCATTGTGTTTTCAGACAAAATTATGAAATCTTTTGAACTATTATTGAAACTAGTATTTTAATAAAGATAGGCAACTATGGGCATTATAGATCCAATCCGTTTGTTCCAATCCACATTTAATTAGGACAACATGTTAAATAAAACTTTCATTTCCCTTTCATAATTGTTTATGAAACTTTATTATCATGTTTAATTATTTAATTTTTAGCGATAGGTGCAAACCGCCCACGCCGCACTGCATTTTAGTGGTGTGGTTTGTGAGTTTTTAAGGTCTATGCAGTGCGGGTGCAGTTTGGAACATTGCTTAAACCACATATGTAGTGTGGTCCAATAAATTGACAAAAAATTGCACCATCCGCCCTGCGAACCCCTACTCACATGTTTATAGATATGCTAATAGTGAGGCTCATAAGTTAGCTAAGTATACTTTTTTGTGAACACATATTGTATTTGGTTGGACGATACTCCACTTCCTATAGTTTGATTAATATAACAACATTTTATCTCAAAAAAAAAAAAAAGCTTTTGAGACACAAAATAACAAAAAGATTGTTGAACTTAAAAAAAGTTATAGTTTCTATTTGTTTCTCTCATTTTTCATTTTATTTCCCAAGTTAAAAAAATTATGGATATATATTATGAGTATAAATCAACAGATTCTAGTTTATATATCTCTTCTATATAATAAGTGTGTAGATAACGGAAATTATTGGTTTTAACGCTTTTTTATTTTTTTAATGTTAACTTTAACGGAATATTCTTATATTTAACAGTAGTTTGTAAACACATAAACTTAAATAAAATAAAATAAATAATTAAAAAAATTAAAATATAATATTTTTTTAGATATTTTACAATGATAATTATTTAAAAATAGTAATTAATTAAATAAATTAAAATATGATATTTTTCAGATATTTTACAATGATAATTATTTTAAAATAATAAATAATTAAAAAAATTAAAATATGATATTTTTTAGATATTTTACAATGATAATTATTTTTAAATAATAAAATCATACATTTTATAACTTAAATAAAATTTATTTAAACTTAAACTCATTTATTAAAATAATATCATATTAAACATATAATATAATGTACTAGAATTAGCAACAAGTTGTTTTTTTTTAAAAAAACTAGCAAGAAACTTAAATTTAAAATCCACGTATAATATTTAATATTATATTAAACATATAATATATAATCTCTTGTTGTCACTCTCAAATTAAAAAACTAGAACAAACATAAACTTAAACAAAAATAAATAAATTATTTAATTAAAATATAATATTTATTTAAAATTTATATGACATTAATATAAATTTAATAAAAATAATTAATAAATTCTATAAATAAAACTAAGCAGATGTGCATATTCCACGTTGCTTGTATCTAGTATATATATATTCTAATTAAATTATAAGTTTGGATATTGAATTTTTTGTTGAAGTTTGAACATGTTTTGATACACATAAAGACAACATAAATAATAATCAAAAGTCATAAAAAAAAATGATCGATCTCATTTAAAATCATAGAATTGCTTCAAATTTATATATTAAGTTATTGAAATTCACTAATGCTTTTATACATAATCAAGTCATATTACGGATAAAAAAATATCTATATATTGCTTCAAATTATCGAACTCATTTAAAATCATAGAATTGCTTCAAATTTATATATTAAGTTATTGAAATTCACTAATGTTTTTATACATAATCAAGTCATATTACGGATAAAAAAATATCTAAACATCACGGGACAACTGAAAATATCAAATTTGAAAAACTTAAAATTTAATTTTCTCATATTTTGACAAAAAAAAAAAAACTCTTCAAAGATAAAAAAAAAATCTCAACATATATATATATGTTGCAAGTGTTAGGAGTATTTTTGTCAATTTTTTTTATAAAAGCATAGAATCCAAATATTTTATGTCTCATTATTAAGCATAATTGTTTTTTTTTTTAAAAAAGCATATTCCTTGTAAAAATATATATAACCTACAAATTATCAAGAAAATAACAAAATCTTCTAAAAAAAATCGTTTATAGCCACACGATATGAAATACTGACCCGTCCCACAATAACAACTCTTAATGATAAAACCTCTTACTTTCTTTTTCATAAGGTCGTTTGGTCACAGGAAGAGCTACATTCTATAGAAAGGGACCACAGTTTTTGACTCTCTCTCTTAATTTGTACATATTCTCTCTTCGTCGTAATAAGCAAGCATGAACAGACACATTGTTTACATACAAACCTAAACTACAGTTGAAAAGCATGTGATGTGTCGATGCCTAATTTGTCCAATTTAATCATCCCTTCCCTAATGCTGCATTTGAAATGTGTTGAACTTCCCCTGAAAGTGGACCACATCCAATAACATCTACGCATTGTGTAAAGTCAATTATGTACCTCAATACACTAGATTAGGACCATAATAAAATTATTAACATTATCACTTTCAAATCTAATTTGTCTCTACTTTTTCCCTCGAATGGGGCTATGAAAATGAATTGAAGGGCATTAAGAATATAGACATGGACTTGGATTGACATGACCCATATGAATGATGAATGGTGAATAATGAAATGTCATTCTCCTTCGTATACATATTTATATATTAATGTTCCTGTACTTGTTGTGAATTAATTAAGTGATTAACATAGCCTCTCTCTCTCTCTCTCTTGCTGGATATGGCTAGTTTAAGATCAAATCCATGCAACATTTTCAGCCAAAGTTACTTCTTTAGTAAGCCCAGTTTGATAGTTGGCCATGGAAGTTGGGGTTTGGAAGTGAAAAATAATGATCATCAAAGATTCATGGTGAGTTTGAATGAGCTTGTATGGCTGCAAAAGGGAAAGAAAAGAAAAGGGTCGCTGGTGATCGGAGGAGGAGGGCGGCGGAGGTGGGTGGTGGGATCTTATAATAATAATAATAATCATGGGGTTGGCGAATTGGAGGAAGGGAAGAGGTTTGTGGAGGCTTTGCGTGAAGCTCAGCCGTACATATTTGCGCACATGGATCGCACATTTGTCGTGGTGTTGTCTGCGGAAGTTGTAGCCGCTCCATGCTTGGATTCCATACTCAAGGTTCACCACTTTTCATCATCTTTATACATCTATTTAATTATTCTCTTTTTGATTTGTTTAGTGCACAATTTTTAATTATCTAATATTTATGGATTAAGGATTGCAAATCACTTTTATTATTATTTTTATTTAATTTACTTATTTATAGAAACTGAGCTATGATAATTTAAGAAGACAAAAAAGGAAAAAGAAAAGAAGATCATTTATGATAGTGGCACTATATTGTGTCGGAAGAACGAAACGAAACTGCCCTGTAGTTTCCCCACTAAACGACTACACCATCCCCCCCACCAAAAAAAAATCAATTACACCATTTGTCATTTTCTATCTATTATTTATATAAATAATTAAAATTTAAGATTATATTTGAAGCTGGAAGTGGTCTGATTATCAACAGATTAGTGATACTAAAATATAACATAATTATATTTCTTTTGTTCGGACTGAATGGGTAATTAAAATTTTTTAACTAAAATTATAAATAATTCACAAAATTAACAATTTAAAATAAAACATAATTATTTTACTTAATAATTGTTATATTTAATTTTCTTTTCATAACATAAGAGTAAAGTTGAACAATTTTAATTCGAAAATTTTATGTTATATGCATAATAACTTAGTAAAAAATTTTAATATGCCAACATAAGTTACTATTTTAAATATATAACAATTTTAATTTTTTAGATAAAACTACTCCTAACATTCAAACACTCATTTTATCTCACAATCCGAGCTCTCTCTCTAATATCTCTCATTCTCTCACTTTCTCTCCATCATTCTAATATTGTAGATCTCGAAGAAATACCAAAAATTTTAAAAAAAATTATCTGAAACTGACATTGGAGTGAAAAAATATGAACCTCCAAAGTTTTCGTCAAAATTTAGTGCAGAATACCAAAATTGCATCGAAAAAGCATCGTTTTTGCCAAAAATTAAGTTTTCATGATTGCATCGCAACAGCATCGAAACATCACTGATTTTGTATCGAAACAACATCGCAAGAGCATCAAAACATCATCAATTTTGCATCGAAACACCATCGAAAAAGCATCGTTTTGGCCAAAAAGCAAGTTTTCATGATTGCATTGCAACAACATCGAAACATAATCGATTTTGCATCGAAACATCATCGATTTTGCATCGAAAAAGCATCAATTTGGCCAAAAAAACAAGTTTCCATGATTGCATCGCAAGAGCATCGAAACATCATCTATTTTGCATCGAAATTACATCAAAAAATATCATTTGGGCCAAAAATCAAGCTTTCATGATTGCATCACAACAACATCGAAACATCATTGATTTTGCATCGAAAAAACATCGTTTTGGCCAAAAATTAAGTTTTCGTGATTGCATCGCAAGAGCATCGAAACACCATCGATTTTGCATCAGAAAATAATCATTTTTGCCAAAAATCAAGTTTCATGATTGCATCGCAAGAGCATCGAAATTGCATCGAAAAAACATCGTTTTGATGCAATTTAGATGTTTTTTTTATGGTGTTTCGATGCAATTTTGATGCAAAATCGATGATGCTTTAATGCTCTTGCGATACAATCATGAAAACTTGTTTTTTGACCAAAACAATGCTTTTTCGATGCTCAATCGATGATGTTTCGATGCAATCATGAAAACTTGATTTTTGGCCAAAACAATGCTTTTTCGATACAATTTCGATACTCTGCACTGAAATTTGACGAAAACTTTGGAGGTTTATATTTTTTTACTTAAATGTCGGTTTCATATTTTTTTTTTTTAAATTTTGTTATTTTATCAAGATCTACAATATTAGAATAATAGAGAGCATGAGAGATGTTAGAGAGAGAGTACGGATTAAGAGAGAAAATAGTTGTTTGAATGTTAGAAGTATTTTTATTTAAAAAATTGAAATTGTTATATATTTAGGATAATAACTTATGTTGGCATATTAAAAATTTTTACTAAGTTATCATGCATATAACATGAAATTTATCTTTTACAAAATCTAAAAATTAATTTTTACAAGTAATAATATAAAATACAGAGTTAAAATATGTATTAACTTTAACCAAAGTGTTATAAACCATTTTGTTACAAATATTGAATATTAAATTTTTGTTTTTGGCTGGAGAATTGATATTATTGTACAAAGTACAAGCACAAAAATTATTTAGGGTTGTAGAGAAATCAATCAAAATGCGGCGAAAATCAAAAGTTTAAATTTAAGAATTGCTTACTCAAAAAAAAAATATATATAAATTAAAAAAGACACGAGGACTAAATAATATTTGCTTACGTCAACATGAGTAGTTGAAGCATGAATTTGCTGACTGAGTACCAGTCCCACTGCAGTCCGCAGCCATGGTGGAATGTCTCCGGTCTCCACACTAATTTCGTTTCCTTCCTTCAACTTTTTTTCCATTTTCTTTTTAGCTGTAAATATAATTATCTATCTATGCAATTAGGTGCAGTTTAGGTTTAGCTTTGTAGGGTTTTGTCATTTCTTTCATCCATGGCTTCCACCACTGCTACTGCCTTAATCTCAAGCTCTCACATTCCTATACGAACCCGCCGCCGATTACTTTTCTCCGTTCCCAACAATCTTCGCTTTCGTTTCCATTGTTTACCTAACCGAGCTCAGCGATTCTGTTTTCATTGCCCTGAATCGTTAACCCTAGGTATCGTTAATGGTGGAGCTAGTGGAAGGAGGGGAACTCTTGCAAATTATACTATGTTCAACGGTGAAGATGGCGCTGAATTGGAACAGAGCTATAATTCCGTAGAAGACGAGCAGTTCGTGAAGTGGTTTCGAGAGGCTTGGCCTTATCTTTGGGCTCATAGGGGAAGCACCTTTGTTGTGATTATTTCCGGCGAAATCGTGGCTAGCCCCCATTTGGATCCCATCCTTAAGGCACCCATTCCCTCATTTTTCTTTATGCTATATATATATTTTAACTAATTGATTTGGTTATTGAGAAAATGAAAAGGAAGTGTATATTATTGAGAAAATGCTATATATATATATATATATTTCTTTAAGATTATAGCTCAAGAGTATATTATATACTTGTAAAAAGGCTGTCTTTTTGGTGTGAGTTATTTGAGTTTGAAGTGCAATTGCATGCAGGATATTGCTTTTCTTCACCATTTGGGGATCAGGTTTGTTCTTGTTCCGGGTACCCACGTGCAAATTGACAAGCTTTTGGCTGAGAGAGGTGAGGGAAATTGATTTTCATTCTTCTCTTTCGTTTCCTTTTTGCATTTTCCTGAAAAAGTTTGTGATTCTCTATTTACCAACTGAATCTTTTATCAAAGTACTCCACCTAAAAAGTAGCCTTTTTTGGTCTTTGTTTGTGAATTGGTTTGGTGAAACTGACCCCAATATGTTCTTCTTTCAGGAAATGAACCCAAGTATGTTGGTCGTTATAGAATTACAGACCCCGAGTCTCTAGCAGCTGCAATGGAAGCAGCTGGCGGGATTCGTGTGATGTTAGAGGCAAAGCTTTCTCCCGGGCCCTCCATATGCAATATTCGACGACATGGTGATAGTAGTCGTTTGCATGACGTAGGTGTCAGTGTTGCCAGTGGCAACTTTCTTGCAGCCAAGGTAAGAATCTTTTATCAGTTTGAAGACTAATATTCAACATTTCCAGTTCCAGAGTACTACATTTTGTCTCCATGATATTGGAAACCTGAATTTTGAAGTTCTGCTTTCAGTGTTCCGTTTTAGTTTTGTTTTTTTACTATGGATTTCTCATTAGAATGTTGCAAATTATTTTCTTTCTGGTTTCTTGTTTCTGTAGAAAAGAGGAGTTGTTGAAGGTGTTGATTATGGGGCAACTGGTGAAATTAAGAAAGTTGATGTGGCTCGCATGCGCGAGAGACTGGATGGTGGTTGTATTGTTATATTGAATAACCTGGGCTATTCCAGCTCTGGAGAAGTTTTAAACTGCAAGTATGTTTGTCACTCCGAATTCATCTCTCTCTCACCTATAGTTTGGTTAAAATTAAATTTTTATTTAATGAAATACTAAATTATTAAATGAAGTGATTTTAGCCTTTGGAACTTTAAAATTATGTGGTTACGTGCTTTTTTAAGATTGATCATGACTTGGCCTTTATTAGCATTGCGGAAGGTAACAAATAATTTCAAAACGAATATTTTCTTGATAATGTAAGATTTGAATAAGTGAATAAGAATAATAGTTTGTCTTTTAAGACGTTACAGGATAATTCAGATTCACTCTAGACTATCTGTACAGAGAATTTCGCCTCTAGGCCTGGCCATTTTGCTACATAATATACTTCAAACTGTATCCCAATCCATAATGACTTGAAATAAAAAATGATAAATTTCTGGTCACTGATGTGATATGCTTCTATTTATTACAGCACGTATGAGGTTGCAACAGCTGCTTCATTAGCTATTGAAGCTGACAAGCTTATTTGTATCATTGATGGTCCAATTTTGGATGAAAGTGGACGACTTTTTCGCTTCCTGACTCTTGAAGAAGCAGATAAATTGATCCGTCAACGGGCTAAGCAGAGCGAGATTGCAGCTAGCTATGTAAAGGCTGTCGATGAAGAAGATATATCTTGCCTTGGACGTGATGAAGAAGATATTGCTTCTCCACAGAATGGGAATGCTCTTAGAGGAAGACATAGTGCAATGTTTCACAACGGTGTTGGTTTTGACAATGGAAATGGACTGTGGTCTGGTGAACAGGGCTTTGCTATTGGAGGTCAAGAGCGACTAAGTCGATCAAATGGTTACCTTTCAGAATTGGCTGCTGCGGCCTTTGTTTGTAGGGTGAGCCCTTTCTTTAGTATACTTCATCCACATATAGGTTATCTCTAAAATTGGTGTTGTGCTTGCCCTAGCATGGTTTCTATTTTACGCTGATTAATTTTTACTCTATTTCTCTCATTTCATTTCGGTCCTTCCATTTTATAATTTTTTAAATCCTTTAAGTTATTTTGGAAAAATCTTCCTTGAGTTATAATGCAATTTATATTTGGGGTGGGAGTTTCTTTCTGCAGTTAATGATTTAAACTCCAAGTCTAACAAAACAAAAAGAGAGAGAGAGAGAAAAGGACCAAAAATCCTGATTTCTTTGTAAATTTGATATTAGTATGACAATGATTGAGTTTCTGCTGATATATACACAGCTTACCAATGAATAAAAGGCTCCTCAGAAGAATATGCCACTACTTGGACATGTTGATTTGGAGTTGTAGGATGTTTTCTCATGAAAACGTTATCTGAGAAAATGATACTCTTCTGGCTTCCATTCAGTATGCAAACTTTTTGAATCATTTTAATAAAAGTTTAAATATAGGATGGAAAATGAGTTAATTTCTATATATTTTGAAGTGTAATCAATGATCTTGTCCTAATACCCAAGAAAATAGTAAGCATAAGCTTTGGTAGTTGGGACTATGAGTAGGTGGTTTTTTTTCCTTCATATACTTGTCATTTCCTTCTGTTGCAGTTAATGAAATATTAGAAGCTTGTCTGTAGCATTAGAAGGTACATGAATTCTGTCATAATATCTTTGTGCCTTGGCATGGCATTCATTGAATTCTCAGGTCTTGGAAAATCACTACACTTGATGTGTGTTCAGATACTTTGAAGTTTCAGCTGCTTTTTTTGTTGAGCGTCAAGCACCCTGCCAATGGTACTTTCTTTTTTATTGCCAGGGAGGTGTTCAAAGAGTGCATTTGTTAGATGGCACTAAAGGCGGAGTATTGTTGTTGGAATTATTCACAAGAGATGGAATGGGGACGATGGTCGCTAGGTATGTCTTTTGTTGTCAATGTTGTCTATAAAGTTTGTAGCGAAAAAAGATGTTCTCCATACTTCTATTACTCTGTTATTTGTGAAGAATACAAATTTTCAGTGAAGTATAGCTATTCTGCTGAAAAATTAACAGGTTTATGACAAATTTTATGATATCAGATTGAATAAATGAAATAATTATAGTAACCACAAAGCTAATTTGTGATGCAGTTGACTCTGCTAAAATTTTAAAAGGTAGGTTGTTTTAAAGCTTTCTCTAGTTGAATCTGCTTGAGCCTCTTCTTTGAGAGTTTTAAATTCTTACGGCATGTTATGAAATTTAAATTATGAAACTGATATATGATGGCTAGAATAATGTGGTAATAGTGCTGATTCCAGATATTGTAAGCTCTTGCACATCAGTGGACTGACTGTTGCATTATATTTTCCTTTCTCAGTGACCTTTATGAAGGAACCCGGATGGCTAGGGTAACAGATCTCTCTGGAATAAGAGAAATCATAGAACCTTTGGAAGCATCTGGTACATTGGTTCGCAGGACTGATGAAGAGGTTTATATTTCTATTTCGTAACCAATATTTACTGAGAAATTGGAAAATTCATCATATTCCTGGGGTATTATTTCTTTTGGTGAATTGGTTATTTAACTGGATTCAATATTTCTTTTCTTTTAATGTTGGTAACAGCTTCTTGCGACATTGGATTCATTTGTTGTTGTGGAAAGAGAAGGCCAGATTATTGCTTGTGCTGCTCTTTTTCCTTTCTTGGAGGAGAAATGTGGAGAGGTTGCTGCTATTGCTGTTTCCCCTAAATGCCGTGGAGAAGGGCAAGGAGATAAATTACTTGGTATTATTGAATATCTTTTTAAGTATTTAAACTACCGAAATATCATTTATCTAGTTCCTGTCTTTTATTCTCGTCACTTTAGCATTACTGTGCTTCTATTGTAATACAAAAAACATGTAAGGGCCAAAAGAAAATTAATAGCAGCCTTTGCGTTTTGGCCTTTTCTTATGTTTTTGATTTACTGAAGACGGGAAATATGGTGTGCACATGTACACACATATTAGTGTTGATTTTATTTTCCCTCCGTGCATGTCTACCAACTATAGCGTTTTTTCAGTGGTACTTTGCAATGTGTAATCTTTTATCAAATTATGAAATGTGTACAGATTACATTGAAAAGAAGGCGTCTTCTATCGGATTGGAGAATCTTTTCCTGCTTACCACCAGGACTGCAGATTGGTATGTTTGTGAACTTCCACTAGAAGTTTGTGTTCTTTCTGCATAATGATAGTGTTGGCTTCACAAGTATTCATATACAAGCGCACACAAGCATGCAGTGAAGTTAAAAGCTTGCTAAGTAGCGTGTGAAATACTGCTCTTCAATAGCGTCATTTGATGGCATAATAGTTCAGACGCCACATCTTTTGCCATTTTCTATCCATTCCTTTTTCATGTTGATTTTTTATAATAACAGTTCAGGTCTGTTCTATGTGACACAGGTTTGTTAGGCGAGGGTTCTCGGAATGTTCAATTGAATCAATACCAGAGAAACGAAGGCAGAGGATCAATCTTTCCCGCAGGTCAAAGTACTACATGAAGAAGCTCTTACCTGATACCAGTGGAATCACAATAAACAGCATTCGTTAAGAGATAAACAGTATCAGAAAGTGTATTTTAAGTCCCCTTTGGAGAAGGGCTGAATACATGTCTAGAACTTGAAGATACAACTCTTTTGCAATTGCAAGTTGGGAAATCCATCTACTGCTCCTACTTATTGAGCAGGTTTATTCGTATCTCAGTTCGTATGTTGTTTGTAGGTACTGACGGGTTGAAAAAATTAGAACGCTAATCTGTATTCCTTGTTTTCATTTACTTGTTATACAATAAAATAGCTTATTATCTTAAATTAATTACATATTCTTGATCCTTTGGGATGCTTTTTTTTTCTTTTCCCAAAATGATCCAACTTAAACTTATGGATTTGACAAGGTTAATCGCTGAGCTGCAACAGTGGCACGCGTAGGGAGTGTTGCATCACAACAGGGGTATACAACACTTTAGATCCCTTCTCTAATTAGAATTTTGAATCTCTGAAATGAACAAAACATCTGAGATTACCTGCAAGAAAGTTTTCCAATGCCTAAATCCATTGAGTGTTTATTCAAGTAGAGTAACAGTAGAAAAATCTGTTGAATAACCAACTTTCTCTTTTCTAATCATACTCCTTTAAAGATCATATTAAAAATAAAATAAGAATTATTTTCTGCTTCTACGAGAAGGGCTTACTTTCTCTTCTGCGTTGAAGCGGTCTTTGTATTCATAGTGATTACTAACTTAAACGCCCCATATTGGACTTTTAAAAAGAAATGACTAATTGGGCTGGCTAAAAAAGCTTTGAGCCCAACACCACATGACAAATTTGGTCTTAGGCCCAATGCGACATTTTTTGAGTTCCAACAACTGCCCCCTCGACCCATATTCAGTCGTTTGCGGACGTCGATGTGGGCCAATCATTGCGAATAATTATTCCAAAAATATCCATGGTCTAATCACGCCGTAAGCATTTATTGCTTATAACCATGGTTTGGTCGGTTTCAGCAATCATATCCCACGTTCCCGAGAATCAAGGACCAATGGGGAACGCCCATAGTTGTTGGCAATTTAACTTCCCTCATTATTTGAATGGGGAAAATAAAAGGCCGCTTCTTCCTTCTTCTTATTCACCTCTCCAACCAGACTTTTTCTTAGTCCTTTCTCTCTCAAGAACTGTGTAAGGCTTGAACACTTTTACTCCCAAAAGTTGTGAATTATGGCCCGCATACCATCCTCAGAACCTAATTTGAAAAGGAATTACCATACGAATCTCGATCATTTGCTCACGGACTATGACATACCTGAGAATGTCACGATTCGCAAACTTACGGAGAGCGAATTGCTTAATTGGCGACACAAAGATGTCGTTAAACCAGACAAAATAGTGCTTAGTTCCAAGCACATCGAATATCTCAGTTTCCTTCTCCATGCAATTCTTGTACAAATTGTTTCATGCTCCAAGGCTCACATTTTCCAGTTCGTTCCAAATGTCGTCTAGGAAATATTTGGGGCACGCATGAGAATAGATCCAATGACATCTGGTGACATTTACGCCGCCTTCACCAAATCAAACAACAAGTCTTCCAATAACAAATCATGGAAGAAATTTTACTTGTCTCCCAGGAAGGATAGATACATCTTCACTGATTACGACAACTCCAACAAGAACTGGATTGAATATGTCTATTCGGTTGGCGGGGAATAGTGTTAGGGTTTTATGCCCTAATTAAAACTCCATTTATTTGTAATCTCATTTATTATTAATAAAAGAATAGAAACCACTTTTTTGACTTGGTCAATCACTTTGCTCACATATTTTATTTTCATGATTATTTGTTTAATATAAACTTCTATTAAATCCCAAGCATATAGCTAATCGTATTTATAGTGACGTAATCATAATGGGATATAAATATGATTATATGTTCAAAATAAGTTAGCAAAGTAGAAAAGATCGAATGTATTCGTTACATCGGACATGACCGATATTGACAGTTGATAGGATAAGTAAATATACCGTTATTATCTATTTTAGTCATATCATATAGTTGACCATAGGTCAATTCAATCTCAATTCTGAGTGGTTAGTATTCTAACTGATTGTATTATTTGAGTTCTTTGACTTGTTCGTTACCAGCTTACCCTACGGACTAGCCCATACTTATATCTTGGGAACTCGGTTGTAATGCCCCAAATTTCCTAATAAGGTTTAGGACTTTGATTAGGAGGCCGGGAGGGCCATAATTGATTTAATATGTTATAAAATGAATATATGCATGTTAATGTGAATTATATTATTATATGATGATAAATGCATGCGTATGGGAGTATTTAAAATGATAAGGGCATTTTGGTAATTTGGCCTGCTGAGGGCATATTTGTAAATTGGGTGCATATTGTAATATGTGAATGAGATTTCATTATTATGGAGATATATTCGAGCTATTCGACATGAGACGGTCATATATAATGGATTAGCGGTTTTGTCATAACGGGGTCAATTTTGGGGTAATAGAAATGTTTATTTGGTGATAGATTGGGAATATTTGAGATCAGGGTGAAATTCTGGAAGTTTTGACTATAGTGTCCCCGGGGGTGTTTTCGGGACCCCGAGCACTAGGTTTTATTTGAGGTTACTTAAACTTGAAGTAGCTTGACAGATAAGAACATATGTTAGAAACTTCTCGTTCTCTCTCAAAACAGTCCGTTTTACCGTTTGAGCCTTTTTGAGGAAATCTTGAGTTCTAGGAGTCGGAATCAAGCGAGGGTCGAGGCATAGCGATCCTAGGAAAGATTAAAAGCTTCTTAACCGAAGGATTTGACGAGAAACAACCCAATCGAAGGTAATCTAAGTTTGAAGTTTTAAGTTTTTAAAGTTTTGAAGCTTAGAATTGGACTTTGTTAATTGTTGAGTTTTTGGTCGTTTTGAGCTTTGGGTTTTGAAGGTTTTGGAGTATTGGGAAGCTTGGGAACTTTGATTTGATGATTGGGGAATGTTTGGGTATGTTTTTGGAGGATCTGGAGTGTTTAAAACGCGTTTGGGAATGGCCCAAGGTTGGGGGCCGCGGCCCTGTTCTTGTGCGCCGCGGCCCTAGTTCGAAGAAGCAGGTGTCAGGAAGTGACCCTTGCTGGGCGCCGCGGCCCTTGATGGAGGGAGCCGCGGCCCAAGGTGCTAGGGCCGCAGCCCTTGCCCTGTTTTCACCCCGTTTGCTCGTTTTGACCCCGGAAACTTAGCTATGGGCCTCGGGAGTGTCCCTACTACTTGGATTAGTTTGGATTGACCTCTTGGGGGCTAGATATTGGTGTGGAACCTTTAATTATCATGTTATTGATGATGTTCCATATTTGGTTATGATTAGGTGACCGCTAAAGGCTTAAAGGTTGATCGTTCTCAAGGGTCGTTCTTATATTGGTTCTAGCTCGAATCTGAGGTAAGGAAACTGCACCCTGTGTATGTATGAGGCATGCATGGTTATTATTGATGCATGCCGGTTGGCTATTATGTATGAGGCATGCGTGGTTATTATGATGCATGTTGGTTGATTAATGAGTATGACATGCATGGTTATTATTGAAGCATGTCAGTTGATTATTATGTATGACATGCATGGCTATTCTTGACGCATGCTGGTTGACTATTAAACGTGACATGCATGGCTGTTATTGGTGCATGTTAGATTGCTGGATTTATTGCATATGATGCATGAGAAACATGTGATTGGGACATGCCTTATATACTGAGTATGATATCGTTCAGAGCTTGAGTCTCTGTGTTGATGCATGGCCCTAATAGTACTAATACCTGTTTAGTAAGCATGCTAAATACCTCGTTTATGGATATGGAATATGTGATATGTGATTGGTGGCATGTCTTACTAGTGAAAGACACTGACTAGTCAGGGACCGACTCTAAAGTCGAGAATCACGCATTGAATGGCTCTATGGCATTAATGCTGGACCGACCCTAAAGTCGAAGAACTTATAAGCGCTTGCCTGGTCTACAACCAGATGACTATAGCCAAGGTATATGACCCCGGTGACCGTTTGTCACATGGCTAAGGGACGTTGTCCAAAGTTTCGACTCTAGAGTCGTGAGGAAGGTTATGTTGGTGACTAGTCACCTTGCACCTGTCCTAATCAAACTTAAGAAAGAATCACTTATCGGTTAAGCCCTGGTGACCCTATCGTCACATGGCTAGAAGGAGCGATGCTCATTATTGTGACTTTTGGCTATTGTCACCTATTTGCCTGGACTGATAGTCCTGAATGGTTATTATGATCGTTGTTGATATTATATCATGTTTTATTGTATTTTCTTGCTGGGCTTCGGCTCACGGGTGCTACGTGGTGCAGGTAAAGGCAAGAGGAAGCTGGACCATCCTTGAGTTGGAGAGCTTAGGTGATGACGTGTACATATGCAGCTGCTCGACCACCACGGCCGAGGTTTAAAGTGGAACTAGGGTTGAACCCTGTTTTGCTGCTTAGAACGGCCTGTTGTAAATGTTTTCTGTAATAGACTCTGAAACTTTATCTTCGGGATCCTAATGTATATATTAAACGTTTTAGTGAAACGTTACATCCTAACCAAATTTTTAATCCCTAAACCGCTAATCATACTTAGTTTCATGATTTTGGCCAAATGTCTCGATTAGCGAGTTTAGCACTATTTACAAGGCACACCATAACGGTCCCAGGAGTTGGGGCGTTACATCGGTAGTATAATTGAGTGGGAGTGTTAATCATAGATATGAACATCTATAGCTTCTGATGAAGAAATGAAACGATGGTTTCCTTTTAGTTTGGTTCAAAGTGTTAAATGATAGAGATCTCATTTCAGTAATTAATATTAGTTTACTGAAATATCATTTACAAGGAACTAAGTGTTTTAAGGATAAAATACAATGAGGGGTAAAATAGTATTTTAGTTCTATCTCATTGTAGACCGTCTATAGAGGATTGAGTGACAATTATGGTTGTAACAATGGATAGTTGATAGCGTATCTATATTTGTTATAGAGCATTCTATGAATTCAAGAGTGCAATTCCGAGTCTTTAGTGGAGTCACGAGGAATTAATAAGTTAGTAAATTTATTTGTTAGATTTATGATAACTTATTGGAGCTTGATTTCATAGGTCCATGGTCCCCACTGTACCTTGGATAAAATCATCTAGAAAGTCTTTATTAATTTATTTAATTATCAATTAGAATTATCAAAGTTGACAAGGTCAATTTTGGATAGTTTCATAGAGTTATGTAATTTATAGAATAAAAGAGAAATTATGGCAGATTTATTAATTAAGATAAATTTGTATCTAAATTAATAAATAAGTTTAAATCAAGGTTCAAATTTTAAATAATTAATTTGATAAATGATTTAAATAATTATTTAATTAATTAAATCAATAGAAAATAATACAGACCTGGATTTTAACTCCAATGGACTTATAATCAAATGAGAAATTTCACGGGCCTAAAGCCCATGATAATTTCGACCTAGGGCTGTTAATTGATTATTATTTTATTGATTTTTCAATTAAATAAATGACTTAATTGAGTATATAAAAGGAATGTTAAGAGAGAGTTGAAAACAAAAGTCACAAGACAAGTCAGATTTAAAATGACAAACACTAGTTTTCTGATAGGTTGTAGATTCTCTCCAAACATAAGTCATTTTCTAAGCCTCTTGTTCTTTTCTCTTCTTCTCTCTGTATCTATCTCATGTGTTGAGAATTGCTCACTCTAGTCTAGTTGATTCCAATGATACTTTGGAAGACTGTGAATATAATAGAAGATCGGTTCAGTTTTGGTAATACTATGCGACAGAAAGGATACAAGGGTTAGAGAAATTGAAGGAAGGACTATATTATCCCACTATGTATAATGTAAGTATTCTTATCATTATTTGTCTTTGAATTCAATTTTAGAAACATGTTTTTAGGTTATCTCATATTAATTTGTCTAATATTAGATCTACATGAAAATAAATAAAGATCATGTATAAGTTTCCCAACAACTGGTATCAGAGCCTTTGGTAATCTTTATTTTCATGCATGAACATGTTAAAAATTGAATTATTTGATGTGTTTAAATAATTGGATGGATTTTCATGTTTTTATGGAGCATATTGATTTTATGTGATTATTAGCAATTTTTAGGTGATTTTGTTGTGTTTTCTATGCCATTATTTTTTTATATATGCTTTATTTTGTGTAAAACATGTTAAAAATTAATTAGAAAATGTTTTTGGTTTGAAAAATTGCAGGCTGCCCATGTGTGCGCACACCAGAGCGTGGACGCGTGCACGCACCCGCACGCGTCTCTCAGCCACCAGCGTGCGCACACGCACGCACATCGCCCAGCCCGCGCGCGTCTCCCTGCACACATGCACACGGTGAATAGTATCTATCACGAGTATTGTTCATCTATATATATATTTTAATAAATTTTTTGAAATTTATTATTTATAATCAAAACAAAAAATATCGATTTATTTTTGTATTTAATTTTTTTTTTTTTAAATAAGATATTTTTGTTGGTTGAGATTTAAATAATTAGATATTTTCTACAAAGATTCAAATTCAAATTTAAAAATAGACTAACAACTTAATTTTAAATCTTTTAATATATTAAAATATTAGAATTAAGATATTAGATATTTAAGATATTTTCTTTTAAATACTTGATATTTTTGTTAAATCTTTATTTGAAAATATAAATATCTTTTTATTCTATAGTTTTTAATATTTAAATTATTTGAAATTTGTTAGGTAGATATTTTCATGGATATTTGAATTTGATTAAATGTTTTAAGATATTTTAGGGTTGTTAAAACTATTAATATTTTATTTTTTTCAAATGGTTAAAATATTAGCTTATTGTTGTAACAACACAAGATATTTTTTGAATAACAGTTAAGATATTAATTTTAAATTTTAAAATTGGTTAAATAGTAAAAAATATCATTTTTTCAACCATTTAATAAAATATTTTTTTAAATGAGATTTAAATTAACTTTGGTTAATTGTTGATAAATCCTATTTAAATTAAATTGATATATTTTTTTCAAATTAACCTAAACCAAGTTTATTGTTGATAAATTTCATTTAAATTGACTTATTTTTGTAAAAATTTAATTAATTCGAATTTTTTGGATAAATTCTAGAAATTAATTGTGGTATTTTTTCAAATGAAATAAATTGTGGTATTTTTTCATAAATTCATAGACTTGCTCATATAGTAACATGATTAGGCTCATCCAATTATAACATGTCTGTTTGCACTATATGTGGTATTTTTGCAATTAGGCTTATATGCATATAGTGACCCATATGTTTGTTAAATATATAGATTTTGCCAAATAAAATATTCATAAAATGATAGGTTTTATTTGGGCCCATTAGAAAATGTAAAGTTTAAATTCCTCTCTTGTGGGTGATTCCACTTGCGAAGGCCCATTTGATTTGCATGACTATATTGAGTCTAATCAATTAGTAACAATTAATAAAACGAATGTTTAAATTCCTGTCTTTTGGACCTTTTATGGAAGTTTGGGGGCATTTGTAGTGGGAACGACATACTGAACCCAGCCCCCCTCCATACAAGCCCAATTGTTAAGGCATATTTATCTGACTTGGACTTAATTGTATAAGTTCATTATATTAGTCAAACCTAAATATTGATTAGCAACAAATTAATTCTAAATTAATTGAATTTGTTTCAATGTGACACTTTAGAATTAATAGGAAATTATAGGACTTTGGTTTTAAAAATTCTAATCTTACAATTTTTTGGAGAACCAGACATTAATTTTCGAAAAATAATAAAAATACAAATTTTAATTTTATAATGAGCTTATTTTAAGAATTATATTCGATCTCCACCGGTTGTTTAACAACGTCAATAACTTAATGGGACCTCGAGACGCTTTGATTCGTCCCCCTACGGAAGGTGTTCATTAGTTATTTTAACAATGTTAGATTTCGAAAGATAGATAATTATAGGTCAAATTCTACTATACTCATCCCTACAGTGACTACTAGGACTAAATCTATGATTATCAAAACCGTGGGTCTAGCTCATAAAATAAGAGATTTTGTTTTCTTATTTTGATCGAATAGTATGTTGTTAATAATAGTGTCTATTATTAAATAAGTTTACAACTTTATTTAACTAGTGGTATTTTTTTACTATCGCCAACTAGGACAAGGATATCATAGATTAGTTAAAAACCTAAAGAAATAGAGATATGATTATTTTGGTATTTTTTTCTCATATCTTACATATTTTTTTATATATGTCGTGTTATTTCTTAAAATTTGTGTAAATAGGAGTTTCATTGAGCAAATGTGATTGATTTCTATTTTATTGATAATTAGTAGTTTTAAGTTAAGTAGTGTATGTGTCTACTCCCATCCTTTCTCAACTTTCGATGGAGAAACTCACTGGAGAAAAGTTCCTTAAATGGAAGCAGAATATCAACATAGAGTTGATTGGTGACAACTCTGAGTTCGTCATTATTGAGGAATCCCCAGAACGAGCACCGTGTCTGCACGTTCATGATGGCACCGTAAATGCTTGGATAGCAACGTCTCCACACGTTCGTGATGGCGCTGTAAATGCTCGCATGATACCGTGTACGCACGTTCGTGATCAACTCAACTATGGTCTGACACAGCTCATGACCGAGCTTCAGACTTTCAAGTCTATCATGGGTGGACCTAGTAAAGGAGGAGAAAATAAGACTATTGTTATTGCTGTTGATCCTGCTAAGGCTGAAGCTAACCCAACTTTGTCTTCGAAAGATGGAAACAAGAGGAAAGGTGGACAAAACAACAACCCCAAGCCTGCAAAGGCTGCAAAGACGAGTGCACAACCAAATGCACAGACGCCTAAGGGGATAAACAAGAAAGGTAAAGACAAGTGCTTTCACTGCAAAGAGAAGGGGCATTGGAAACAGGATTGCCCCAAGTTTCTAGCAGCGAAAAATAAAGGTAATGATTATAGTTCACTTATCTTGGAAACATGTGTTTTAGAGAATAATAAATCTGTTTGGATTATTGATTCTACCAACCATGTTTGCAACTCTTTATAGCTTCTTGAATCGTTGGAGGAAGTGGACGAAGGCGGCTTAAAGCTTAGAGTTGGGCATAGGGTTCGTTGCGGTCCAAGCTAGAGGACTAGCTCGTCTAAAGTTTGGAAATAAATACTTAATTTTAAAAGATGTATTTTTTATTCCGGATTTTAGTAGAAATTTAATTTCAGTTTCCATATTGCAATTAGAACAATTTGTTATGACTTTCACAAGTTCTAATATATCTATTTCCTTCAATGGATCACAATTGTGTATTGCATGTTTGGAAAACGGGCTTTATATTCTGTGACCTAACGAACCCCTCGCTCTTAACAATGATTTATTCAAAGTAGCTAGACCTAGGACCAATAAACGTCATAAGACCGATAACGATAATATGACGTATTTATGGCACTTGAGACTAGGTCACATTGGCTATGATAGGATTCAAAGACTTACAAAGGACGGGCCTTTGAGGGAGCTCACCTTAGGTGAATTACCTGTTTGTGAATCTTGTCTAGAAGGCAAACTGACCAAGCGTCCATTCTCTGCAAAGGGTGATAGGGCCAAAGAACCACTTGGACTTGTGCATTCAGATGTTTGTAGAACTTTGAATGTACAAGCCAGGGGTGGCTTTGAGTATTTTGCCACTTTCATTGACGATTACTCTAAATACTCATGTCTTTACCTAATGCATAGGAAATCATAAACATTTTCAAAGTTTCAGGAATTCTTAGCGATACCTCAGAACCAATTAGGTAAAACATTAAAGATCTTGTGATCTGATAGGGGTGGAGAATATTTAGATATGTAGTTCCAAGATCATTTAACTGAACATGAGATTTTATCACAACTTACTGCCCTAGGTACTTTGCAACAAAATGGTGTAGTGAAACGTCGGAACAAAACTTTATTGGAAATGGCTAGATGCATGCTTAGTTACTCAACTCTATCAACTTCGTTCTGGGGACATGCAATTGAAATCGTGAACGAAATTCTCAATGTCGTGCCGTCTAAATCAATCCCCAAAACAGCTTTAGAATGCTGGAATGGACGTGAACCTAGTTTACGCCATTATAGAATCTGGGGGTGTCCCACCTACGTCCTGAGGAAAAAGGAAGGAAAGCTAGAACCGCTAACTGAAGTTTTCATGTTTGTTGGCTATCCTAAAGATACTCGGGGTGGACTTTTCTATAGTCATTCTGAAAAGAAAGTGTTTACTTCTACGAATGCTACTTTTCTAGAAAATTACTATGACCAAAACTTCAAACCACGCAGCAAAGTAGTTTTAGAGGAGATGGTTAATGAATTGACTCCAACCAATGTTCCATCGTCACCAATGCGAGTTGATGAAGAAATTCCCACTCTTCATGTCCAATCGACGCAAGTCGATTTAAATGAAGAAAGTACCACTGTTCCTGAGCAAACAGTCACGGAGCCTCGTCATAGTGGGAGGGTTTCTAGGAACCCAGTTCGTTATGGTTTGGATGGTGAAACCAATATGGTTGTTGGTGACACTAGTGATGATGATCTATTATCTTTCAAACCGGCATTGGCTAGCCCTGAAAAGGAACTATGACTCGAAGCCATGAAACAGGAAATGGAGTCCTTGTACTCAAATTCCGTCTGGGATCTTGTGGAAGCACCTAATGACTTTAGGGCCATTGGGTGCAAGTGGATCTACAGGAAGAAATGAGGTGTTGATGGATATATCGAGACATATAAAGCTCGATTAGTGGCAAAGGGTTATACCCAAAGAGAAGGTGTGGACTATGAGGAAACTTTTAGTCCGGTAGCCATGCTCAAGTCCATTCGCATCCTCTTATCCATAGCAGCCGCTCTCGACTATGATATTTGGAAAATGGACGTCAAGACAACTTTTCTTAATGGGAAGCTTGACGAAGTCATTTATTGTTATATTATTTCATATAATATAATATTAGATTAAATAATGTGACAAAATGTGATTTGTCACACAAATGTGATTTGTCACACCTTGTAACATATTATTGAGAGTCACAAAATTGGACACATGTGTGTGTCCAAATGTGACATATTTTGGAGTTACAAAATCAGTTACAAATTTGTAACTCCCAAATATTACCCAATAATGTGTATATTATATGTTACACATTTGAGATTGGATTTCATAAAGCCATATGAGAAATGGCTGATAGAGATATGATTTTAACTCCCATATTGTGTATGGAAGTTACAAAATCAAGTGGGAATAAATTGGAACGTTTTGGAAAAAACTGAAAAAATTTGTTGCTGAAATTGACTGAGCGCCGCGGCACCTGGAACAAGCGCCGCGGCCCTAGTGGCTGAACTTGACTGAGCGCCGCAGCCCTAATGGCTGACAGCTTCTATAATTTTGGTTTTTTGTCCAACTTTGAACGATTCCAACAGCTAAATAACTCCCAAATCTCTATTTTAATTCCATAAAACACCCAATTAATCATTGGTAACAGCCATGGGGGTTGGTGGAATTTGAAATTCAAAGGGTGTCTCTAAACTCTATAAATAGGAGCCTAATGCTCACTTGTAAGACACACAATTTTTCATCCACAAAGCACTTGGCTGAAAAATACACCAAAAGGCTTGATAATTCTAGAGAGCTATTTCCTAGAGAGATCCCTTAGTGCTTAGAGAATAGGGGGAAATAATCTTTTGAACAAAGGTCTTGAACCTTGTTCAAGTTGGTGATCCCCACTACTCTACACTTTGGTTGTGTGAGAGTTTGTTTGTGTTTTCATTCTTTTGTTCCTCTTGTTATTTCTTATTTACTTGTATTGTTATAGTATTGAGTTTGTAATCTTCTTCTTCTACATCTTTTGATTTACTTGTATTTTTAGCAATTGAGTTGTAATACTTATTCAATAAATATTATCTTGTCCATTGTATTTTTGCATAGAGTTGTAATTGGTTTTTCTATATTTCCATTGAGCAATAATATATATTCTCTAACATTTATATGGATCAGCCAGAAGGATTTAAAGTAGCTGGACAAGAAGGAAAAGTTTGCAAGCTGAATAGGTCCATTTATGGACTTAAGCAAGCTTCTCGTTCCTGGAATCTTAGGTTTGATGAAATAATCAAAACCTATGGCTTTGAAAAAAATATTGATGAGCCTTGTGTTTACCAACGGAAGGCAAATCAAATAGTGGTATTCCTTGTTCTTTATGTAGATGATATCTTACTCATTGGAAACAATGTTAAGAAATTGTCAGATGTGAAGAATTGGCTGAGCACTCAATTCTTGATGAAGGATTTGGGTGAAGCAAGTTATGTTCTAGGTATCCAGATCATTAGGGATAGAAAGAACAGACTCTTAGCTCTATCTCAAGAAGCTTACATTGATAAAGTGATTGAACTTTTCTCAATGACAAATTCCAAGAAAGGGCGTCTACCATCCTGCCATGGAATTCATCTTTCAAAGAAGCAGTCTCCCCAGACTCCTGAAAAGGGAGATGCAATGAGAAAAGTTCCTCACGCATCTGCAGTTGGAAGTCCGATGTATGCCATGTTGTGTACTAGACAAGATGCAATGGGAGTAGTGAGCAGATATCAGTGAAACCCAGGACCGGAACATTGGATAGCAGTTAAGCATATTCTGAACTATTTAAGGCGGACTAGGGATTATATGTTAGTCTACAAGGGTGGTGTTCTGAACCCTATAGACTACACCGATTCAGATTTCTAGACTGATGTCGATGATAGGAAGTCTACTTCTGGAATGGTGTTTACTCTTGGGGGTGGAGCTGTGATATGGAGAAGCGTAAAGTAGTCTGCAATCTCAGATTCCACCATGGAGGCTGAGTACATAGCCGCGTCGGAAGCAGCTGAGGAAATAGTCTGGTTAAAGAAGTTCTATTCGGATCTTGGTGTTATTCTAGAAATGGATAAATTGCTTGTGTTGTTTTGTGATAATACAAGAGCGATAGCCAACTCAAAAGAACCTCGTAGTCACAAGAGGAGTAAGCATATAGAAAGGAAGTATCACATTATTCGAGAATATGTGGCTAGGGGAGATGTGAAGGTTATGAAGATTGCATCTAAAGACAATCTTGCAGATTCGTTTATGAAGACACTACCAGAAGCTACATTTGATAAGCATATCAAGGAAATGTGATTAGTAGAATTAAGGCATTAGTTTCAATTAGTGCAAGTGGGAGTTTGTTAGGGTTTTATGCCCTAATTAAAACTCAATTTCTTTGTAATCTCATTTATTATCAATAATAGAATAGAAATCATTTTTTTGACTTGGTCAATCACTTTGTTCACATGTTTTATTTTCATGATTATTTTTTTAATATAAACTTATATTAAATCCTGAGCATATAGCTAATCGTATTTATAGTGACGTAATCACAGTAGAATATAAATATGATTATATGTTCAAAATAAGTTAGTCCTATGATTAGTCAGTGCACATGATTTACACTGACTTGTCAATCTATGATATGATCTACTTACACATTGTGGTGTTATGTTCTTTCTAGAACATTAGAAAAGTAGATAAGATCAGATGTATTTGTTACATCGGACATGACCGATATTGACAGTTGATAGGATAAGTAAATATACAGTTATTATCTATTCTAGTCATATCATATAGTTGACCATAGGTCAATTCAATCTCAATTCTGAGTGGTTAGTCTTCTAAATGATTTTATTATTTGAGTTCTTTGACTTGTTCGTTACTAGCTTACCCTACGGACTAGTCCATACTTACATCTTGGGAACTCGGTAGTATAATTAAGTGGGAGTGTTAATCATAGATATGAACATCTATAGCTTCTGATGAAGAAGTGAAACGATGGTTTCCTTTTAGTTTGGTTCAAGGTGTTAAATGATAGAGATCTCATTTCAGTAATTAATATTAGTTTACTGAAATATCATTTACAAGGAACTAAGTGTTTTAAGGATAAAATACATTGAGGGGCAAAACAGTATTTTAGTCCCATCTCATTGTAGACCGTCTATAGAGGATTGAGTGCCAATTATGGTTGTGACAATGGATAGTTGATAGCGTATCTATATTTGTTATAGAGCGTTCTATGAATTCAATAGTGAAATTCTGAGTCTTTAGTGGAGTCACGAGGAATTAATAAGTTAGTAAATTTATTTGTTAGATTTATGATAACTTATTGGAGCTTGATTTCATAGGCCCATGGTCCCCACTGTACCTTGGATAAAATCATCTAGATAGTCTCAATTAATTGATTTAATTATTAAAGTTGACCAGGTCAATTTTGGATAGTTTCACAGAGTTATGTAATTTTGAGAAGAAAAGAGAAATTATGGCAGATTTATTAATTAAGATAAATTGGTATCTAAATTAATAAATAGGTTTAAATCAAGGTTCAAATTTTAAATAATTAATTTGATAAAGGATTTAAATAATTATTTAATTAATTAAATCAATAAAATATAATACAATCCTTGATTTTAAGTCCAATGGGCTTATAATAAAATGGGAAATTTCACAGGCCTAAAGCCCATGATAATTTCGACCTAGGGTTGTTAATTGACTATTATTTTATTAATTTTTTAATTAAATAAATGACCTAATTGAGTCTATAAAAGGAATGTTAAGAGAGAGTTAAAAACAGAAGTCACAGGACAAGTCAGATTTAAGATGACAAACACTAGTTTTCTGATAGGTTTTAGATTCTCTCTTAACATAACTCATTTTCTAAGCCTCTTTGTTCTTTTCTCTTCTTCTCTCTATATCTATCTCATGTGTTGAGAATTTCCCACTCTAGTCTAGTTGATTCCAATGATACTTTGGAAGACTGTGAAGATAATAGAAGATCGGCTCAGTTTCTTGGTAATACTACGTGACAGAAAGGATACAAGGGTTAGAGAAACTGAAGGAAGGACTCTATTATTCCACTGCGTATAATGTAAGTATTCTTATCATTATTTATCTTTGAATTCAATTTTAGAAATATGTTCTTGGTTATCTCATATTAATTTGTTTAATATTAGATCTACATGAAAATAAATAAAGATCCTGTATAAGTTTCCCAACAAATAGTACCCCCAGATTTCTACCTCGCAACATATTTCCACTTGCTAGAAATTTCATGACTAGTAAGTTTAGAATTTTAGTATCTTCAATTCTGTTTTAATTGCTAAAACTAGGATCTCTGCCTTATTGCTTTTGATAGTGTATTTGCTTTAGCACACTCATACATATATGCCCAATTTTTTTATGTGTTTCACTTTTGTTTATTCTTGCCCTAGATTGTTTCTGGTCGACCATAAAAATTAGGGATGAAAGGGAAAACATTTTAATGCAAAGAGGTTTCTTTCATGAGTCTAAGGATTCAACCATCAACATCTGGATGGTCTGCAACTCATACTGCATGAAGATCATGTCTCATTTCTGTTTTACAACCTACATGGATCCCAATGCTGCCACGGTTCGGGCCATGTGGGGTGAATGTAAAGAGGCGGATGTTACAAGGCATGTGAGGAGTAGATGAAGTGGTTCACTTCTCGCCCCCTACCATCTTATGCCCTTTCGATCTTTGTTGAAGAGATCGAGAGGATGGTTTCTCAGATCCAAATGGCTTATGAAAGGTATCGTTCTGCTCTGGATGCCAGAGGCAGAAGAATATCTTCCGTGGAAATCTCAAGACTTGCCCTCAATATCACTGGCAAGAATATTAGCTTGGTTAATTCTCAAGTTCCACCAAGACCATCCCAACAAGCCTTACCCCAAAAAGTTGCGGGTTCATTTGAACTCAAAAGGAAAGGGAAAACCCCGCCCGCAGACTCTGATGAGGACTCTGATGATGGGGCAGTGTTTGCATCCCAATTTAAGTTTTCGAAGAGAGAAGCCACTAGCCCGCCGGCAAACAAATCTCTTAGCGCAGGTTCGAGTCCTGCGCCTCGTGTATTATCAAGTTCAGTCATAGCATCCGCTAGCCAGGAAGGGTAACCCAAATGTACTAATCAGGTTACTTTCCCTGCTTTGGGGGTGTTATGTAACTTCCCAAATTACCTAATGAGGCTTAGGGCCTTGATTAGGGGGTCAGGATGGAAAATTATAGAAATTGACGGCTTGAATCTAGGATTGGGTTGGTTTCAGCTAGGAGATCATTTAAACACAGCTGAGGTAAGCTTTAGTCCCTGTTTAGTTGAATTCTGTCATGATTTTCTAGAGTTCTTGAGGTGTCCTTGAGCTTTGTGGCTTAAGTGGTTGATTGTGCATTTTGGTGAGCTTTTAGTCAAATTTTAGGTTTGGTTTTGTTGCTGGTATTACATTGATTCTGTTTTGGGGATTGAATTATGGTTCTAGGAATTATTTGGGGTGGTTTTGGTAGGATTTGGTTGAGGAGAATACTGGGAAATCTGGGTTCGTAGGGTCGCGCCGCAACTCTGTTCTTGGGGTGCCGCGACCTGTGTGAACCGAGGGCCCAGGAGGGGTTTCGGTTTCAGAGGCGGTCCGCGACCCTCAAGGGCAAGTCGTGGCCAGTGTCTCGAATTCCAGACAGGGGGATTTCTGTTCTGGGAAGCGTGTCGTGACCCTTAGGGTCCAGTCGCAGCCCATCTGGGAAACTTTGGCCAGGTTATGTTTTGAGTAATGGGAACTCAAACCTAAGAGCTCGAGATTGATTCTACTACCTAGTTTAGTAAAATTCGAGGTCCCGGAGGCTAGGACTCGGTCTGAAAGCCATTATTTACTCGATATTGATGAATATCGTTTATTTGGTTATGACTAGGGTACCACTACGGCTCAAGAAAGGATCATGCTCGAGGTTCGTTCTTGTTATTACGATGTAATCGAAAGTGAGGTAAGAAAACTACACCCAATACGCGATATATGTGGTTAGGGTTTGGCTCAGTTGTTGATTATAACTATGAATAAGGCTCGGGACCCTGAGAATGATTGTGATTGAGTTATGTTTGTGCTCGTTGACTAAACATGCTTGAATGCTCCATTTCTGGCTAAGTGTTATATGATTGTTCGCATGGTCTGTGTAGTTAGGGTTCGACCCCGTTAAGGAACATGGTTATTACTATGCATACTTGTATTGTCTGAAGTATGCTTATTCGTATCTGTATCTGTATCTGAATACCTGTTTCAGGGCTTGACTTATTAGTCAAGGGCGGCAATAGCGCACTGGTCGAAAGGCTTAGGCCCAATCAGGGACATACTATTACGTTGGCTGACCCTATGGTCATTGGAAAACAAAGCGCTTGGATAGCTCTATGGCTAGTTACTCAGAGCTGAGGGCAAGGGCCTCAGGTGACTCTATAGTCACATAGCTAGGGCATAGGGCCCCGAGTTTACTCTATGGTCATCTATTCAGGGCAGCAGGCCCCAGAATGATCCAATGATCATTTATTTGTAATTGTATGCATGCATGAGTACGTTATTACTGTTGGGCATGCTATATATGTATTTGGAATTCGTATTCACTACTCATGCACATGTTTAAGTTTTCTTGCTAAGCCTTGGCTCACGGGTGCTATGTTGTGCAGGTAAGAGGAAAGGAAAGATTGACCAGCCAAGAATTGGAAAGCTTCAATGGCGGCGTGTACATATGCGGCTGCTCGTCCACCACGGTCGAGGATATCTCAGAGGAACTAGGGTTGTATCCCTTATTTTGCCGCTTAGGCCGGCTGTTGTAACTTTTGATTTGTATATACCATTTTAAATGTTTGTTTGTAACATTTTGGGATCCCATGTATGTATGAAACTTTTAAATGAAAGGTCAATGTTTCTTGACAAAAATTTTTAACCCTAACCCTTGACATTAACCTTAGTTACACATTTATAACCAAATGACTTGATTAGCAAGTCTGACACTATTTAAAGTACACAGTGTAACGGTCCTGGATTAGGAGGACGTTACAATTTGGTATCAGAGCTACCAAGGTTTAAGGGTTCCTGAAGACTGGCCAGGCATGTACACTCACCACTAAAGACAAGCTCGACTCAAGGTTTGGTAACTACTTATGTGATTAAGTGCTTAACTATTTAAAATTAATGTATATGTCTTATCTGCATGCCTAATTAGGGATCATGAGATATTCTGATAGGGCCTGGCCCTTGACTGTTGCATGAATGATAAAGAACATGCTTATTAGCATTGTTATTGCTTGTGAATGCAAAAGAACCACTTATTAGTGTTATTATATGGACATGTAGGTCAGAACATGCTTATTTGCATCGTTAACTGTTAATGAATGCCAGAAATGTTTATTAGCATTGTTAATTGCTAATAAATATCAGGAAGTGCTTATTAGCACCATCATTGAATATATTATGTTGGCAGTCTTATTTGTTTGTTCGATCTTGGACCGTCAGGCGGCAAGAGGTATAGTTATTACTTACCTAACGACCAATTTGATCACTGTAGAGTGAGATAGTTATCAGTATGCTTCCTTGAAGGTCAGAGAGGTTGGCTGGCCAAGAGATACAGGACAGGGAAGAGAATGACCAGGGCCAGGCCCCACCGCCAGCTCCAGAGAACTGGCAGCAGGTGCTTGCTGATATGCAAGCCAGGTTACAAAGGCAAGAAGATGAGATTCGCCTCTTGAGACCGCAACAGGTTCCAACAGGGAACCTAGAGCCCGCAGTATCGGCAGTGTTACAGCCAGAGGTACCGACGGTAGTTCAGCCCCAGGCATGGGGAGATAAATGGGAACCCCTGTATGAGAGGTTTAGAAAATAGCACCCTTCAGTTTTTGAGGGCAGGTCAGACCCATTAAAGGCTGAACAATGGATGACTATAATAACCACCATCTTGGATTTCATGAGAGTAGGTGGTAATGAGAGAGTGGCCTACGCCACTTACATGTTTCGGGTGTTGGAAAACAATCAGAGTGCGCAGGGGAATAGGCGTGGTGGGCCCAGTGTATACAACAACAAAAAATTTCCATCTCTCATATAAACAGTTTATATGATCAAGAAAACATCCAGACAGAAACACTAACATACAATATTATTAATCATGCAACATATATATAAATATACAATATATTTATATATATATCATATAAACACATACATAAATATTCAAGAACACGAGTATTTGCCTCTTAAAGCCTATCAAGTATCCTTGAGTCTTTTCGTATATATTTCGATCTTCCTATCAAACGACGATCTTCTGGAGTGTTCTCTACACCTCAAAATGTGTGTGGGCACATAGAGAACATGTGTTTATAATTTAGGAATCACAAGTATTTCTCAACACATGAGAACTTGGATTATGGTCTGAGAAAGGCTAGAATAAAGAAGAAGAAGATAATCTTTTGTCATACAAAAATTCTAAAAACTATTATGAATTCTTACTGACTTGTGTATTGCTTCTTGTATATCTTCTTATTATTATTCTATATCATATATATAGATATTATTCTATTACCTTATTATTCCTAATAATAATAGTAATATAATAATATCATAATGATGATAGGAATTGATTTAGGTAAATATCTAACTTACCAAATTTGAAAATATCTATTTTCAAATGATTAACTATTTAAATAAATAAAATAAAAACAACACTAATACAACATTAGTGTAGTGCTACATGCATGGCACAGTCCCTTGACTATGTCATGCATGGATTGCTATATTCCATTTTCAGGGATATTGCATTTTTCTTTTATTTATTTATTTAACTAAAAGCAATCCTTCCACAAAATAAGGTATTTATCTTTTAAGGTGTTGACTGTGATTTTAGCCAACGACGTAAGAACGTCAACTACGACAAGCCTTCAAGAGAATAATAAACGACAACAGACAATTTTTATCAATGAAAGTAAATAACACGAGATTTTATAGTGGTTCAGCCCCGATAATCGGTAATAGCCTAATCCACTTAGAGATTTTATTACTGTATTCACACTCAAGATCAGATGAACCGTGTCAACTGAGTTTCTTCAATGCAAAATATTCCAGAATACAAAAAGGGGTTCTCTCAGGGAAAATACTTTCTCTCTCTAGAACACAGGTTAACTCTTAATTTTTCCAAAAGTCCTTTTACGATCCTCCCAACTCTCTATTTATAGACCTGGGATTCTTAACTGATATCCCCTTTAGATAGGGATATTTCATTATTTACCTTATATTTATATTACAAAATAAATGTTTAAAATACAACTGATCCCTAAATTCGAGTGAAGAGTGAGAGATTCCCGGATGCTTAGACCAATTCTCACTGAAGTAGTTTCGGGCAGTTTGACGTAGTCTCTCATGCATGTTGATTACTCTTCAAGCTTTTCGTGGGTCAAAGGTGGTATGTGCATGGCTCTCCTCGGACCAAAGATCATGTAAGTTTAGCTCTCCTCGGACCAAGGTGGTTCAAGGCCACTTCCTTTGCTCCTTGCCTCGGGCAAATCCGAGGTATACTCTTTCATTGTGTCCGATCGGACACAATGGTTCTCTCCTTGGCTTAAGGTGGTTTGAACCACCCTTTTTGGCATCTCACTTGGTCAAGCCCAAGCCCTTTACCTTCAATCAAGGTCCGATCGGACCTTGTACTCTCCTCCTCGGACCAAGGTGGTCCAAGCCATCTCTTCATGACACTTCCTCGGACCAAGATGGTCCAAGGCACCCCCCATAGGCATCGTGTCCGATCGGACACAATGCTCCTCTCCTCGGACCAAAATGGTCCAAGCCTTCTTTGTTCAACCAAGGTCCGATCGGACCTTGGACCTTTCTCCTCGGACCAAGGTGGTCCGAGCCACCTTTTACATATCATCTCCTTGGACCAAAATGGTCCAAGGTACCTCTCCTATGAGTATGTCCGATCGGACATAGTGCCCTTCTCCTCGGACCAAAATGGTCCGAGCCTCTCCTTTTCAACCAAAGCCCGATCGGACCTCAAAATCTTCTCCTCGGACCAAGGTGGTCCGAGGTATACTTTCCTCCTCCTTCTCACCTCGTTCAAGCCCAAGCCTGCCTCTTTCATGGCATACCCGATCGGCTATTATGTGGCTTCCTCCTTGACTAAAACTTAAGCCTTAGTCATTCTTTTGGACACGTTCGAGCCAAACTATCAAGAGGTCCCCTAAGCTTAGGTCCGAGCCTAGCAACCCTTAGACCAAATATTCTATTCGGTCGGATGTATTTGGCTTAACAATCTGTCTAATTTCTTAACTGATGTATTGGGCCATTGCTAAGCCAGATCACCCCACTAACTCATGCCATGTGCCAATTTTACTGCCACGTCATTCTTTTCAAATTTTTGGGATAACATTTTCCCCCCAAGTTTATTATATGATTCATTCACGTAATAAACTTTTTCTCCAACTGACGTCATTATAAAAAACAATAACTGTTCATCTTCATGCAGCAGACCCACGATCACTGCAAAAATCCACCCATGAACGTGGAGAGAAAAATAGTCCTAGAATGCCAAAGGTCCAAAAGTAAATAAAAAACCCACTTTTTTTTTCTTTAAATATCCCCACTTTACACTCTCTTCTTTACACATACAAAAATTACTCTAAAAAAACCCTTCATCTTCTTTCTTGGCCGAAATCCCCAAGGACCCTTCTTCTTGTCGATTTCACAAGCTTCAAGGGGGAGCTCTTCATCTTCAAGCAACCTTCAAGCAAACCCAAAGTTCTCCAACCTTGGGTAAGTCTTCTTTTCCATGCCTCTTAGATTGCTATATTTTTTTTTTTCAGAAATTCTCAAAAAAAATGCCATGGCCGAACCTCTTTGCCTTGAATGTTCTTGAAGTTCTTGTGAATGTTTTGTACAATGTGTTTGCTTGTTGTTTTGATGAGGTTTGTGGCATGGGTAACCCGAATTTACCCCTAATTTCATAGGAATTTCAAGACATTTTGGCTATTTTGACATGAATATGAATATGGGTTTTGAGGGTTTTCATAGTGTAATGGGTTTCTAAGAACATGAAGAAAACCTTTCATTTTTATGCTTTGATCTTGTTTTTCGTATGTGTGAATGATGGAATGTGTTTAAACTAAGGATTTTTAGGGCTTTGCCCATTTGATTTGGATTTTGGGGTAGGCAAAGTATGCAATTAGGGACCATTTTTTACATAGTTTTGCCCAGAAATTCTGGGCATATGTACATCTCTTGAGGCGTGCAAAATCCATCAGGTCCGATCGGAGCTCATGCCCGATCGGAGCTCACGTCAAAGCACTTTAGCCAACGACGTCATCTTGAGTTGTAGGTACGTCATTAGGTCCGATCGGAGCTCACGTCCGATCGGAGCTCACGTCCAAGGCTGGAAGTGGTTGCCCTTCTGAACGAGGTGAGACAATTACTTCCGATCGGGCCTTGAACATTTTCAGACAAGTGTGTGGTCCGATCGGACCACACGTTCCTTCCTTTGCTTTTAAGTGCCCAACCCTTTGACAGTCAATTTTGAACCTCCCTAGACACCCATGCCCGATCGGACACAAAGTGTTGCTGCTGGCTAGGAGCTTTGGAGGCACAAGGCATACCAGGCGGACACTCTGACCTTGGGTGCGTATCTTCTCCTCGGGCGTGCTACGTCCGATTGGACGTCCTAGGGACTTCACGTGAGGCTCATGCGGTGGCGAGGCAGGACGTCTCCTGGCCAGACTGTGTCCGATCGGACCAATTTTATTTTGCTCTGGGTTCGCGTGGATACATGGTTCCTTGCCCCATTAGCTCTGAACGCCCCCTTGGTCATGAGTATCCAACACATCTTGGCATTAGATCGAATGCAATATGATAAGTTATCCCCTAGAGTAAGCACACGGTCAGATCGGACCGTCTTCAAATTCCCTTGGCTTGTACGCCTTTGTGGTCATGCTTACTTAATGGGTCTAGGCATCCGATCGGAGGCATAAGACCATTCCCTTGAGCCTAAAATGTGGTCCGATCGGACCACACCTAATTCCTTAGGCCTTGGCCTTCTTTCCTTCCAAATGCATAACCAACCTCTTATGTTAACTTACACGCATAAGGAACTTAACCTTATAGGAAAACCTCAAAAATGCCTCCTTCTATAAACTTTAATAAGTTCAATACTTCAAGTACTTTTTAGGCACTTTTGAGCATTAAAATTATTTTTTCCATATGCGTTATATTTTTATAACTTAGACAAAATTTTCCAAGTATAAAAATAATTCTTATTTTTGATGAATTTTTTCTGTATGGTTACTCACCTCCCCATTTTTTATTCATTTTTGTAGATGAATCGCTCTGACTATAGGGGAGGTGACAATCATACGGACTCCGAATCATCCACCCCGCAAACAATCGAGACTCCCTTAAATAGCGATTCCTCACCAAACTCGTCTACTGGTTGCACTCCAGAAGACCGTCTTCGCCGTTTCAAGCAGATCCTCCCCCGCTCAGCCTTATATCTTCTTCACGAGGAACAGTTCCTTCGACAAGCTTCTCAGTCGACGATGAGGGTGAAGCAATCTAACAGGCTCCCTCAGGAACACGATCCGCAGGTTGCCTGCAGAGCAGTACAAAAGGTGGTAAAGCGCAATCAAACCCGCACTACCACAGCTTCAAGAAAACCTTCTCAGAAATTTGCTACCGCGATCCAGGGCTTAGCTGTTCAGAAGCCACGTGATGAGGGAGAAGAAGAACCCTCCTGGTTCATTGCTGAAGCTTCAAAACTTAATCTCGCGCTATTCCAGAAACACATTGAAGCTTTAGGCCTGAGCGGGGCAAACGTGACGTGTCCGGGCTCGCATCAAAGAGCCAATAGGCCCGGTGGAAGATACTGCGCCTGCTCCAGGCATCATGTGCATGCTGGAGCAACACTCCCGATGCACATCTATTTCCAGTCTGTAGCAGATTACTTCAACGTCTCCCCATTTCAGATCACACCGAATGGGATCCAGGCACTCTCTGCGCTGTACATCCTTTACTTCTTGAATGGTTGGGACGAGCCCACCCCTCATGAGGTGCATTACCTGTTTGATCTTCGGACCAATCCTTCCCACAACAACTCAGGCTTCTTCCACTTCTATCATAGGCATAGGGGGATTACATATCTCAACGGCATCTCTCACAAATCGAACGCCGGGAAGTATCATAAAGAATACTTCCTCACATTGGATATTGAGGCCAACAACTTGGCCTTTACACGCTCGGGTCCATTCGAGCGACCATTGCCTACTGAAGGGATGTTTAAGCGGGCCAAAAAGTTGGGTAACATGAGTCTTAAAGAGAAGGATGTGAAAAGGTTGGTCACATTGAACCTCCTTCAGATGGTGGGTCTGGTGCCATGTGACCAGGATCTGGCGGTGGAAAGTACCACCGGGGAGAACGACATGCCTGGTCAGTCTAATGAGGGCACGGAGCAAGTGACTGATCGGCTCTCTCCTGGGCCTTCTCCGCTTTCTCGCAGACCTGGCGAACTAGTCATTAGAGAACCCGAACCTCAGCGCAGATCTACTATTCCCGCTCAGCCTGGGAAAGGAAAGGCTATCCAGGTTGAGGGGGAACTTAGCTCATCCTCGGACGATGAGGATGAGTTCCTTGATCAGATCCTCAACGCAGGTAACACATGTCTAGTGAAAATAGGAATATTTTTTATTGCTCGGTAATTAGTGAGTAACAAAATTGTAGTATACACTTGTACACGTTTTCATTATGTTTATATCTCTAACAACCTTGTGTTTTCACCCTTTGCAGATTCAGACATGTTCAGAGAGTGCATTGCTTCAAAGAGGAAAAATGGTGATGGAAGTGGCTCTATGCCTCCACAGAAGATTCAGAAGGTAGCACCGCCCAGTCAAGGGAGGCAAACTGAGGGACTGACTACACTTCCGCCATTGACTCCCTCTTCCCTTCCTTCTTCTGCGAGCCTAACTCCTACTCACCAGGGTAGTTCGAGCGAGCTCTTTCGTGCTGTTAGCGACCTGGGCAAGGGACTTCTTGAGGATATTGGCCATGATGCATCAATGCTTCAAAGCCTAGACTCCTACCCTCGACTTAGTGTTGAAGTCATCTTGAAGAGAGGACTTGCTCAACTGATGAAGGTAAATATTTTTTCTTGAAACGATTTGTTATTAGTATTTTTACTTGTAATAACCTTTTGTCTTCCATGCAGTCACTTGTCACCATTGGTCACGCTCAGCTCCGAGCTATAGACTACAAGGAGTTGATCAAGGTGCAGAACGATCAACTGGGGGAGGCCGGATCCAAGCTGGAGCAAGCAGAGAGAACTGTAGCTGAACGGGACGAGTCTCTCAAGAAGCTTTCTGACGAGAACTGGAAGCAGGCTCAAAACAACGCTTCCTTGACAACTCAATTGGAGAAACAATCCCTCGAGATTAAAGAGTTAGTTCGAGACAATGAGAGGTTAATCAACGAGAACGAAAAGCTGAAACAAGAAAAGGAGTTTGACTTGATTCGCTTTGAGGAGGCCAGTTTCGACTGCTTTTATAAGGTCTGGAAGCTGAACAAGCCTCTTAATCTTGATTGTTTCTCCAAGGAGGCTCAGGCAGAGGAGCTTGCCAGATGTGAAGCAAGGGCCGCTGAAGAAGCTGCCAATCCTCCTGCACTCACCCCCGCCTCCTCTGCTTTATCATTCCGAGCGAGAGGGGCAGCCGATGCCGAGGAGGGAGTCGATCAACCCACTTGAGGAGCACGCCAGTGACTCCCTCTTCGTAGTTCATCATAGTTTACTTTACTTTGTATTTTGCTGCTCGAACTAGTGAGCTATTTTGACACTCAGCACTTTACTCTTTCTTTGTTGACAACTTTAAACTTTTAAGTTTTTATTGTACATAGCAAAGTTCTTAGATGCCTTTAGTTTCACATGAGTATCTAGTTTTTTAACTTAGAAATTTTTTACCATTTCATAAGTCCATACTAAATATACTTCCTCATGCTCTTATTGCTCTAACATTTTATGAGCATAAATTTTATATTACACGAATATTGTTTCTAACTTAAAATTTGAAAAATTCTAAGTTACTTACTTAAGCTTTGTAAAACAAGTTAGCTTAATGGCTTTTTTAGACTTCTAAGCTTACAAGTCAGCCCAAACAAATATATTTGCTCGTGTTCTTATTGCCTATGTTAAAATACATATCAGTATACCCTATGTGCCCCCCAAGTGATTGATGGTTGATAAATCCTTGATCACTTGCTACTTGATCGAATTTGTTCGAGTAGTTACTACTCGTGAAACACATAAAATATACAAACATATCTAGTAGTTGACCACTACAAAAATATTATTTAAACGTTGGTCCTTCATATCATGATACCGACCAGTTGAACACTGTCTGGTATATATTTACACTTAGTTTTTAGAAGACCTGTTTTGTTTAAATCATTATGACAGTTGAACACTGCCAAGCAAAAATAATCAACACATATGCAAAATTTGTAGCAAGGTGCAACCACGCTGCACGTGGTCTCTTTTATTACTCATAATAATAAATGACAAAACGTGTCTAACAACGAGTTCCAAACAAAATAACATTGTTCAAAATAGTGTGACTGGGTAGCAAATAACCAGTTCACAAACAAAAACTTAAATAACAAGTTAAGCACTTGATACAAAGTTACTACTCTGCAAGCAGTATTTATTGATAATATTTTCTCAAGTGCTCGCCGTTCCAGTAGTTCCTGATCAGCTCCCCATTCAACCGAGCAAGCTTGTAGGTGCCGGGCGGTAAGACTTGCTCAATTTGATACGGTCCTTCCCAGTTTGGTCCTAGCACGCCAGCTGCTGGGTCTCTAACAAACACCTTCCTTAGGACCAAATCTCCGACCTGGAACTTTCGATCTCGTACTCTGGAATTGAAGTAGCGTGCCACTTTTTGCTGATGAGCTGCTACTCTGAGGCTTGCCTCCTCTCTTCTCTCTTCGAGGAAGTCCAATGATTCTGCCAACAACTGATGGTTCTCCTCTTGGTTGTAGACGGTTCTTCTATGAGAGGGTGGATCTATCTCCACAGGTAACATGGCTTCATACCCATATGCTAAAGAGAATGGGGTATGACCAGTTGCCGTCCGAGCGGTAGTCCTATATGACCAAAGGACCTCTGGTAACTCTTCTGCCCAAGCACCCTTAGCTTGCTCCAGGCGCTTCTTTAAAGTGTCCTTCAGCGTTTTGTTCACCGCTTCAACCTGCCCATTGGCTTGAGGATGGGAAACCGAGGAGAAACTTTTGGTGATGCCATGCCGAGTGCAAAAATCGGTAAATATGTCGCTGTCAAACTGGGTGCCATTGTCGGACACTATCTTCGTAGGTAGACCATAACGACATATTATGTTTTTAACCACAAAGTCTAATACTTTCTTCGATGTAATCGTGGCTAATGGCTCGGCCTCAGTCCATTTAGTAAAATAATCTACCGCGACCACTGCGAACTGCACTCCTCCTTTTCCTTTGGGTAACTTCCCGATCAGATCAATGCCCCACACTACAAAAGGCCACGGACTTTGCATTTGCTTCAAAAGATTTGGGGGCGCTCTGGGCACTTTAGAAAATCTTTGGCATTTGTCACACCTTTTCACATATTCCATAGAGTCCTCGTTCATAGTAGGCCAGAAAAATCCTTGCCTCAAGATCTTTTTAGATAGACTCTGCCCCCCAGCATGATCTCCACAAAACCCTTCATGCACCTCAGCTAATAAGTTCTTTGACTGGTCGGGAGTTATGCATCTGAGTAGAGGTAAGGAGTATCCTCTCCTATATAACACTCCATCTACCATGGTGTACCTAGCAGCTTGCCTCATAACTTTCCTTGCTCCATTACGACCATCTGGGAGTGTCCCTTGCTCAAGGTAAGCAATGATGGGAGTCATCCAGGTGTCGGCTATCGTAATCGGCATGGCCTCTTGTCTATTAATGCTTGGCTCCGCCAAGTACTCTACTGGAACTATATTCAGAGTTTCGGCATCTTTCGCACTTGCAAGATTTGCTAGAGCATCGACATTGGAATTCTGCTCCCTTGGTACTAACTTGATGGTATACTCCTCGAACTGGGCTAGCAAATCTTTGGTTTTGTTTAAGTATGCCACCATGCGTAGGCCCCTTGCCTGGTACTCCCCTAATACTTGATAAACCACCAATTGGGAATCACTATTTATCTCCACCGACCGGGCACGTACATCTCTAGCCAGTCGCAAGCCTGCTAAGAGGGCTTCATACTCCGCTTCGTTATTAGAAGCATTAAATCTGAATCTTAGTGCACAATGAATTCGGTGCTTCTCTGGTGTGACTAGTATAATCCCGGCTCCTGAATGGTGCTCATTCGACGATCCATCAACGAAAAGTTGCCAAGCAGGAATTTCTTCTTTTAGCCCAGTAGCACTCTCCTATTGGTCAGGGACCTCAACGATTCCGGTACACTCAGCGATGAAATTTTCCAAGGCTTGACCTTTAATAGCAGTCCTTGGTTGGTACTTGATTTCAAACTGGCCTAGCTCGACCGCCCATTTAAGTAGCTGACCAGACGACTCCGGATTTTGTAAAACTTGGCGAAGAGGCTGGTCAGTGAGGACCTTGATGGGGTGTGCTTGGAAATACGGCCTCAACTTTCGTGACGCAAGTACCAAGCAGTAAGCCAACTTCTCAATCATGGGGTATCGGGACTCCGCTCCTACCAAACACTTGCTAACGTAATACACTGGGTGTTGCACCTTATCCTCCTCACATACTAAGGCAGCACTAACAGCGTGTTCCGTGACTGCTAGATACATAAATAGGTCCTCTCCATCAACTGGCTTAGAAAGAACAGGAGGTTGAGCCAAATTCTCCTTTATCGCTTGGAAAGCTTGTTCACACTCTGCGGTCCACTCGAACTTCTTGCCTCCTTTAAGCAGGTTAAAAAACGGGACGCACTTGTCTGTTGATTTTGAGACGAACCTGCTTAGAGCCGCAATCCGCCCAGTCAAGCTTTGCACATCCTTTATTCTCGTCGGAGACTTCATCTCTATGAGAGCCTTGATCTTCTCTGGGTTTGCCTCTATTCCTCGGGAGTTAACGATAAACCCAAGGAATTTCCCAGAACCCACTCCAAATGAATACTTGAGGGGGTTTAACTTCATGTTATACCTCCTTAAGACTGCAAAGCACTCCTCTAAGTCTCCCACGTGCCCCCCCAGCTTCTTTTGACTTCACCAGCATATCATCTACGTATACTTCCATGCTCTTGCCGATTAAGTCACGAAACATACCGTTCACCAAGCGCTGGTAGGTAGCTCATGCATTCTTTAATCCGAAGGGCATCACTCTATAGCAATACAGCCCTATATCCGTTCGGAAGCTGGTATGCTCTTCATCAGAAGGATGCATGCTGATTTGGTTGTATCCCGAATATGCGTCCATGAAGGACAAGGTCTTGTGACCAGAGGTTGCATCCACCAACTGGTCTATTCTCGGTAAAGGAAAACAGTCCTTCGGGAACGCTTTGTTTAGATCAGTAAAATCTACACAAGTCATCCACTTTCCATTGGGTTTAGGCACCAAGACTGGGTTTGAAACCCAAGCTGGGTAGTATGCCTCTCTAATAAACTCGTTCTCCTTCAATCGCTCTACCTCCTCCTTAAGAGCCTTTGCTCGATCCTTGTCAAGCAACCTCCTCTTCTGTTGTACCGCTGGATATCTTTCATCCATGTTGAGCACGTGGCTGATCACAGTTGGTGAGATACCCACCATATCCTTGTGAGACCAGGCGAAGATATCTTGATTTCTTCGCAAGAATTCTATCAGCTGTACTCTCACCTCAGCTTTCAACTTCTTCCCAATCTTGACCCCTCTTGTCGGGTCATTCTCATCTATAGGGACCTCCTCTAACTCCTCGGATGGTCCCACATCACTCTCATAATCCCCAAAGCGAGGATCAATATCTCTTCCCTCACTTTGGGCAACACCCTATTTGGTGACTTCATCACCTGATGGGGTCTTCTGCTCTTTTAAATTAGGAGTGCTCTCCTGGCCACACTTCTTCATCGTTCACTACTACAAGATTATGATCTACATCCATCTCATCCACCTCCTCTCTTTCAACGCATACAATCATGTTGTTCTCCTTGACACCTTTCTTTGCCTTAGCTATGGAGGCATTATAACACTCTCTAGCTTCCCTTTGGTCTCCTTGGACGCAGCCTATGCCAGCGCTGGTCGGGAACTTCATAGAGAGGTGCCAAATTGAAACTACTGCATGCAAGTTGGTGAGTATTGGTCGACCAATAACCACATTGTAGGCAGACGGGCAGTCAACAATCAAAAACTCAGTCATCACGGTTTCATGCTTGGGGGCTTCCCCCGTGGTGACTGGTAACTTTATTGTCCCAGCTGGTGACAGTCCCTCTCCAGTAAACCCATAAATGACGTGAGAACATGGCTTCAAGTCATTGATGGATAGCTTCATTTTTTTCAAAAGAGGACTTATAAATAATGTTTACGGAGCTTCCCGTATCAACCAGACATCTTTTCACCTTCATATTAGCTATTTGAACTGTCACAACAAGAGGGTCATTGTGAGGATACCTCACATGTTTAGCATCTTCCTCAGTGAAAGTGAGGGACTCACTTTCATATCTTGGGTTCTTTGATGGTCTCTCATCCACCGTCATAACCTCGGAAGTGGACGCCGCCCCCAACTCATGACGAAGGGTGCGAGCATACCTCTCCCTCGCCTTGTTGCTATCCCCAGCAAGATGCGGTCCTCCACATATTGTATCTAGTGTGAAGTCCACAGGTTCAGGTTGTAAAGGTGGGGACCGTTGCCGCTTGAACCCGGGATTATTGCTGCTACCCTCTCCCTGGGTCTTCTCTGCCTTATACTTTTTTAACTTCCCCGACCGGAGGAGAAACTCTATCTCATCCTTAAGGTGATTGCACTCATTCGTGTCGTGACCATAGTCTCCATGGAAACGACAGAACTTGTTCTTATCCCTCTTACTCATTTCCTTCTTGATTGGTGGGGGTCTCCGGTAACGGACCTCCTGATGGCTGGCTAGACAGATCTCCGCTCGGGTCGCCGAAAGAGTGGTGTAGTTGGTGAATCGAGGTTCATACTTCGTAGGCTTGTCATTGGATCCTGACTTAGCTTTCTTCTCATTGCGGCGGTCAGATCCGTTATTCCCACGTTTCTTACTACCGCCTTGATCATTTCCGCTATCCTTCGGAGTTTCATCCGATCCACTTGGGTTGTTCAACCCGTTCTCTCCTTTCTCAATGGCATCATCCAACTTCATGTACTTATCTGCCCGGTCCAAAAACTGCTGTAAAGTTGAAATTGGATGGCGGTGGATGCTGTCCCACAAAGGACTTCAATAAATAATACCCGAGGAGATTGCAACCATTTTCCCTTCATCTCCAACTGCGGTAGCCCGATTGGCTTCTCTCATAAACCTTTGAATGTAGTTCTTGAGAGACTCATCTTTGCCCTGCCTAATGTCCACCAAGTGGTTGGCATAAACGGGAGGGGTTCGGGCAGTACTGAACTGCCTGCAGAACTCCTTCCTAAAGCTCTCTCAAGAGGTGATGGAGTCGGGTTTGAACTTCCAGTACCACTCCTGGGCAGTGTCTGACAGGGTGGTGGGGAAGACTCTGCAGCGGTAGTCATCACTTACCCCAAGCAGCTCCATCTGATCTTCGAAATTTCCAACATGTCTCACCGGGTCTGCCTTTTCTGTATAAACTGGCAATACCAGGGCTTTGTATTTCCTTGGTGGTTGGGCTGCTCTTATCCTAGCGCAAAAAGGGCTACCACTTCTGTGGTCTACCGGATCAATAACTGGTTGCTTTGTCAAACTTTGGATTGCCGTCGTTAAAGCATCAAGCTGGGCTTGGATGCCCGGGGCCACTGCTGGGGACGCACTCTCGGGGCCGTTCGGTCGAGCGCTCCTATCCGGCGTATCAACATCGAGTATTTCTACTCGACTTGTAGGACAGATTGGCTCCTGCCCTTCGACCGGAACGGTCCTCCTTCTGTCATCAATGACGTCCCTCAGGTCCTTCTGAGCAGTGTTCTTTCCCAAACGGTCGAACACCGTACTCCGAGTTTTCTCGGAAGGTCTAATAGGTGGAGCGTGGTCTTTGCCATTACGCTGGTTGGGATGCCGTGGTGGCTTCCCCGTTTGAGCCGGTTGATCCTCTCCTCCTCGTCGGTTATTATTCTTCTCCTTCAACTGGTTGGTGTGGTAACTGTCAGCTTCATCACGCCCATGTCCATCTTTGAAGTGGGAAGTCTCCTTGCCACGAGGAGATTTGTTGTGCCCCTGCTCAGAAGGTGTTTTCTTACTGCCAGACTTATGACTCCCTGACCTGGAAGTCTCTGATCTGTGGCTCCTTGAGGGGGTCTTAGAATTCCCCCTTTGGGTAGAGGCAGTGCGCGATCGTACTCCCTCCTCCTCATGACCAGGTGGGTTACCACCACCCCTGCCTGGTCTATCAGTTTTCTTATGACCAGCCTCTGTGGTCCTTGCCTCTGGGGTGGGTGTCACCCCAGGCACAGCTTGAGCGTTGGCTCGGGTTAATTGCGTAGCTGCCTCCAGAGCAAGTGCAGCTTCGCGATGTCGCCTGTCGGCCTCCTCTTGCTGTCGACGGACCTCCTCGCTCCGAGCGTCCATCTCTCGTCTCTGCTTGGCCATTTCCTCAGCAAAGGCCTCCTGCCTATCATTGAACTGGGCCAACTCCTCCTGGAACGCGCTCATGGTCTCCTGGAGCTCCTCAACTTCAGGAGCTACATTCTCAAGCACGACCCTGGGCTCATTCTCACGATCTTGAACGCTGGGGCCTTCCGATCTTGCATGTTCCCTGGAGGTGCTTGCCCTCTTGGAGGCCGCAGTGGTGTTCTTAGGCGCCATATTGCTTCAGGGACTATCTGTTCTTCTCTTCAGGCTCTCAATGAAAGCACCAAAATGTTGACTGTGATTTTAGCCAACGACGTAAGAACGTCAACTACGACAAGCCTTCAAGAGAATAATAAACGACAACAGACAGTTTTTATCAATGAAAGTAAATAACACGAGATTTTATAGTGGTTCAGCCCCGATAATCGGTAATAGTCTAATCCACTTAAAGATTTTATTACTGTATTCACACTCAAGATCAGATGAACCGTGTCAACTGAGTTTCTTCAATGCAAAATATTCCAGAATACAAAAAGGGGTTCTCTCAGGGAAAATACTTTCTCTCTCTAGAACACAGGTTAACTCTTAATTTTTCCAAAAGTCCTTTTACGATCCTCCCAACTCTCTATTTATAGACCTGGGATTCTTAACTGATATCCCCTTTAGATAGGGATATTTCATTATTTACCTTATATTTATATTACAAAATAAATGTTTAAAATACAACTAATCCCTAAATTCGAGTGAAGAGTGAGAGATTCCCGGATGCTTAGACCAATTCTCACTGAAGTAGTTTCGGGCAGTTTGACGTAGTGTAATGACCCACTAATCTAGACTAATTGGACCATTATCGAAACTATACATAAAACTTACATTTTTACAAAAATACCATAATTTATTGAGTAACTTGAAAAATAAGAGTTATTTACAAAGAAACAGAATACTAAGAAGGATTATGGGATCCCATTGTTTGTAAAACAAAACATGATTTAAAATAAAAGACATTACATAATAATGCGGAAAATACACATAAAAACAAAAAAAAAACATAAAAGGAGACTATATCCTCGAATCGAATAACACTCGGCCCCTTGACTCCATTCATCATCGATACACATCCTCCAAGCGTCACGAATCTTACCGCCTCTAAACTTATTTTCCTGCACATAAACAGAAAGGAGTGAGCCTAATGCCCAGCAAGGAAAACCTAACACATAGTCATATACATAATTTCATAAGAAAACATAAAGACATATCATAACACATAATTCACTTATTATAATGGCCATTATTACTTGGGGTCCCATAGACTAAACAAGCTTATGCCCATGAGATTAGTGGGGTCCTACCAGCTAAATAGGCTTATGCCCACAATCCTTTTGGGGTCTTGTTAGTCAAATAGGCATATGCCCAAGCCTACAACATACACATCAATAACATATAACATATGAAAACATAACACATAAAATAGCATAATCATAAACATGTAGATTCTAGCCTATTTTCCTTACCAAAGTTACCGAGATTATGGACTGAGTTGGGATTGTTGGAACACTCCTAAAACCATAAAAAAGAGTAAGTCTAAAGAAAGGAGATGAAATGAAAGAGATGGAAAGACTAAACCATAGAAAACATACTTACCAACTTATATGCTTAAAAGCTTGGATTCCCTAACCAAAATAAGAATAAGGTTAGGGGACTGAGTAGAAGGTTTTGAGAAAGGAAATAACATAAAAATACAGAAAAGAACTAGAGTTTTGGGTTTACCTCAAAGATTGCAAGATCAATCTAACATCCACCGAAATACTATAGCACTCACTTACTTCCCAAAGTGTTTGATAAGCTTATGATGTTTAAGCTTATAGTTTTTCCCCAAACCAAGTGTTTACACTCTCACACTCACTTAACACTAGCAGCCTCTGAACTTAGAGCAAATGGTGAATAATGGCTGGGTACTAGGTCCTATTTATAGAGTTTGGGAATGAAAATATCTTGATTTTACTTGAATAAAAATAATGGCTTTTTAAGTGAAAATCATTTGAATAATCGTTCAGCAGAGGCTGAAGACTCGTTCAGAAGATGCTGGACTGTTGAAGGAGTTTGAATGGCTGAAGGGAAAAGAATTCAAATGTATTTGAATTCATGCTGGTGGAGGCGATATATCGCCCCCTATAGGCGATATATCGCCTGGACCTTTGTTCCCGAGGCGACCGTGCATCGATTCGTGTTTTCCGTATCTACGTGCTGCGACATATCGCCCCCTATAGCTGCGATATATCGGTATACGCTGAATATTTAAACACGAATTTACACATTTTTAGCTGAGTTTGAATGGAGTAAACAACCTTGACTAAGCCCTCAACGTGCTCAAAGCTGCTGACTGACCCTATACATTCAAACTTTTACCCTTATTTAATTTAATCCTCAAAAATACTTAATCCTTAATTACCATTCAAAACATGTGCTTAAAATCCTATTGGTTGATGTCTAAACCTTATAATATAATAATATAATCCTTAATATCAGACACATTAATCAAACCTTAGGTTATACTTAATATTCTTAAACTATAGGTTAAACTTAGAAAATCTATAAGTACTACTATGAGTGTCCAAATAACTCCCGGTCTGAACCAAAAATCCAAAGTAACAATGATAACACTAAACATACTATAATACTACTAAACAATTAGGTAAGTAAAGTTCTTGGACTCTACAATTCTCCCCTACTAAAAAGAATTTCGTCCTCGAAATTTACTTACCAAATAATTCCGGATACCGGCTCTGCATGTCCTCTTCCAACTCCCACGTTGCCTCGCGTTCAGAACTATTGCTCCATAGGACTTTAACTATAGGAAAGCTCTTGGACCGTAACTGCTTCATCCCCCTATCTAGGATGCTAACCGGTCGTTCCTCGTAACTTAAGTCCTTCTGGAGCGCTATGGTATCGTACTTGAGGACGTGAGATGGGTCTGACACATACTTGCGTAACATCGAGATGTGGAAGACGTTGTGACTATCGGCTAGTGCTGGCGGTAGGGCTAGTCTATACGCAGCTGGTCCCACTTTGTCCAATATCTCAAAAGGACCTAAGAATCGGGGACTGAGCTTGCCTTTCTTCCTGAACCGCTTGACACCCTTCATAGGAGATATCTTCAGGAAGACTTGATCTCCAACTTGGAACTCCACATCGCGTCTCTTGGTATCTGCATAGCTTTTCTGTCGGCTTTGAGCAGCAAGCATACGCTGTCTAATAAGCGTTACTGCTTCTTGAGCTTGCCTAACAGCTTCGGGCCCTAGAAGCTGCCTTTCTCCTACCTCGTCCCAGTGCAACGGTGATCGGCACCTTCTTCCATATAGCAACTCATAAGGTGCCATCTCGATCGTCGACTGGTAGCTATTGTTGTACGAGAACTCGATCAGCGGTAAGTACTTGTTCCACGATCCTCCGAAGTCAAGTACACATGCGCGTAGCATATCCTCTAAAATATGAATCGTATGCTCGGACTGCCCATCGGTCTGAGGATGGAAAGCTGTACTAAGGCTTAACTTAGTACCCATATCTCGCTGTAAGTTTCTCCAAAATCTTGACGTAAATACTGATCCTCTATCTGACACTATCGTCTTGGGGATTCCGTGCAATCGTACAATCTCTTGGATGTAGATGTCTGCATATTGGTCTGCCGTGCATGAAGTCTTAACAGGCAGGAAATGAGCCTACTTGGTTAGTCTATCTATTACTATCCAAGCGGAATCATGCTACTTATTCGTCTTTGGCAGACCCGTCGCGAAGTCCATGGCTATGTCATCCCACTTCCATTCCGGTATGCTAAGCGGTTGCAATAATCCAGCAGGCCGCTGATGCTCCGCCTTCACTTGCTGGCATACCAGACACTTAGATACATACTCCGCTATGTCCTTCTTCATCCCTGGCCACCAATAGACTGCCTTGATGTCATGAGTCATCTTGGTAGACCCTGGATGAACTGAGTACGGGATATTGTGCGCTTCTTCTAGGATCGTCTTCTTAATACTTTGATTGTCTGGCACGCATACCCGATCCTTATATCTCAATAAACCTTGACTGGATATTGAGAAATCTGTAGTCTTGCCTTCTCTGACTGCATCCATGTGTGCTGATAGTGTGTCTTCATGTCCTTGACCAATTCGTATATCCTCTAACAAATTTGATTGGATAGACAGGTTAGCCAGCTTGTCTACAATCACTTCTATTCTGGCACTGATAAGCTCCTGCTGTAGCGGCTTTTCTATTCCAGATAGACTACTAAGTTCCCATTGCTTTTCCTACTAAGCGCATCGGCAACTACGTTCGCCTTCCCTGGGTGGTATAGGATTTCGCAGTCGTAATCCTTTACTAACTCTAACCACCTGCGCTGCCTCATGTTAAGCTCCTTCTGAGTAAAGAAGTATTTTAAACTTTTGTGGTCCGTATAAATCTCGCACCGTTCTCCGTAAAGATAATGGCGCCAGATTTTTAACGCAAAGACCACCGCTGCCAACTCCATATCGTGAGTTGGATAGCGTTGTTCATACTCCTTTAACTGACATGAGGCGTAGGCTATCACCTTGTCATTTTGCATCAGTACGCATCCCAATCCTAACTTTGATGCATCACAGTAGACAACGAACTTGTCGTTGGGTGTTGGGACACTAAGTACTGGGGTTGAGCAAAGCTTATCCTTAAGCAACTGGAAGCTTTCCTCACACTTATCATTCCAGTTAAACTTTTGTTGCTTCCGGGTCAGGTTGGTGAGTGGAGTGGCTATTTTAGAAAAGCCCTCTACAAACTTTCTATAGTAACCTGCTAGCCCTAAGAAGCTTCTTACTTCCGACGCGTTCTTTGGTCTAGGCCAATCCTTCACGGCCTCTACCTTCGATGGATCTACTGCAACTCCGTCTTTCGATATGATGTGCCCGAGGAACGCCACTTGTGAGAGCCAAAACTCGCATTTCTTGAACTTCGCGTAGAGTTGGTGCTCCTTTAATCGCGTCAAAATCATCCTCAAGTGTTCCTCGTGCTCCACTTCATCCTTGGAGTAAATTAAAATGTCGTCGATGAACACAACGACGAATTTATCCAAGTAGTCCTTGAAGACCCTATTCATTAAGTCCATAAACGCGGCTGGCGCGTTAGTAAGACCAAAAGACATAACCAAGAACTCGTAATGTCCATAACGAGTCCTAAAGGCTGTCTTAGGGATATCTCCTCCCTTTACCTTGAGCTGATGTTACCCGGACCGTAGATCGATCTTAGAAAATACAGTTGCGCCTCGGAGTTGATCAAACAAATCATCAATCCGAGGTAGCGGGTATTTGTTCTTAATTGTTACTTTATTTAGCTCTCGGTAGTCTATGCACATGCGCATACTTCCGTCCTTCTTCTTCACGAATAGTACCGGAGCTCCCCATGGTGAATGGCTTGGCCTAATGAAACCCAAGTCTAGGAGTTCTTGTAGCTGTGTCTTTAACTCCTTGAGTTCCGTAGGTGCCATCCGGTATGGTGCCTTAGAGATAGGCTCGGTGCCCGGTACTAATTCTATCGTGAAGTCTATTTCTCTAGTTGGTGGCAATCCTGGCAAGTCATCGGGAAATACTTCTGGAAATTCTTGTATGACTCGAACATCTCCAACTTTGAGTGATGTCTCCTTCTCCACATTCGTGATGTTGGCTAAGAATGCTTGACATCCTTTCTCCATCATTCTCTGAGCTTTGAGAGATGATACTAACGGTGTGCGTAGTCCTGAAGCTTGTCCCATGAAGCACAGTTTCTGGCCGTCAGGAGTCTCGAACATCACCTTCTTGCGTCTGCAGTCGATCGTTGCGCCATGCCGTGCTAGCCAATCCATGCCTAGTATGACGTCGAAGTCCTTGATCACCAGCTCTATCAGGTCTCCTTCTAGTTCCTTGTCCTCAATCTTGATTGGTACGCCTCGTATAATTCGTGATGATAGAACTACTTTGCCCGAAGGCAACTCGGTTGCAAACCTAGTTCTAAATCTTTCACTAGGTTTGTCTAGTTTATCTATCATTCCTAACGAAATATACGAATGGGTGGCTCCCGAATCAAATAATACATGACATAATTTATTGAGGATGGAAACCTGACCTGTGACCACCTTGTTGCTAGCATCCGCCTCTCCTTGGGTTAAAGCAAAAACCCGAGCAGGAACCATCTTTTCGTCCTTCTTTCCTTCCGGCTTTTGCTGAGGACAATCTTTCTTGCGATGCCCCTCTTGACCACAATTGAAACACTCCTTGGTGTTAGCACGGCATTCTCCGGGGTGCTTCTTCTGACATTTGGCACAGGACGGGTATTCCACATAGCCCGACCTATTTCCCCCATTATTTGGTCGTGCCCTTTTATTGTTGTCGGCTTGCTTGTTGTCAGGATGTCTTCTCTTCTGTCTGTTACCGTTGTTGTTGGACTGACTGTTGCTGGACTGATTGTTGTTCCGACTGGCCTGAGGTTGGCTCTGCTGCCTAGGTTCCGGCTTGCTGGCTTCTTCTTTGCTCACGTTGGCTTGCAACCTTTCTACTTCAATTGCCGTCTCAAGAACGTCGGCATATGAAGTGTTTCCCGGGTTTGCTAGTTTAACCCCCATCTCGATCTTCGGGCGAAGTCCTCTAACAAACTTGTTCACCCTTAGATAATCGGTCGGAACTAACTCTGCCGCGAACTTGGCTAAGCGATCAAACTGACGAGCATATTCCGCCACTGTTAAATTCCCTTGCTTCAGATTGGTGAACTCCTCAACTCTTGAAGCAAGTACCGCTAAATTGTAGTACTTCTTGTGGAAGAGCTCCACAAATCGGGTCCACGTCATGGTGACAGCATCGTGGGATTGCTGGACCAAATCCCACCATATCCTGGCATCTTTCTTGAGTAAAGATGAGACGCAGGATATGCGGTCAGCATTATTAAGGTTCATGTGGGCTAGGATCGGCTCCACATTCCTTAGCCATTCTTCTGCTTCAAAGGGGTCCGTAGTCCCTTCGAAGTTCGGAGCGTGCTGCTTGCGGAACCTTTCGTACACTGGCTCCATGTGCTGTACAGGATAAGGAGCGTAGTTCGTCATAGGCCATCCCCCATACGGACCAACTTGTTGGGGTGCTGGGGCCATTGGCTGTGGCTGCGGCTGCGGCTGCGGCTGTGGCGGAGGCTGAGGCTGAGATTGAGCCTGTTGGCGTTGTTGCTGCAAAAGTTCCTCGACTTGCTGTCGTAGTCTGGCAATCTCTGCAATGTTGTCAGCTGGCTGTGCCGGTGCGTTGCGGCGAGCAGGAACACGTACTCTCCTTCGGCGAACGGTAGGGACCGCATTGGTCGCTGGAACATCGTTGGAAGCGTTCCCGTTGGTGCGAGCAGATCTTCGGAGAGACATCGTAGCAGAGTTCTAACAGTTAAAAGAAACATGTTAGAACTTTTCCTAATAGGCTCTAAGGCAAAAACTTATTCTAAAACAAACATATCTCGGACCTATTTATTATGACTTTTTATGAAAAATTATATAGGTCTTTATTTATTATTAGAGTGGTTTCTATACTTAGAAAAACAAGTCATATTTATTTTCTAAGTGTGTTTCTAATCATCCTATATGACTTAATTCTCAGGCTCGAAACTTATCTTTGTTCCAAAGTTAACCATATTGAGGGAGGGCTGGGATCAGTAAAATCGTTCCCACTACTAAGGCCCCCTAACTCTCAACAAGGAAACCAGGTTCATTGATTCGTATCCACCCTCACCGAACTCAGTCATTATTCATTTTATTTAGTATTTATTATGATTGAAAAAAAAAATTCAAACTCACACATGATATTCAAATAGCATGTTTATTCATTTGGAAAACAATTTCACTTATTACAATCATAACATAAAAGTAAATAAAACAAATAAAAACTACTAATCTAAAAATCGGGATCTTCTACATCCGATCCGTCATCTAACATATCATCATCTATAGCCTCATAGTCATCATTATCATGAGCATCAAAATGCCCTCTAGGAAGGTTTGTGAGAATCCTATTCTTTTGCTCCTTGGTGAATTGAAATTCAAATTTTGCGGTGAACCTAACTAAGAGGAAATAGTATCTCATTGCTAATGGTGATTCATCCTCATCATTCATTTCTTCCCATATTTCTTCTAAGGCTGCTATTACAGGATGGAAATCTTTAAACAACCTAATTACTAATACATATTGTTCTGTTGATCTTAGCATTATTTGTTTATCCTCTTGAAGGCCACCTATCGCTTGGTGAAACAAAAGCAACCTTCGAGTAATCCTTTCTAGGGCTCCTACGGTGTTTCTTGGCTCCCTTATTCTTTTTAAGGCCTTAATGGCTCGGATATCTTGGTAGGTTAAAGCTCCATTCATTTTTTTAACTGAAACATAAACACTAAAGTTGTTAGCTATACACATAGACAAAGTAACTTGTAACTTGTAACTTAAACACTTACTTGGCGGTCCGATTCGGAGCTTTGAGCATGTGTATCGAGGAGAACTTCATGCGAAGGAACCGTTTGCTCTGATACCAACTGTAATGACCCACTAATCTAGACTAATTGGACCATTATCGAAACTATACATAAAACTTACATTTTTACAAAAATACCATAATTTATTGAGTAACTTGAAAAATAAGAGTTATTTACAAAGAAACAGAATACTAAGAAGGATTATGGGATCCCATTGTTTGTAAAACAAAACATGATTTAAAATAAAAGACATTACATAATAATGCGGAAAATACACATAAAAACAAAAAAAAAACATAAAAGGAGACTATATCCTCGAATCGAATAACACTCGGCCCCTTGACTCCATTCATCATCGATACACATCCTCCAAGCGTCACGAATCTTACCGCCTCTAAACTTATTTTCCTGCACATAAACAGAAAGGAGTGAGCCTAATGCCCAGCAAGGAAAACCTAACACATAGTCATATACATAATTTCATAAGAAAACATAAAGACATATCATAACACATAATTCACTTATTATAATGGCCATTATTACTTGGGGTCCCATAGACTAAACAAGCTTATGCCCATGAGATTAGTGGGGTCCTACCAGCTAAATAGGCTTATGCCCACAATCCTTTTGGGGTCTTGTTAGTCAAATAGGCATATGCCCAAGCCTACAACATACACATCAATAACATATAACATATGAAAACATAACACATAAAATAGCATAATCATAAACATGTAGATTCTAGCCTATTTTCCTTACCAAAGTTACCGAGATTATGGACTGAGTTGGGATTGTTGGAACACTCCTAAAACCATAAAAAAGAGTAAGTCTAAAGAAAGGAGATGAAATGAAAGAGATGGAAAGACTAAACCATAGAAAACATACTTACCAACTTATATGCTTAAAAGCTTGGATTCCCTAACCAAAATAAGAATAAGGTTAGGGGACTGAGTAGAAGGTTTTGAGAAAGGAAATAACATAAAAATACAGAAAAGAACTAGAGTTTTGGGTTTACCTCAAAGATTGCAAGATCAATCTAACATCCACCGAAATACTATAGCACTCACTTACTTCCCAAAGTGTTTGATAAGCTTATGATGTTTAAGCTTATAGTTTTTCCCCAAACCAAGTGTTTACACTCTCACACTCACTTAACACTAGCAGCCTCTGAACTTAGAGCAAATGGTGAATAATGGCTGGGTACTAGGTCCTATTTATAGAGTTTGGGAATGAAAATATCTTGATTTTACTTGAATAAAAATAATGGCTTTTTAAGTGAAAATCATTTGAATAATCGTTCAGCAGAGGCTGAAGACTCGTTCAGAAGATGCTGGACTGTTGAAGGAGTTTGAATGGCTGAAGGGAAAAGAATTCAAATGTATTTGAATTCATGCTGGTGGAGGCGATATATCGCCCCCTATAGGCGATATATCGCCTGGACCTTTGTTCCCGAGGCGACCGTGCATCGATTCGTGTTTTCCGTATCTACGTGCTGCGACATATCGCCCCCTATAGCTGCGATATATCGGTATACGCTGAATATTTAAACACGAATTTACACATTTTTAGCTGAGTTTGAATGGAGTAAACAACCTTGACTAAGCCCTCAACGTGCTCAAAGCTGCTGACTGACCCTATACATTCAAACTTTTACCCTTATTTAATTTAATCCTCAAAAATACTTAATCCTTAATTACCATTCAAAACATGTGCTTAAAATCCTATTGGTTGATGTCTAAACCTTATAATATAATAATATAATCCTTAATATCAGACACATTAATCAAACCTTAGGTTATACTTAATATTCTTAAACTATAGGTTAAACTTAGAAAATCTATAAGTACTACTATGAGTGTCCAAATAACTCCCGGTCTGAACCAAAAATCCAAAGTAACAATGATAACACTAAACATACTATAATACTACTAAACAATTAGGTAAGTAAAGTTCTTGGACTCTACAATTCTCCCCTACTAAAAAGAATTTCGTCCTCGAAATTTACTTACCAAATAATTCCGGATACCGGCTCTGCATGTCCTCTTCCAACTCCCACGTTGCCTCGCGTTCAGAACTATTGCTCCATAGGACTTTAACTATAGGAAAGCTCTTGGACCGTAACTGCTTCATCCCCCTATCTAGGATGCTAACCGGTCGTTCCTCGTAACTTAAGTCCTTCTGGAGCGCTATGGTATCGTACTTGAGGACGTGAGATGGGTCTGACACATACTTGCGTAACATCGAGATGTGGAAGACGTTGTGACTATCGGCTAGTGCTGGCGGTAGGGCTAGTCTATACGCAGCTGGTCCCACTTTGTCCAATATCTCAAAAGGACCTAAGAATCGGGGACTGAGCTTGCCTTTCTTCCTGAACCGCTTGACACCCTTCATAGGAGATATCTTCAGGAAGACTTGATCTCCAACTTGGAACTCCACATCGCGTCTCTTGGTATCTGCATAGCTTTTCTGTCGGCTTTGAGCAGCAAGCATACGCTGTCTAATAAGCGTTACTGCTTCTTGAGCTTGCCTAACAGCTTCGGGCCCTAGAAGCTGCCTTTCTCCTACCTCGTCCCAGTGCAACGGTGATCGGCACCTTCTTCCATATAGCAACTCATAAGGTGCCATCTCGATCGTCGACTGGTAGCTATTGTTGTACGAGAACTCGATCAGCGGTAAGTACTTGTTCCACGATCCTCCGAAGTCAAGTACACATGCGCGTAGCATATCCTCTAAAATATGAATCGTATGCTCGGACTGCCCATCGGTCTGAGGATGGAAAGCTGTACTAAGGCTTAACTTAGTACCCATATCTCGCTGTAAGTTTCTCCAAAATCTTGACGTAAATACTGATCCTCTATCTGACACTATCGTCTTGGGGATTCCGTGCAATCGTACAATCTCTTGGATGTAGATGTCTGCATATTGGTCTGCCGTGCATGAAGTCTTAACAGGCAGGAAATGAGCCTACTTGGTTAGTCTATCTATTACTATCCAAGCGGAATCATGCTACTTATTCGTCTTTGGCAGACCCGTCGCGAAGTCCATGGCTATGTCATCCCACTTCCATTCCGGTATGCTAAGCGGTTGCAATAATCCAGCAGGCCGCTGATGCTCCGCCTTCACTTGCTGGCATACCAGACACTTAGATACATACTCCGCTATGTCCTTCTTCATCCCTGGCCACCAATAGACTGCCTTGATGTCATGAGTCATCTTGGTAGACCCTGGATGAACTGAGTACGGGATATTGTGCGCTTCTTCTAGGATCGTCTTCTTAATACTTTGATTGTCTGGCACGCATACCCGATCCTTATATCTCAATAAACCTTGACTGGATATTGAGAAATCTGTAGTCTTGCCTTCTCTGACTGCATCCATGTGTGCTGATAGTGTGTCTTCATGTCCTTGACCAATTCGTATATCCTCTAACAAATTTGATTGGATAGACAGGTTAGCCAGCTTGTCTACAATCACTTCTATTCTGGCACTGATAAGCTCCTGCTGTAGCGGCTTTTCTATTCCAGATAGACTACTAAGTTCCCATTGCTTTTCCTACTAAGCGCATCGGCAACTACGTTCGCCTTCCCTGGGTGGTATAGGATTTCGCAGTCGTAATCCTTTACTAACTCTAACCACCTGCGCTGCCTCATGTTAAGCTCCTTCTGAGTAAAGAAGTATTTTAAACTTTTGTGGTCCGTATAAATCTCGCACCGTTCTCCGTAAAGATAATGGCGCCAGATTTTTAACGCAAAGACCACCGCTGCCAACTCCATATCGTGAGTTGGATAGCGTTGTTCATACTCCTTTAACTGACATGAGGCGTAGGCTATCACCTTGTCATTTTGCATCAGTACGCATCCCAATCCTAACTTTGATGCATCACAGTAGACAACGAACTTGTCGTTGGGTGTTGGGACACTAAGTACTGGGGTTGAGCAAAGCTTATCCTTAAGCAACTGGAAGCTTTCCTCACACTTATCATTCCAGTTAAACTTTTGTTGCTTCCGGGTCAGGTTGGTGAGTGGAGTGGCTATTTTAGAAAAGCCCTCTACAAACTTTCTATAGTAACCTGCTAGCCCTAAGAAGCTTCTTACTTCCGACGCGTTCTTTGGTCTAGGCCAATCCTTCACGGCCTCTACCTTCGATGGATCTACTGCAACTCCGTCTTTCGATATGATGTGCCCGAGGAACGCCACTTGTGAGAGCCAAAACTCGCATTTCTTGAACTTCGCGTAGAGTTGGTGCTCCTTTAATCGCGTCAAAATCATCCTCAAGTGTTCCTCGTGCTCCACTTCATCCTTGGAGTAAATTAAAATGTCGTCGATGAACACAACGACGAATTTATCCAAGTAGTCCTTGAAGACCCTATTCATTAAGTCCATAAACGCGGCTGGCGCGTTAGTAAGACCAAAAGACATAACCAAGAACTCGTAATGTCCATAACGAGTCCTAAAGGCTGTCTTAGGGATATCTCCTCCCTTTACCTTGAGCTGATGTTACCCGGACCGTAGATCGATCTTAGAAAATACAGTTGCGCCTCGGAGTTGATCAAACAAATCATCAATCCGAGGTAGCGGGTATTTGTTCTTAATTGTTACTTTATTTAGCTCTCGGTAGTCTATGCACATGCGCATACTTCCGTCCTTCTTCTTCACGAATAGTACCGGAGCTCCCCATGGTGAATGGCTTGGCCTAATGAAACCCAAGTCTAGGAGTTCTTGTAGCTGTGTCTTTAACTCCTTGAGTTCCGTAGGTGCCATCCGGTATGGTGCCTTAGAGATAGGCTCGGTGCCCGGTACTAATTCTATCGTGAAGTCTATTTCTCTAGTTGGTGGCAATCCTGGCAAGTCATCGGGAAATACTTCTGGAAATTCTTGTATGACTCGAACATCTCCAACTTTGAGTGATGTCTCCTTCTCCACATTCGTGATGTTGGCTAAGAATGCTTGACATCCTTTCTCCATCATTCTCTGAGCTTTGAGAGATGATACTAACGGTGTGCGTAGTCCTGAAGCTTGTCCCATGAAGCACAGTTTCTGGCCGTCAGGAGTCTCGAACATCACCTTCTTGCGTCTGCAGTCGATCGTTGCGCCATGCCGTGCTAGCCAATCCATGCCTAGTATGACGTCGAAGTCCTTGATCACCAGCTCTATCAGGTCTCCTTCTAGTTCCTTGTCCTCAATCTTGATTGGTACGCCTCGTATAATTCGTGATGATAGAACTACTTTGCCCGAAGGCAACTCGGTTGCAAACCTAGTTCTAAATCTTTCACTAGGTTTGTCTAGTTTATCTATCATTCCTAACGAAATATACGAATGGGTGGCTCCCGAATCAAATAATACATGACATAATTTATTGAGGATGGAAACCTGACCTGTGACCACCTTGTTGCTAGCATCCGCCTCTCCTTGGGTTAAAGCAAAAACCCGAGCAGGAACCATCTTTTCGTCCTTCTTTCCTTCCGGCTTTTGCTGAGGACAATCTTTCTTGCGATGCCCCTCTTGACCACAATTGAAACACTCCTTGGTGTTAGCACGGCATTCTCCGGGGTGCTTCTTCTGACATTTGGCACAGGACGGGTATTCCACATAGCCCGACCTATTTCCCCCATTATTTGGTCGTGCCCTTTTATTGTTGTCGGCTTGCTTGTTGTCAGGATGCCTTCTCTTCTGTCTGTTACCGTTGTTGTTGGACTGACTGTTGCTGGACTGATTGTTGTTCCGACTGGCCTGAGGTTGGCTCTGCTGCCTAGGTTCCGGCTTGCTGGCTTCTTCTTTGCTCACGTTGGCTTGCAACCTTTCTACTTCAATTGCCGTCTCAAGAACGTCGGCATATGAAGTGTTTCCCGGGTTTGCTAGTTTAACCCCCATCTCGATCTTCGGGCGAAGTCCTCTAACAAACTTGTTCACCCTTAGATAATCGGTCGGAACTAACTCTGCCGCGAACTTGGCTAAGCGATCAAACTGACGAGCATATTCCGCCACTGTTAAATTCCCTTGCTTCAGATTGGTGAACTCCTCAACTCTTGAAGCAAGTACCGCTAAATTGTAGTACTTCTTGTGGAAGAGCTCCACAAATCGGGTCCACGTCATGGTGACAGCATCGTGGGATTGCTGGACCAAATCCCACCATATCCTGGCATCTTTCTTGAGTAAAGATGAGACGCAGGATATGCGGTCAGCATTATTAAGGTTCATGTGGGCTAGGATCGGCTCCACATTCCTTAGCCATTCTTCTGCTTCAAAGGGGTCCGTAGTCCCTTCGAAGTTCGGAGCGTGCTGCTTGTGGAACCTTTCGTACACTGGCTCCATGTGCTGTACAGGATAAGGAGCGTAGTTCGTCATAGGCCATCCCCCATACGGACCAACTTGTTGGGGTGCTGGGGCCATTGGCTGTGGCTGCGGCTGCGGCTGCGGCTGTGGCGGAGGCTGAGGCTGAGATTGAGCCTGTTGGCGTTGTTGCTGCAAAAGTTCCTCGACTTGCTGTCGTAGTCTGGCAATCTCTGCAATGTTGTCAGCTGGCTGTGCCGGTGCGTTGCGGCGAGCAGGAACACGTACTCTCCTTCGGCGAACGGTAGGGACCGCATTGGTCGCTGGAACATCGTTGGAAGCGTTCCCGTTGGTGCGAGCAGATCTTCGGAGAGACATCGTAGCAGAGTTCTAACAGTTAAAAGAAACATGTTAGAACTTTTCCTAATAGGCTCTAAGGCAAAAACTTATTCTAAAACAAACATATCTCGGACCTATTTATTATGACTTTTTATGAAAAATTATATAGGTCTTTATTTATTATTAGAGTGGTTTCTATACTTAGAAAAACAAGTCATATTTATTTTCTAAGTGTGTTTCTAATCATCCTATATGACTTAATTCTCAGGCTCGAAACTTATCTTTGTTCCAAAGTTAACCATATTGAGGGAGGGCTGGGATCAGTAAAATCGTTCCCACTACTAAGGCCCCCTAACTCTCAACAAGGAAACCAGGTTCATTGATTCGTATCCACCCTCACCGAACTCAGTCATTATTCATTTTATTTAGTATTTATTATGATTGAAAAAAAAAATTCAAACTCACACATGATATTCAAATAGCATGTTTATTCATTTGGAAAACAATTTCACTTATTACAATCATAACATAAAAGTAAATAAAACAAATAAAAACTACTAATCTAAAAATCGGGATCTTCTACATCCGATCCGTCATCTAACATATCATCATCTATAGCCTCATAGTCATCATTATCATGAGCATCAAAATGCCCTCTAGGAAGGTTTGTGAGAATCCTATTCTTTTGCTCCTTGGTGAATTGAAATTCAAATTTTGCGGTGAACCTAACTAAGAGGAAATAGTATCTCATTGCTAATGGTGATTCATCCTCATCATTCATTTCTTCCCATATTTCTTCTAAGGCTGCTATTACAGGATGGAAATCTTTAAACAACCTAATTACTAATACATATTGTTCTGTTGATCTTAGCATTATTTGTTTATCCTCTTGAAGGCCACCTATCGCTTGGTGAAACAAAAGCAACCTTCGAGTAATCCTTTCTAGGGCTCCTACGGTGTTTCTTGGCTCCCTTATTCTTTTTAAGGCCTTAATGGCTCGGATATCTTGGTAGGTTAAAGCTCCATTCATTTTTTTAACTGAAACATAAACACTAAAGTTGTTAGCTATACACATAGACAAAGTAACTTGTAACTTGTAACTTAAACACTTACTTGGCGGTCCGATTCGGAGCTTTGAGCATGTGTATCGAGGAGAACTTCATGCGAAGGAACCGTTTGCTCTGATACCAACTGTAATGACCCACTAATCTAGACTAATTGGACCATTATCGAAACTATACATAAAACTTACATTTTTACAAAAATACCATAATTTATTGAGTAACTTGAAAAATAAGAGTTATTTACAAAGAAACAGAATACTAAGAAGGATTATGGGATCCCATTGTTTGTAAAACAAAACATGATTTAAAATAAAAGACATTACATAATAATGCGGAAAATACACATAAAAACAAAAAAAAAACATAAAAGGAGACTATATCCTCGAATCGAATAACACTCGGCCCCTTGACTCCATTCATCATCGATACACATCCTCCAAGCGTCACGAATCTTACCGCCTCTAAACTTATTTTCCTGCACATAAACAGAAAGGAGTGAGCCTAATGCCCAGCAAGGAAAACCTAACACATAGTCATATACATAATTTCATAAGAAAACATAAAGACATATCATAACACATAATTCACTTATTATAATGGCCATTATTACTTGGGGTCCCATAGACTAAACAAGCTTATGCCCATGAGATTAGTGGGGTCCTACCAGCTAAATAGGCTTATGCCCACAATCCTTTTGGGGTCTTGTTAGTCAAATAGGCATATGCCCAAGCCTACAACATACACATCAATAACATATAACATATGAAAACATAACACATAAAATAGCATAATCATAAACATGTAGATTCTAGCCTATTTTCCTTACCAAAGTTACCGAGATTATGGACTGAGTTGGGATTGTTGGAACACTCCTAAAACCATAAAAAAGAGTAAGTCTAAAGAAAGGAGATGAAATGAAAGAGATGGAAAGACTAAACCATAGAAAACATACTTACCAACTTATATGCTTAAAAGCTTGGATTCCCTAACCAAAATAAGAATAAGGTTAGGGGACTGAGTAGAAGGTTTTGAGAAAGGAAATAACATAAAAATACAGAAAAGAACTAGAGTTTTGGGTTTACCTCAAAGATTGCAAGATCAATCTAACATCCACCGAAATACTATAGCACTCACTTACTTCCCAAAGTGTTTGATAAGCTTATGATGTTTAAGCTTATAGTTTTTCCCCAAACCAAGTGTTTACACTCTCACACTCACTTAACACTAGCAGCCTCTGAACTTAGAGCAAATGGTGAATAATGGCTGGGTACTAGGTCCTATTTATAGAGTTTGGGAATGAAAATATCTTGATTTTACTTGAATAAAAATAATGGCTTTTTAAGTGAAAATCATTTGAATAATCGTTCAGCAGAGGCTGAAGACTCGTTCAGAAGATGCTGGACTGTTGAAGGAGTTTGAATGGCTGAAGGGAAAAGAATTCAAATGTATTTTAATTCATGCTGGTGGAGGCGATATATCGCCCCCTATAGGCGATATATCGCCTGGACCTTTGTTCCCGAGGCGACCGTGCATCGATTCGTGTTTTCCGTATCTACGTGCTGCGACATATCGCCCCCTATAGCTGCGATATATCGGTATACACTGAATATTTAAACACGAATTTACACATTTTTAGCTGAGTTTGAATGGAGTAAACAACCTTGACTAAGCCCTCAACGTGCTCAAAGCTGCTGACTGACCCTATACATTCAAACTTTTACCCTTATTTAATTTAATCCTCAAAAATACTTAATCCTTAATTACCATTCAAAACATGTGCTTAAAATCCTATTGGTTGATGTCTAAACCTTATAATATAATAATATAATCCTTAATATCAGACACATTAATCAAACCTTAGGTTATACTTAATATTCTTAAACTATAGGTTAAACTTAGAAAATCTATAAGTACTACTATGAGTGTCCAAATAACTCCCGGTCTGAACCAAAAATCCAAAGTAACAATGATAACACTAAACATACTATAATACTACTAAACAATTAGGTAAGTAAAGTTCTTGGACTCTACACGTAGTCTCTCATGCATGTTGATTACTCTTCAAGCTTTTCGTGGGTCAAAGGTGGTATGTGCATGGCTCTCCTCGGACCAAAGATCATGTAAGTTTAGCTCTCCTCGGACCAAGGTGGTTCAAGGCCACTTCCTTTGCTCCTTGCCTCGGGCAAATCCGAGGTATACTCTTTCATTGTGTCCGATCGGACACAATGGTTCTCTCCTTGGCTTAAGGTGGTTTGAACCACCCTTTTTAGCATCTCACTTGGTCAAGCCCAAGCTCTTTACCTTCAATCAAGGTCCGATCGGACCTTGTACTCTCCTCCTCGGACCAAGGTGGTCCGAGCCATCTCTTCATGACACCTCCTCGGACCAAGATGGTCCAAGGCACCCCCCATAGGCATCATGTCCGATTGGACACAATGCTCCTCTCCTCGGACCAAAATGGTCCAAGCCTTCTTTGTTCAACCAAGGTCCGATCGGACCTTGGACCTTTCTCCTCGGACCAAGGTGGTCCGAGCCACCTTTTACATATCATCTCCTTGGACCAAAATGGTCCAAGGTACCTCTCCTATGAGTATGTCCGATCGGACATAGTGCCCTTCTCCTCGGACCAAAATGGTCCGAGCCTCTCCTTTTCAACCAAAGCCCGATCGGACCTCAAAATCTTCTCCTCGGACCAAGGTGGTCCGAGGTATACTTTCCTCCTCCTTCTCACCTCGTTCAAGCCCAAGCCTGCCTCTTTCATGGCATACCCGATCGGCTATTATGTGGCTTCCTCCTTGACTAAAACTTAAGCCTTAGTCATTCTTTTGGACACGTTCGAGCCAAACTATCAAGAGGTTCCCTAAGCTTAGGTCCGAGCCTAGCAACCCTTAGACCAAATATTCTCTTCGGTCGGATGTATTTGGCTTAACTATCTGTCCAATTTCTTAACTGATGTATTGGGCCATTGCTAAGCCAGATCACCCCACTAACTCATGCCATGTGCCAATTTTACTGCCACGTCATTCTTTTCAAATTTTTGGGATAACATAAGGAAAATATGACAACTATATTTCAAAATTCAAAATTCAAATTGACGATCATCTTATCATCATCTTTTAAAATTTAATAAATTAAAAATTATTTTTGACTTACCAATTTTATTTTCTCCCACTCAAATAAAATAATTAATTTAAAAAATTAAGTTATTTATTTATATATATGAATTTCGAAAATTATATATTTAAATTAATAAACATATTTTAAAAATTTTAAAAATTAATTCCAAATTAATTATTATGACAGTCAGAATCTTGTGATCTGCAGGGGGAAAGACGGGGTAAAAAGTTGTGCAATCCCACACCGCTTGGGAAAGGTCAAGTGTGATGATTCTAAGACTGTATAGGTTTGGGAATACACAGTTGAAAATGGCTTAAATGGATTGATGAGTACTACCTATGCCAACAAGATGCATCTTCTTTTCGGTAGCCCATCTCTTGAGAACTCCAAAGTTCAACGTGCATGACCTGGATAGTCTCATGATGGGTGACAACCTCAGAAGTTTTCCCAGGAAGCGTGCGAGTGAGGACAAAGCACGCTGGAAAGACCCGTGTTGGTTTGCAGGGTCAGTCGTCATTCCAGGAAGCAACCATAGTGACGTGGGGGCATTACAAATGGTATCAGAGCCTTGACGCAGCCGGAACTGTGGCCGACGGGGTTTTCGTACCCCTAAGGGTGGGGGGGGGGGGTGATTGTGACAATCAAAATCCCATGATCCGCAGAGGGAAAGACTGGGTAAAAAGCTGTGCAATCCCACACTTCCTGCGAAAGGTCAAGTTTGATGATTCTAAGACTGTGTAGGTATGGGACTACACAGTAGAAAAATGGCTTAAATGGATTGATGGGTACTACCTATGCCAACAAGATGCATCTTCTTTTTGGTAGCCCATCACTTGAGAACTCCAGAGTTAAGCATGCTTGACCTGGAGTATTCTCATGATGGGTGACCTCCAGGGAAGTTTTCCCAGGAAGCGTGCGAGTGATAACAAAACACGCTGGAAAGACTCGTGTTGGTTTGCAGGGCCAGTCTTCATTCCAGGAAGCAACCATAGTGGTGTAATGCCCCGAAATCCTTAATGCGGTTTAATGGCTGGATTAGTAGGCCGGGAGAGCCATAATTGTTTAATTATGCCATTAAATGATTATATGCATGTTTATGTGAATTATATTATAATATGATGTTAAATGCATGCATGTGGGTCCACATTTGATTATTAGAGCATTTTGGTAATTTGGCCCGTTGAGGGCATATTTGTGTATTTTGGTGCATATTGTTATTTATGGATGAAATCCCATTATTATGGGGATATATTCGAGCTATTCGACTTGAGACGGTCTTATGTTGCAAATTAGTGGTTTTGTCATAACAGGGTCATTTATTGGGATATTGGATAATGAGAAAGTTTGTTTGATGATATATTTGGAGTTATTGAGATCAGGAGGAAATTCTAGGAGTTTTGGCTATTTTTTCCCCGGGGATGTTTTTGGGACCCCGAGCATTAGGTTTTATTTGAGGTTACTTAAGCCTGAAGTAGTCTGACAAATAGAACCGTACATTAAAAACACCCTTCTCTCTCTTCCCGTTAGTCTTTTTACCGTTCGTGGCAATTTCGAAGAAATCTTGAGTTCTAGGAGTCGGAATAAAGCGAGGATCGAGGCATAGCGATCCTAGGAAAGATTAGAAGCTTCTTGACCGAAGGATTTGACAAGAAACAACCCAATCAAAGGTAATATAAGCTTTAAGTTTTGAGTTTTTAGAGATTCTAAGCTTTGAATTGGATTTTGTGAATCGATGAGTTTTTTATTCGTTTGAGCCTCGGGATTTGATGATTTTGGATCAATGGGATGTTTGGGAACTTCGATATTTGGATATGGAGATGTTTAGGTATGTTATTGGAAGGTTTAAAATGGGAGAAAACAAAGTTATGGCAGGTTTCCCAGGTGGAGTCGCGGCCCTGTTCTTGGGCGCCGCGGCCCAAGCTCGAAGAAGCAGGAGGTGAGGTTTTGTGTGTACTGGGAGCCACGGCACTGAGTAGTGGGCGCCGCAGCATTTGCTCCTGGTATGGCTGGGAGCCGCGACTCAAGCTTCTAGGGCTGCGGCTCAGGAAGGGTTTTGAGGCCAATTGGGTGTTTTGATCATGGGAACTCAGTTTTAGGCCTCGGGATCATTCCTACTACCCGGATTAGTGGGATTCGATGTCTCGGAGGCTAGATCTTGGTTCGGGAACCCTTGTTATTCATTTTATTTATGGTATCCCATATTTGGTTATGACTAGGTGACCGCTAAGGAACTTAAAGGTTGATCGTTCTCAAGGGTCGTTCCTATATTAACTCTCGCTCGAATCAGAGGTAAGAAAACTGCACCCCATATGTGACATGCATGGTTATTCATGAGGCATGTTGAATGTTTAAATGTGGACATGGATTGATTATTGAATGCTTGGCAAATCTTGCTCACTTATGCATGGTATTGACTGAATAGTCAGAATTGGCAAAGGAGTCAGTATCAGCTGTGAAGCTATGACTCATTAGTCAAGTTCGACAGTGGTACTGGGCACTGGTCACACAGTGCTGACTCATAAGTTAGGAACGACCTTAGCGTGTTCAACGCAAGCCAATAAAGATTAGATCTAATCGACATCTGCATTAAATGACTCAGAATAGCGTTAATGCCGGACCGACCTCAAGTTCGATGAATACTATAAGTGCTTGTCTAGCCAAAGGCTAGTTACTTAGAGCCACAGTGACTATTTAATCACATGCCTGTGGGTGCCAAGCCTCGTGTGACTTACCCAACAGTCACTCATCTGTTTAAGCTAGTGACTTACCCATCGGTCACTCATCTGTTTAAGCTAGTGACTTACCCATCAGTCACTTATATGTTTAAGCTAGTGACTTACCCAGCAGTCACTCATCTATTTAAGCTATTGACTTGCTCGTCAGTCACTCAGTATGGTTTACCAGAACCCCAAGTGTTAAATCACTCATTTGATTAAGAGCTATAAGCTCCTTCATGGTTGTTCTAAACACAAAGTGATATTCACTCATCTGTTCAAAGCTATAAGCTCTGTATGATTATCATGATCATCATTTGATATTATATGTTTGCATTATTGTGTTTTCTTGCTGGGCTTTGGCTCATGGGTGCTATGTGGTACATGTAAAGGGAAAGAAAAGCTCACCCAGCCTTGAGTGGAGAGCTTAGGTGGTGTTGTGTACATATGCGGCCACTTGACCACCACGGCCAAGGAGTTCTCAGACGAACTATGGGGTTTACCCTATTTTTGCCGCTTAGGTCGGCGGGTTGTAAATTTAAACTGTAATGACCATTTTGATTTGTAAATAACTTGTAAATGTTTTTGATGGGCCCATGAACAGTTTTATGTTTTAAATAAAATATATCCTTTCCTTTTGATGGGTTTTCCATCTTAACCTGTTAATAACACCTAGAAGCATGTTTTTAACCAAAGAACTCAGGTGGCGAGTTAAATTCATGGTTCATCGTTCACCGTAACAGTCTTGGGGTAACCACGGCGTTACAAGTAGCGTGGAGCGTTACAATGATTTTGCGAAGAATAAAATTCTTCTCAAATATCCAAATTACAGTTTTACCCTCATATCAACTCTTACCTTGATATGATGTTGATAGAGCCACCCTGGGGACCTATGGACCTATAATATCAAGCTCCAATAAATATTAGATTATTAATCAAAGCTTTTTTATTAAATAATCATATTTATGAATCTCATGATTACTCCACTATAAATATGAGATTGAACACTTGATAATTATAGACATATATTTACAAAGTACTTTATTAAAGAATAAAGTATTCATTGCTATAATCATTACATACAACGTTAATCCTCTATTAATGGTTCATAATTAAAGGGGAATAAAATTACTGTTTTACCCTTTTAACTATATCTTGTTCCTAGAGTACCATTGACTTTACTAGTGAAGGTTGTGTAACAACGAGTTTGCGGTGAGTGCTCATAACCTTTTCAGTTCCAAAGGTTAACCCAATAGGGAACCATTATTCAATATATAAGAAGGTATAGATTCCGTATCTTTTAAACTATGTCCCCAGCCATATATAGCATTGAGTCCCCAAAACAATTGTTCTTAGCCTGATCATTCTGACAAACCTTAACGCATGAATCAAAGGATTATTGAAGTTCATAGCAACCTCAGGATTAAGATCATCGTGTATATGATCATCGTTTGATGTGATTGATTAGTACTATGAGATGATGTTTAAACAAGTAGTAACAAATCACATCTGGTCAAGTTCTATATATTACGATATATAAAGTACCTTCACTAAAGTGTCCTACTACACAAGTGACCCGGATCTAGGCCACTTGTATTCATAATACTAGCAAACCGTACTAGAGTAATTAATCTAAAGATTCCATAACTTTATTTTACTGTGAATTATTTTAAGTTCATTAGCTTAATCTCGATCCTCTCATACCAATATGAGATTAAGACCACATAGATAAACTTTAGAATTTTCTGATATTTACTTAATATTATCAAAATAATATCGGACATAGTCGATATATATAATAATTCAATTCAATTATTTATTTCATTTAAAACATTTGTAAACTACAATTTCTTTAATGAGACTTTTCCCAACATCGGGAGGATGCCCGAATATGGTGGGAGGTGGTATCCCAGATCAGGGCAGTGAATATTATGGAATGGGAGAAATTTAGAACTCTGTTCAATGAGAAATACTACAATGATGCAGTTAAAGCTACGAAGGCTGAAGAGTTTAGTAAGTTACTTCAGGGTAACATGACATTGACTGATTATGCCCTGACGTTCGACAGATTGGCAAAGTTTTTTGGGGATCTGGTGCCCACTAATGGGACCAGAAGATAGAGGTTTCTCCAGGGGCTATAGCCTATGATAGCCTGAGATGTTCGTATTACTACTGTGCCAGAAGTGCTACCTATGCACAGGCTGTGGAGAAGGAGCTTACAGCTGAGAGCGCAAAGAACAAGATCTAGCATGAGAATGCAGCCAGAAGGGATTCTAGGAGGTCGAGACCTCCATTTTCAAGCTTGGGTAGGGGTGAAGGCCCTAGTAACCAAAAGAGAAAGACTTCAGATACAGTTTCAGCTCCAGAGCCAGATAAGAGGCCATGAGGCATACAGATAGGCTGCTAGGGTGGCGATGAGACCTGGAAAGTATTCCCATAGTGTACTCAATGCAGAGGCGCCATATTGGGGTATGTCGGGCGAAGGCCTGCGTCTTCTGCGAGAGTGTGGGACACTTGAAGAAGGACAACCTGAAAGCCAGAGAGGAGGAACCCAAGAAGGTGGACAGCCTGATGCCAGCTCAGGTGTTCACCTTGACCCAGGCAGAGGCCGAGGCTAGTCCCTTGGTGGTTACAGGTCAACTTTCTAGTGCTAGGGCCCTTTATACTTTTTTGATTGACTCGGGTGCTATGCACTCTTTTGTTGCTAGTAGAGTTATAGATGGGCTGTGTAGACCATGTGACTTTTATCCTATAGGGTTTGGTATTATGTTGCCTACTGGGGAGTTAGCGGTTTCCAAGAGATGGGTTAGATCACTACCAATGACAGTGGATAGCAAGGAGTTGTTAGTTGACTTGATAGAGTTGGTTATGACTAACTTTGATATAATTCTGGGTATGGACTGGCTAGAGAAGTATGGGGCAACGGTAGATTGCAAGAAGAAAATGGTAACCTTTGAGCCTGAGGGTGAGGACCCATTTGTATTTGTTGGCACTGTGCATGGACCCCGTATACCTATGATATTTGTACGTAGAGCTAGATACCTATTGCAGGGGGATGCATAGGATTCTTAGCTAGCGTGCTGGATACCACTCAGGTCATGCCAGTGGGACCAGGACATACTAGATTAGTCTGTGAGTTTCTGGATGTGTTTCCAGAGGATCAACCAGGGTTACCTCAACACAGGGAGATAGAGTTTGTGATCAAACTGGTGCTAGGGACAGAGCCAGTGTCTAGGGCACCTTATAGGATGGCTCTAGTAGAGCTGAAGGAACTAAACTTGGGTTTAGTTACATAAGTTACTAGACTTGGGTTTTATTAGGCCCATTTTCTCACCATGGGGCACACCAGTTCTATTCGTGAAGAAGAAAGATGGTTCTCTGAGGATGTGTATCGATTATAGAGAACTGAACAAGTTGACTGTTAAGAACGGGTATCCTCTAGTGAGGATTGATGATCTGTTTGGTCAATTACTGTTATATTATTTCATATAATATAATATTAGATTAAATAATGTGACAAAATGTGATTTGTCACACCTTGTAACATATTATTGAGAGTCACAAAATTGGACACATGTGTGTTCCCAAATGTGACATATTTTGGAGTTACAAAATCAGTTACAAATTTGTAACTCCCAAATATTACCCAATAATGTGTATATTATATGTTACACATTTGAGATTGGATTTCACAAAGTCATGATGATATATGACAATTGGAGACATGTTTTTAACTCCCAATAGGTGTTTGGAGGTTACAAAATCATGTGGGAAAGGATTTGGGACGTTTTGGAACGTTTTGGAAAAATCACATTTTTGGCTGAAAAAAGGTTGTGGCGGCCACTGATGATTCTGGCCGCGGCCAGTGAGGCTGACAACCTATCAGTTTTTTTCCAAATTGAACGGTTCTAACATCCCAAATAACTCTCAAATCTACATTTTAATTCCATAAACATCCAATTAAACATTGGTAACAGCCATGGGGGTTGGTGGAATTTGAAATTCAAAGGGGTATCTCAAACTCTATAAATAGGAGCATAATGCTCACTTGTAAGACACACCATTTTTCCATCCACAAAGCACTTGGCTGGAGAATACACTGAAAGGCTTGATAATTCCAGAGAGCTATTTCCTAGAGAAATCCCTTAGTGCTTAGAGAATAGGGGGAAATAAGCTTTTGGGCAAAGGTCTTAAACCTTGTTCAAGTTTGTGATCCCCACTACTCTACACTTTGGTTGTGTGAGAGTTTGTTTTATTTTCATTCTTTTGATCTTGTTGATCTTATTTACTTGTATTATTATTATTTTGAGTTTGTAATCTTCTTCTTCTACATCTTTCTAGTTACTTATATTTTGAGCAATTGAGTTGTAATATTTATTTAATCAATTACCTTGTCTATTGTATTTTTTGCATAGAGTTGTATATTGGTTTTTCCATATTTCCATTGAGCAATAATATATATTCTCTAAGAGTTACAGGGTAGGACGATATTCTCCAAGATAGATCTTCGATCTAGTTATCACCAGCTGAGGATCAGGGAGGAGGATATACCGAAAACAACTTTTCGCACTAGGTACGGGCATTATGAGTTTTTGGTGATGTCATTTGGGCTGACTAATGCCCCAACAACATTTATGGATCTGATGAACAGGGTGTTCAAAGATTACATGGATCGGTTTGTAATCGTCTTTATTGACGATATATTAGTATACTCTCAGTCAGAGACAGAGCACGAGCAACATCTTAGATTGGTACTACAGAGGTTGAGAGAGCACATGTTGTATGAAAAATTCAAGAAGTGCGAGTTCTGGTTGCCACAGGTGACTTTTAGGCCACGTAGTCAGTTTAGATGGAATTAAGGTAGATCCAGTCGGTCATGATTGAGGCAGTCAGAGATTGGCCAAGACCGAAGAATGCTTCAGAGATAAGAAGTTTCTTGGGATTGGAAGGTTATTACAGACGCTTTGTGGAGGCGTTTTCCAAGATTACGTCACCACTAACAGAGTTGACACATAAGAATTAGAGGTTCATATGGTCAGACAAGTGTGAGGACAGTTTCCATAGACTAAAGAAGAATTTGATCACCGCTCCAGTTCTGAGTCTTCCTACAGATCAGGACAAGTTTGTGGTTTATTGGGATGCCTCGAGGCAGGGCCTAGGTTGTGTCCTTATGCAGACAGGGAAGGTGATTGCATATGCATCATGTCAGCTAAAAGACTATGAGCAGAGGTACCCCACACATGATCTGGAACTTGCAGCAGTGGTTTTTGCACTGAAGGTATTGCAACACTACTTATATGGTGAGAAGTGTGAGATATACATTGACTACAAGAGCTTAAATTACTTCTTCATACAAAAAGATCTGAACATGAGACAGAGGCGTTGGCTGAAGTTGATGAAGGAATATGATTGTGAAATCCTCTATCACCCAGGGAAGGCCAATGTGGTAGGAGATGCCTTAAGCCAGAAGGGTCCGAGACAGTTGTATAGTAGGCAAATATCTAGGGAGTTGGCAGAGGATATGACTAGAATAGGTATGGAGCTAGTGGTGGGCCAGTTAGCCAATACCACCCTGGAATCTACTCTTTTGGAGAGGATTAAGGAGAAACAATTGGGTGACCCACAGTTGAGAAAGATCAGAGGTGACGTCCTAGTTGGAGTAGCTAAGGACTACACAGTATCAGACATGGACTTATTGGGATACAAGGATCAGATCTGCGTTTCGATGGACACTGGGATTCGACAGGAGATTCTGGATGAATCTCATACTACCCCTTATTCTCTACATCCAGGCACCAAGAAGATGTACTAGGATCTAAAAAATTTATATTGGTGGCCTGCGATGAAGAGGGACGTGACTGAGTATGTGGCAAAGTGCCTGACCTGTCAGCAAGTCAAGGCAGAGCATCAGAGACCAGCAGGCCTATTACAGCCTCTGGATATCCCAAAGTGGAAATGGGAGGACATCACGATAAATTTCGTGGTAGGATTACCCATGATAGTGGGTCAGCACAATTTAGTTTGGGTCATCGTGGATCGGTATACAAAATCAACTCACTTTCTACCAGTGAGGATGAATTACACTGTAATGACCCAATTTTCCTAATAAGGCTTAAGGCCTTGATTAGGGGGGCAGGATGGAAAATTTTGGAATTATATGATTATGTGATATTTATGTGTATCATTATATGATTATATGAGTTATATCATAATATGGCTTGATATGCATGTTTAGGTGTATTAAATATGCATGTGGACCCATTTCTGTTTAATTGGATCATTTTCATAATTTGGCCCGTTTTAGGTATATTTGGCATATATGTGGTATGTGTGTGGTACTTCATTATTATTTGATTATGCTATGGTTACTCAGCACGAGACGATCCTAGGAGGCAAGCTAGCGGGAAAGTCACAACGGGATCCATACTTGGCTTGAAGTGAGTCAAGGGGTATTTAACACATTATAGAGATATTGGGTAATAGGAAAAAATATTTGATGATAAATTGGGAGTTAGTGAGATCAGGGGGAAATTATGGGAATTTTGACTATTTTAGCTCGGGGGGCATTTTTGGGACCCCGAGCATTAGGAATTGCTTGAGGTTACTTAAGCTTGAAGTAACCTGTCAGAATTATAAAAGAACATTCAGAACGTTCTCTCTCCCTCCCGTTCCCTTTTTGACATCCGATCACATTTTCGAAGAAAACTCTAGTTTTAGGACTCGGATTCATGCAAGGATCGAGGCATAACGATTCTAGAGAAAATTAGAAGCTTATTAGCTGGAGGATTTAGTTGGGAAACAACTTAATCAGAGGTAATTCAAGCTAGAAGTTCTAAGATTTTAAAGTTTTTAAGCATTGATTGGATTTTATGTTTTGATGAGTTTTTGAATGAATTGAAGCTTGGGTTGTATTGGTGTTGGATAATTAGGATGTTTGGGAACTTTGATTTTGGTATTTGGATATGTTTGGGTAGGATTTTGGAAGGTTTTAAGTGGGAAAAGTCGAAGGAAATGGATGATTTCGTGGTCAAGTCGCGACCTTGTTTTAGCAAGTCGTGACTTGGATGAAGCCAGAAGCCAGGAGGAGGAAGCCTGGGGGGGGGGGGGGGCGCTGCGACCCAAGAGGGGTCAAGTCGCAGCCCGCACCCAGAGTCCAAGTAAGGGGCTCTCTGACTTTGGGCAAGTCGTGACTCACTAGGCCAAGTCGCGACCGGCTTGTGCATTTTTTCCTAGATTTGGTTTTTAACCGTAGGAACTTAATTCTAAGAGCCAGGGATCGATCCTACTACCCAGATGAGTAGGATTCAATGTCCTAGAGGCTAGGTTTGGGTCCAGAAGTATTTATTTATTCATTTTTGATGAGGTTTTACATTATGGTTGTGACTAGGTTATCACTAGGGGCTTGGAAACAGGATCGTGCTTGTGGCTCATTTATTGGTAACCTATGCTTGGACCAAAGGTAAGAAAACTGCACCTAGTATGTGATGCATAAGATACATGTGATTCGGGCATGGCATGAATGTTGAATATGAGGTTGATTAGAGCTTGAGTCTTTGTAAATGTGTGTGATCATAATTATGCTAGTGAATGTTGAGTAAGCATGTTGAATGCCTTATATTTGAATATTTGACATATGATATATGCCTAAGTGCATTGCTTACTTGTGAGTGGTACTGACTCATTATTCAGAAATGGCATGAGTCTTGTGGAATTGACCTATGAGTCAAGAGCAACATAAGCATTAAATGCTTGAACGACCCTAAGTTTGATGAAAACTAAAAGCGCTTGTCTAGTCTGATGGCTAGATACTTAGAGCCAGGGCCAAAAGGCTCAGGTGACTGTAAAGTCACATGGCTTAGGGTGGATAGCCCAAGTGCGTGACTTATTTGTCACTTATCTGATTAGGGTGCGGAGCCCAAGTGTGTGACTCATTAGTCACTTATCTGGTTAGGGTGCAGATCCCAAGTGTGTGACTCATTTGTCACTTATTTGATTAGGGTGCGGAACCTAAGTGCATGACTTATTTGTCACTTATCTGATTAGGGTGCAAAGCCCAAGTGTGTGACTCATTAGTCACCTATTCAAAGATGGACACATTATCCATCTATTCCCAGATTGACATTGATAGTCATCTATACAGGGGGCAGGGCCCATAATCATTTATTTGGACTTGTTTGCATGCATGAATAGGGTTATTACTGCTAGGCATGCTATTATAATTTAGTGACATGTTATTACTTGTTCTTGAGCATATTGGGTTTTCTCACTGAGCTTCGGCTCATGGGTGCTATGTGGTGCAGGTAATGGTAAAATAAAGTTGGACCATCCTTGAGTTGGAGAGCTTAGGTAACGATGTGTACATATGTGGCTGCTTGACCGCCACGACCGAGGGTTTAAAGAGGAACTAGGGCTAAACCCTATTTTTCCGCTTAGGTCGGCTGGTTGTAAATCTTTTGTTGTAATTAGCCTTTAAAATATATTTTGGGATCCCAATGTATACAGTAAACATTTTAGTGAAACATTGTATCTTTGACCAAAAATTTTAACTTAAATCGTCAATCACATTTAGTTACACGATTATGGCCAAATGACTCGGTTAGCGAGTTTAGCACTTTTTAAAATGCACAACGTAGTAGTCCCTGGATAGTAGGGCGTTGCAACTTGGTATCAGAGCAAGCCAAGGTTAAGGGTTCCTGTAGACAAGCTGGGTATGTACACTCGTCACTAAAGACAAGCTTCACTCAGGGTATGGTAACTATTTATGTGGTTATGTGCTTAACTGCTTAAATATAATGTAAATGCTTTACCTGCATATTGTATTAGGGAGCATGAGATTCTGATAGAGCCTGGCTCTTGATTATTGATATGATTATATGATTACTGCTCAGTGAATATATAAATGTGTTATTTACATGCTGGAGTTGAAAGCATGGTATGAATGTTGGAAGAGCGAGGATTATAATTGATGTATGAATGCCATGGGCATGTTTTTAGCATTGCAGTGGGGTGTGAATGTAGTGTGGTATGATTGTTCCCGTGGGGAAGGATTTTGAATATGCTCATCATGTTTAATGGGTCAAGTTATTGACTGCAGATTTAATCAGCATTTATGTATCCAAGGCAGTGAATGAGACCTGGTGGTGGTTATATCGAGGCTGGGAATTACAGCCAGGGTTTGAGTTCTTCACCTACCCCTCAGAATTTCCAGTAGGTGTTTACTGATATGCAATTAAGATTGCAGAGGCAAGAGGAAGTGATTAGGTGTTTGAAACAGCAGCAGAATTTGTCAGGGAACACCTCTTCCTTTGCTATGCCAGTAGTGGCACCAGTCTTGGCTCAACCTAGGGTTGAGAATATGTGGGAATTTCTTTGTGGAAGATTCCAGGAGTATTATCCTCTAGTCTTTGAGGGAGGCCTAGATCCATTCAGAGCTGAGCAATGGATGGGCATGATCAGTTCCCTCCTCGATAGTATAGGGGTGGTAGGTCACGATAGGGTGGTCTGTGCTACATTTGTATTGCGGGATGATGCCCGGACATGGTGGGAAATAGTATCTGAGACACGAGATACAACTGTGATGGACTAGAAAGAATTTAGGCAGCTGTTTAATGAAAGATATTGCTGTGATGTAGTCAAGACTGCTAAGATGAATGAGTTTCTAAACCTCATTCAGGGAAATGCAACAGTAACAGAATATGTTAACAAATTCGATGGGTTGGCCAAGTTTGCTTTTGATATGGTACCCACGAATGTGGCTCGAAAGGAAAGGTTTATCCAGGGATTGAATCCTAGAGTAGCTCAGGGCGTTAGAGTTACCCCAGTGCATGAAATCTCTACCTACGCTCAGGTGGTAGGGAAGGCTCTTGTGGTTGAGAGCACAAGAAATGGGATTGAGAAGGAGAGTGCCAGAGAGCACGGAGCTCAAACAGTGATACCTCCGTTTATTAAATCGGTCAAGGTTAAGGATTGGAAAGTCTACCTGGAATGCACTCGGTGTAAGAGGCGTCATCTGGGAGAATACCAAGAAAGGGTATGTTTTTTTATGGAATGGTTGGGCACCGTAAGAAGAATTTCCCAAAGCGAAGGAAGGATGAGAAAAATGGGGTGGACAGTTCGACTTCAGCTCGAGTGTTTGTTCTGATCCGGTCAGAGACTGAGACTGGGGCTGGTTCCTCAGTGGTGGCAATTCAACTTTTTAGTTCTAATTTTTGTATTGTGCTGAATAGTTTTGGTGCCATGTTGTTCTTTGCTTGTGGCATCTAGAGAGGCATAGACTTGTTATGAAGATTAAATTGTTATGTTTTGATGAGAAGGTGATACTTTATTGGTGATCTTAAGAAATGGATTAGGTCATGGTGGAAAGGACTCATCGGTTGGTTTGATTGGGCTGGTTATGACTGACTTCGATATGATCCTGGATATGGATTGGGGATTGGTTAGCCAAGTGTGGGGCAATGTTAAATTACTAGGAAAGGATAGTAACTCTTCGGTTTGAGAGTGGGAAACCCTTGTGGTAGTTGGCACTATGCTGATGACATCTGTATTCAGAGCTAGAGATCTATTGCAGGAGGATGCATAGAACTCCTAGCTAGTGTGGTTGATACATTTTAGGTTGTGCCAGTGGGATCAGGATATACTGGATTAGTCTATGAGTTTCTAGATGGTTTTCCAGGGGATTTGTCAGGATTATCTTTAACCAAAGAGATAGAATGGTAATTGGATTGGTGCCAGGGACGGAACCAGGTCTAGGGCATTGTATTGAACAGCTTCAGCAGAGTTGTAAGAACTAAAGGCTCAGTTATTGAGTAAGATGGTATTCTCCAAGGTTGATCTTTGATCTGGTTAGTACCAGCTGAAGATCAGGGAGAAGGATATGCAAAAGCCTGCTTTTATATTAGATATGGGCACTAGGAGTGTTGAGTTATGTTTTGGAGGATTTGATTAATGCTGAGTTTTTTTGATAGATTAGATGAATCGAGTATTCAAAGATTATCTTAATTGGATTTGTGATCGTCTTGATCAATGGTATTGTGGTATATTCTCAGTTGGAGATTTTCCAAGGTCAAGGAACACCTTAGAGGTCAGGAGTTTCCTTGGACGGGTAGGATATTACATGTGCTTTGTGGAAGAGTTCTGAGTCTTCTTACAGATCAAAACCAGTTTGTAGGTTATTATTGCACCTCATTGCCACAAAAAGGTGATTGCCCAAGCATCATGTTATTTGAAGGGTGTGACCAGAACTAGAGTAGAGTTACTGGTGGGCCAGGTGGCCAACATTACATTTAAGTTTACGATTTCAGAGAGGATTAAAGGAAAATAGTTAAGTGAACCCATAGATGGGAAGAATTGAGGGGAATGTCTTAGCTGGATTAGCTAAGGATTATGCAGTGTCAGATATGAATTTATTGTGGTATAGGGATTGGACTTGGAATCCGATGGATACTGAGATCAAATGAGGGATTCTGGATGAATCTCATATTACCTCTTATTCTCTTCATCCAAGCATCATAAAGGTGTAACAGAGTCTGAAAGCTTTATAGTGGTGGCCTGGGATGGAGAGGGACGTAACAGAATACGTTACAAAGTTCTTAACCTGTTAGCAGGTCAAGATAGAGTATCAGAAACTAGTAAGGTCATTATAGGCTTTGTGTATTCCATGGTGGAAGTAAGGAAACATCACGATAGGTTTCGCGGTGGGGCTGCCCAGGGTAATGAGTCAGCGTGATTTAGTTTGGGTCATTATGGACCAATATTTAAAGTTAGCTCGCTTCTATCAGTAAGAACGAGTAATACAGTTGATCAGTTTACAAACCTCTATGTGAGAGAGGTAGTATGCCTTCATGTAATTTGAGGTCTATCTTATCAGATGAGGACTCTGTTTTTACTTTCAAGTCTTAGGGAAGGTTGCAGAAGGCGATGGATATACAGTTGAAGTTTAGTACAGTTTATTATCCTCAGACTTATGGTAAATTAGAGAGAGAGTTATCTAGTTATTGGAGAGGCACCTTATAAGATGTTGTATGGTAGGGAATGTTTATCGCCCATTCACTAGAATGAGATGGGTGAGATGTTATATCTGGATTTTGAGGTAGTTCAAAGAATCATTGAGGCTATTGAAAAGGTTAGAGCTCAGATGCTCGCTTCTCAGAGTAAATGGAAAAGTTATGTTGATCTGAAATGCAGGAACATGGAGTTCCAAGTGGAAGACTGTATCTTCCTTAGAATATCACCATGGAAAGGGGTGAGGAAATAAGGGCAAGTTAAGCCCTAGACTAGTAGAACCGTTGGAAATCCTGATTAGGATCAGTCAGGTTGCCTTTGGATTGGCCTTAGCTTTAGCACTATCAGCAGTATACAGTGTATTACATATTTCCAGGTTAAGGAAACATGTGCTAGATGAGACTTATGTATTGAGTTATGAGATCTGGAATTAGATGTTAAGTTATTCTGTAAAGGGTAGCCAGCTCAGATATGAGACAGAAAGAACAAGGTTCTGAGAGACAAAGTTGTACCTAAGGTTAAAGTATTATGCAGAAACAATAAGATCGAGGGAGTGACCTGGAAACTGGAATCAGATATGCGGGATTGATATTCTTGGCTACTTAGATAAAATTTTGAGGACGAAATTTCTGTAAGTATGGGATAGTTGTAACGACCCAATTTTCCTAATAAGACTTAGGGCCTTGATTAGGGGGTCAGGATGACGAATTTTTGAATTATATGATTATGTGATATTTATGTGTATCATTATGTGATTCTACAAGTTATATCATAATATGACTTGATATGCATGTTTAGGTGTATTAAATATGCATGTGGACCCATTTCTGTTTAATTGGGTAATTTTCATAATTTGGCTCGATTTGGGTATATTTGGCATATATGTGGTATGTGTGTGGTACTTCGTTATTATTTGGTTATGCTAGGGTTACTCAGCACGAGACGATCCTAGGAGGCAAGCTAGTGGGAAAGTCACAATGGGATCCATACTTGGCTCGGAGTGAGTCAAGAGGTATTTAGCACATTATCGGGTTATTGAGTAATGGGAATAAATATTTGATGATAAATTGAGAGTTAGTGTGATCATGGGGAAATTCAGGGAATTTTGACTATTTTACCCCGGGGGGCATTTTTGGGACCCCGAGCATTAGGATTTGCTTGAGCTTACTTAAGCTTGAAGTAACCTGTCATAATTATAAAAGAACGTTCAAAACGTTCTCTCTCCCTCCCGTTCCCATTTTGATATCCGATCACATTTTCGAAGGAAACTCAAGTTTTAGGACTCAGATTCAAGCAAGGATCGAGGCATGGTGATTCTAGGGAAGATTAGAAGCTTATTAGCCGGAGGATTTAGCTGGGAAACAACTTAATCGGAGGTAATTAAAGCTATAAGTTCTAAGTTTTTAAAAAATTTAGGCTTTGATTGGATTTTATATTTTGATGAGTTTTTGAATGAATTGAAGCTTGGGTTTTATTGGTGTGGGATAATTAGGATGTTTGGGAACTTTGATTTTGGGATTTGGATATGTTTGGGTAGGTTTTTGGAAGGTTTTAAGTGGGAAAAGTCGAAGGAAATGGCTGATTTCGTTGTCAAGTCGCGACCTTGTTCTAGCAAGTCGCAACTTGGATGAAGCCAGAAGCCTGGGGGACGCATCGCGACCTAATAGGGGTCAAGTCGCAGCCCGCACCTAGAGCCCAGGCAAGGGGCTCTCTGACTTGGAGCAAGTCACGACTCACTAGGCCAAGTCGCGACCGGCTTGTGCATTTTTGCCTAGATTTGGTTTTTAACCCTGAGAACTTAATTCTAAGGGCATGGGATCGATCCTACTACCCAGTTGAGTAGGATTCGATGTCTCGGAGGCTAGGTTTGAGTCTGGAAGTATTTATTAACTAATTTTCTATGAGGTTTTACATCATGGTTTTGACTAGGTTATCACTAGGGGCTTGGAAACAAGATCGTGCTTGTGGCTCATTTATTGGTAACCTATGCTTGGACCAAAGGTAAGAAAACTGCACCTAGTATGTGATGCATAAGATACATGTGATTCGGGCATGGCATGAATGTTGAATATGAGGTTGATTAGAGCTTGAGTCTTTGTAAATGTGTGTGATCATAATTATGCTAGTGAATGTTGAGTAAGCATGTTGAATGCCTTATATTTGAATATTTGACATATGATATATGCCTAAGTGCATTGCTTGCTTGTGAGTGGTACTGACTCATTAGTCAGAAACGGCACGAGTCGTATGGAATTGACCTATGAGTTAAGAGCGGCATAAGCGTATTGAACTCAGAGCCGAAATGATTAGATCTAATCAACATAAGCATTAGATGCTAGACCGACCCTAAGTTCGATGAAAACTAAAAACGCTTGTCTAGCCTAATGGCTAGATACTTAGAGTCAGGGCCGAAAGGCTCAGGTGACTGTAAAGTCACATGGCTTAGGGTGTATAGCCCAAGTGCGTGACTTATTTGTCACTTATATGATTAGGGTGCGGAACCCAAGTGTGTGACTCATTAGTCACTTATCTGGTTAGGGTGCAGAGCCCAAGTGCGTGACTCATTTGTCACTTATCTGATTAGGGTGCAGAGCCCAAGTGTGTGACTCATTAGTCACCTCTTCAAAGATGGACACATTAGCCATCTAATCCCAGATTGACTTGATAGTCATCTATACAGGGGGCAGGGCCCATAATCATTTATTTGGACTTGTCTGCATGCATGAATAGGGCTATTATTGCTAGGCATGCTATTATGATTCAGTGACATGTTATTGTAATGCCCCGGATTCCCTAATATGGTTTAATGGCCGGATTAGTAGGCCGGGAAGGCCATAACTGTTTAATTATGCCATTAAATGTGTTTATGCATGTTTATGAGAATTATATTATAATATGATGTTAAATGCATGCATGTGAGTCCACATTTGTTTACAGGGGTGTTTTGGTAATTTGGCCCGTTGAGGGTATAATTGTATACTTGTTTGCATGTTAATGATATATTGTGAGACCGCATTATAATGTGGATTGGTTCGAGTATTTCGACATGAGACGATCCTTAAACATGATTTATCAGTTTGGTCATAACAGGTTTAAGCTCGAGGCTCGGGGTGAGTCTCGGGATGATTTTAATGATTAGAGCGTTACCGGGGATTTTGGGGTAACGGGGTATGAATTATTGGTGTTTGAGATTATTGAGATTAGTGGGAATTGGGAAGCGTTAATTATGATTAACGGGATAAGTGGAAAGTAACAATTTTACCCTTGAAGTGGTTTTAGAGGGTTAAAGTGACTTAAGGGTATTTTGGTCATTTGGGGTTTGGATATATATGACTTAGGAGGGCTGTAGAAGAACAGTGCAAAACAGGGACATTCTTCTTCCTTCCCGTACATCACTCTTCTCCATTTCCTTCATTAGAGTTTTGAGTTCTAAGTGGGGTTTCAAGCTAGGGAATTCAAGGGCTGAGGTTGTGGACTTGGTTCAACCATTGAGGAAGGTTATGTTGGTGACCAATCACCATGCACCTATCCTGATTAAACTTATGAGAGAACCACTTATCAGTTAAGCCTTGGTGACCCTATCGTCACATGGCTAGAGGGAGCTGTACCCATCTTTTGTGACTTTGGCTATTGTCACCTATCTGTTATGGACTGATAGTCCTGAATGGTTATTATGATCGTTGTTGATATTATGTCATGCTTTATTGTGTTTTCTTGCTGGGCCTTGGCTCATGAGTGCTATGTGGTGCAGGTAAAGGAAAAGAGAAGCTCACCCAACCCTGAGTGGAGAGCTTGGGCGATGTTGTGTACATATTGGGCCGCTTGACCACCACGGTCAGGGAGTTCTCAGAGGGACTAGGGGTTTACCCTATTTTTGTCACTTAGGTCGGCGGGGATTGTAAATTTGAAACAGTAGCGACCCTTTTGTATTATGAACAGCTTGTAAACGTTTTGAAAGGCTCATGAGCAGTTTATTTACTTAATGAAATGTATCCTTTCCTTTTTACTGGTTTTTCACCTTAACCTAATAATAACACTTAGATCACGTTTTTAACCAAAGGACTCGGGTAGCGAGTCAAATTTCTGGTTCACTGTTCACCGTAACTGTTCTGGGGTAACCAGGGCGTTACAGTTATTACCTATTCTTGAGCATATTGATTTTTCTTGCTGAGCTTCGAATCACGGGTGCTATGTGGTGCAACTAAAGGCAAAAGAAAGATGTACCATCCTTGAGTTGGAGAGCTTAGGTGATGATGTGTACATATGCGGCTGCTCGACCACCAGGGCCGAGGGTTTAAAGAGGAACTAGGGTTAAACCTTATTTTTCCACTTAGGTCGGCTGGTTGTAAATATTTTGTTGTAATTAACCTTTAAAATATATTTTGGGATCCCAATGTATACAGTAAACATTTTAGTGAAACGTTGTATCTTTTACCAAAAACTTTAACCTAAATCGTTAATCACATTTAGTTAAACGATTATGGCCAAATGACTCGGTTAGCGAGTTTAGCACTGTTTAAAATGCACAACGTAACGGTCCCTGGGTAGTAGGGCGTTACATACACGGTTGACTAGTTTTCATATCTCTATGTGAGAGAGATAGTACGTCTTCATGGGACTCCGAGGTCTATCGTGTCTGATAAAGACCCTATCTTTACTTCCAAGTTTTGGGGAAGTTTGTAGAGGGGGATGGGTACACAGTTGAAGTTTAGTACAACTTATCATTCTCAGACTGATGGTCAGTCTGAGAGGACTTTCCAGATATTGGAGGACATGCTACGAGCATGTCTATTGGACTTTTAAGGGTCCTGGAGTAAATATTTTCCTCTGATAGAATTTTCCTATAATAACAACTACCAGTCGACTATTGGAGTGGCACCTTACGAGATGTTGTATGGTAGGAAGTGCAGATCGCCCATTCATTGGGATGAGATGGGTGAGAGGAAATATTTGGGTCCTGAGGCAATTCAGAGGACCTCTGAGGCTATTGAAAAGATTAGAGCTCAGATGCTCACTTCTAAGAATAGGCAGAAGAGTTATCCAGACCCAAAGTGGAGGAACGTGAAGTTCCAGGTGAGAGACTATGTCTTTCTTAGGGTTTCACCACTGAGGGAGGTGAAGAGATTTGGGAAGAAGGACAAGTTGAGCCCTAGGTTTGTTGGACCATTTGAGATCCTGGAGAGGATTGGTCAAGTGGCCTATAGATTGGCCTTACCCCCTGCACTATCTAGTGTGCACAACATGTTTCGTATTTCCATGCCGAGGAAGTATGTATCAAATAAGACTCATGTGTTGAGTTACGAGGATCTGGATATAGAGACAGATTTATCCTATGAGGAGCAACCGGTTCAGATTTTAGACAGGAAGGACAATGTCCTAAGGAACAAGACTATACATGTAATTAAGGTATTATGGACGAGGAAGTGACTTGGGAGCTAGAGGCAGATATGTAGAATCAGTATCCCGAGTTGTTCAGGTAAAATTTCGAGGACAACATTTCTATAAGGAGGGGATAGTTGTAAGGTCCCAAATTACCTAATGAGGCTTAGGGCCTTAATTAGGGGGCTATGATGGAAAATTATGGAAATTGTTTGTTTATGTGGTATATATGTGTGTCATTATATGATTATGTGAGTTATATTATAATATGACTAGATATGCATATTTAAGTATTTTAAATATGCATGTGGTCCTGTTTCTTATTAGATGGGCAATTTTCATAATTTGGCCCGTTACATGTATATTTGGAATATATGTGTTATATGTGTGAGACCACATTATTACGTGGATATATTTGGGTTACTCGGCACGAGACGATCCTAGGGAGCAAGTACCCAACTTGGGGTGAGTCAAGGGGTATTTTGGTATATAGTACATTACCGGGATATTGGGAATATATATTTGAGGATATATTTGAAGTTAGTGAGATTAGGAGGGAGTTTCGAGGGTTTTGACCATTTTTCCCTCGGGGACGTTTTTGGTACCCCGAGCCTCGGTATTTGCTTAAGTTTACTTGAACCTTAAGTAAACCACACAAAATACAAACACTCAGCTCTCTCTTTCTCTCTCAACTGACTCTCTCAACTAACTCTCTCTCTCTCTCTCTCAACTTTTGGTGTGGATTTCTTGAGGAAAGTAAGGGAATTAAAGGTTGAAAACTTGGGAAATTGAAGACTTGAGTCTAGGATTGGGTTGGTTGCAGCTAGGAGATCATTTAAACACAACTGAGGTAAGCTTTAGTCGTTGTTTAGTTGAATTTTGCCATGATTTTCTAGAGTTCTTGAGGTGTCCTAGAGCTTTGTGTCTCAAGTGGTTGATTATGAGTTTGGTGAGTTTTTAGTCAAGTTTTAGGTCGGGTTTTGTTGCTGGTATTATGTTGATTCTATTATGGGGATTGATTATGGTTCTAGGAATTATTCGGGGTGGTTTTGGTAGGATTTGGCTGAGGTAAACGCTAGGAAATCTGGGTTTGTAGGGTTGCGTCGTGGCCCTGTTCTTGGGGCGCCGCGACCCGTGTGAACCGAGGGCCCAGGAAGGGTTTCTATTTCAGAGGCGGGCTGCAACCCTCAGGGGAAAATCGCAGCCCGTGTCTCGAATTCCAAACAGAGGGCTTTCTATTATGGGAGGTGCACCACGACCCTTAGGGTCAAGTCGCAGCCCGCATGGGAAACTTTGGCCAAGTTAGGTTTTGAGTAACGGGAACTCAAACCTAAGGGCTCGAGATCGATTCTACTACCCGATTTAGTAGAATTTGAGGTCTCGGAGGCTAGGACTCAGTTCGAAAGCCTTTTTTTACTCTATATTGATGAATATCATTTATTTGGTTATGACTAGGGTACCGCTAGAGCTCGGTAAATGATCGTGCTCGAGGATCATTCTTTTGGTATTAAATGATCAAATCAAAGGTACGCAGCGGAATAAATAGACCCATTTTAATAAATATTAAAACCAGCCAAGATCATACACATATATAAATATTAAATCACATACAAATAGATATAGGATTACCTCTTGTGGCCTATCAAGTGTCCTTGAGTCTTTTTGTATAAATCAACGATCTTCCTCTCCAGTGTTTTGAGATCTCACACCCTGATCTTCCAGACCAATCCTCAAACACACAAGGATGTATGTGGGCAAATAGGATTCAAAAGGTTGATTTATGTGACTCCCTAGATGTACTCAACACATGAGATCTAGAGAGTTTTGATAGAGAGAAGGTTTATAATAGTTTTCAGGTTTAGAGAAAACTATCACTTTAGAGAGAGAGAGTCTATCTTTTTATTTGTCAATATAATAATCAAGCCTTATTCTGAAAGTCACATACTGTGGATGCCAAAAATCCACCAAATAAAAACTCTTTAGTCCCTGGTCGGAACATAGGGATAAAGGTCACTTATTCATGCTATTGGGCTCGAGCCTGTAGGCCTTGTTGAATACAGGAGATCAACTCATGAGAAACAACACATTATGAGCCACAAGGTTTGGCCATGCTAAGCTAAGGGGCCACAATGAATACTGCAAGAGGATAGGTGCACAAGGCCCTCACATAGTGAGGTCCGACGTGCCCGCGCAAGGCTGACATGCTCATGGGTCAAGATGCACTCATACACGTGAACGCTGCCAAAGACGCCCGGGACATACACCTATGGATGCTCAATATTCCACGCTTATAAAAGACCCAAAGAACGCACTTAGACCCCCATACGCCTACACTCTCATTGGGTCCTCGGGCCATCAGGCACGCACCCCCTAGCGAGGCCATCAGGCACGCGCCTCCTAGCGAGGCCATCAGGCACACGCCCCTAGCGAGGCCATCAGGCACACGCCCCCAGCGAGGCCATCAAGCACATGCCCCCAGCGAGGCCATCAGGCACGCACGCCTCCTAGCGAGGCCATCAGGCACACGCCCCCAGTGAGGTCATCAGGCACACGCCCCCAGCGAGGCCATCAGGCACGCACGCCTCCGAGCGAGGCCATCAGGCACACACCTCCTAGCGAGGCCATCAGGCACACGCCTCCTAGCGAGGCCATCAGGCACATGCCCCCAGCGAGGCCATCAGGGACACGCCCCCAGCGAGGCCCGTGGGCCACCATCGCGTCACTAGTCTGGATCCATGCCGCAAGGAGACAAGTATAGCTAGGCCCCTCGCCACTAGGAGCCTTGCAAGGCACGGCCAGTGCATGGGTCATTACCGCCTCGCATCTATGCCTTGCAAATGAGGGTCACATGGCATTGATCTCATGAGGTACGGAGTCCACTGACGAACTGAAAGGAGTTAGAGTACGGACATAGTACCCACATCAGATAAGTAGTGGAGGTACGAACAAAGTACCATCTTTTGTCCTCACCAGCCACTCCTTTGACACCCGTACCAGGCAGGTAGTGGAGGCATGACCAGGTACAGAAGGTGAGGTGCTCCCATGATCTCTGACCTTGTACCAGAGCCGACACCACTACCCCTGGAACCACTCTCCTGTTAGTGTACTCGTGTACCATCTGGTCCCCTGGACCACCATGTACCCAGGGCCATTAGAGCCTACTATAAAATGAACCCCACTTCCACAGAGAATGGGGTTGGAAAATTCATTGTATGCAGAGGCTATTAAGCAATATACATTTTTCACTTCATTGTTCATCTGTGTTTATCCTTTCATAAGTTAATTCTAAGTTCTCATCTAAACATCGCCGCATTTACCTTTGAGTTTTCCGACCTAATTTCGTTGACGAGATTTCACCGTCAACACATACTATCACACTTATATAGATATTTAATCTAATTAAATCATCTTTATTTAATTAAAATATAATTCAAATTAAAACTGATTAGATATTTTCATTCAATTATTTATTTAAATCATATTTAAAAAGAATAATTCAATAAATAATTAAACAAAATTATTTGAAATTCAAAATTCAAATCCCAGGGAATAAATCCCTGATGCTAGGCGCCAAACACTGTACAATACAGTGTGTGTCGCCTAAGCCTGCATCAGGTTTCCCTAATTTTCTCATTTGTTTGTTTAATCAATCTTTAAGAAAATATATTTATCCAAACATAAATATCAGTTATTCAAAATTAGCTTTATCTTAAATTATCAGTTTTAAATTAAATAAATAAATATCATATTACAAATAAGATATTTATTATTCTCTCTCTTTATATTAATCCAAACAAGATTAATTTAACATATAGTTTTTCAAAATAAAAACTATATAGTTAAATAATTAATTAATTCATAATTAATCAACTACCCATAATTATCACATAATTATTTCCTTGTCTTGAAAAATTAATTCATTTGCAATTTAGTCATTTCTCTTTACAAATCTTTCTTTTGACATTACCCTTAACAGTGTAGGACAGAGGTAATATGGGGACCATGGACCTATAACACGAAGCTCCAATAAACTAGATTATTAATTAAACTTTTTAATCTAATACTTTTATTTATTAATTCCATGATTACTCCACTATAAATATGGAATTGCACTTTAAGTATTTATAGAATTATATTTACAAAGTTTTCTCTAGTAGTCCATTGATATAATCAATATATGTAGTTATATCCTCCATTATTGGTTCGTTAATTAGAGCTGGTCAAAATTACCGTTTTACCCTTCTAATTACCTCTTGATCCTTAAGTACCAGTGATTCACTAGCGAATAATTAATCTATAATCTAATTATAGATTTGGGCTCAATAACTATTCAGTTCTAGAATCAACCCTTAAAGGAACCAATATTCAATCTGTTAGGAAAGCATGGATTCCATTATTGTAATTCATGTTCCCAGCCACCCACAATATTGAATCTCCAAAACAAAAGTCATTAGCCTCATTATTCTAAGAGACCTTAACGAGTGAATCAAAAGATCCAATAAACATAAACAAGAGTTCATGAATACTCATAATTTAGATTGATCTACACATGATCATCTATTATGATAAGAATTAAATCTTTACATTAAATGGCAAGTTTATAAAGATAATTAATTCTCATTGTCATATATAATCTATATTATATACTACACTTTTACTAAGATGTCTATCCACATCAGTAATCTGAATCTAGATTACTTGCATCTCGTGTGCTTAGCAAACTGTACTAGTAACCATTCATTAAAGATTCCTTACTTTAATATGCTACTGACTATTTTATTCATTATATATGATCTTAATTCTCTCGTACTAATACAAGATCATATTCGAATGAATGAATATGAATTTTCTTGATATTAATATATAATTAATTCAAACAATAATTATAACATTCAAATATAATAAAATTGTACTTTTATTTAAAATCAATAAAATGTATTTACATGCTTTTAGGGCATTAATCCTAACAATCTCCCACTTTCCCTCAAAGCAAGTGAGGCATTTCCCTTATTCCCATATTGCGCACGTGACCCATGAACAACTTTGCAGGAACTATCTTGGTAAATGGGTCAGCCAGGTTCTATTCTGACGATATCTTCATAATAGTCACATCACCTCGGTGTACAATCTCTCTTACCATATGGTATTTCCTTTCTATATGCTTCCCTCTCTTGTGGCTTCTCGTTTCTTTGGAATTAGCTACTGCTCCACTATTGTCACTATACAGGATTAGTGGCTAATCCATATCTTGAACAACTTTCAGATCAATGTGGAACTTTCTCAACCAAACTACCTCCTTAGCTGCATCACAAGTCGCTATGTATTCGACTTCCATGGTTGAATCAACTATGCTGGATTGTTTAATGCTTCTCCAGACAACAGCTCCTCCACCAAGAGTGAACACTGACTCAGATGTCGATTTTTGACTGTCTTTGTCTAATTGGAAATCAGAATCAGTGTATCTAGTAGGGTTTAGCTCACCCCCTGAATATACCAGCATATAGTCTCTTGTTCTCCTAAGACACTTGAAAATGTGCTTTACTGCAATTCAGTATTCCAAACCAGGATTTGATTTATATCGACTTACAATCCCAACTGCATAACATATGTCGGGCTTAGTACACAACATAGCATACACCAAACTCCCAACTGCTAAAGCATAGGGATACTTTCTCATATCATCTTCTTCCTGAGGTGTCTTAGGACACCGTTCCTTGGAGAAAGCAATTTCATGTCTGGTCGGTAACTGACCTTTCTTGGAATTCTCTATAGAGAATCTTTCAAGAGCCTTATCTATATAATTAGCCCAAGAAAGTGCCAAGAGCTTGTTCTTCCTATCCCTTAGGATTTGGATTCCCATAACATAGCTCGCCTCACCCAAATCTTTCATTTGGAACTTTTCGGCTAACCACTTCTTCACGTTTGACAATGTCTCTACATTGTTCCCAATGGGCAAAATGTCTTCAACGTAAAGAACTAAGAAAACCACAACTTTTCCTTTGATGTATGTATACACACATGCTTCGTCGACATTCTGTTCAAATCCATATGTTTTAATTATTTCGTCAAAAGTGATATTCCAAGATCTAGATGCTTGCTTTATTCCATAAATGGATTTCAGTAACGTGCACACCTTTTGATCTTCCCCTTTCTTTATGAACCCTTCTGGTTGTACCATATAGATACTTTAATCAAGATAGCCATTCAGAAATGTTGTCTTGACGTCCATTTGCCATATCTTATAATCATTGGCAGCTGCTATGGATAAGAGGATACACCCTATGGGCCTGACATCTTCAGGTGGATCCACAAGTTCCCAGACAGAAATGGAATACATCGATTCCATTTCTTGGTTCATGGATTCTTGTCATTTCTCCTTTTTAGGATCATCCATTGCCTCTTTAAAGGTTAATGGACTGTCCTTGTCTGTATCAGAAACAAGGACATGTGCCTTATGTTAGTAGCGAACAGGTTGTCTCACAATCCTCCCACTACGACGTTGCACTGGGGTTTCTTTTTTAGGAATCATGGTTTCCTCGGTTTGTCGTTTATCATTTAATGATGAAGATGATTTTGAAGGAATCTTATCAGCTGTGAGTTCCTCCAATACTACCTTGCTCTGAGGTTTATAGTTATTCATATAGTCATGTTAAAGGAAGGTCACATTTGTGGAAACAAATACTTTGATCCTTGGGACTATAGAAATAAGCACCTCTTGTTTTTGAAGGAATCTTATCAGCTGTGAGTTCCTCCAATACTACCTTGCTCTGAGGTTTATAGTTATTCATATAGTCATGTTAAAGGAAGGTCACATTTGTGGAAACAAATACTTTGATCCTTGGGACTATAGAAATAAGCACCTCTTGTTTTTGGAGCGTAGCCAACAAAAATGCACACTTCTGACCTTGATTCAAGTTTCCCTGATTTAGGTCTAAGAACATGAGTAGGACAACCCCAAATGCAAAAATGGTGCAAACTAGGTTTGTTTCCATTCCACAGTTCCAGTGGCATTTTGCTAATGGTCTTAGATGAGACTACATTCAAAATGTACGTCGCTGTTTGAAGTTCATAACCCCAGAATGAGAGAGGAAGTGAAGAGTAGCTTAACATAGACCTGACCATGTCCAACAAGGTCCTGTTTCTTCTTTTAGAAATAGCATTTTGTTGTTGCGTTCCTGGTGCTGTGAGTTGGGATAGAATACCATGCTTCAGCAAGAAATCTTTGAATTCTAAATCCAAACATTCTCCACCTCGATCAGATCGAAGTGTCTTTAGAGTCTTATCTAACTACTTCTCAGCCTCAGCTTTGAATTCTTGAAACTTTCCAAAGGTTTCAAATTTCCTAAGCATTAAATAAGTATGACCATATGTAACGACCCAAATTCGCTAATAAGGCTTAAGGGCCTTGATTAGTGTGCCAGGAGGGCATTAATGGAATAATTGTGATTTAATGAGTAATTATATGTCTGATAATGTTTATATGATAATTGATTATAATATGTGGTAATATGATATGTGATATATGTGAGAACCACATTATTATGTGGACAGGTTCGTTGAGCACGACTCAAGACGATTCTAGGGGTCAGATAGTGGGAAAAGTCACATTGGGGTTTAAGGTATGACTTTGGAGAAATCGGGGATGTTTTTAGATAGCGGGTAGCGGTTTGGACTATCGGGACATGAAAATAAATATATGGAGATATATTTGAGGTTAGGATGTCTAGGCGGGAATAATGGGGGATTTTACCATTTTGGCCTCGGGGACGGTTCCGGCACCCCGAGCCTCGGGATTAACATAACACGTGAGATAGACTTGAGGAAGTCTTTAGAAAAATACAAACCGACTAAACACTTAGGCTCTCTCTTTCTCTCACTCACGCTCAAGGAAACACAGGGAAAAACACAAAGGAAACCAAGGGAACTAGCTGGGATTTCTGAGTTTGGTGGTGAGAATTTGGAGGCTTAGCTTAGGGAAATTAAGGAACTGAAGCAAGGTTTAAGGTAAGCATCTAACTTTGTTTTCTGTGGTTGAATTATGAGTTTTAGCTGGGTTTTAGTTAAGTGCTGAAACAAGTTTAGTTGTGTTGTTCTAAGGCAGAATTAAGAAGGGAAACTTGGGAGCTTAGCTTGGTCACAGCTTGGCAAAGTGCTACTACAGCAAAGGTGAGTCTCTACTCCTGGTTTAGAGGTTTTTCATTGAGTTTGATGGCTGGTTTGTGTGTTTTTTAGCATTTGGGTTTCAGAAATTGAAAGGAAGAGATTTGAGTGTGTTAGGCTGTGTTTTCTTGGGAGTTATGCTATTTAGATCATGTTAAAGAGGTTGGGAATTAATTGGATAAGAGTTGGGGAGTTTTGGGATGGTTTAAGGTGAGGTTTTGAGCTTTAGAATGGTGAAAAATCTGGGTTCGAAGGGGAGGGCTGCGGCTCTGTTCTAGAGCGCTGCGGCCCTAGCATGCAAGAAAGCCAAAGGGGCTCGACCAAGGGGGCGCGCCGCGGCGCCCAAGGCAAGGGCCGCGGCGCGTGTGTGGTTCAGTGAGGGAATAGGCTCTGTTTTGAGGAAGGGTTGCGGCTAGGCTTTGGGGGCCGCAGCCCTTGGTTGCACACTTGGGATTTTGAGGGTTTAAGGCATGGGAGAGTGGTCTTGGGTGCTCGGGTTTAGTTTCACCACTGTGTTTGGTGGAATTAAGAGTCCTGGGAGTTAGTTTTGTAACTGGAAACCTATATTTGATTATTTACGAAACCCTATGCTTTGGTTGTAGCTAGGTGATAAAAGCTTAGGCTCGGGAACGAATCGTGCTTGAGGGTCATTGCTCGTAATTCGATAACCGTACAGACTAAAGGTAAGAAAACTGCACCTGGTTGAATATATCTGACGGGACTAAGGGTTCCCTATTGTAGATGCTTGAAAAGATGGTATTATGCCATGCAAGCCATTTAGTGAACCAACGGCCTAAGGGTGCCAAGGGTCTCACTAGCGCACAGGGCGCGGCTCGGACACTGGTATCCGAGGACAGCTTATTATGCACTGAGCTTGGTTTAAGCGAGCCAGAGTCAGTGGGTTAAACAGAGGGTGCGGCCTAAGTCATCGGCCCTGAATATTATGTGATATGAATGTTATATGAGATAAAATGTGTCTTGGATTGAGTTGTATATGTTGATTATCTGTTGTGGAATGTCTGATGAGTATACATGCTTACTGAGCTACTTGTCTGTTGTTACTGTTTGAGTTATCTGTGATGTTTTCTTGCTGGGCCTTGGCTCACGGGTGCTACGTGGTGCAAGTAAAGGCAAGGGCAAGTTGGATCCGCCCTGACTGGAGAGCTCAGCGAGCGGAATGTACATAGCCAGGTGCTCGGCCGCCACGGTTGAGATCTAAGCAAGGACATGGAACCTGAAGACTGTCTGTTTTGGCCTTAGTATGGCTAGTGGTTCCTTATGTATTTTTGAGAATCTGTAAACTTTCTTTAACTTTGTTTTTTGTATGGGATCCCATGTTACTACAGTTTATATGTACGAAATGAGTCTTTTGAGACCAAAACCTTTTTAACCTTAGCTTTTACATGTTTAGCGACACGATTTCAAATTAATGACTTGATTAGCGAGTCTTGCACCTTTATAAGTACACAGTGTAACGGTCTTGGCTATCCAGGGCGTTACACCATATCTTGAGTAATCATTAATAAAAGTGATGAAATACTCATACCCACCTCTTGCTTGTACATTGATTGGACCACAGACATCGTTGTGTACAAGCTCCAAATGTTCTTTAGCTCTATTGTCTTTCGCTGAGAAAGGATGTTTGGTCCATTTTCCTTCTAGACAAGATTCACAAACCAGAAGAGTTCCAACTCTTAGTTCTCTCAAAGGTTCATCTTTTGTTAACCAGTTTATCCTATCTAGACCTATATGATCAAGTCTAAGATGCCAAAGATATGTGTCATCTTCGTTTGAAACTTTTTGTCTTTTGTTACCTTGCGGTTTTGCTACTTTAAATAATTCTGAATTATTGAGCGTTTGTTCAATTTAATGAAAGCGATAAGTCCAAATATTCAATTGCATGTCTTAAGAAAAAAATTAAGAATAATCAAATTATAAAAAAAATACTATAATTCATTACATGCAATAAAATTCCAGATTAACTAAAAAGATGAACTAAACATTGTTCAAACAACAATAAAATTTTCTTTTAATAAAATTAAAGAATTTTAAATAAATGGACTTTCTTTAACGCTTTCTTGAACTAGACGTTTTTTCTCTTTTCCTCTTCAACTTTTTATCTCCATCTGCAAGTTCCTCTTGATTGCTCAAGTGTCTGTAAAGAAGAACAAATAACAAAAAATATGATTAGTGGTTTCTAAATCAAATATTTAGAAACTTATGTATCATAATCCACTATTAGGCCTAAGGTAAAGGTAAATCATATCTACATTTTTTCGTGATTGTGGTCTTGTCTGTAAATCCTGAAAGGCAGCATCCCACAAATCACTAGCATATTCAATGTGTTCGAACTTTTTCCTTAGCTTTTCTTCCATGGTACTAAGACAGTAAAATCTCGCCATATGATTTGATCTCATTCAATCAACATATTTCTCATAATCCTCTTTGCTTGCATCTCATGATGGTACAGGAGGACGCATCTTATCATTATAGATATGTTTAAGATTTTTGGCCAGAAAAACGAACAAAGTTGAATTTTCCCATCCATCTTCATCCTCTTCAGTCATTTTTACTTTCTTTATATGATCATCAATCTTTTTATGCATTATCTGCACATTATAGGAAAATAATTGGATGGCAACATTTTATGAATGAAAATAAAATAAAATAATATTATCATTTGAAAAAATATCAATGTTTTGGAAAGTAAACATGATGCTTGAATGCAATAATTAAAACACATAAATTAACATTTACTTTTCCACGATAAAACTACCCAACAAGTAAAGTGTCGCCTTAGGGTCGGTCAAGTTAAAGTCAGATAACTTATAAGACAATATTATCTTTATAATTTAAAACTTAAAATAACTCTTTATTTTCTCTTTTAAATATAAAGGACCGCTGGTTTGGTCAAAATATAATTAACCGCAAAAGCTTAATTACATCTTTGTAAGTGTAACCCATTATTTCGGAATTCATGACTTAACTTAGAGAGTGTCGCCTTAGGGTCGGTCAAGCCTAAAATACATCACTTCTTCCTATCTTTGTATGATGCCAACCTTGGTATTATTATGTCTAGAAACCTTCCTTAGGGGGATGGAAACAAAGCCGCTTCGAGGCCCTATTCATATCTCACGGTGTTGTACTAATAATGGAGACCATAGGTCACATTGAGATATTCACCTTCTCCCACTTACTATTTTAGATTAAATGTGTTTTATTAAACTAATAAAATAATTCTAAATTAATTACTAGTTTATTAATATCCCTATGAATGTAATTAATTAAAAAATTCATAATTATAAAAGAGCTTGTTTCTATAATTAATGTGATCTAAATAATTACTCATTACATTCATCTAACTTTACTAAAAACGCTTTTTACATAAAGTTGGTTATCTTAAAGGCCTATAAAATCTATTGTATTTATTATGGTGTGAGTTACTAAGTTTTAACTAATTTGATACTTAGTAGTTTACATGCAATTGGCTTCTCCAAAACAATTTATATAAACAAATAGGAAAATCCTAGATAATCATGTTTCTAAAAGATGCATGATTAATGAGAAATTGTGAGGGGTTTCAAGAATGGCATGTAATTGACTAATGCATGATCATGTTATCAATCAAACATCAATGAATATTTATTTAAATAAATACAATAAATAAATAAATAATAAATGATGAACCGAGTACTAATGGGTATTTCTAAGATTTACAACCCTTTGAAAAAATTAGAAATAAAATGACAATCTAAGCCTATGTAGGTTTCAAGACTCTCCAAGAATGCTCATCTTCTCATTTAGGCTTTCTTGCTAATCTTTAGGAACTTTGCTTTGCCCAACTTATTAATTAGAAACAAACTTTCTAATTAATTTATTTAATTAAAACTAACTTTTAATTAAATAACCATTTTGTCATCTTTTTAATTTAGTTGAATTTAAATAATTAAATAATCAAATTCAAATAATTATTTAAACTTAAGATATTAAAATATCTTAATCAACTATAATATATTTTATTTTCTAATAAAATAAAATAAGATATTAAACTTTTAAATTCAAATAATTTAAAATTAATTAAATAAAAGATATTTGCAAAAAAAAATAGGAATTAGGGTTTGGGAACAAAGATTGTGCCCTAGGGCCGACGGCATGAGGTGCCAAGCTTGGGATGGGCGACTAGGAAGGTAGGCGCATCAGGCATGGCACACAGGGGCGCACGCAGAGGGCCAGGCAGGGGTGCGTAGGCAGGCAGTAAGGGCTCGGCTCGGGTGCGTAGGGGCGCTCATAGGCAGGTCGAGGGCCAGGCGTGGGTGCGCAAGGGCGCGCGCAGGCAGGCGTGGGGGCCAGGAGTGGTTGTGCGCAAGTGGCCGAGAGGGTTCAGGCTGCTACCATGGCGGGTGGCTCGAGTCCTTCTCCATTTGTGTACAGCTTTTTACAATGCATATTTCATAAATAGAAATTTACAAAAAAAAAACCTATGCCCTTTATGGCTTACACAAGATCTAGAAAAATGATAAAATTCATAACCCAATAGCACCATATAATTAACGATCCATCATTCAACCATACATTCAAAAAATAGATCCATTCATTCAATATACATATCAACATACATATAACAAATGCAAGAAAACCACGCAGTATTTAATATATATATATATGTTTGTAGACTGCTCTAGTACCAATTGTTGGTATTAAATGATCAAATCAAAGGTACGCAGCGGAATATATGGACTCATTTTAATAAATATTAATACCGGCCAGGATCATACACATATATAAATATTAAATCAAATACAAATAGATTAGAGATTACCTCTTGTATCCTATCAAGTGTTGTTGAGTCTTTTTGTATAAATCAACGATCTTCTTATCCAGTGTTCTGAGATCTCACACCCTGATCTTCAAGACCAATCCTCAAACACACAAGGACGTGTGTGGGCACGTAGGATTCAAAAGATTGATTTATGTGACTCCCTAGATGTACTCAACACATGAGATCTAGAGAGTTTTGACAGAGAGAATGTTTAGAATAGTTTTCACGTTTAGAGAAAACTATCGTTTTAGAGAGAGAATCTATCTTTTCATTTTTCAAAATAATAATCAAGCCTTATTTTGAAAGTCACGTACTATCAGACTTATAAAGATATTTAATCTAATTAAATAATCTTTATTTAATTCAAATATAATTCAAATTAAAAATAATTTAAATATTTTCATTTAATTATTTATTTAAATCTTATTTAAAAAGAATAATTGAATAACTGATTAAACAAAATTATTTGAAATTCAAAATTCAAATCTAACAGATTAAATCCCTGATGCTAGGCGCCACACACTGTACAATATAGGTTTCCATGATTTTCTCATTTGTTTGTTTAATCAATCTTTAAGACAATATATTTATCCCAACATAAATTTCAGTTAATTCAAAATTAATTTTATCTTAAAATATCAGTTTTAAAATTAATAAATATCATATTATAAATAAGATATTTATTATTCTCTCTCTTTATATTAATCCAAACAAGATTAATTTAACCTATAGTTTTTCAAAATAAAAACTATATAGTTAAATAATTAATCAATTGCCCATAATTATCACATAATTATTTCCTTGCCCTAGAAAATTAATTCCCTTGCAATTTAGTCATTTCTCTTTACAAATCTTTCTTTTGACATCCTTACCCTTGACAGTGTAGGACAAAGGTGATATGGGGACCATGGTGTTATGATTGGTTAAATACAAATGATAAAGTGTTAACATACAAGCAAGGTATAAACACTTAGTAGAATTCACATAGTGAAGATGTGAATTTGAGTTTCAAATTGTAGGCACTTATAAAATGCAAATTTGGATCCAAAGTGATACATAAAAGTATCTAAGGGTTCCCAAAAAGTTTGGTGGCATTTGGAGAATTTTTTGGACCTTTGGAAGTGTCCAAAGTTAGAGGGGGTGGCGATACATCGCCACCCAGGAGGTGACACATCGCCTAAAAGCTAGGGTTTCTAGAAACCCTAGCAGGTGATGCATCGCGTCGCCTGCTGTATAACGTGGATTTACGTAAATGCTCAAAATAACGTGTTTCGCAAGTCTAATCCTATTGGTTAGACCTAATGACGGTGCCTAATCTATATATAGGTCAAAAAAAGTTATTTGGGAGACTATATCACTCTTTCCAATCTCTCTATACCCTCTTTCTCTCTCTATCTCCAAGAATCTCTAGTTTTCTCCAAGAACTCTCCAAGAAAGTGCTTGACTTAGAGAGTTGAAGGCTTGTTCAATCTCAATCCTCATTTCCTCAATAGAAGGCCTCAAGCATCAATGGTGGCTGGGAAATAGAGTATTAGGTCAGCGTTCTACAATTGGTTTGTGTTTTGGTTTGCTTAAGGGTTTGCTCAAAGGATTGTTCAAAGTGGTGAATTTGCCTAGGGTTTGAAGCTTCATCAAAACTTGAAGAACACCATTGTTCTACTTGGGTTTGCATGTTCTTTCTAAATCTTTTTTAAGTCTCTGTCAATCCAAATTTTGTGTAGATTCTATTCTTTGTGGTGGTGTTATCTCACTCTCCCCCAACACATGGACCTATAATACGAAGCTCCAATAAATCAGATTATTAATTAAACTCTTTTATCTAATAATCTTATTTATTAATTCTATGATTACTCCACTATAAATATAGAATTGCACTCTAAGTATTTATAGAATTATATTTACAGAGTTTTCTCTAATTGTCCATTGATATAACCAACATATGTAGTTATGTCGTCCATTATTGGTTCGTTAATAAGAGCTGGTCAAAATTACCATTTTACCATTCTAATTACCTCTTGATCCTTCATTAATTCACTAGCGAATAATTAATCTATAATCTAATTATAGATTTGAGCTCAATAACTATTCAGTTCCAGAATCAACCCTTAAAGGAACCAATATTAGATCCGTTAGGAAAGCATGGATTCAATTATTGTAATTCATGTTCCCAGCCATCCATGATATTGAATCTCCAAAACAAAAGTCATTAGCCTCATTATTCTAAGAGACCTTAACGAGTGAATCAAAAGATCCAATAAACATAAATAGGACTTCATGAATACTCAAGATTTAGACTGATCTACAAATGATAATCTATTATGATAAAAATTAAATATTTACGTCAAACGACAAGTTTATAATGATATATAATTCTCATCGTTCCTATCATATATAATCTCTATTATATACAACACCTTTACTAAGATGTCTATCCACATCAGTAATCCGAATCTAGGTTACTTGCATCTCATATGCTTAGCAAATCGTACTAGTAACCATTCATTATAGATTCCTTACTTTTAAATGTTACTGACTATTTTATTCATTATATATGATCTTAATTCTCTCGTACTAATACAAGATCATATTCTAATGAATGAATATGGAATTTTCTTAATATTAATATATAATGAATTCAAAAAATAATTATAAAATTCAAATATAATAAAATTGTACTTTTATTTAAAACTAATAAAATGTCTTTACATGTTGTTAGGGCATTAATCCTAACACATTCTTATTATTACGTTGTACTCGGACCGGAGGTAAGAAAACTGCACCCAATACATGATATATGTGGTTAGGGCTTGGCCCAGTTATTGATTATAACTATGAATAGGGCTCGGGCCTCTGAAAATGATTGTGATTGAGTTATGTTTGTGCTCGTTGACTAAACATGCTTGAATGCTCCATTTCTGGCTAAGTCTTATATGATTGTTCGCATGGTCTGCGTAGTTAGGGCTTGGCCCCGTTAAGGAACATGGTTATTACTATGTTTGCATTTAATTGATTTTGTTATATAATTATTATGTATGTATTTATTGAAGTATGCTTATTTGTATATGTATCTATATTTTTATCTTAATACTTGGTTCAGGGATTGACTTATTAGTTAAGGGCGGCAATAGCATGTTGCGCGCTGATCGAAAGACTTAGGCCCAATCAGGGACGTACTATTACGTTGGCCGACCCTATGGTCGTTGGAAAACAAAGTGCTTGGCTAGCTCTATGGCTAGTTACTCAGAGCTAAGGGCAAGGGCCCCCGATGACTCTATGGTCACATAGATAAGGCATAGGGCCCCGGGTTTACTCTATGGTCATCAATTCAGAGCAGCGGGCCCCAGAATGATTCAATGATCATTTATTTTAATTGTATGCATGCATGAGTATGTTATTAATGTTGGGGATGCTAGATATGTATTTGGAATTTGTATTCACTATTCATTCACATGTTTAAGTTTTCTTGTTGAGTCTTGGCTCACGGGTGTTATGTGGTGCAGGTAAGGGGAAAGGAAAGCTTGACCAGCCATGAGTTGGAGAGTTTCGATGGCGGCGTGTACATATGTGGCTGCTTGTCCACCACGACTGAGGATTTCTAAGATGAACTAGGGTTGTATCCTTTATTTTTCCACTTAGGCCAGCCGACTGTTCCTTTTGATTTTTATATACCCTTTTAAACGTATGTTGGTAACATTCTGGGATCCCATGTATGTATGAAACTTTTAAATAAAAAGTCAATGTTCCTTGACCAAAATTTTTAACCCTAACCCTTGACATTAAACTTAGTTACACGTTTATAACCAAATGACTTGATTAGCAAGTCTGACACTATTTAAAGTACACAGTGTAACGGTCCTGAATTAGGAGGACATTACACGTTAAGTGCCCCTTAAGCAGTTTCCATCACTCGCAACTCTGGGAGGGTGTCCCCTAGTTTGACTCCAACTCATCCGCATGTGTCCAAATCCCCAAGTATGGGATTTTCCCGAGCTTCTAGACACTCTGCTATAGTGGTCACAGTGGTCGTTGTTATGTCTCTGTTGTTTCTTTACCATCTGCCCCTCCAACATCTTCTGCAAGGGTCCCTACTCTTGTAACTTTGGGAGGTGCCCTGGTTGTAGAGCTTGCCACTTCTGGCAACCCAGGTGCGGTGAAAAGGGGTTTGGCTTCTTTAAAAAATAGTTGTTTCCTTGATAATTTGTTTGCTAGTGTTGATGAATCTTCAGAGGTAGAAGAGACAGATAGTCGCCCCAGGAGTGGTGTCCCAGAGGGGAGCTTTGCTATTGAAACTCCTTCTGCCTCGCCTCTATTACGACCCTCAAAACATACAAGACCAAAACATGCGGAAATCTAAACTTTTACTTTAATTCATTATACCAATAATCCATATAAAAAAACTTTTAAAAGGATCGTGTGCGCACACTTTTAGTTTTAGCAAACGGAATTACAACTACTCTTTTACAAAGTTAAAGTAAAACAAATGTTATAAAATAAATAACAAGCTCCCAACATTTCTTTTTAAAATGGTGTTCCATCAAAACCTCCCCAGGTCGGGCCACATGTACATATCCACAAGCAGACTCTAGCGCTCACTGCTCCACTTTGCTTTTACACTTACCTACAACATGAAACAACTGTTGGGGTTTTATGCCCTAATTAAAACTCAATTTCTTAGCAATCTCATTTATTATAAATAAAAGAATAGAAATCATTTTTTGACTTGGTCAATCACTTTGCTCACATGTTTTATTTTCATGATTATTTGTTTAATATAAACTTTTATGAAATCTCAAGCATATAGCTAATCGTATTTATAGTGATGTAATCACATTGGATTATAAATATGATTATATGTTCAAATATAAGTTAGTTCTAAGATTAGTCAGTGCACAGGATTTACACTGACTTGCCAATCTACGATATGATCTACTTACACATTGTAGTGTTATGTTCTTTCCAGAACATTAGCAAAGTAGATTAGATCGGATGTATTTGTTACATCGGACTGGACCGATATTGAAAGTATATAGGATAAGTAAACATACAGTTATTATCTATTCTAGTCATATCATACAGTTGACCATAGGTCAATTCAATCTCAATTCTGAGTGGTTAGTATTCTAACTGATTGTATTATTTGAGTTCTTTGACTTGTTCGTTACCAGCTTACCCTTATTTGTTATAGAGTGTTCTATGAATTCAAGAGTGCAATTCTGAATCTTTAGTGGACTCACGAGAAATTAATAAGTTAGTAAATTTATTTGTTAGATTTATGATAACTATTGGAGCTTGATTTCATAGGCCCATGGTCCCCGCTGTACCTTGGATAAAATCATCTAGATAGTCTCAATTAATTGATTTAATTATCAATTAGAATTATCAAAGTTGATTAGGTCAATTTTGGATAGTTTCACAGTGTTATACAATTTAGAGAAGAAAAGAGAAATTATGACAGATTTATTAATTAAGATAAATTGGTATCTAAATTAATAAATAAGTTTAAATCAATGTTCAAATTATAAATAATTAATTTGATAAAGGATTTAAATAAATATTTAATTAATTAAATCAAAAGAAAATAATACAGGCCTTGTTTTTAAGTCCAATGGGCTTATAATCAAATGGGAAATTTCACGGGCCTAAAGCCCATGATAATTTCGAACTAGGGATGTTAATTGGCTATTATTTTATTGATTTTTTAATTAAATAAATGACCTAATTGAGTCTATAAAAGGAATGCTAAGAGAGAGTTGAAAACACAAGTCAAAACATAAGTTGAAACAGAAGTTTCTGATAGGTTTTAGATTCTCTCTAAACATAAGTCATTTTCTAAGCATCATTGTTCTTTTCTCTTCTTCTCTCTGTATCTATCTCATGTATTGAGAATTTTCCACTCTAGTCTAGGTGATTCTAAGGTTACTTTGGAAGGCTGTGAAGAAAATTGAAGAACGGTTCAGTTTTTTGGTAATACTTTGCAACAGAAAGGATACAAGGGTTAGAGAAACTGAAGGAATGACTTTATTATTCCGCTGCATATAATGTAAGTATTATCATTATTTCTCTTTGAATTCAATTTTAGAAATATGTTCTAGGTTGTTTCATATTAACTTGTTTAATATTAGATCTACATGAAAATAAATAAAGATCTTGTGTAAGTTTTCCTAACAACAACTAGATAAGCGAAAACGCTTAGTAAGAATAGTCTTGCACACAAATATACTAAACCCAGTAACGGGTTTCCCTAAGGTAGTTACCACTACCAGTCATAGGGTATTGGATAAATTCCAACCCTATCATACAATTCTCAATAATAGTCCTAACAACAAAATCAAGCACAATGGTTGTGCCCAACAACCAATGTTCATACATATCAAACAACCTGCATTCATAAATTTCCCAGAGCATCCAACATAAATAACCATATCAAATAATAACTTTGGTTGTTTCTAACAACCAATTTCACACTTAACACAATAACCTTGACTCAGAAAATTCCCAGAACATACATTATATCACTCATACTGTAATATCCTGAACTCATAAGATTCTCAGAATATTCAATTATATTTAGCATACATCATGGCTAAGCAATTAAATTATCAACAAGGGATCCGAGCGACTAGCACCTTGGAGGCTCTGATCAAATGCTTAAAAGAATGGAGAAAATGGTTGAGCACTAGGTCCTATTTATAGAGTTCAAGAAGTGAAACTAACTCCTTTTAATTTGAATAAATAAATGATTATGAAATGAAAAAGATTTGAATTTTCGTTCAACTGATGCCCATAACTCGGTCAAAATCGTTCAAAGGCAAGTCTAAGGGGTTAAGGGTATTTTTAAAATTCAAAAATTCAAACTTTCAAAACTACTCTCATGGAGCCGATATATCGCCCACCCTAGGTGATATATCGCCTCCCCCAGTATTCCCAAGGCTAGTTCAATCGTCCGTGCAAAGTCGACCTATTTTCCATATCTTCCGTAGGCGATATATCGGCCCCTATGCTGCGATATATCGGCATACGTAGATATATTAAACACGTATTTGCACTTTTTCAGCATAATTTGAATTAGATAACAGCTTTGACTGAGTCATAGTTCGATCCTAGCAGCTGCTGGAAGGTTCTAGAGCTTCTAGATCTTTCTTTTATTAAAACTATTCGTCAAAATACTTAATTCCTTAATAATCATGATTATGACAAGTGTCATGCTCTTAATGGCTCTATCTAAACCTTAGGTTATAATGAATAATATATCTAGGACCAGCAATATTAATCAAACCTTATGTTATAATTAATATTTTTAAACTATACGTTAAACTTATAAAATCCATAAATGTTGCTATGAGTTTCCAACTAAGTCCCAACTTGAACCAAAATCCATGGCAACTAACATACTACTAACTAATACTAACTACTACTACTACTACTACCAACTAAGTAAACATTGCCCTTACTTGCACCAAAGAGCACCCGTGAGCCAAGACCCAGCAAGAAAACTTCACAAGACATAACAAAACTCATAATATGCATGTACAACAGAATTCCATAATCGAAAAATCATTAACACATATATTTCAATCATACCAATAACCAACAAGCAATTAACGTGTTCATTTTACCCTATGAACAATTTCATGGCATATGTCAAGTAGGGCACAACACTGGGGCACAAAGCTTCCGACCCACACCGAGGGAGTGTGTACAGCACTCCTATAGTGGCTTCGCGCCATCACAGTCTACATTCAGCATGTGTTGCCGAACACGGCCCATTGCCGATCAATCACAACATATACATATAATGCACAATGTATCATTTCACATAATGCACAATTAAGATTTAGCTCTAAAAAATAAATTCAAACATTAAAAGTAACTGATCTTGATATTACTTATTTCAATGAAATTAAATCTCAAGAATTGAGAAAACATACGTACATACACAATACACAATCAAACAACAAAATGGCATATTTTATTTTTTACCAAAAAAACAAAAATTCGTATTTTCCTAAATAACTATTCTAATTTCTAACTTATATATATATATATTACAAAAATATATATACATAATTACATATAAAATATTAAGTACTAATTTAACTTATTATTTATTAACATATATATTTATCTAATATATATATTTCTTTTATATATCCTAATAACCTATATAATATATATTATATATTAATAAAAAAAAACACTAACCGGAGCCGTTAGGGAGAGGGGCCAGGGTCGGTGACTCGGTGGTTTCCAGTGAGGGAGAGCCATGCGGCAGGTGGAGCTCACTGGCTACGGGCCTACAGGCCGTGTGGTGCTGCGGAGGGCTGGGCGGAGTTGCAGATTGCGGTGCGGAGGGTTGACGCCGAGGGAGAGATAAGCAGCAGGTGGATTTATTGAGGGCTGGGCTTGGGCAGCGGAGGGCGGTGTGGTGGCCGGTGGGCCTGAGAAGAGGAGAAAAGGATGGGGCCAGGCAAGCAGGGCAACAGAGAGAGAAATGGTCGAGGGGGCTTAGCCTTAGGGTTCTCTTTAGTTTTAAGAAGATGAGCCAAAAAAAATGTATCAAAAATAAAAATGAATCAGTTTTTTTTAATGTAGTTTGGGTATCGGGTCTAAACATGAACCAATGACACCCAACATGCGAAATTCGAACCCTACCCGAATCATGTCAGGTTCGGACCGGATTTAACCCGAATCCGACGGATTTTGTCAAAAGCAGGGTTTTTGGGTTGCGATTCGGGCGAATTTGCAAATTTTGCGAGTCAAATGTTCACCCCCACCTAGGGTTACCTGCAAGAAAACTCTTTGATGCCTAAGTCATTTGAGTGTTCATTAAGGCAGAGTAACAGTACAAAAATCAGAGTTGCCTTTGTTGTTCTCAACATTGGCTATTTATAGCAATTGAGAGGTGAGTCATTGATTAGATGGAGAAACGCGATTGGTTGTTGAATAACCAAACCTCCTGCTTCTAATCATCCTCTTTTAAAGATCATATTAAAAATAAAACAAGAATTCTTTCTGTATCTGGGGAAGGGCCTACTTTCTCTTCCGCGTAGAAGCGGTCTTTATATTCATAGAGTGATTACTAACTTAAACGCCTCATACTGAGCTTTTAAAAAAAAAATGACTAATTGGGTTGGCTAAAAAAGCTTTGGGTCAAATGCCACATGAAAATTTTGGTCTTAGGCCCAATGTGGCATTTTTTGGGTTCCAACACTAATATTGTGAATAATTTTTACAAAATAATTTTACTTAATTAAATATCCAAAATTTTAAGACATTAATCATTTTTTTTTTTCAAAAGAAATCATTTTTTTTCTTCTCATATTTTTAATTAATTCAATAACAATACTAATAATAATTTGTATTAATGTCTTAACACTTTATGTTTTTAATTAGTTAAATTATTTATATATTTTTTTATTCTAGAAAGGGTAAATAACTATTTGATACATTGTGTTTTATTGAAATACAGATTTTGTACCATATATTTTCAATAAAGCTCATCTGGTACTCTGTAATTTAAAATCATACATATTTAGCACTCGGACTCAAATTTGAGTCCAATGTACCAAATATGTACAATTTCAAATTACACGAAAATAGATGAGCATTATTGAAAACATAGGATACCAAATTTATATTTCGATAAAACACAGGGTATCAAATAAGTATTTACTCTTCTTAAAATTTGATTTTCTTTTATACATATTTAAATGTTTAGAATTGCGGCGAAAATCCCTAAGTAGTGATGTTTGTAGCACTTAAATCCCAAACTAACTTTTTTGGTGGCGAAAATCCTTGTCGTTAATGTTTTGGTGTGCAGTTGGTCCATGGTTGTTAATTATGTTAACAGTGCCACATGTCCGTACCAGAATGGATAAAGAAATATTAATATAAAATAGAAATATTTACGGCAAAAATCCTTATGAAGTCATATTTGTAGCACTTAAATATCTATGTAGTCCTATTTGTAGTACTTAAATCCCTATGTAATTTTGTTATCCAATATGGACACGTGGCACCATTAACACATTTAACAAGCAGGGACCAATTGCCCACCAAAATACTAACGACATGGTTTTCGCCACCAAAAAATTACTTAATATATTTAAGTGCTACAAACATCTCGACATAAGGACTTTCACTGCAATTCTCCTTTTTATATAATTAAAATAGAAATATCTACAGGATCTGATATCTTATGCCTAGATGCATGCTTCCTATTTTCATATACATAATATAAAATAGAAAACACCAAAATATGCTAACATATGAATTATCATGTAAATACTTAAATGAAGACATAGAATACTTACAAAGTGCGTAGCGGAACAATGTCTCATTTCTTTGGATTCTCTATCCTTTTGTCATTTCTGAATGCTAAGAATTGTCAAGAATCTAAACCGCTTAGACTATGTCAAAGTCTTCCATGCCTATCTCTAAATCAAATCTAACAAAGAGTGGGCAAGTTCTCAACACATGAGATAGAATTGGAGAGGGAAGAACAAGAGAATGAGTGGCGAAGAAGAGGATTAGACTGTCTAGTTTTGTACTTACCCAAATTGAAACAACACAGTTTTTATCAGTCACTTGTAGAAAACCCTAGACGTTGCATTCCTTATATAGGCAACTTAATGGGCATCATTTTAATTAAATTAATTAAATAATAAACAAAAATTCTAAAGCCTTGGGCGCCCTACACATGGACTTGGGCCCAATATTTTTTGTCTTGAATTTAAATCTCAATTGGGCCTAAAGTTCAAAGCCTTTTTTATTTATTTTTATTTTAATTAATTAAATAAATAAACAATTAAATTATTATTCAAATTAACTAATTATAATTTGAAACTTGATTTAATATTATTTATTTATATTGACACCAATTTGTCAATATTAATAAATTTGCCCAAAAATCTCTTTTATTCCCAAATGTAAATATTTTTAATTGATAATTAAATAAATTGTTTTAGACTATTAAACTTGATTTTATAAAAGACGACATGGAGACCATGGATCCATGAATACAAACTTCAATAAATTCTTGTGAGTTTATTTATTAAATAAATTATTTCATAATTTATTAAATCCCCATGACTTCACTATAGATTCGGAATTGAACTCTTTAATTCATAGAACGAAATCACTCGTATAAAGTCGTCATCCATTGTTATAATCATTACCATCAGTCAATCCTTTATCGATGACTTACTAATGAGCTGGGTGCAAATTTACTGTTTTACCCCTCATTAGTATTTTATCCTTAACTCTCACTAAGTCTCTTATAAATGATAAATTCGTAAACTTAATCACAGATATGAACGTTCAATCATTTAATCATTTGGACTAAGCTATTAAGGAAAACATATCTTCAATTCTCATATAGAAGCTATAGCTTTTATATCTATGATACATACTCTTATTCAATTATACTAATGAACCTCCGAGATGTAAGTATAGGCTATGTCGTAGGATAAGTTTTAACGAACAAATCAAAAGATTCACATAATACAATTAATAGAAATATTACAACTTAGAATTTAGATCGACCTGACCTATGATCAACGTTGTGACTCTTATTAGATTCGATAATAACGATACTTACTTATCTATCAATAATCAGTATCGTTCGTAGTTCAATGTAACAAAATACATTTGATCTTACTACTTAACTAACATCATGGACAAGACATCACACTTAGTGTATAAGTAGATCATATCGTAGATTAACAAAGCAGTGAAAATCATGTGCACTGTTTTAATCTTAGGACTAATTCTTTTAAACATATTTTATAGATATTTGTATTAAGCAAATAATCTTGTAATAAATACTAGCAAGCAATGTAATTGATGAACAAAATAATTTCTACTTCTTTATTGATAATCAAAGTTGAGAAATGTGGTTTTATATGAGCATAAAATCCAATAATATCATTATCATGATAGCATTTTTTTTATTAAAATTATGTAAGTTTTATAGTTAATTATCAAATATCGAGTATTATTTTAGTGTTTATTAAACAAGTGTCAAAGAGTAGTAAAATAATTTCTACTTTTTTTTATTGATAATCAAAGTTGAGAAATGTGGTTTTATATGAGCATAAAACCTAACAATATCATTATTATGATAGTATTTTTTTTATTAAAATTATGTAAGTTTTATAGTTAATTATCAAATATAGAGTATTGTTTTAGTGTTTATTAAACAAGTGACGTGAGAGTAGTAAAATGACGTAATCTCATCATAAAAATGTGGTACCAAAGCATAAAAAGAACTAAAAGCGCCGAAGTGTGTTCCGCCTTACGCAATTATGTTACCCACTTTCAGTCACTCATGGAAAAGTACGACATTGGTTGTTCAGAAAACATAAACATTGTTAACGAAACGAAAAAAGAAAGTGCGATTTCCATATGCGAGGACGAGTTAAAAACGACATGGTTTATACAAACTAAAGATAAATGAACAACCCATCAATAGAGCGGCTGCAAAGTTCCAACGTAAGACTACAAGTGTATTGTAATTATCAAAGAAAAGAAGTAAGAAATATATATATATATATATAAGCCACGAAATCCATTTATTATACTCAAGGTGTTCAATAGGGGCAACTGATTTCTCATCAGAAAATGTGCGACAACGAAGATTCCAAGCCTTGTTGCAATGTCTCTTAACACAGAAAAAAGAAATAAAATCAGGACCAAGTATAATTAGCTTTCCTCTGTTTTGGGGGGACCCTTCCACTTGAAGTTGTCAGCATATGCCTTCACCTGACAGCAAAGATGGCAAAAAGTAGTTAGAGCTCCAAGAGAGTAATCGCTTATCAGACAAGAAAACTAAAACAAGGGCAATCAATGTAATTATTGTTACTTGAAATGCGCAGAACACGTCTTCTTTAAACGTGTTTCAGCTATGAAATAGTAAAGAAAAGGAATGCAATCAAGCCTTAAAAGCACAGTTTGGTATGACTAAAAACTCGCTTCCACTAATACCTAGTAATTGCTCAGAATGGAATATACACTTGGATGAATAAGCAGAGCATGGATGACAAATTGAATGCCCTAGGCTGCTTTAGTGGAGTCGCAGATTAGTTGGCAAGCTCAAATAAAAAGAAAGGCTCATAAGGTCAAAGCTCTCCCCACAGTTCCCAGGCCTTCAATAAATTTACACTCCTACATTTTGGAGTTCGGTTAGGTTCCTATAGTTGGATAAAGCTATTCAAGCTCAAAATGACAGAAATTGTTTAAAAGACAACCTGTCCTGGTTTCCAAGTGCACATGCGATATACCATTGCTCTTGATATAAATGTTCACTAAATTTTTCAATATGCCTATAGCGCAGAATCATAATATGGGATAGAGGAAGAGTGATGGGATAAAGGTTGTAAAATGAACACTTTCCCATAGAAAGATAACCACCTACAATAGCACACAATTGGAGTATAAAATGAACCATTCTGCACACATTGATATGACCATCCCCCCTCCCCACCCCACCCCCAATGATTAATTATAATCAGCTTCTTTAATTTAACATGATAATGCAATCCTCGAGTCAAATAATTCAAACAAGTTAAAAAAAGTCAGGGAAGGCAACGGGTAGAGAATATCAGACCTTCAATAATGGAGTATTGCGTTTCTTAACCTGCAAAGTTTGAAATCCATAGTCAACAAGTGAAACAAAAATGAAAAGAGTTCACTGCTTATGAAAACATTCATCAAGCTAACAAAATGGACAAAATATTATTGCTGACTGCTAGCCTAAACCCTACACAGTCGTAAGCAGCCTATGCCCTACACGCTCAAGGCTAGTATTACTATTAATCAAACCACAAAAATAAGACCAGTTCATTAAGCTGTCAAATATGAATCCATACCCGAGAATATAATAATGCACTGCTACATAAGTAGCTTCAAGAGTATCTCAAGCGAAAGAACCAATAAAAATAATAGCAAAGAATGATATGGAACACTTACCACATAATCCCAACCGTGTTTCTCTGCAAATGCCTTAGCAGCTTCTTCACTATCAAAACCAAGAGCAGAATCACCAACATTGGCATATGGATCCCCAGTAGATGTCCAGCCCATCAATGGATTCTCCCACCTATATACCCATTATGTAAAGTAACTATTAACAATCTTATAAAGATAAATAAATGTCAACTAATTGAGCATTAAGAAATTTGTTGTCTTCTTAACACAAAACAGAAAAACCATTAGCAATGCTTATAATAGAATTCAAAGAAAAACGATCCCGATACAGATTTGATGAAAAAAATTAAATTCAATAAAATACTGGAACAAGAACGGTTATTGAAATTACTCGACAAAAGTAAATGGTGGGGGAAAGTTCTATACAAATGAAAACTCTAAATGAAGACTCAAATTATTTATGTAAGCACAATAAAGTTTACAGCTTGACTATAAATCTAATGGACCAAAAGTCAATTGGGATACAAAGATCATAAATTGACAAAGCCATAAGCATAAATACACTAGTGAAGTTTAAAGCTTCATACTTCTGTGTGGACACAAAGTTGATTTTCCATCTCCCAAGTTTCCCTGATCCTTGTTGAGTTGCTGTTCTAGCAGGAGAGAAAATCACAACCTACCATACATGTCCAATTACTGTTAATCACGGAAATTCCCGAAACCTCACTCATAAAAGGAGAAAAAAAAACTAAACTAAACTACAATAATGTAATTCCGCAAACCCAAAATTCTTTCTGTAAAATTTCCTAAATTAGGTCTTCGCCCTAAGCTCAATCAAGAATCGAAGAAAATGGAGAGTCGTACCCGCCTACGGAGGTGCTCGTCGGGGACCCCAGAGACCATACCGATCTCGCCAGGCTTGTAAACCTCTAAAGCATCAGCAGAGAAAGGCCTTGACCCAGCGAAGAATGTGGTTCGAAGAGCACCACCATGGCTCGAGATGCGTCGCAGAGAGGAAGCCATTGCCGTAAGCGTAACCAATGAATCTACCGAGAGAATGTAACTCGCTGCCCCTAAATAATGGTCGCTGGCAACTAATGTGCACACCATTTTATTGAAACTATAAACGACATGTCGTCTCCCATAGATTCACTGCGTCACATGTCGTTCAATTGCTAAAACACGCCCTTTTCAAAAATTTCCTTTAGGACGAAACTCGAAAGAAGTAGATAGTGTTTGATTAATACAATATTAGTATCTACTAAAAAAATACAATATTAGTATCATCTTAATTTATTATCATTTTAAATATGATAAATCAATTCATTTTCGCTGATTCTGATAAGAATATTTTTAATTATAACCAAAATCATCATAATTAGTAATAATATTTTGTATATGATAAATAGATAAATTTTAAAATGCACTTTATATTTTTTATTGTGAAAAAACAGTTACGATTTATTTAATTAAACTTTTTTTTGTCAAGAATATATTTATATTTTTTTTCATCAAGATAATCTCATTAATTAAATAATAGAATACTTAATATAAATATTTTTTTTAAAAAAATTATTTTGATATGAACATTGTGTAACGTTCTATATTCTACAATGGTTGCTCTAAATTAGGAAATATGTAAAAAAAAATAGCTAAAGACTTAAAATTCAACTTCATCCGGTGCTCTAAATGTTTAGATATAATACATATGCTCTAACACCAATAAATTTGTCACCAAATGTAACTAAGCTTTTACAGCTTCATCAAATTTATTTTTAATATTATTTTTATCTTTTTTCATGTTGAATGTCTTTTTCGCTATCAACTAATTAAATAAAAAGCTTAAAGAAATGCAAGAAAGAACACAAGGATTTACGTTGTTAAGGATATTAATTATCCCTAGTCCACAAGTCATTTGTATTAGAATTTGATGAACTTGGGGATTTCAAGCTCATATGGAGTTCATGCAGTGTTTTAGCAATGCTCTGAATACAAAAAGTGAGGATCGGATCCTTTACAAAATGTGCCCTAGCCATATTTATAGATGTTAGGGACAATTAATTTCCTTAATGAGGATTTACTACAAATATTCTCCCTTAATGGGATATTAATGGATAATAAATACACATTCTCGTAGTTAAGGAGCTGGTGGGCACAGTTGTATCACACAGTGAGCCCATTTACGAGGTTACAGCCCGCAACCTTTTGGGGTAACAAGTCCCTGACAGTGTCCGGGGTAGCTAAACGTTCTCCCATGTCAGGCGTGGTAGGATTTATAAAATACTCAAGCAACATGCTCAAATATCAATATTTCAATACATATTCTCAAATCCTAATCATGTTACTAAAATTGTTTCATTATAAATTCCTAAATCATATTTCTATAGATCATTTGCTAAATTAAAGAAGAAGATGACACATGAGAGCAAAAGTACTAACCTGAGACCATTGTTGGAGATTGCACAAAAGGTTTAGATCTTCTTATATAATATGTATCTCTATGAGAGAAGAGTCTCTCTTTTCTTTTCTGTTAATGGGATGACAGACATAATAGAATGATACATATATATAGGAGACCACAACTCTAATTTATAATTAGTGATTTTTAATTTTTCCCATTATAAAATTAAAAGTTCAATTTCCTATTTCTACACATTAAATCTATGACACTTTAATACCCTATGATATTTATAACATAATTGATCACTTAATTTTGTATCACACTTTATAATAGCATTATACATTATACATATGTGCCCATAAAATAGGATTTTAATCCAACAAGGCAGCGCCATGGGACATCATGCTTGTCTCTTGTACGAACTCGACACCACGACTTGGGTAACTATAAAATGTCAAACAGCTATTTGTGGTCCAGGGTCGCTATGCTTGACACCTGGTACTCTACTCCAGGCCTGGAGGACGATTCTCACAGGGCTGGAGGACTTGAATGGAGAGGACATGGAGGAGGTCCTAGTTGTAGTCCTCGAGACGTAGTCCTCCTCAAGGACATACTTCTCTGGAGGCAGTGTACGATCAACACGGGGAGAGGCTTTCCTCTCGTGGAGCTCTATGCGAGCTCACAAGGGTTTCATATCTTCCGTGAAGCTTAATTACTCCTTAATGACTGTCACGTGTCACTTGGAGAAAACATAGACAACATTTCATTTCTATCTCCCACTAGTTTTTTTTTATTATTATTTTTTGTTTTCAATTTTTTCTTGAAAACATATGGTACCATATTTTTTTAACTAATAAATAATATTTAAATGATGTAAAAGAAAATATAGATAATCTTATGTATAGTATAATATAAAAGTGTGATATAAAATAAAAAAAATAGAGTTTTGATGAGGTATTTTGAGAGATATAATAGAGCACCCATTGGAAGTGCTCTAAGGAATGTTAGTTTGATATCATGGTCAAATGTAGAATCTATTATGGGTAGAATATTCAATGGAATAGTCCATCCACCACGTGTCTTTGAAATGTGGGAATTCACATAATGCCATTCACGAGCTCGCTACTTAGCAACGAATTGGGACACGACCTTATGAGGAGAAGAAAACGGAGCAACCAACATAGGGTAATTTCACCATGCAAATAGTTGTCCACTAACTTTATCAATGTGATAAATATATACTACAGCCACTAGTTGCCTCTATAGGATTGTGTAGTGCAATCACGCACCTGACCATACCCTAGTAATCAGTGCTACCACTACTTAATGAGTAGGCAATTGACATTAGATGTGTGTTGACTGGATTTTTCCTCAACTAATAGAATAATAATTTGGGAGATTTTTGTACGTAAACATCAAAGGGAATATTAAATTGAGCAAGAGAAACAAAGACTTGGGAAAATAAATGTGGTAATAAATGAAAGAAATAGAGATTTATAATGGCTCAGCCATTAATGAGATTGACATCCACTGTAGTCAATATTATTAAGACTGTATTTTTTGAACCAGCAAGAATAGTTACACTTAGTAAGATTTTTGTTCTTGAGGTAGTTGAAAATTTGAATACATTGAGTAATTGCTCTAGGTAGTATGGACGGTCTCCAACTGTTATCATTTACAGTGCAATATTATAGTGGAAAAGACGGGATGAGTTGACAGTGGAAAGTTGTTTCTTGCTCTGGCTAATTCTCGAAAGTTGCGGGGTCCCTGTATCTACCAAATAAAGTAACGAAGTTCGCTTGTGTTATTTACTTGCACTGAGTGTGAGAAAGTGGACGATCCCTAAAGTGGGTGACCTTGAGTGGGCGACCTTGAGTGGTAGGCCTACACATTAGGCCTAACACATCTAGCTCATTCGAAGAATCCGTCTGGCCCGATAGGCCCAAACCCGTCTCCCAAAATTTGAAGCCCAATTTGGATTTAATTTAACCCACCCGATCTGAATACATTTCGAATCAGGTTTTAATGGAGTTTTAGAACTTTTTCGGATTTTGGGTGAAACCTGAACACGAAAAATATGTATATTTTTAATATAATATAATATAAATATATATATATTATGTTTTACTAAAATACCTAGTCCCCCAACCCTCTCTTCTTTTCTCCTTCTCTCTCACTACCTAGCAGACACCACACCATCACCCTTAAGACTCTTTCTCTCTCACTTAGGCGACTGACCGACGACCACCCACCCTCCTCGAGTCTGACACTCTCTCCTTCTGTATCACGCTCTTTCGGCCTCTCATTTTCATCTCTTAGTCGACAGCATGAGGCGATCTTGGCTATCTCCTTCCTCCTGATCTCTCTCATTGGTGATGGTGCAATCTCATCCCTTCACTATCGTCGACAGTGGCGATGCAACAACTCCTCTCCCATACCAAATCCCACCATTGTCCATTGATATTTTCTTGTTTAAGATTTATAATTTTAGCGCAATTTGACAACACTCGTCCGAGCACACCTGATCAGAACCTGAGCCGAATCCGAGACTCTTTTGGACGAATTTGGTATTCATTTTCTCAAATTTGAACCCAAAAAACTCAACCTGAGCGAGCACCTAAAACTCGCAAAATCTACCAGATGTCCTACTAAGTGGGCGACAGTCCCTTTAAACTCTCTCGTCTTGGCGAAGTCCCTGTCTGGCGAATGTCTCAACTTGGCGAAGGCCTTATCTGGTGAACTGGTGGTTCTTATTGAGGGTGTCCATGATCTGGTGAGGGTCATTTATCATGAGAGTGGTGAAAACCCTTTTGAACCAAAGTGGCAAGGACCTCTCTTATCGAAAGTGGTGAGGATCCTTTACATCAACATGGCGAGGTGTTCCACTAACTTAGGCCATTTTTGACATGTCCTTTGCCACATCATTATGCTAAAATTTCGTATAACGTGTAACAATTGTCTCATTCTTTTTTATTTATAGGGACATTTTATGTAAATTGACCTGTAAAATACACCCTATAAAAAGAGAAGAATCTCTTTGCAAATGGATCTAATAATGAATATTATAATGTAGGTAAGAGCATATTTAATGTGTTATCCCCAATTTTCAAACAATGATGTGTCGAGATTTAAGAAGTTAACTTGGCAACACATGTTAGATGAGTATGAAGATGTGGAACTAGACTTGAATAATGTGACATAAGGATATGTATCTGGTTGAGTCTTGAATGAAATCTTTTTTCAACTCAGTGTAAATTATTGTGTGGACCTGTTAGTAGCTCGTTTAGGAGTTGGTCACGTACTTATTGTTGGTAACTGGTTTACCATATGCGTGCGAAAAGCACGGGGTGGTCGGCCCAGAGATGTCAAAAAATTGTATTTAAACAATCTTTAAATAATTTGATCCATTAATATGCAAAACATTAATCGAAGAGAAAGAAAAATATGAGGATTGACCAATTGTAGAACAATCAAGAATCATCGCTATCTTTTAGTAACTCCAACGAACATCAATCCAAAGCATCATTGTTGTAAATCCTAAAATTGGCATATTTTATAGAAATATCGTTTTATTAAAAGATCAATTTTGTGTTTCCCTTTATTGTGTCTTTCGGAATTAAACTTTCACTTTCTTGTGATTTGTGGAATATTTACATTCCTTATTTAACTTTATTTGATTATAAAGGGAAGTAATATCTTGCAAATATTCAGTACTTACTCAAAATCCTTATTGGAATATTTGACATTATATTTTCGTGCAGCTCAAGAATTGAAATTCAGGAAATTGAATCTTTAATGTCATTAATTGTTCTTTCTATTTTGAGCATGTTTTTTATCCGACACAGGTCTGAGTTGTCCCCACCAAAATCGTATCTGTCGGATCAGCATCTTCTAAAAAAGGCAATTCTTCATCAATCAAGAATATCTTCAAATATTCTTGCCTATATTAGGAGATTCTTTCTCAGCCTTTATGAGCACGAAAAAACACTCTATAAATAGGGCTCTAAAGGCAATGAGAAATGTGAACTCTTTGGGGCATAATTTGTGAGTGTATTGTAATATTTGTGAGAATTCCTTATTTGTATTCAAGATCATAGTATTCACGTAATCTTATAGAAATATGAGTGTTTAGTTTTTTGTGGTGAGTTTATACCACGTTCATGAGTTAATACACGTTGTAATTTGAACACAACTTTTATAGTCTTTGGAAGAAGATTTTTTACAAGCCTTGCGTCGGGAGGATGCAAGCACTCACTGGCCATTGAAGGGAGTTCAAGTGGTTGAGCGTTTCAATCAAGATTAGATTAGTGAAGAGAAGTACAACAAAGTTGCGGCAAATCTCTAGAGGGAGTCTTGTTTTGTTTAAGTCAATATTTTGTACTTGTGATTCTTTATTAATTGGTTTTATTCTCTGGGCGTGGCCCCAAGGAGTAGGTTATCCGAAAGGGTTTCTGAACCTTGTAAAAATTCGTTGTGTTCTTTATTGTTTTGCAGTGTCTTTTTATTGTGTTCAGTTTTTGTCGTGACAAGTTCGGATTCTGTCCCGACAAAACTGCAATCTGTTTAAACAGTTAATTACCATTCTGCACTTTAATTAATTCACATGGTTTAATTAATTTGGTGATTACTAAAAACAGAATTCCAATTGTGAATACTCAGACCAAGATCTTCCAAGATGTATCTCTACACCTCAAGACGTGTGTGGGCACGTAGACTAATGGTGGGAAATTTTTTGATTCACAAGATGTACTCAACTCATGAGATCTTGGAATATTAGGTTTAAGACAGTTTCAGGGATAGGAAAATATTATGTTATATTTTTCTCTCTCTATGAAAAGCTTAGAATTTTCTCTCTAGAATATTCTCTCACTTAAGCGTATCTTGAAATGATTTCTATCTGATAGATTTATAAAAGAATTAATTAAATTCAAAATTCAAATTATAAACCAATTATTAAATTTATAAAAGAAATATCAAGATCAAATCTTGCATCCTTCTAATTTCAGGGATGTGTTCCAACCACTTTTATTTAATTATTATTATTTATTAAAAAATATCTAAACCTGATAAGTTATCTTATCAAATTAATTAAAAAATAAATATCATTTCAAATTCAAATCCAATTTTAATTATCAGAAATATATTTTCACATTATTTAAATAAATAAAACTAATTAATTCAAAATTAATTATCTTAATTATTTAAATGCTATTTTTTCAAAATGTCATTTTATTCAAAAGTTATATTAATTCATTTTTTTAATTTTGAAAATTAATTATTAATTAATTAATTTGTCTCAATTACATATTCGACCCTGAAGAACACATTTCTTCCAAATATGTTTTTCCCCTTATTTTTTCCAATTTCAACTCTTACCTTGAATAGTGTTGATAGAGTCATCTCGGGGACCTATGGACCTATAATTTCAAGCTTCAATATATTTATATTATTAATTAAAACTCTTTAATATAATAACCTTAATTTATTAATCTCAATATTATTCCACTAAAAATATAAGACTACACTATTGTAATTATGGATATTTATTTATTGAGTACTTTTAAGTATAAAAAGCGTCAATCGATTTAATTACTACATACAATTAAATTATCTATTAATGCTTCATAATTAAAATAGGAATTAATTACCATTTAACCTCTTTAATTATATCTTGTTTCCTTAAATACCATTAACTTTACTAGTGAAAGTTAATACATAAACTGATTTATGAATTTGAGTTCAATAACCTTTCAGTTCCAAACTCCAGCCCTTAAGAGAACCATTATTCAATTCCTCCCATAAATGTATAGATTTCATATCTGTATATTATATCCCCAGCCATTTACATCAATGAGTTCCCAAAACAAAAGTTTTCAGCCTGATCGTTTTGACAAACCATAACGAGTGAATCAAAAACTCATATGACACAAACAAGAGTTCATAATAACTTTAGGATTAAGATCAATTTGTATATGATCATCTAATTAATATATTTAATTAATACTTATAAAGTAAACAGTATTAATAACATATCGAGTCTCGTTCATGTATAACCACTTTATACAAAGTACCTCCACTAAGATGTCCTACTACATTAGTAATCTGGATCTAGATTACATGTATTTTATATACTAGTGAACTGTACTTACATTTTTTAATCAAAAGATGTAAGAACGCCCTAATCTATTTACTTTGTAAAAACATCACTCAACCAATATTTATTAGAAAAATTCCATTTTTGAGAAAAATTTAGTGTGGCATTGTCAAAATATGCAATTTGGGTCCAATAGTTCAAAATGAAAATATAGTGTCTTTATGCAATCTTGAAAATAAAGTATAAAGTCCCACTACAGCGTAATAAAAACATAAACCATGACATACAAGTTCATAAACATTCTTGGTATTTTTCTAGATCGTTTTATCGCTCATGGACGCCCCGAGACATACATGTTTAGACAATGGAACTCCCCACATCACAGTGCGTGCCAAGAAGAAACCTTATTGTCTACCTAAAAGTGGGAAAGTAAGGGGGTGAGCTAAAAGCCCAGTAAGGAAGTACAAATAACATACAAAAATTTACCAAGAAACACAAAACAATCCACATCCATATCGTAAGCTCATAACATACATATCATATCATAATCATAACATAACCATACACTTTATTTGAATAATATCAACATAACAAATAAAGCAAGTAAGTTTTAGGAGGAACCTAGTAAAGCATAATCTAGTAAATCCTATTCTATGAGGTAAGCAAGAACTTTGGTCCTCGAATAACATCGGCACGCCTGCCCTATGAGTTACGTCATATCCTTAGTAACTCTTTTGTTGTGTCGCGTTCAACACGCTAACAACCTACTGCTTTTCATACAACATACAAGCATATATACAAACAACCCATTTCATAACATAATAGCTCATTCAACATAATAGGTAATACTTTTCATAACATAATTCATAGAAATTCTAGCTAACTTCCTTACCTCAAGTCCAACCAAAATTAAGTGCGGGGTACTTCACAATGAGCATAGAATCACAATCAAACACTCGTCTCAATATCAAGTAAGACTAAGCATGCTAAACAAACATACCATGGTGCATGGGCCATGCACACGTGGCACAAGTTGCATCGCCATTTTAAGCATACAATACTCCCACATAAAACCATAAAGAATAATCTCAATTCTACGAGTGAATCCTTAATGTTTGCAAAACTCTTTCATGCTCAAAATAAAATAAAGAAACCCTAAGCCTAAAGCATGCCGTAGCTGAATATACATAGAATCATATAGCAAGTCTTAACATTCAAACTCATCATGTTTTCATATAAATATATAACCATTCATTCAAACCATAAACCTGATTATCCAAATTCAACATAAATATCACAATCCTAAAGCATGTATTAAATATAGTCACTTTATAAAATAAAAACAAAATTTTAGAAATCCTACACATGCCTTAGCCGAAACCACCATTATCATAATAAGCCTATCAAAATCAACATGTTACCATATCACAATCATGCCTTAACAAAAAAAACTCAAAGAAATCATAAACAAATAAAATAAAACATAACCATTACCACATGAAAAAAATTAGAGATTTCCATTACCTCCTTTGGTGGAATCAATACTTAAGAAAGAAAAATATTGATAGTCTCTCTCTTGGCAAGTGTAATGTCCCAAATTTGCTAATAAGACTTAGTGTCTTGATTAGCGTGTCAGGAGGGCAATAATTGATTTAATTATGTTATTTTGTGGATTAAATTATTATGTGATTAATGCATGTATAGGTGAATTAAATATACATGTGGATCCAATTTGATTAATAGGGCATATTTGTAATTTTGGTCCGTTGAGGGCATAAATGTGAGTTATATGTATGTTGTACTTGATACCAGAGGATTGTGGTTATATATTAGGGATGTGTGATCCAAGATGGTCCTAGGGAGCGGAATAGCAAAATAGTCACAACGGGGCCGAATACTTGGCTCGGGGTAAGCCTAGGATTTTGGGAAAATAGTTAGTGTTTGGGATTTACCAGGTAACGGGTAGCGATTTAGCAATTGTTTGAGTATGTCAGGGGATTAAATGGGGAGTTATAGGAACACTTGAGGAATTAACGGGATAGGCCAAATGACAGTATTGCCCTTGGTGGTATTAAAGGACTAAGGTTATATCAGGGGCATTTTTGTCATTAAGTAGCTGGGGATAGGCTTAAGCTGATCAAAACTCTAGAACTAAGAAAAAACAAAACAAAAACCCCCAGCCCATATCTTTCTTTCTCTCTCTCGGCTCTTTCTCCCTCTCTTGGTGACTTAAGCAATTTTGGAAAATTCTGGTGGTGAGGCTCTAAATTTGAGGCTGAAGCTTAGGGAAATCTAAAGCTTGTGGAGGTTGGAGTTAGCTCAGATCTAATTGCCAGCTGAGGTACGAAATTCTATAGATTTTACTGAGTTTTATTTGTAGTTTTGAGGTATTATGGGGTTAAACTATGGGATGTGATCTTTGAGTTTTGATGGGATATGAGCTAAGAATTTGGGGTGTTTTTACTAGTTATGTTGTTGTGATATAAACTGTATGCTGAATTTTTAGTGTAGGGGTTGGTTTGGCTGAGAATTGGTGAGTTAGGATGGGAAAAACGTAGAAAAATGCATGGAATTTCTGGGTTCTGGGGATCGTGTCGCGGCCCTCTTGAACACAGAGGCTTGGGGGCCTTGAAATTTTGCCCAGGTGCAACAGTGCAGGCTGAGGCATGCCGCGGCCCGTGGCCCTTTTAAGAGAGCCTAATGCCCTCTGACTTGAGCGTGACACGACCCTTAAGGGCTGGGTCACAGCTCGAATGGGAATTCTTGGCTATTTGAGGGTTTTAAGCTCGAGAACCCAAATGTTAACGCTTAGGAAGGATTCTACTGCCCAGTTTAGTAGAATCCGAGGTCCCGAAGGCTAGTATTTTAATCTGAAGTTCTTAATTGGTTAGAAATTTATGGATATCTATTTATTTTGGCGTTGTGACTAGGTTTTTACGTCAAAGCTCGGGTTAGGGAATCGTGCTCGGGATCGCATTAATTTGTCAGCTTGGGACACAGGTAAGAAAATTGTTGGTGCCCGTAGAGTAGAGCATGGCCCTATTATTTGTGTTTCAGGGCGTGGCCCCTATATTTGTGTTTAATCTATGTGTAAATACTTGTAAATATTATGCTATGTTGTGCATGCTTATGAATGAATGGCGAAGCCCGAGAACGACAAAGGGCTGAGAACGGCGAAGGGCAGGATCGGCGTTAAGCACGCTAAGTGCAGGACGTTAGGGCGAGACCCTCCAAGGGTGTTGTATCCACCCGCTCGGTGAGGACCACAAACCCAGGGTTCGGTAAAGAGCATGGGTCAACGCAGGCCGCTATGTGTTTAGTCTATTGATTGTTTTGCTGTATATTGTTGGATTGATATGTGAATTGTTATACGTTGAGTTTTCTTGCTGGGCTTTGGCTCACAGGTGCTCAATGGTAAAGGTAAGGGCAAAGGAAAGGTCGACCAACCATGAGTTGGAGAGCGTGGAGTGGCGTGTACATGTTCGGCCTACCTGCCTGCCACAACCAGGGTTATTTTGGGGAAAATATGTTGTAATAATTTTCTTTGTCGCTTAGGTCGACTGTATCTACATTTTGGGATCCCAAATGTATAACTTGTATGATTTTAATGAATGTCCAAATCTTTTATAACCAATGTTGTTAAATGAGTCTTTATTTCAATTTAATTACACTTTTCAACCTAAAACCTCGATTAGCAAGCTAATGACACATTTATAAATCACATGGTAACGACTCTAGGGTAGTAGGGCATTACATCAAGCCTAGGGTTTTCGAAACCTATATCAAGAAAAGAAGAACAAGTCTTAGGATTGAGGGAAAGAACCTTAAACTTAGAAAATCAAACCAAAGATCTAAACAACACAAAAAACCATACCTATAGGGATTTCTAATCCCCACTCTTCTTCTTCTTCTTCTCCTTCAGGGGCTCTTTCTTTCTTTATTTCTTTCTTTTTCTCTACCTCACACACTCTCATTTTCTCTTCTCTTTCAATACACAGCAATCACCAAGTGAGCCTTCAAGCTCTTTCTTATTTTCTATTTAAAGTCCCTAATGACCAAAACCTAGCTAAGGAAAAAGAAATCATCATTTTCCTCTATTTTCCCTAAATCATCATAGTTGAAATAAAAGAGAAATTAGGTCAATATGTCAAATAAGGAAACAACTTCCTTTCCTTACTCCACACCCCCCTTCACACTCCCACTACCTCTCTCTTCTCCTTTGTGTCTCTTCCAATGTGAACACAAATTATTTACACAACTAATAGAAAATTTATTCTTTTATTCTACAATTTTCTAAACAAGGAAAACTCTCATTTCCTTGATCTAGTCTAGGTTCAATCACGTTCTCATGCATGCACACTACATACACAACACAAGCACACAACACACATGCACACACCCAAGTGCTCAAGTACATCACTAAAATCATGCACCTCCTTGCACATAATTAAATCTCAAGCAAATTCGCAAATTAATCAAATAAATAAAATAATTAAAAAATAAATTCACATAATTTCTATCAAACAATTCAAATAATAAAAATGAAAATATAACACTTAACAATTAAATTGATATAAATAAACAATTAAAATAAAATAAAAATTGGTGGGCTACAAAAGATTCCATATAACTTTATTTTACTGCTAACTATTAAATTTGTTCCCTACAATCTTAATCATCTCGTACCAATACAAGATTGTAGTCACAATAACAAACTTGAAAATTTTCTGATATTCATATAATATTATTCTAATAATAATAAACAATCAATATATGCAAAAATTCATTTTTTATTATTTATTTCATAAAGCATTGTTCAACACATATCCTTTAAAGGACATTAATCGCAACACTTATGGTCTTAGACGTGTCACCAGGAGAAGTTTGTGATATACTGCGATGCTTCTCATCAGGGCTTGGGCTGTGTTTTGATGCAATCAGAGAGAGTTATAGCCTATGCTTCTCGTCAGCTGAAGGAGTATGAGAAAAGGTATCCTACTCATGATCTAGAGTTGGCAGCGGTGGTTTTTGCTTTAAAGATATGGAGGCATTATCTCTATGGAGAGAAGTGTGAGATTTATACAGACCACAAGAGCCTGAAGTACTTCTTCACTCAGAAGGATTTGAACATGAGGCAAAGGCGTTGGCTGGAATTAGTGAAAGATTATGATTGTGAGATTCTGTATCACCCAGGGAAAGCCAACGTGGTAGCAGATGCTTTAAGCCGGAAGGGTCCGGGACAGATTCATGGTATTAGACTGATAGCCAGAGAGTTAGCTGATGATATGACCAGAGCTGGTATAGAGTTGCTGGTAGGCCAGTTGGCCAATGTTACGCTGCAGTCTACGCTGTTAGAGAGGATTAAAGAGGGTCAGTTGAGTGATCCACAGCTAATCAAGATTAGAGAGGATGTTTTGGCTGGAGCATCCAGGGATTATACAGTGTCTGATTTGGGGTTATTGAGATACAAGGGACGGATATGTGTTCCGTTAGACACTGCGTTGAGGTGGGAGATTCTGGACGAATCTCATACTACACCTTACTCTTTGCATCCGGGCACCACGAAGATGTACCAGGATGTAAGATCGTTGTACTGGTGGCCAGGGATGAAGAGAGATGTAGTAGAGTATGTGGCTAAGTGCTTGACATGTCAGCAGGTCAAGGCTGAGCATCAGAGGCCGGCAGGGTTACTGCAGCCTCTGGATATCCCAGAGTGGAAGTGGGAAGACATCACAATGGACTTTGTGGTGGGCTTGCCCAGGACAGTTGGTCAGCATGATTCCATTTGGGTGATAGTGGATCGTTATACCAAGTCAGCTCACTTTCTACCGGTGAGGACTACTTATACTGTTGACCAGTATGCAGATCTCTATGTGAGAGAGATCGTGCGCCTCCATGGAGCTCCTAGGTCGATCGTGTCAGATCGGGACCCTACATTCACTTCCAATTTTTGGAAGAGTTTACAGACGGCCATGGGTACACGACTGAAGTTCAGTACAGCTTATCATCCTCAGACAGATGGGCAATCTGAGAGGACGATTCAGATATTGGAGGACATGCTGCGAGCATGTGTACTAGACTTTGGTGGTTCATGGAGTAAGTATCGACCTTTGATAGAGTTCTCCTATAATAACAGTTACCAGTCTACCATTGGTGTTGCACCTTATGAGATGCTGTATGGTAGGAAGTGTAGATCTCCCATTCATTGGGATGAGACAGGTGAAAGGAGATACTTAGGTCCTGAGGCGGTTCAGAGGACCAGTGAGGCTATTGATAAGATTAGAGCTCGGATGCTTACTTCTCAGAGTAGACAGAAGAGCTATGCAGATCCCAAACGCAGGAACGTGGAGTTCCAGGTAGAAGACTATGTCTTCCTTAGAGTCTCGCCATGGAAAGGGGTGAGAAGGTTTGGGAAGAAAGGCAAGCTGAGTCCCAGGTTTGTAGGTCCATTTGAGATCTTGGAGAGGATTGGTCAAGTGGCTTACAGGCTAGCTTTGCCTCCGGCGTTGTCGACCGTGCATAATGTGTTTCATGTATCCGCTCTTCGGAGGTATGTATCTAATGAGAGACATGTTTTGAGTTATGAGGATCTGGAGCTTGAGCCAGATCTCTCCTTTGAGGAGCAGCCTGTTCATATACTTGATCAGAAGGATAAAGTCCTCAGGAATAAGACGATACCTTTGGTTAAGGTGTTGTGGAGGAACAGCAAGGTCGAGGAGGCGACCTGGGAGCTGGAGTCTGATATGCGGAGTCAGTTTCCCGAGCTGTTCAGGTAAATTTCGAGGACGAAATTTCTGTAAGGAGGGGATAGTTGTAATGCCCCAGATTTCCTATTATGGTTAATGGCTGGATTAGTAGGCCGGGAGGGCCATAACTGTTTAATTATGCCATTAGATGTGTTTATGCATGTTTATGAGAATTATATTATTATATGATGTTAAATGCATGCTTGTGAGTCCACATTTGTTTACAGGGGTATTATGGTAATTTGGCCCGTTGAGGGTATAATTGTATATTTGTATGTGTGATAATGATATATTGTGAGACCACATTATAATGTGGATTGGTTCGAGTATTCCGACATGAGACGATCGTTAAACGTGATTATCGGTTTGGTCATAACAGGTTTGAGCTCGGGGCTCGGGGTGAGTCTCGGGGTGATATTAAAGGCTATTGCGTTACCGAGGATTTTGGGGTAACGGGTTATGAAATATTGGTGTTTGAGGATATTGAGATTAGTGGGAAATGGGAAGCGTTAATTATAATTAACGGGTTAAGCTAGAAGTACCAATTTTACCCCTAGAGTAGTTTGAAAGGCTTTAGATGTCACAAGGGCATTTTGGTCTTTTTAGGGGAGGATATATATAAGGTTTAGTGGCTGAAGGCTGTGGAATAAAACAGAGGAAAACAGAGTTTTGCCTCCTCCATTCCCGTACATCACCCTCTTCATTGCTTCTTTGAGGTTTTGGAGCTCTAGTTGTGGATTCAAGCTAAAGGAACTTAGGGCTGGGTTGGAGACTTGGTTCTGCTTGTGTGGGAAGTTCAAAACAAGTTCTAAGGTAAGCTTTGACCATTGAATTCAAATTAAGTTCTGTTTTCATTCTGGTTTTTAACTCATGGATTTTGATGTGGGGAGTGAGGATTAAAGGGAGTTTTTGGTGTTAGATGATTGGGTTTTGGTGAGGAGGTGTTATAGGTAAGGTTTGGGGGTTCAATTACATGTTTGGAGAAGGTTTTTAGATGGTTTGAGGGACTGGTTTGAGAGGAAAAACGCACAGGGAGAAAACTGGTTCGTGTGGCCGACTTAGCCATTCTGGGCTGAGCGCCGCAGCGCAGCAGGGGAGCGTCGCGGCCCTTGGCGTTTGGCAGGCAGGGAGCCTCTCTGTCTGGAGGTGCGCCGCGGCGCAAGAAGCAGGGAGGGCCGCGGCCCTTGAGGCTAATTTTGCTAAAAAAAAAGGTTTTTAGCTTGGGGATTCAAACCATAGGCCTCGGGGTTGGACCTAGTACCCGGTCGGGTAGTATTTGATGTCTCGGGGGCTGGGATTTGGTTTGGGAACCCTTGGTTATCATTTTTATTGATGAATCCTATATTTTGGTTATGACCAGGTGACCGTCGAGGAATTTAAAGGTTGATCGTTCTCAGGGGTCGTTCATATTATAATACTCACTCGAACCAGAGGTAAGAAAACGGTGTATGAATACAGTTGCACCCTGTATAGGTATATGACATGCATGGTTTGATATTAAGGCGTGTTGGTTGATATATGTGGACATGGATTGCATATTAAGTGCTAGTGAATGCTGATTACCTGCTTGAGACACTGACTAGTCAGGGACCGACTCTAAAGTCGAGAATCATGCATTGAATGGCTCTATAGCATTAATGCCTGACCGACCCTAGGGTCGAGAAACTTATAAGCGCTTGCCTGGTCTACGACCAGATAATTATAGCCAAGGTATATGACCCCGGTGACCGTTTGTCACAAGGCTAAGGGACGTTGTCCATAGTTTCGACTATAGAGTCGTGAGGAAGGTTATGTTGGTGACTAGTCACCTTGCACCTGTCCTAAACAAACTTATAAATGAAACACTTATCGATTAAGCCCTGGTGACCATATCGTCACATGGCTAGAGGGAGCGATGCTCATTATTGTGACTTTTGGCTATTGTCACCTATTTGTTGGACTGATAGTCCTGAAGGAACAACTGTGATTATTGTTGATATTATATCATGCTATATTGTGTTTTCTTGCTGGGTCTCGGCTCATGGGTGCTATGTGGTGCAGGTAAAGGAAAGGAAAAGCTTTGCCAGCCTTGAGTGGAGAGCTTGGGCGATGTAATGTACATACAGGGCCGCTTGACTGCCACGGTCAAGGAGTTCTCAGAGGGACTAGGGGTTTACCCTATTTTTGCCGCTTAGGCCGGCGGAGTTTGTATATTTGGAACTGTAGCAACTCTTTTGTAACTTGAACTACTTGTAAACGTTTTAAAAAGCTCATGAGCAGTTTATTTACTTAATAAAATGTATCCTTTCCTTTTTATTGGTTTTTCACCTTAACTTGGTAATAACACTTAGATCACATTTTTAACCAAAGGACTCGGGTAACGAGTCAAATTTCCGGTTCACCGTTCACCGTAACTGTTCTGGGGTAGCCAGGGCGTTACATTGATCTAATTCTTGAGCATTCGAGTTGAAAAGATGAATAAGAATGACTCGTGAACTTATGTCAATTCTTAAGGCCGAACCAAGTAAAAAGTGTGTTTTTTCTTGAGTTTATTAAATCACCAAATCGTCATTTCTTCTTATAATTATCATTGCCCAAAATGCAGGTCAACATAATGGAATGCCAAATTTGTGATATGATGCTATATTTTACTATTTCAAAAAAAAAAAAAAATTCAATAATATGTTAAAATTTGCGTTAAATTTGGTAGCATATTAATAGTTATGTCAAATTTGGTATAACAATGAGTATACATTTTAAAATTATAATATTACCATTAATTATTTTAAAAATATTTAATGTATTAAATATCATTAATAAAATATTTTTTAATTTATTTTTTTAATTAGATAATCATTAATGATAGTTTTTTAATATCAATTTACATTTTTAATGCTATTGTGTATTAGAGAACAATTGTGAATGTTATGGTAAATATAACACTTGTTTATTTTTTGTATCAAATTTGACACTATTTAAATTAGGTATTTTGGAGATAGTCTAGGGGAGTTATTTCTACACCCCTAATTTTTATAAGTGCACCCCATTTTCTTAGAAAAAAGATAATTACATATTTATCCCTATATAAAATGACTAAAATATACATTTTTAATAAACTCCTATTAATATGTACACCCCACTTATGAATCAATTTTTTAAAAATAAAATTATGTTGAAACCCTAAAATTAATATTGGAATTTCATCAATATGTAAAACCAATATGAAAACCTCAGGCTATACATATATAGCAAGAAAGGAAATAGATCACGAATTAACAAAGGACTTCCATTTTTTCCCGCAATAATTGCAATCTTTGACCTTTTAGCCAAATGAGCCACAAATTTACAGTTGCACGAATTTATCAATTTTGAAAAAAGTGAGAACATTTTCATTGATTTTATTTATTTGAAAAAAATTATCACAGCATAAAAGAGAACAAAGGCGAGTAAGGAAATGAGGGACTAATCTCCAGATTTGTTGTCAAAGCAAAAGGAGGCAAATATCTTTTATATATTATGAGTGAGAAACAACAAAAATCTAAGACATCAAGATGGAAGAGGTGACTGACATCACATGTTTAACTAACATATTCGAAAAGTAGAAAAAAGCTCTGGAACCTTCATTACTGTAGCTTGTGTTTCTTCTCAGCGAGTACCCTTTGTGGTTGAACGTCCGCCCTAATCTGATCCCAAGTGGCGGTTTCTCTTTCATCTTTATTGCTATGCTACTATTTAGTGTTTACTTCTCTAATTATTTCGCTATCTGTAGCCTAATCCTCTCCTCTGTTATATCTATTTCTGTCCTTCCACTTATTTTATTTCTTTCCCCATAAAGAGTTTCGAACCTCTATCTCTTTCTCTCACTCATCTCCACTATTTACTGTCGTTTTTGCTACTCCTTACAATTTCATCATTATCTGAATATTAGAAGCCTACTAATCTATTTCAATGGATTTTGGTGATGATTTCTCAGATCTGATGGAGAAGGAGGGACTTTCGGTGTTTAATGGCATATTGGATAGTTGGATTTTTGGGGTAAGCTCTAGATTTCTCTTTGTTTGTTTATATATTGTTTGGTGCTTTGCTTGGGTTTTACATGTTTACCTACCTCTGTATACTCTGAAAATGGATAATCTTATTTATGTCATATCTCAAAACTTAAACCTTACTAAGGAAGAAAATATTGTGCACACCTTACCACAAACTGACCAAGACTCAAACTCGAATCAGGGGGTTTTTTTCTTAGTTGTTCGACTTCTCAATGATCGCCACTTTAGGAAAGAGCCTTTCAAAATAACATGTCTCAAAAATTGGAAGGGTAGAGTTCCTGTTACCTTGACTGATCACTCAGAAGGACTCTTCTTAGCTGAGTTTTGTTGTGAAGGAGATAGGAGGCGTGTTTTTAATGGCCAACCATGGAAATTTGACCAGTGTCTAGTGCTCTTAGGAAACCCTGATGGTGTTCTTGATCTTACTCCTGAGTTTCTTCACTTTGCTCCCTTTTGGGTTCAAATCTTTAGAATTCCTTTGGGTAGGAGATCTTTAGGTTTAGCCAAACTGATTGGGGAAAGCTTGGGTGATATTATTGATGTTGATGAATCTTCCTTTTTTGAATCCTCGGGTTCGTTTTTGCGTCTTAGGGTCTTGCTTGATGTGAACAAACCCCTTAGGCGTGGCATATCCATTAGCTTCCCCGATGTCCAACTTCCTAGATGGCTTGAACTCAAATATGAACATCTCCCTGACTTTTTCTTTTTCTGTGGGAAAATAGGACATACTTATTATTACTGTGTGAACCATTTGTAGGACTTTGATAAAAATATGTTTAGTTTCTCACTTGAATATGATTTTAACCTTAGGGGAAAAGCAAAATTTTTGCTTAAGACTGTTCCCTTTGGTTTTCCTGGACCCGCCCGTTTCTCTGTAGAAGAAATGCACCCTCATTATCCTAAACCATTCATGGCCATTAGTGAACTTGAAGTCTCTATTCAATACCTTTTCCAACACTCAACTGAACATATAGGGACCTCAAATTATCCTATGTTAGGTGTTGGACCATCAAACTACATGAAAGCATCTCTTCATCACATGATACCATCCCCTATTAACCCGAACCTAGCCATGCTAGCTGTCTTTTTGCCTAGTTCCACCCCTGAAATGAATGTTATGGTCCCTCCTCCTTCTACCATACTTGTTGTAACGTCCCAATTTTCGTAATAAGACTTAGTTCCCTGATTTGGGGGCCAGAAGGGCAATAATTGAATATTATGTGCATGTTGTGATTATACGCATTATTATGTGAATTCTGTTAATTGTATTATGATATGACTATGCTTGCATGTTTATGTGTATTAAATATGCATGTGAGTTCATTTCTTATTAGAAGAACATTTTCACAATTTTGACATGTTGATGGTATAAGTGTAAATATATGTGATTTATAATTGTGACCACATTATTATGTGGATATATTTGAGTTACCCGGCATGAGGCGATCCCAGTGAGCAAGTTAGCAGAAAAGTCACAATGAGATAAAATACCCGGCTCGGGGTGAGCTTAGGGGTATTTTGGTAATTTGGTAAATTATTGGGAATTATTAAATAACGGGAACTAATTGATGAATATTTGGTATGATAGAATTATTTTGAGAATTTTTGGGAATTTTGGGGAAAGGACTAAAATGCCCTTGGCTTTGGTCAAGGGGAATTGATTTGCCTAGGGGCAAAATGGTCAATTACCTTATATCTAGAGAAAAGGGTAACCTTAGTTGAAGGTTTTGGTCACTCACGTACACATCGTTGTTTTTCTCTTGGGTTACCTCTTTGTGTGGGTTTTTGGAAGTTGAGACAACAAGTAAAGCAAATGTGCTCTTGAGGGATTTTGCATGGAGAATTTAAGCTCTCTTGGGAGATTAGGAGCTTGTAAGGATCAACAAGAGGTGGGGATTTCAAAATTCTATAACAGAGGTAAATATTTATGAACCTTTCTTGGTGTTCTTCCTTCCACTTTTGTGTTTTGAATTTAAAGTTTGATTTTGGGGTTTTATTGTGGATAGTTTATTTAGGTTGTATAGGGTCGTTTATGGTCAAATCTTGATGAAAGTACTTGTGTTGGTCGAATTTTTGGGACTGATTTCGCAGAGGATTGCGAATTTGGTAGTTGGGAAAGAACACCAATATTCTGGCCTCGATTTGCATTTCTGGCGACTTAGCGCGACCATGCTAGGTTGGGCGCGACCGCGCTAATGTCCCAGAAAGAGTGAAATTGAACTTCGATTTGGGAGCTCAAGTTGAGGGGTGCGACCGCGCCAGGTGCCCTGAAAAGTGGTTTAGCTGAATTTTAAGAGTAAAGCCCAGGGGCTCGAGAATCTAATTTGGGAGCCCACTTGGGGGACGTTTTAAGCGCCCCGGTAACTGGGAACAGTAGTTTTGAGAATTAGAGTCCTGATTGGAGCTCGGGATCTGGGATTGATTCCTGATGAACGTATACTTGTATTGTGACTAGGATTTTTGCAAGGCTCAGGTCAGGGATAGCACTCGGGGTCATTTCTTTATTCACACGAAGCTCGAGGTAAGAAAACTGCATTCGATACGTGAGATATGTTAATAGGGCTTGTCCCGGTCGTTAAATGTAGATATGATTAGGGCTCGGACCCCTTTTAGTGAGAGTGATTATAATTATGCCTGTGAATATCTGATTAAGCATACTTGAATGTGTTGTATTTGGTTATATGATGAATATATTATATGTATGATTATTCCTGATTGGAAAGCTCGGCTTATAACCCGTGGTTGGCACTATGTGTGCAGAACACGGGCTGCTATGGCTAGGCAACCCTGGGAGTGTATTATGCACTTGTCTGGCTCGGACGCCACTTGAATAAATAGAAGTGTGATACGCACTTGTGTGACCCTGTGGTCGCATACTTGTATATTGTGTCTGCTTGGTTACAATTATTACTGCTAAGCATGTTGTTTATATTCTGTTGACTATCTGAATCTGTTTAAGTAAGTTTTCTTGCTAAGCATTGGCTCACGGGTGCTATGTGGTGCAGGTAAGAGTAAAGAGAAGCTTGGTTAGCCATGAGTTGGAGAGAAGTAGGGGTGGTGTGTACATATGCAGTCTGCTTAACCGCCACACCCGAGATATCACAGAGGAACTAGGGTTGGACTCTGTTTTGCCGCTTAGGTCGACTTATTTTGTAATCCTTGAGTTGTAAACTAATTTTAGACTTCTATTTTTGGATCCCATGTAAAGACTAAATTTTTTAATGGAAATGTTTATTCCTTTGACCAAAATCTTTTATACCCGAGCCATTAGTTACTTAATCACATGTTTTAGTCCAAATGACTCGTTTAACGATTCCAACACTATTTTAAACACATGTCGTAAGGGTCCTTGATTAGTAGGGTGTTACACTTGTTGATGCCACTGTTGTTGCCTCTCAAGTTTTGGACTCTGCAGTTCATAGGAGTCTAGTTGGGGATGGACCTCCTATTTTGGAAGGAAGGACCTCTTCTCCCAAGTTTGTTGAACCTTCAGCTCAACCTCCTGCCATTTCGCTTCCTGTTGCAGGGAAAGGTTTATATTCTGCCTCTGGAGTCAAGAAGCCAAGTATGGGGCAATGAGAGATTGCAAGGAAAAGATGATAACCCTTGGGCTTGAGGGTGAGAAACCCTTAGTATTTGTTGGCACTATGCATGGATCCTATATACTTATGACATCTGTACTTAGAGCTAGAGACCTATTGCAGGAGGATGCACAAGACTCTTAGCTAGTGTGGTGGATACCACTCAGGTCGTGCCAGTAGGACTAGGACAGACTGGATTAGTCTGTGAGTTTCTGGATGTGTTTCCAGGGGTTTGTTAGGGTTACCTCTACACCAAGAGATAGAATGGTGATTGTGTTGGTGCCAAGGACGGAACCAGGTCTAGGTCACTGTATTAAACGGCTTCAGCAGAGCTGTAGGAACTAAATGTTCAGTTATTGAGTAAGATGGTATTCTCCAAGGTGGATCTTCAATCTGGTTATTACCAGCTGAAGATCAGGGAGAAGGATAAGCAGAAGATTGCCTTTTATATCATATATGGGCACTAGGTGTAACGACCCAACTATTCTAGACTTTGGTCTATTAATAACTATTATACACAGCCACTAATCTTAAGAAAACATACATATGAAATAATCATAACTTTATTAAAAACTGTAAAGCAAATGTTAAATACAAAAAAATGCGGTTAGGATATGGGATCCCATTGTTTGAAAATAAAATAGAACATAACTTAAATCTTAAAATTCGTTACAAAACAAAGTGCGGAAAATACATATAAAGCATAATTTTAAATGACTAGAAACAACTTCATCCTCGAATCGTTTACACAGTCCACCGATTCCATTCTCCCTCAATACACATTCCCAAGCTGCCAAGAACCTTCCCGCCGCCATAACTATTTTCCTGCACATATAAAACATAAAGGAATGAGCTTAATGCCCAGCAAGGAAAATCTACTACAAGCATGAAACATACACATAAACTATGAACATATATCATATTCTATAACACATATATCATAACTCTAACCCATGTACATGGTAACTATTGGAGTTTGCTAACTAAGCAACTATAAGCCTCAAACTATAATGAGGTTTGCTAGTTAAGCAACTATAAGCCCCAAAAACATAAAAGTATTGGGGTTTGCTATATAGCAACTATAAGCCCCAAAACCTACAAGTGATAGGGTTTGCTATATAACAACTATAAGCCCCAAAACATACATATATCATAACACTTAAAATCATACTATAGCATAATCATAACATATTAAAAACATAGCACATATCACATAGGAACTATCCTATTTTCCTTACCAAAAATACCGGGATGATGAGAACAAGGTCGGGATTTTGGAACACTCCTAAAAACCATTAATAGAGGTGAGTATTCTAAAGAAAAGAGATGAAAAGAATGAACTACACCATCGAAAAGATACTTACCAACAAGAACCTCAAGTTCAAAGAACTTAGATTCCTAATCAAGAATAAAGAATACTGAGTTAGGATTTGAGTAGAGAAAAACTATAAAACTAATGAAACAATACTGAAAGGAACTAAGAATAGTGATACCTTTGAAATTGCTATACCCGAACTACTCCTCGAAACTGAAATACACTATGAACCTTACTTCCCAAGTGTTTAATAAGCTTATAATGATAAAGCTTATAACCCCAACCCAAGTGTTTAACACTCTAAAGTAATCTTAGCAGCTTGTAGGCTCTGAACTTAGCTTGAAGAATGAAGAAATGGTTGGGTACTAGGTCCTATTTATAGAGTTCAAGAATGAAAAGATCTTCATTTAGTTTGAATAAAATAATGACTTTTTAATCGAAAAACATTTGAATAATCGTTCAGTAGAGGCTGAAGACTCGATCAAAAAGATTCTGGACTTATCAAGAGGTTAAGGATTAAAATGAGCTCGGTTTCAAAATCATTTGAAAATGCAGCCCTAGAGCCGATATATCGCCTACCATAGGCGATATGTCGCCTGGGTTCATATTCCCGAGGCTCGTCGAGGTGGTCGTGCGAAGTGTGTTTTTCGTATCCCCGTGTGGCGATATATCGCCCCCTAGAGCTGCGATATATCGGCATACGCTGAAATATTATACACGTAATTACACTTTTTCAGCCTATTTTGAATTGAGTAAACAGCCTTGACTAAGTCCTTTAACGATTTCAAAGCTGCTGGCAGACTCTAGGATTTTCAAATATTATTCTTAATAAACTATTCCTAAAAAATACTTAATTTCTCACTAAACATTCATATGACAAGTGTTATTATCTTATTGAGTCTATCTAAACCTTATAGTATAATAAATATAATCTCTATAATCAGTCATATTAATCAAACCTTAGGTTATAATTAATATTCTTAAACTATAGGTTAAACTTATAAAATCTACAAGTGTTGCTACGAGTGTCCAACTAAGTCTCAGCTTGAACCAAAATCCACAGTAATAAACATACTATAACTACTACTAGTTATTACTATTACTACTATCTAACTAGCTAAGTAAAGTTCTTAGACTCTACACTAGGAGTGCTGAGTCATGTCTTTTGGGTTCGACTAATGCCCCAATTGTTTTGATGGATTAGATGAACATGGTGTTTAAAGATTATTTGAATTGGTTTGTGATCATCTTTATCGACGATATTGTGGTATACTCTTAGTTAGAGATTGGCCAAGGCCAAGGAATGCCTCAGAGGTCAAGAGTTTCCTTGGATAGGCAGGGTATTACACGTGTTTAGTGGAAGAATTCTTGAGGATTGTTACCTTATTGACAGAAAAGGTGATTGCCCATGCATCACGTTAGTTGAAAGATATGACCAGAACTAGAGTAGAGTTACTAATGGGCTAGTTGGCCAACATTATGCTTAAGTTTACTATTTTAGAGAATAGTAAAGGAAACAGTTGAGTGACTCACTGATGGGAAGGATTTAGGGGAATGTCTTAGCTGGACTAGCTAAGGACTATGCAGTGTCAGGTATGAGTTTATTGAGGTATAAGGATCGGATTTGGGATCTGATGGACACTGGGATTAAATGGGAGATTCTGAATGAATCTCATACTACCCCTTATTCTCTTCATCCAGACACCATGAAGATGTACCAGGATTTGAAAGCTTTATAGTGGTGGCCTGGGATGAAGAGGGACTTAACTGAGTACGTGGCAAAGTGTCTGACCTGTTAATAGGTCAAGGTAGAGTATTAGAAACAAGTAAGGCCATTACAGCCTTTGTGTATCCCAAAGTGGAACTGGGAGGACATCACGATGGATTTCATGATGGCGTTGCCTAGGATAATGGGCCAGTGTGATTCAGTTTGGGTTATTATGGACCAATATACAAAGTCCCCACATTTATCAGAGAGGACGAGAAATACAATTGACCAGTATGCAAATATCTATGTGAGAGAGATAATACACCTTCTTGGGACTTTGAGGTCTATCCTGACGGATAGGGACCCTATATTTACTTTCAAGTTTTGGGGAAGGTTACAGAAGGCAATGAGTATACAGCTGGAGGTCAGTACAACTTATTATCCTCAAACTGATGGTAAATCAGATAGAATTATTCAATTATTGGAGGGGCACCTTATGAGATGTTGTAGGGTAGGACGTATAGATCACTCATTCACTGGGATGAGATGGGTGAGATGAAATATTTTGGTCCTGAGGTAGTTCAGAGGATCACTGAGGCTATTGAAAAGATTAGAGATCGGATGCTTGCTTCTCATAATAGACATAAAAGTTATGTTAATTTGAAATGCAGGAATGTGGAAGACTATGTATTCCTTAGAGTCTCACCATGGAAAGGGGTGAGGAGATTTGGGGGAAAATGGCAAGTTAAGCCCTATATTTGTAGGATCATTTGAGATCGTAGAGACGATTGGTCAGGTGGCCTACAGATTGGCCTTATCATCGGCACTGCCGGCCATACACAATGTATTTCATAGTTTCGTGTTGAGGAAACATGTATTAGATGATACTCATGTGTTTAGTTATGAGGGTCTGGAACTGGAGGCAGAGTTATCCTAAGAGGAATAACCAATTCAGATTTTAACAGGAAGGACAAGGTTCTAAGAAACAAAACTATACATTTGGTTAAGGTATTATATAGAAACAGTAAGGTCGAGGGAGCGACCTGGGAACTAGAATAAGATATGCGGGATCTAAATCCTGAGCTGTTCAGATAAAATTTTGAGGACGAATTTCCTGTAAGGAGGGAATAGTTGCAACGTCCCAAATTACCTAATAAGGCTTAGGGCCTTGATTAGGGGGCAGGATGAAAAATTATGGAAATTATGTGAAATATATGTGTATCATTTTATGATTATGTGAGTTATATTATAATATGATTTGATATGCATGTTTAGGTGTATTAAATATGCATGTGGGCCCATTTCTGATTAGAATGTCAATTTTCGTAATTTGGCTCGTTATGGGTATATTTTGTATATATGTGATATGTGTGGGACCACATCATTATGTGGATATATTTGGGTTACTCAGCACGAGACGATCCTAGGGCGCAAGTTAGTGGGAAAGTCACAACGGGACCCATACTTGATTCGGTGTGAGTCAAGGGGTATATTGGGTATTTAGTACATTACCGAGTTATTGGGTAATGAGAATTATTATTTGATGATATATTGGGAGTTAGTGAGATCAGGAGGGAATTCTGGGGATTTTGACTATTTTACCCACGGGGGTGTTTTTGGGACCATAAGCCTTGGGTTTTACTTGAGGTTACTTAAGCTTAAAGTAACCTGTCAGAAAGAAAAGTACGTTCAGTATTCTCTCTCTCTCTCTTATTCTTTCATTTGGCGCTCGTTAGCGTTTTCGAAGGAAACTCGAGTTTTAGGACTCGGATTCAAGCAAGGTTAGAGTCATAACGATTCTAAGGAAGATTAAAATGTGGTTATATAGAGGATAGGGCAATGGGCCCCGGGGTGACTTATTAGTCCCATATCCTAGGACTAGGCCTCAGCATCGATTTATTAGTCAAGGACGGCATTAACACGGTGAGTGCTGGTCGTAAGGCATTGACTTATTTGTTAAGAATGACAATAGTGCTGAGCACTAGTCATAAGGCATTGACTTATTGGTCAAGGACGACAATAGCAATGACCGCTAGTCGTAAGGCATTGACTTATTAGTCAATGATGACAATAGCGTTGAACGCAGGTCGTAAAACATTGACTTATTAGTCAAGGACGGCATTAGCACGGTGAGCGCTGGTCGTAAAGCATTGACTTATTAGTTAAGGACGGCATTATCACAGTGAGTGCTGGTTGTAAAGCATTGACTTATCAATCAAGGGCGGCAATAGCGCGTTGAGTGCTGGTCGTTATGGTTATGCTTAACCAGGAGTGCATCACACGCTTTACTGACCTATTGGTCATGGAAAGCTCAGCTCCAGGTACGCTGGATCAGCTCCAAAGCTGGTTATACAGAGGATAGGGCAATGGGCCCCGGGGTGACTTATTAGTCCCATATCCTAGGGCTAAGCCCCAGCATTGACTTATTAGTCAAGGGCGGCATTAGCACGGTGAGTGCTGGTCGTAAGGCATTGACTTATTAGTCAAGGACGACAATAGCACTGAGCGCTAGTCGTAAGGCATTGACTTGTTAGTCAAGGAAGACAATAGCGTTGAGCGCTAGTCATAAGGCATTGACTTATTAGTCAAGGACGACAATAGCGTTGAGCGCTGGTCGTAAAGCATTGACTTATTAGTCAAGGACGGCATTAGCACGGCGAGAGTTGGTCGTAAAGCATTTCCTTATTAGTCAAGGATGGCATTAGCACGGTGAGTGCTGGTTGTAAAACATTGACTTATTAGTCAAGGACGGCATTAGCACGCTGAGTGATGGTTGTAAAGCATTGACTTATTAGTCAAGGATGGTAATTGTAACGCCCTACTACCCAGGGACCATTACGCTGTGTATTTCAAATAGTGCTAAACTCAATAAACGAGTCATTTGGCCATAATCGTATAACTAAATGTGATTAACGGTTTAGGGTTAAAAAATTTGGTAAAAGATACAACGTTTCACTAAAATATTTTCTGCATACATTGGGATCCCAAAATATATTTTAAAGGTTAATTACAATAAAAAAGTTACAACCAGCCGACCTAAGCGGCAAATTAGGGTCTAACCCAAGTGTTAGAGAATATATATTATTGCTCAATGGAATTATGGAAAAACTCAAATACAACTCTATGCAAAAATACAATTGACAAGATAATATTGATTAAATAAATATTACAACTCAATTGCTCAAAATACAAGTAACTAGAAAGATGTAGGAGAAGAAGATTACAAACTCAAAACAATAATAATACAAGTAAATAAGATCAACAAGATCAAAAGAATGAAAACACAAAGAAACTCTCACACAACCAAAGTGTAGAGTAGTGGGGATCACCAACTTGAACAAGGTTCAAGACCTTTGTCCAAAAGCTTATTTCCCCCTATTCTCTAAGCACTAAGGGATCTCTCAAGGAAATAACTCTCTGGAATAATCAAGCCTCAAGGTGTATTTTTCAGCCAAGTGCTTTGTGGATGAAAAATGGTGTGTCTTACAAGTGAGCATTAGACTCCTATTTATAGAGTTTTGAGACACCCTTTGAATTTCAAATTCCACCAACCCCCATGGCTGTTACCAATGATTAATTTGATGTTTTATGGAATTAAAATAGAGATTTGGGAGTTACTTGGCTGTTGGAAACGTTCAAAATTGGATAAAAACCGAAGTTGGAAAATGTTGTCAGCCGCTCAGGCCGCGGCTTGAAAAACACGAGCCGCGGCCCACGATGTGTTTTTGCCTATTTTTGCCTCTTGGGCCGCGGCCTGAAAAACTCAGGCCGCGCCCTAAGACGTTTTTTCAGCAACCAATTTTCCAACTTTGCCAAAACGTTCCAAATTCATTCTCACTTGATTTTGTAACTTCCATACACATTATGAGAGTTAAAATCACATCTCTAACAGCCATATTTCACATATGGCTTTAAGAAATTCAAATCAAAATGTGTAATATCAAATCTACACATTATTGGGTAATATTTGGGAGTTACAAATTTGTAACTGATTTTGTAACTCCAAAATATGTCACATTTGGACACACACATGTGTCCAATTTTGTGACTCTCAATAATATGTTACAAGGTGTGACAAATCACATTTTGTCACATTATTTAATCTAATATTATATTATATAAAATAATATAACACCAAGTTCCTCTTTAAACCCTCGGTCGTGGTGATCGAGCAGCCGCATATGTACACACCATTACCTAAGCTCTCCAACTCAAGGATGGTCCAGCTTTCTTTTACCTTTACCTGCACCACATTGCACCTGTGAGTCGAGGCTCAACAAGAAAACTCAAACACATGCTCATGAGTAAACAATAACGCGCCACCAAATCATAATAAGCAAACCTAGCAGTAATAACTCTATTCATGCATGTAGGAAGGTACAAATAAATGATTGTGGAGTCCTGCACTCTAAGTAGATGACTAATAAGTCTCTCTCTCTGAAGTAGATGACTAATAATTCTTTCTGAATAGATGACTAATAAGTCTCTCCGGATAAATGACAAATAAGTCTCTTTGGATAGGTGACGTTTCAGTCACCTGAGCCTTTTAGGCCTGGCTCTAAGTAACAGGCCTTTAGACTAGACAAGGGCATTAGTTTTCTTCGACCAATAGGTCAGTCAATCATTTAATGCTCATGTTGATTAGATCTAATCATTTTGGCATGGGTTAAACATGCTAATGCCGCTCTTGACTCATAAGTCAATACCATACTACCATTGCTCAGTATTACTGTCGATTCATGACTGGTAAGTCAGAACTTTACAACCAATACTAAACACTATTGTCGTTCCCTAACTAATAAGTACGTGCATCCTCAATGAGGTAATGCAAACAGACATATATCCTATGTCAAATATCCACATATAAGGCATTCAACATGCTTAACCAATAATCACAAGCATAATCATAATCATGCACAATTACATAGACTCAAACTCTGATCAATTCCATATTTAACATTTATGCAATGCCATAACCACATGTATCATATGCATCACATACTGGGTGCACTTTTCTTACCTTTGGTCCAAGCACATGTTACCAATAAACAATCCTCAAGCACAATCCTGTTCCAAGCCCCTAGCGACAACCTAGTCACAACTATAATATAAAATACCATAAAAAAAATGAGTAAATAAATACTTTCGGACCAAGTCCTAGCCTCCGGGACGTTGAATCCTATCCAACTGGGGAGTAGGATCGACCTAGAGCCCTTAGAGTTAAGTTCCCACGACAAAAAAACCCAAAATGGCCAAAATTGCCCTTAAGCGCCCCCCCCCCCCCCCCCCCCCCCAAGCTCTGAGCCGCAGCCCACCTTCAAATAGAGGTCGAGCCCCTTCTCTGCCTGTGCCTCGCACCGCAGCCCTAACTGCCCAAACAGCAGGCCTCCTCCTTCATCAAGCCTGGGCCGCAACGCCCAAGAACAGGGTCGCCGCCCAACCACGAACAAACCAAAAACCTTTGTTTGCTTCATTTAAAAACCTTCCAAAAACTTATCCAAACATCTCCAAATCCCAAAATCAAAGTTCCCAAATATCTCAATGATCCAAAACCATCAAAACCCAAATCTCAAACCATCTAAGAAATCATCAAAACATAAAATCCAATTCAAGCTTAAAAACTCAAAAACTTAAACCTTAAAACTCGGATTACCTCTTATTTAGTTGTTTCCCAACTAAATCCTTCGACCATTAAGCTTCTAATCTTCCCTAGAATTTCTATGCCTCAATCCTTGCCTGAATCCGAGTCCTAAAACTCAAGTTTCCTTCGAAAATGTAATCGATGTCAAAAAGGGAACGAGGGAGAGAGAGAACATTTTGAATGTTCTTTTATGTTTCTGACAGGTTACTTCGAGCTTAAGTAACCTCAAGCAAATCCTAATGCTCGGGATCCCAAAAACGCCCCCGGGGTAAAATAGTCAAAATTCCTAGAATAACCTCCTGATCTCACTAACTCCCAAATTATTATCAAATATTTATTCTCATTACCCAATCTCTCGATAATGTGCTAAATACCCATTGACTCACTCTGAGTCAAGTATGGATCCCGTTGTGACTTTCCCACTAGCTTGCTTCCTAGGATCGTCTCATTCCAAGTAACCCAAACATACTCACATAATAATGTGGTCCCGCACATATATCATATATATGCCAAATATACCCAAGATGGGCCAAATTATGAAAATTTCCCAATTAAACATAAATGGGCCCACATGCATATTTAATACACCTAAACATGCATAACAAGTCATATTAAAATATAACTCACATAATCACATAATAATACATATAAATATTATATAATCACATAATTCCATAATTTGCCATCCTGACCCTCTAATCAAGGCCCTAAGCCTTATTAGGAAATTTGGGACGTTAGAGTAATAGCACGCTGAGTACTGGTCCATATGGTTTAGTTTAACCAGGAGCGCATTATACGCTTAACCGACCTATTGGTCAGAGAAAACTAAAGCGCCAGGTATTACTCATAAGTCAATACCAAACAACCAGTGCTCAGTATTACTGCCGATTCATGACTGGTAAGTCAGAACTTTACAACCAATTCTAAACACCATTGTCGTTCCCTGACTAATAAGTCAGTGCTTCCTCAATGAGGTAATGCAAACAAACATATATCCTATGTCAAATATCCAGATATAAGGCTTTCAACATGCTTAACCAATAATCACAAGCATAATCATAATCATGCATAATTACAGAGACTCAAACGCTGATCAATTCCATATTTAACATTTATGCAATGCCATAACCACATGTATCATATGCATCACATGCATCACGTACTGGGTGCATTTTTCTTACCTTTGGTCCAAGCACAAGTTACCAATAAACAACCCTCAAGCATGATCCTGTTCCAAGCCCCTAGCGACAGCCTAGTCACAACCATAATATAAAATCCCATAAAAACGAGTAAATAAATACTTTCAAACCAAGTCCTAGCTTTCGGGTCATTGAATCCTATCCAACTGGGGAGTAGGATCGACCTTGAGCCCTTAGAGTTAAGTTCCCATGATTAAAAACCCAAAATGGCCAAAACTGCCCTTAAGGGTCGCCCCCCCACCCTCAGCTATGAGCCGCGGCCCACCTTTAAATAGAGGTCGAGCCCCTTCTCTGCCTGTGCCTCGCGCTGCGGCGCCTGGGCCGTGGCGCCCAAGAACAGGGTCGCGGCCCAACCACGAACCAACCAAAAACCTTCGTTTGCTTCATTTAAAAACCTTCCAAAAACCTATCCAAACATCTCCAAATCCAAAAATCAAAGTTCCCAAATATCTCAATGATCCAAAACCATCAAAACCCAAATCTCAAGCCATCCAAAAACTCATCAAAACATAAAATTCAATTCAAGCTTAAAAACTCGAAAACTTAAAACTTAAAACTCGGATTACCTCTGATTGAGTCGTTTCCCAACTAAATCCTCCGACCAATAAGCTTCTAATCTTCCCTAGAATTTCTATGCCTCGATCCTTGCCTAAATCTGAGTCCTAAAACTCAAGTTTCCTTCGAAAATGTAATCAATGTCAAAAAGGGAACGAGGGAGAGAGAGAACATTCTGAACGTTCTTTTATGTTTCTGACAAATTACTTCGAGCATAAGTAATCTCAAGCAAATCCTAATGCTCGGGGTCCCAAAAACACCCCCGGGATAAAATAGTCAAAATTCCCATAATTCCCTCCTAATCTCACTAACTCCCAAATTATCATCAAATATTTATTCTCATTACCAAATATCCCGATAATGTGCTAAATACCCCTTGACTCACTCTGAGTCAAGTATGGATCCTGTTGTGACTTTCCTACTAGCTTGCTTCCTAGGATCGTCTCGTTCCAAGTAACCCAAACATACTCACTTAATAATGTGGTCCCACACATATATGCCAAATATACCCAAGACGGGCCAAATTATGAAAATTGCCCAATTAAACAAAAATGGGCCTACATGCATATTTAATACACCTAAACATGCATGATAAGTCATATTATAATATAACACACATAATCACATAAAAATACATATAAATATCATAAAATCACATAATTCTATAGTTTACCATCCTGACCCTCTAATCAAGGCCCTAAGCCTTATTAGGAAATTTGGGACGTTAAAGTAATAGCACGCTGAGTGCTGGTCCATATGGTTTAGTTTAACCAGGAGCACATTATACGCTTGACCGACCTATTGGTCGGAGAAAACTAAAGCGCCAGGTATTACTCATAAGTCAATACCATACAACCAGGGCTCAGTATTACTGCCGATTCATGACTGGTAAGTCAAAACTTTACAACCAATACTAAACACCATTGTTGTTCCCTGACTAATAGGCCAGTGCTTCCTCAATGAGGTAATGCAAATAGACATATATCCTATGTCAAATATCCAGATATAAGGCATTCAACATGCTTAACCAATAATCACAAGCATAATCATAACCATGCACAATTACATAGACTCAAACTTTGATCAATTTCATATTTAAAAATTATGCAATGTCATAACCACATGTATCATATGCATCACATACTGGGTGCATTTTTCTTACCTTTGGTCCAAGCACAGGTTACCAATAAACAACCCTTAAGCACGATCTTGTTCCAAGACCCTAGCGACAGCCTAGTCACAACCATAATATAAAATCTCATAAAAAACGAGTAAATAAATACTTCCGGACCAAGTCCTAGCCTCCGAGATGTTGAATCCTATCCAACTGGGGAGTAGGATCGACCGCGTGCCCTTAGAGTTAAGTTCCCACAACTAAAAACCCAAAATGGCCAAAACTGCCCTTAAGCGTTGAGCCCCCCCGCTCTGAGTCGCAGCCCACCTTCAAATAGAGGTCGAGCCCCTTCTCTGCCTGTGCCTTGTGTCGCGGCCCTAACTGCCCAAACAGCAGGCCTCCTCCTTCATCAAGCCTGAGCCGTAGCGCCCAAGAATAGGATCACGGCCCAACCATGAACCAACCAAAAATCTTTGTTTGCTTCATTTAAAATCCTTCCAAAAACCTATCCAAACTTCTCCGAATCCCAAAATCAAAGTTCCCAAATATCTCAATGATCCAAAACCATCAAAACCCAAATCTCAAACCATCCAAAAACTCATCAAAACATAAAATCCAATTCAAGCTTAAGAACTCGAAAACTTAAAACTTAAAACTTAAAACTCGGATTACCTCTGATTGAGTCATTTCCCAACTAAATCCTCCGACCAATAAGCTTCTAATCTTCCCTAGAATTTCTATGCCTCGATCCTTGCCTGAATTCGAGTCCTAAAACTCAAGTTTCTTTCAAAAATGTAATCGATGTCAAAAAAGGAACGAGGGAGAGAGAGAACATTATGAACGTTCTTTTATGTTTCTGACAAGTTACTTCGAGCTTAAGTAACCTCAAGCAAATCCTAATGCTTGGGGTCCCAAAAACACCCCCGGGGTAAAATAGTCAAAATTCCCAGAATTCCCTCCTGATCTCACTAACTCCCAAATTATTATCAAATATTTATTCTCATTACCCATTATCCCGGTAATGTGCTAAATACCCCTTGACTCACTCTGAGTCAAGTATGGATCCCGTTGTGACTTTCCCACTAGCTTGCTTCCTAGGATCGTCTCGTTCCAAGTAACCCAAACATACTCACATAATAATGTGGACCTACACATATATCACATATATGTCAAATATACCCAAGACGGGCCAAATTTTGAAAATTTCCCAATTAAATATAAATGGGCCCACATGCATATTTAATACACCTAAACATGCATAACAAGTCATATTAAAATATAACTCACATAATCACATAATAATACATATAAATATCATATAATCACATAATTCCATAATTTGCCATCCTGACCCTCTAATCAAGGCCCTAAGCCTTATTAGGAAATTTGGGACGTTAGAGTAATAGCACGCTGAGTGCTGGTCCATATGGTTTAGTTTAACCAGGAGTGCATTATACGCTTGACCGACCTATTGGTCAGAGAAAACTAAAGCGCCAGGTATTACTCACAAGTCAATACCATACAACTAGTGCTCAGTATTACTGCCGATTCATGACTGGTAAGTCAGAACTTTACAACCAATACTAAACACCATTGTCGTTCCCTGACTAATAAGTCAGTGCTTCCTCAATGAGGTAATGCAAACAGACATATATCATATGTCAAATATCTAGATATAAGGCATTCAACATGCTTAACCAATAATCACAAGCATAATCATAATCATGCACAATTACAAAGACTCAAACTCTGATCAATTTCATATTTAACATTTATGCAATGCCATAACCACATGTATCATATGCATCACATATTGGGTGCATTTTTCTTACCTTTGGTCCAAGCATAGGTTACCAATAAACAACCCTTAAGCACGATCCTGTTCCAAGCCCCTAGCGACAACCTAGTCACAACCATAATTTAAAATCCCATATAAAAACGAGTAAATAAATACTTTCGGACCAAGTCCTAGCCTCCAGGACATTGAATCCTATCCGACCTGGGAGTATGATCGACCTCGAGCCCTTAGAGTTAAGTTCCCACGACTAAAAACCCAAAATGGCCAAAACTGCCCTTAAGTGTCGCCCCCCCCCCCCTAGCTCTGAGCCGCGGCCCACCTTCAAATAGAGGTCGAACTCCTTCTCTGCCTGTGCCTCGCGCTGCGGCCCTAACTTCCCAAATAGCAGGCCTCCTCCTTCATCAAGCCTGGGCCGCAGCGCCCAAGAACAGGGTCGCGGCCCAACCACGAACCAACCAAAAACCTTCGTTTGCTTCATTTAAAAACCTTCCAAAAACCTATCCAAACATCTCCAAATCCCAAAATCAAAGTTCCCAAATATCTCAATGATCCAAAACCATCAAAACCCAAATCTCAAACCATCCAAAATCTCATCAAAACATAAAATCCAATTCAAGCTTAAAAACTCGAAAACTTAAAACTTAAAACTCGGATTACCTCTGATTGAGTCGTTTCCTAACTAAATCTTCCGACTAATAAGCTTCTAATCTTCCCTAAAATTTCTATGCCTCGATCCTTGCCTGAATCCGAGTCCTAAAACTCAAGTTTCCTTCGAAAATGTAATCGATGTCAAAAAGGGAACAAGGGAGAGATAGAACATTCTGAACGTTCTTTTATGTTTCTGACAGGTTACTTCGAGCTTAAGTAACCTCAAGGAAATCCTAATGCTCGGGGTCCCAAAAACGCCCCCGAGGTAAAATAGTCAAAATTTCCATCATTCCCTCATGATCTAACTAACTCTCAAATTATCATCAAATATTTATTCTCATTACCCAATATCCCGGTAATGTGCTAAATACCCCTTGACTCACTCTGAGTCAAGTATGGATCCCGTTGTGACTTTCCCACTAGCTTGCTTCCTAGGATCGTCTCGTTCCAAGTAACCCAAACATACTCACATAATAATGTGGTCCCACACATATATCACATATATGCCAAATATACCCAAGACGGGCCAAATTATGAAAATTTCCCAATTAAACAGAAATGGGCCCACATGCATATTTAATACACCTAAACATGCATAACAAGTCATATTATAATATAACTCACATAATCACATAATAATACATATAAATATCATATAATCACATAATTCCATAATTTGCCATCCTGACCCTCTAATCAAGGCCCTAAGCCTTATTAGGAAATTTGGGACATTAGAGTAATAGCACCCTGAGTGCTGGTCCATATGGTTTAGTTTAACCAGGTGCGCATTATACGCTTGACCGACCTATTGGTCAGAGAAAACTAAAGCGCCAGGTGTGCTGGGCCAGCTCCAAGGCTGATTATACAGAGGACAGGGCAAGGGTCCCCGGGGTGACTCATTAGTCCCATATCCTGGGGTGTTGGGCTAGTATGATTTATTAATCGTGTGTTTGGGCGCTGAGCCCCAGTATGATTCTGTAATCATGTATTTTGGGCATTGGACCCCACTATGATGCATTGATCGTTCATCTAGGGCAATTGGCCCCATATGACAATGTAGTCATTTACATGAATGGTATGTAGTCATTTACATGAATGGTATGCTTGCATAAGTAGGGTTATTACTGCTAGGCATGCTTATTATGATTTGGTAATATGTTATAAACTGCTTATGAGCATGTTTAAGTTTTCTTGCTGAGCCTTGGCTCATGGGTGCTATATGGTGCAGGTAAAGGGAAGAGAAAGCTAAACCATCCTTGAGTTGGAGAGCTTAGGTGACGATGTGTACATATGCGGCTGCTCAACCACCACGACCGAGGGTTTAAAGTGGAACTAGGGTCAAACCTTATTTTGCCGCTTAGGTTGGCAGGTTGTAACTCTTTTATTGTAATTAACCTTTTAAATGTATTTTGGGATCCCATGTATACAGTAAACATTTTTGTGAAACGTTTGTATCTTTGACAAAAAAATAATCCTAAACTGTTAATCACGTTTAGTTACACGGTTATGACCAAATGACTCGTTTAGCGAGTTTAGCACTATTTAAAATACACAATGTAACGGTCCCTCAGTAGTAGGGCTTTACAAATACTATCTCCCGACCCAATAGACCATTGAACACCAGAGTGAACCAAAAAGAATCGTGCCATTGACATGGCGATGTACTAAATTTGGGTTAACAACCCCGACCTCGACACCAGCTTCTTTGCCAATCTGGAGACCGAATTCCTCAAAAAATGACAGGCTCGAATCGAGGAGGAAGAGGCCAGGATTGAAGGTGAGGAAGCAGCGGAGGCTTCAGGGGTTGCAGCTGGAGAGACATCTAACCCTTGAGGCCAAGATCATGGGCTGCGACCCATTATAATTTTTGTAATTATACATTTATGATTTTTATGCCCTCGGGGCAGTGACAATTTACAACTCGATTTAGAGCTATTTAATTATCTTATGACTTTATACCAATAGTATTTTTTATGCTCTCAATTTTTTAGCTCGAAAATCTTTATGTGCTTTGTTTAACCTTTAGCTTTTTGCCTTAATATTATACACTACATTTCTGGATCGAAATATTTTGAGCACGCCATTATTAAGGACCTGCTTTTGCACTTGTTTATTCGCACAAATATATATTGGATTTAAGTTCGAATTTCAATACATTGTTTCATAGTTTATTCGAAATATCCATGTTTGACTTCGTTATTGTCAAGGTCGAACTTTACTTTTACCATGTATTTGAAAAAATAATTAAGTGGCATGTAACCTTATTAGTCTAGTTATATTTTCCTTTTCCAGATACTTTTCCTCATCCTCGAGTAGGGCCTCGAGGTTGCGAGGTCGAAACTTTCTTGCAAAAGTTTCCAGCCCTAGCTTCGACTTAGTTTATAGTTGGTTTATCTAGAATTCCAACTTCTTTACTGTCAGTTAGGTTTTGCTGGTTTGTTCCAGACTTGTTTAGCTCGCGTGTTTGGTTCATGATTTATACACTTATTGATTTTCATGTCGGGTTAATAATCCAAACATTTTTAGTTCGCATGTTTGGTTAATGATCCATACACTTATTGATTTTCTTGTCGGGTTAATAATCCAGACATTGCCATTTGAGTTACTTTTTAGTTATGTTATATTTTTTTGAGCCTATGGTATGATTGTATACCACTTATGCCACCTTAATATCCTATGATTGCGATCTTAGGTTATTGAATTTTGAGGGTTTGCAAAAAAAGTATAATAATAAATAATACAACTTTTGAATGAAAATCAGTACTTTATTGATAAAAAGCAAAAAATCAATTACATGTTTAGTTAAAATGAAAACATCATTCCTACATTACTGATAATAAGGTCGTAGATGTTCACCATTCCAAGCACGCAAAACCAATTCTCTGTTTAGCCTCGCTAACTTATATACTCCAGGTCGAATAATGGAGTCGATCTGATAGGGTCCCTCCCAATTTGGTCCAAGTACCCCAGCAGACGGGTCTCGCCTGGCCAAAAACATGTGCCTTAGCACCAAGTCTCCCAATCTAAATTTCCTGTCTCGGACCTTCTTGTTAAAATATCTAGTAGCCTGTTGCTGGTATGAAGCATTTTTCAACTGGGCTTTGTCTCGTCTTTCTTGAATGAAATCTATACTTTCTTCGATCTGGAATTGGTTCGAGGCCTGATCATATGCATCGCGCCTCATAGTTGGGATTTCGACCTCGATAGGCAACATGCCCTCGCATCCATAAGCCAGGGAGAAGGGGGTATGCCTCGTTGAAGTTCTTGCTGTGATCCTATAAGCCCATAAGACTCGAGGCATCTCATCTGGCCATCTCCCATTTGTTTCTTCTAACTTTTTATTCATGGAGCTTTTTAAGGTTATATTGACTACTTCGACCTGGCCATTTGCCTGGGGATGGGCCACGGAGGAAAAACTCTTTATTATCCTGTTCTTTTTGCAAAAATGTGTAAACAAATCACTGTCGAAATGGGTCCCATTATCTGATACTATCTTCCTGGGCATCCCATATCTGCAGATTATATTTTTTACTACGAAATCTAGGACTTTCTTCGAGGTAATGGTGGCCAAGGGTTCAGCTTCGGTCCATTTTGTGAAATAATCCACCGCGACTACAACATACCTTACTCCACCTTTTCCAGTTGGTAATGAGCCTATGAGGTCAATTCCCCATATCACGAATGGACATGGGGAGCACATCATAGTAAGCTCAGTGGATGGAGCTCATGGTATTGAGGCAAATCGTTGACATTTATCACAACGTTTTACATACTCGAACGAGTCTGCCTTGACTGTTGGCCAGAAGTACCCCTGCCTAATCACCTTTTTTGACAAGCTATGCCCCCAGTGTGATCTCCACAAAATCCTTTATGGATTTCTTCCAAAATCTTTTTTTCCTCGGGAGGAGTTACACACCGAAGTAATGGCATAGAGTACCCCATTCTGTACAATTTTCCTTCCAAAATAGTATATCTTGGTATTTGGTACATAAGCTTTCTAGCCTCGTTCCGATCTGCTGGGAAACTTCCAGTTTCGAGGTAGTCAACTATTGGGGTCATCCAAGTGGGTTGTGAATCGATCATATTGATATCTTCTTCATCGGGCTCGTTTATACTTGGGATTGATAGAAATTCTACCGGAACCACGTTGAGTGTACCGGCTTCGTTAGTCGTGGCGAGCCTGGCCAATGTGTCTGCATTTGAATTTTGCTCTCAAGGGACTTGTTCTATAGCGTAGAACTCAAACCCTCCGAGTGCTTCTTTTACTTTCTCCAGGTAAGCGACCTTTTTTATACCATGAGCCTGATATTCACCCACAACTTGGTTAACAACCAACTGTGAGTCACTATAGCAATGTATGGCCTTTGCCTTGAGCTCAATGGCTATTCGAAGTCCTGCTAATAACGCCTCCTATTTGATGCCCCGAAGCCAAACCTTAGTGCTGAGTGGAAGCGATTTCCCATTGGGATGATTAGAATGATCCCTGCCCCCGATCCATTTTCATTGGAGGAACCATCAACATAAAGTCTCCACAGCTTGTGGGCTGGGGTTACGACTTCCTCGTTGGAAATCCTTGTGCATTCGACAATGAAATCTGCCAAAGCCTATCCTTTGATTGTTGTTCTAAGGTGATAAGTAATCTCGAATTGTCTGAGCTCGACAACCCATTTCAACAGTCTTCTGAATGCTTCAGGCTTAGATAACACCTGCCTCAGTGGTTGGTCAGTTAACACATGAATATGATGTGCTTGGAAATACGGTCGGAGCTTTCGAGATGCGTGCATCAGGCATAGAGCCACTTTCTCCATTAATGGGTATCTCGATTCTGCCCCCAATAACTTTTTGTTGACGTGGTACACAGGTTTATAAGTACAAAACTTCTCATGTGATCGGTTTATACAAGACTGGTGATTCAGTGAGGTGTTTCTTAAGATTCTGAAACGCGAGTTCACACTCATCTGACCACTCAAAATTTTTGCCCCCTCTTAAAAGATTAAAGAATGGAAAGCAGAGGTCTGTAGATTTTGAAATAAACCTACTTAAGGCGGCCATTCGTCCAGTTAAACTCTGGACATATTTATGCTTTCAAGGTGAGGGCATGTCTATTAAAGCTTTGATCTTATCAAGATTAGCCTCTATACCCCGAGCATTCACTATGAATCCAAGGAACTTACCTGAAGATACTCCGAATGAGCATTTTTGTGGGTTAAGTTTCATGTTGTATTTTCGAAGTATGACAAAACATTCTGCGAGATCATCCACATGGTTATTGTTATGTTAGGATTTGACTAACATATCGTCCACATAAACTTCCATGTTATTCCCTATCTGCTTAGCAAACATCTTATTTACCAGTCTTTGGCATGTGCCTCTGACATTTTTCAGCCTGAAAGGCATGACGTTGTAGCAGTACAATCCCTTGTCAATTACAAAGCTCATATGTTCTTATTCAGGTGCATGCATGGCAATCTGGTTATATCCAGAATAAGCATCCATGAATGACATGATGCCGTGACCTACTGTGGCATCTACGAGTTGGTTGATTTGAGGCAAAGGAAAGCAATCCTTGGGACATGCCTTGTTAAGGTCCGAATAGTCGATGCAGGTTCACCATTTTCCATTGGGTTTCGGAACCAACACAAGATTAGCTATCCAATCGGGATAAAAAACATCTCGAATAAACCAATTTTCTTTTGACCTCTCGACCTCTTCTTTTAGGGCTTTCTTTCTGTCGTCGTCCAGGAGCCTCCATTTTTGCTGCTTCGGGGGGAAGCTCTTATCAATATTGAGTGCATGGCTGATAACATTCAGACTAACCCCTACCATATCTGAGTGTGACCATGAAAATATGGCCTGGTTTTCTTTCAAAAAGCAAGTTAATTGCTATCTTGCATTTTCAGAAAGATTTTTTCCTACTTTTACCACCCTCGTGGTATCTTTCTCGTCGAGCTCTATTTCTTCAAGATCCTCCAACAGTTCTAGATCAGCCTTTTCTTCAACTCTAGGGTCGATTTCTTCTTCTATATCAAAGGCGGATCTGTCCATCTCCTGAATGACCACAAGGGTCTATGCACTTGTTTGGTTTTTCCCTCTCACGAAAATGTTGTAGCATTCCCTTCCTACGAACTGGTCTCCCTTCAGCGTCTCGATGTCACTAGACGTCGAGAAATTGATGGCCAAGTGCCTAACAGACGATACTGCCCCCAGCCCAATCAGAGCTGGTCTCCCGAGCAGTATGTTGTAGGCCGACGGAGCATCCACCACCACGAACTCCATCATCTTGGTTATCGAGACTAGATAATCTCCCAAGGTTGCGAGGAGTTCAATGGATCCCGTACAAGCAATCCCTTCTCCTGAAAATTCGTACAATGTGGTTGCATAGGCTTTCAGGTCTCAAAGCGTGAGTCCCATATTTTATGGAGTGGCTTTGGAAAGGATATTAACAGAGCTCCCATTATCAATCAGGACCCTGCGTACCGTCCTGTTCGCGAGCTGAAGTGTGATGACCAGGGGGTCGTTGTGAGGAAACTGGACATGTGACACACCCTCTTCTATAAAAGTGATGGTTTGAGTTTCAACCCTCTGCTGCTTCAGAGCTTGTGCAGCGGGCTCGTAGGGAGAACCGCCCCCAATTTTAAGCTTGTTTACGTATCTTTTTTGGGCATTTTTGCCCAATCCTGCGAGATGCAGTCCCCCATAGATGGTTACCACATCCTCCCCATCTATAGGGGAGGTCGATCATCCTCCCGTGCTCGAGAGTTGTTCTGTTGGGCAGGTTGCGCAGACACTGCCCTCTATCCTGTCGAGACTTGACTGGGATTCCGGTTTCTCACATATTGTCCAAAATATCCCCTCGAGATCAAGCCTTCGATCTCATCCTTTAGTTGTCAGCACTCATTAGTGGTATGTTCAACATCCCTGTGGAATTTGTAATACTTATTGGAGTCCCTCTTCGCCTTTTGATTTCGCATTGGGTCAGGTCGTCTAAACAGGACCTGATTCGCATTAGCAAGGAAGATATTTTCCAGAGTCTCATTGAGCTCTTTATATACTGTGTAAATGGAGAATTACTTGTCTCCCTTCTTCTTATTCCCCCCGTCTGCCTTGGGGTTATTCCCTTCATTTTTCTTTCTTTTTTAAGGGTTATCTCCATAGGGTCTTGACATCGATGGGGCAGCCGAGGTTGAGACTGAGTTAACATTTTTCGTTGTAGTTATGAGTTGAGAGGCCAGATTTAATGCTGACCTCGCCTCTTCTACATTGACAAATCTCTGGACCCTCCTGTTGAACTCGGTTAATGACCTTATGGGTTTTCTTTGCATATCCTCCCAAAGGGGACTTCCTAGTAATATACCAACTCTTACAGCCATAAGGTGGCCGCTGACGCCGACGTTGCGGGCTCGAGCCACTTCTATATTAAACCTTGCAAGGTAACTCTTCAATGACTCTCCTTATTGTTGTCTGACATTGTTCAAAGCTGAGGCTTCGGGCCTGATGCCTACCATGGCTTTGAACTGCTTCTTAAACTCCTTTGCTAACTAATCCCAAGATGAGATCGAATGTCTTCTAAACTTTTCGAACCAGTTTTTCACTAGTCCTGCCAGAGTAGCTGGGAATAACATAGATCGGAGCTCATAACCAACATTGATGGCTCGCATGATGGTATTGAACGTGCTTAGATGACTGCATGGGTCTAAGTTCCCATCAAATGGTGTTACATGGGGTATCCTAAACCCCTGTGGAAATGGAGTGCTAGAGATATGTGGGGCAAAAGGCTTGAGCTCCTCATTGGAGTATTCGGCCTTATCCCTGTTCCTTTCATCCTGAATGAGCCTGAACGCCTTTTTGAGCTGGTCAATACTCTCCTGGACCAAGTCCACTAAAGGCTGAGCTTGTACTTGGGGGAGCTGGTTATTGTTTATAAAAACTCCAGTGCCATGTCTCGGTATAGGGTTATACTGATTTCCATATGCCAACTGTATTTGATTGTTCAAATGGTCGTGCAAATCAAGATTTGTGGGATTGGCTTGCCCCCGGTTATGGTTCAGGTGATCTCGAAGGTCAGGATGATTGCCCTGATTCACAGTATACCTGGGCTCAGTATTATATATGATTATAGAACGAGTGCAGTCTGAGCTCCCATTTATGAAGCTGACGTTTCTCTCTAGCTGAGGGGTTCAGTGGTTACAAGGTGGATCTTCCACTGGCCTCCTCGCCCCAATCGTTTGTGATCTCAACACAAGGCTTCCCATCGATTGGGGAGCCTTGTGTTCTCGAGTTGCCTCCCTTTCGCCCCTATGTCTAGGTCTGGCCTGATGGTTCCCATCTTGACTGCCACTGCAAGATGGCCTTTGTGGTGCAGGTCATGGTGCCTCTCGGACTGGTGAGGGGTGTCTTATTGGAGAGGGTGGATGTATAATAAGTGATGGTGGTGGCCTCCCATTGTTGGGTCTGAATGGTCCAAAATTGGACCGGAAGAATTCCGGGTTGTTCCTGACTACTTCAGGGTTAGAACTCCAAGCTGGTGGAGGAGCTCGGTTATTCTGTGTTCCTGTAGACACCTCCACAGTCAGATTATCAGTAGAATCAGTTTGAGTATTTCTCCTAGGGCGTTCATCGCCAGGATTCGCCCTGGGCCTCGACTGAGCTTGCTGGGCCCCTTGCTCAGCTCTCCTGGTGGTTGTGCTCCCTCGGGGACGTCTTCTTGGCCTCCGGGGTGGTGCCTGGACCTTAGCGGCTTGTCTAGCCAACTCTTCGTTGCGCCTTGTAGCTTTTGCCAATTGTTGGCGCAGTTGGCGATTCTCCAGTTCAAAAATAGGAATGTACCTCTCTAGATTATAGTAGAGGTCTTCGTCAGGCCTGGGAGCAAGTGGTCCTTGGGAATCAGAGGATGCACTCCCTTCCTCTGGGTCGTGGTCGGTCATGGGCTACTTCCCAGGTTGGCGTGGGTAATCTTCAATGCGAGGAGTTCGCTCCTCCGGTATTTGGGGCAATGGTTGCCTGCTAGTACTAGAGTTGTTTGTGGCGGCCATTGGTAATTCAGGAGGTTTCTGATTAAACAATCTAACGAGTTGCTTAATGCTCTCAATGAAAGCACCAAACTGTTGACATCGTTTTTTATCAACTTAAATCTAAAGAGCACTAAACACAATATTAAGAAAATAAATAAGAACAATTAGGATTTTATGTGGTTCAGTAGTTAAAATTTGTCTAGTCCATGAGTCAATATTATTGAGTGGTGGTATTCTCTTAAAGCTTACCAAGAAATTTGGCAGAGTATTCTCAGTACCCAATTGTGCGTATCTACAAATGAAATTCTCCAGTTTATTTATAGACTGGTTAACAAAATATCTTCTCTTTTATTTCGGGAAGTTACAATTCAAATTTGAAATACATATAATTAAATATATTAATCATGCAATATCCCATGATAATCAGGATTTATTATCAGATAATAACAAATCTCTAAGGAATAGGGATTTAACAGCCACCGCGTTCAAACTAGGTTACTGACCTCGAACATACAGTTTACACACTTTCGAGATCGACCAACATCATGAGCTCGTTATTCTGGTTAGCCTCATCCTTAGCCAGCAATATCATCGAGCTTAACCCTCGGAGATCAACCTTTTCGAGTTTGCAATGATGGTTCGAATTGCTCTCAAATACTCCAGAGGAGATCCATCATTTTGAGCTTGATGCTTAAGCTCGAACCTTCTTAACTGGTGCTTGATCACCAATAGGAACAATTTAGGTGTAACAATTTTACCTAGTATATATATAAAAAAAGTAACCATAAATAAATTGTTAGCCCTCACTTTATCCTTTACATTTGACAAATATAAGCTCAACATAATTAAATTTGGTAGGACAGATAAAAACACGAACACAATACATTAGATAAAAGGAAATTACAAAAGCATAATAATTATTTGAGTAAATTTATCATAATTTATCCTATTATTAACTTATTTACCTATTAATTTTAATATGTTAAAATTCAAATATGTAATTTTGTTTATATAATTTAATATATTAAATTAATAAACATATTATATATATTTTAGAATAAATAACATTTTTGCCCCTTGAACTATGACCACTATATGATTGTGCTCCCTGAATGATTCGTGATGTTAAAAATTCTCCCGAACTATGCACGTTACTGAAATATGAGACTTCTGTTAGATTTTGTCATATGTGGCTAACAGATTGATGATGTGGCATTTTGTCTGTTGATGTATCACTGCCATGTGTAGAATAATTAGCAATTTTGCCCTCCAAACTTTGACCACTACCAAATTGTGCCATTTTTATTAAAACTAATTTAATTTTTTTTAGAAAACCTCATTTTTTTCTTAACTATAATAATTATATCCTTAAAAAAATTTTAAAAAATCATTTAAAAGATTAAGAAAATAAAAAATACTAAAAATTTCAAACTAATTAAATAAATTTTTAAATACTCAAAAATTAAAAATCTAATTAATAACAAATAATTTTTTTTTACTTTTTCTTTTCTTTTACAATATAAAATTAATATTTCTTAAAATAAAAATTAAAAATAAATCCTAAAACAAAGTTTGTTCCCCTTTGTCCTCCTCCTCTTAAATTAAAAGTTTTTTTTTTTTATGTAAGTTCTTCGTCATTCGTCATCCTTTTTAATTAAAGGATTTTTTATTTGTTTTAGTATTTATTTTAAATTTTCATTCTAAAATAGATTTATTTTATATTGTAAAAGAAAAAAAAACTAAAAAAAAGTTATTTGTTATTAATTAAATTTTTAAATTTTTTAAGGATTTAATTATTATTTTTAGAAAAAAAAATATTTTTTTAATAAAAGGGGTATTATTTGGTAGCGGTCAAAGTTCAGAGGACAAAATTGTTAATTATTCTACACATGCCAGTGCCACATCAAGAGACAAAATGTCACATCATCAATCTGTTAGCCACCTAGGACGAAATCTAACAGAAGTCTCATATTTCAGTAACATGCATAGTACACCGTGAATCATTCGAGGGGCATGATCATATAAATGTCATAGTTCGAGGGGCAAAAATGTAATTTATTCTATTTTTTATTATGCCACAATTACACGTTTAGATAAGATTTTTTATTCATGTATTTACTAAAATTACAAAATAAAAACCTTAATTAGGTCCACATAATATATAAGAATGAATACTTCTTCCCCACTCATATATATAAGTAACTAAAAAATATAAGTGCGCTTCGCGCAATATTTCGTAATGATTATTTTAGCTGATTACCATTTATTTATAAAAATTAAATTTTAGACCTCGTGTTTTGTCAAAAGATTACAAATAGGAATAGATAAATTGATAACACTCTATTCCAACCGATTACCCGTTTTGATATTTTATTTTTAAAAATTAACTTTTGGACCATGCATGTACTCAAAAGGTTTTTTTTTTATTTTTTATAAAAAGTAAATTATTTATATAGTATATATTTTGTGTAAGGATTCACACCATTTTGAACATTATATTTTAATCGGTTACCTGTATGGACCATTTATTTTTTTTAAAACTAACTTTTGGACATTGTGTTTTGGAAAAACGTAAAAAAAAAAAATGTATAGATAGATTATTTGAACCACATGTATTCGATTACCTGTTTAGACCATTTATTTAAAAAAATTAATTTTTGGACCTCGTGTTTTGTCAAAATGTTAAAAATAAGTGTATGTAGATATATTATTTGAACCACATGTATTTTGGTTGATTATTTATTTGGACACTTTATTTTTAAAATGGTAAAATAAATGATTAAAAATTTGTTTTATTTTAAAAAATTAATTTTTGGATTTCGTGTTTTGTCAAAACGTTAAAAATAAGTGTATATAGATAAATTTTTGAACCACATGTATTCAATTACCTGTTTAGACCATTTATTTTAAAAAATTAATTTTTGGACCTCATGTTTCATCAAAACGTTACAAATAGGTATATAGATAGATATTTAGAAACTAAAATAAAATAGAATAGAGTTAATGACGATTATTATTATTATATATATTTACAAAAAATAGTTTAAGAAAATATATTTTTTTTAAAAAGTTGAATAAAAGTATAAGAAAATAAATAGAGTGATTTAGAGTAATTTTAGAGTGACATACCATCTCTTTAAGGCTCTCGTTTATATAAATAATATAAATTTATAGATAAATTGTATATATCATTTAAATAAAAAGTTGAAATAAATCAAATTCAAATTCAAATTTAAATTATATATGACGTTAAGATATATATTTGGAAATCTATTGAGGTTTAAATAAAAAGTAATCGTATAGGTAGATATTGATATAGATTTGTATAGATATTTTTCCCTTAATTAATAATCATAAATTAGAATAAAAAAATGAGAAAATAAAAATAGAGTGGTTTGGGAAAAAATTAGAGTGTCACATCACCTATTATTATAATTATTTTTCATATTATAAAAAAAACAATGAAAATATTAATAATAATAGCAAGAAAATAATAATATTATTTTTATATGTATTTTATAATAGTACTATTATTTTTTATAGATATTTTATCTTAATTAAATATATTTATATATAGATATAGATAGATAATGTCAATTTTTTCAATATAAATTACAAATTTAAATAATAGAGTAAATGGTGGCTAAAATACCTAATATTTTCAAAATATTATACTTTTATACCCAATCTTTTTTTTTTTGCGGTAAATATACTCAATGACTTCAAAATATTACACTTTTATACCTAAACTTTTTTTTGCAGTGAATATACCTAATGTTTTTAAAATGTTGTACTTTTATACTTATTTTTTAAAATTATTTTGAGAAATAATAAGAAATTGAAGGAAAAATATAGGATTTTAGTTATTGTTAAAATTTTAAATTATTTTCACTTTCAAAATAAATAAAAAATTAAGATTAGTAAAATTAATCAAAATAATTAAAACTTATATTTTTCCTTTACTTTTAAAAAAAAAATTATATTTTAAATTTATGAAAATATATAAGTTTTTAATTACTTGAAATAATTTTTATTAATTCAAATAAAATATTTATTAATTTTTAATTTAAAGTTGTTATTTTGAGAAAGAATAAGAAAGAGAAAATAATTTAAAATTTATAAAAAATTAAAATCCTACATTTTTCATTCACTTATTATTTATCAAAATAATAAAAAATAGGTATAAAAGTGTAACATTTTAAAAACATTGAGTATATTTACTGCAAAAAAATTGGGTATAAAAATGCAATATTTTGAAGACATTGAGTATATTTAATGTAAAAAAAATTGGGTATAAAAGTGCAACTTTTTGAAAACATTAGATGTTTTAGCCGCCATTTATTCTATAAAAATATATACTACAAAAATTAGATATGTAAAATATAAGTAATATATTAAATTTAATAAACTAAAAAAATATAATTATTTGGTATTTTGGCAAGATTGAGTTAAATCAAAGTACCCACAATGGTTTGTAAACCATGTGGGTTTTTTTTTAATAAATGTTAAATAAAAAATTAGGAAAAAAATCACAAAATAGAGAAAACAAATGATTAGAAGAAGAGAGTGCCACCTCATCTTCTTCTAAACAGAAAACAAAATAAAATATGACATTTTAAAAAAACTACAATAACAAACATATATCTCTTCTATATATAAGTGTGTAGATAACATAAATTTTTTGTTTTAACGGTTTTTTATTTTTTTAATGTTAACTTTAATGGGATATTTTTATATTTAACATAATATTCTTATATTTAACAGTAGTTTGTAACTACTTAAACTTAAGAAAAAAAATTAAAATATGATATTTTTGAGATATTTTACAATGATAATTATTTAAAAATAATAAATAAATTAAAATATGATATTTTTCAGATATTTTACAATGATAATTATTTTAAAATAATAAATAATTAAACAAATTAAAATATGATATTTTTGAGATATTTACAATGATAATTATTTTAAAATAATAAAATCATACTTTTTATAACTTAAATAAAATTTAATTAAACTTAAACTCACTTATTAGAATAATATCATATTAACCATATAATATAATCTACTGTGAATTAGCAACAAATTTTTTTTTTTTTTAAAAACTAGTAAGAAACTTAAATTTAAAATCCACGTATAATGTTTAATATTACATTAAACATATAATATATAATCTCTTGTTGTCACTCTCAAATTCAAAAACTAGAACAAATATAAACTTAAACAAAAATAAATAAATTATTTAAGTAAAATAGGATATATATTTCAAAATTTATATGACATTAATATAAATTTAATAAAAATAATTAATAATTCTATAAATAAAACTAAGCAAACATGCATATTGAACGTTGTTTGTATCTAGTATATATATATATTTGTAATATTACTTTTATCAGTGTTGATGCCGTTTTTCGTCAACTTAAAACGTAGAACAATTAAACAATATGAGCTATGGTACGAATGAAAAATATGGTGGAACAGCAAGGTTTTTACGTGGTTCAGCAGTTGAATCTGCCTAGTCCACGGGTCTCTGTTATTAAGACTTGGAGTTTTCTAGAAATCCTTCAGAGATGAATTACCCAGAGTTTTCTCTCAAGATATCAAAAGATCAGTCTTTTTACAAGTGTTCATGACCTCTCTATTTATAGAAAGGTTCAGAGTTCATTCTCACATATTTCGGGAAGATACTTCTGCATATTAATCGAAGTAATTACATTAAATTATGTAACTCCTATATACAAGGAAACGTCCCCTGAAGACCCGGGAACGGATAACAAACTTGTTAATATCCCTTTAATGTTGGGATGTTACAACAATAAACATCTTTAAACGTACAAAATGCGTTACATCAGATGACTCATCGAATCTTCGAAGTCAGCAACCAACATCGTGTCGGTCAAGGTTTACGGACAGGTTACGAACTGGCCGTCTTAATCCTAGACCTGCTCAGAGCAGATAGATTCTATCGAGGCTGTCATGTTTCGAGCCTGCACTCTTTAAGCTCGGACTACTTGATCTGAAGGCACTCGGTAACGGATGTATCCCGATGCTATGCCCTTTCGAGCTTGGAAAGAATCTCGAGGTTACATGTCTTCGAGATTGCCATCTTGCTTCGGAGGTTTTACAACTGGACCTTAAACATGTGTTTTATATATCTCAAGTTCATACTTGACGAGTCCAGCTTTCGAGGTCATAATTTCTGGTCTCGAAATCTGGGTGTAACATTTTTCCCCCTCAAAAGTATTTGTTCGAATCCTATGAGAAGGAAACTTTTGAACTACTTCCATTGGGAACTGTACCATCAAATATACTCTAGGGTGGACACGTGTCAGCTGGGTATTGATCACTCAAAGTACTTGAGTACCTTAGAAACCTGCCCACGCCTATCCGTCTGCCATCCCTTATGGTACCATCGAATCATTTGTCCCTTATCGTTGGATTGGATACGAAATATGGCCAACGACTTAGATCAACTTGGCCTTTGACATTCCCAGGGGCCTATATATACATCCCCATCGTCTTCCCCACTTCACTTTCACTTGTGTTTTTAGAGGAAAAAAGAAGAAAAACCAGAATTTTGATTTGCCCTGGTTCTTGCATGTTCTCCAAACCAAGAAAACAAAACAACGCTGGCTTGTTCGACTCCGTGAGATCGTCTTTGCATCCACTCCTTCAGTCTTCAATTTCTCAATACCCGCCAGCTTCATTGTGTAAGTATCTGTTCTTAACCCCTTATATCCGCATTCATACTATATCTTTGCATGCACGTTTATGCTTCTGTTGCACTTTAGCACTAGGATATTGTTGGTCCATTCATTAGTTTAATATACTAGAACGTTTTGGCTGATAACCAATAGATTCAGGTTCTAGCATTATCGATCTCAAACCCATTTTATGCGCAAAAGACCCAAATATGGCTCTTTCTTTGGGTTTTTAAATTTCGGAGGACATATCTTGCACAACAAGATATTGGGTACAGAATCAGAGTTTTTTATAGAATGCACGATTCCCAAAAATATCACTTTTTGAATAACCGCCACTTTTTTCCCTGATATATCGGGATTTCCAATAACATGTCCACCTTTTTTTCTTTCGGTGGACTACACGCTCTGAGATTGGCCTCATCCTTTGGATCGATCTTGCCTTGTATCATCGATCATTCGAGCTTAGGTCTTCTATTTATCTCATTATTTCCTGTTCGCTTGGCCCTCACCCTTTTGCTTTCTTGTTAGATGTCGCAGAACTCGGGAAAGTGGTGGGGGTCTAAGCTTGCGATTCCTTATTCATCCGCAACTCCGAGCCCCGAATATCCTTTCACTCGGAACCAGCACTTGATCCGGGAGCACAAATTGAGGTGTGAGCAAGAGGACATCCGGGATCATTTTTGACGTCAGATAGACGAGGTTGAGGAAGGAAAAAGGAAAAAACTAAGGGTCACCCTCTACCCAAATTCGGACACCGAGCCTAGACCGATTCCTCTCGACCCCATGCTTAAAGTGACAGTCGCATTCAAGCCGGGAGATCTTTGATTCTCGCTGATGGGAGAACCTTCTACCTCGCAGCCGAGGAGGGAATTCTTTGAGGCCGAGCACTATTGGAGCTCGGTCACATCGCTAGGACAGATAACTGACATTCTAGCCTTTCACGGCATAGGACTGTCGGGCTCACTGAGGTGCCGAGCTCCGACCTCCCACGAGCGAAGTTGCCGCGCTCCGGGAGATGGGAATCCTGACAGTAAGCTGAGGTATGCAGCTTGGAACCAGGATCACATGAAGGCGGGAGCTCTTCTGCCTTTGAAGTCCTTTTTTAAAGGCTTCTTGGATTTTGTTGGGTTGGCTCCCTTCCAGCTCAATACCAATTCTTACAGGGTTCTGTACGCCCTGAGGTCGCTTTACCACGAGCTGAAGTGGGAAGGACCTTCGCCTGAAGAGATCTTATATCTCTTTTGTCTGAAAAGCAATCCCTCCCTAGGTCGGGGAGGGGACGACTTCTACTACCTTTCGAGCTATCCCAAGGAGACGAAGATCTCCGGGGATCTACCCAATCATCCACCATACTTCAAGAAGGCCTTCTTCTGGACAGATGGCCTAGCTCCATCGCGGTACTATTCGTTCAGGCGAATTCGTAAGTATCTCAAACTTCTTTTCTTTTTTGTGCTCAAATTTTGTTTAGGCTCGTGCTTAGTTAAAATGTGTTTATTCTTCCAGCTAACTTCCACCATCCTACTCCCACCAAGGAGATAAGAGAGCACAAGGAGGCTCTGCTCCAACTCCCTTATGGCAGGAGGTCCCTCTCTTATCTCATGCACGAAGAAAAACTCCGAGCATGCAGCCTCTTGGAGAAAGATCAGTCCACATTTGACTGGTCCAATAACAAGTATGACCAGTGGGAGATCGTACCTCTCCCAACCAGTAACCTTCCTCCAAGGAGAGATGCGAGGCCTCCATCTCCAGCTCGGTGTCGCAGGAGTCCGCAATCGGGGAATGAGGCCAACGATGAAGGCTCGAGCTCGAGCTTGGGTGAGAGAGGTACAGTCATCCTTAGCTCGGATTTGTGGTCTCCCTCGCTACTAAAGCATAAACCTGATAGATTAATATTATGTAAGGATGATAGAAACCATTTCTATGTATGGTCTTGGGTGGATGAGAGGGTACATAGGTTCAATAGCTGGCTCGGGAAATATGACACCATGTATAGTTTGAACGAGGTATGGGATGGAATAGCCATTCAATATGGGACTAATGACTATAGGGACCTTTTGAGGTTGACTTCCACCTATAGGGAAGGTACTCCCCTCGCCTCTTCTGAAGATGAGGGAATTACCTGGTCGCCGAGCTCGAGCTCGGGGGAGAGTTCCATTTAGGTTTCTCTCCACTTGTCTTTTCATTCCTTGTTTGATTGCATCATGCCAACTTACTTTGTTTTGGGATATCTCATAATGCGATGTGAATGTGCAGGTGATATGAATTCTGACCTTGACAACGTTCTGGCCAGCGGAGGAGCTCAAAGGAGTAAGCGCCCGAGGGGGTCGCGGAAAATAGACCAGCCTGCTAAGGTCCTTAAGAGGACCGAGAAGACGCCTCCTCCCCCGGATCTGGTTGCTCTGAGCCCAGTTTTGAGTCCACCTGCTAAGGCCTAGACGTCCTCTTCGACCTTGCCTCCCGCTCCTCCTGCAATTCGGGTCAACCCCACGCTTAGCCCACCTCCGAAAAAACCCTCAGCCTCAAGAACATACCTGCTTTCGATTTCTACTCACGTCGATGAGTATGTGATCGATAACGCAGCCGGACCTCACGAGGCTATGATTGGCCCGGACGTTCTGTCTCGGGTGGGCCAGAGTTTTGGCAGCTTCAACACCCCTCACTGGCAGTTCTTGAACAATGCTCGAGATTGCAACACTCTTTACGAGAAGAGCATCGAGCTTACTGCTGTGGTAACCTTTCTTCTCTCGCTTCTAGCTATATTTATACTTGGTTCATATGCTAATTTGATTTCTTCGTATGCCAGACTCTTGCTGTCTCTGCTCAACTTAATTATAAGTTGAACAGCGAGGTCCACTCAAGTATGTCTTTTGCTCAGGAGGCGAAGGATCTCCAAATCAAGCTGAGTGACACTCAAGGCCACAAAGGCAAAGATGGAGGCAGAAGCTGAGTAGCTAAAGGCCAAGACAGCCGAGCTTGAAAAACTGAATGCCCGGCTCGTAGAGCTTGAGAAGGTGAATGCTCAGGCCGCAGAGCTTGAGAAGATCAATGCCAAGCTTGAAGAAGAGAAGGCTGCCACTTTCGAGATCATGGAGGGTGAAAAGTCTCATCTTCTTGAAGAGTTTAAGGAGAAGAAGGACCGGGCAGTCGACCTGGCCATGTATAGAATCTGGGCCAACAATGTCGACCTCGACACCAGCTTCTTAGGCCCTCTTGAAGCAAAGCTCGTGGATAAATGGCAAGCTCGTCTTGATGAGGAGGAGGCTGCTTGGGATGAGGAAGAGGGAGCCAGGGATGATGCTAATGCTGAGAAGGCCAAGGAAGATGTTGAGAAGGCCAAGGAGAATGCTCCTTCTTCTTAAATCTCGCCTCGGGGTTGCGTCCCTCTGAATTTCTTGTAATAGTCTTTGTGTTTGATTTTTTATTTTCTATGCCCCCGGGGCCAAGACAATTTTATGACTCATGAAAGAGCTGCCTTTTTACGAGCTATTTTCGGGCTCAGACTTATGACATTTGAGATACCATTTTTGACTTTATCTTAATATATTTGCTTTACATTTCTTGGGTCGAAATGTTTCGCGCATTTTATATTAAAGTGACCTATATGCATGTTTATTCATACAAACATATGGTGGATTTAGGCTCAAGGTTCAATGCATTCATGCACAGTTTGCTCGAAATATCCGCATCCGATCTCGTTATTTGTCAAGGTCAGAGATTACTTTTACCATGCACCCGAAAGTACTTATATGGTGTGTAATGCAAATGGTTTAGTTATATCTTACTTTTTTAGTTACTTTTTCTCGTCCTCGGGTAGCTCCTCGAGGTTGTGAGGTCGAAACTAACGTTTTGCAAGATACTCCAGCCTCGATCTCGACTTAACGCGAAGTGGGTTTATGTTCCAACTTACTGTCAATTAGTTTTAGCTGGTTTGTTCCAAACCTATTAAGGTCGTGTTTGGTTTGTAATCCATACACTTATATTTTTAATCTAGTTCGCATATTTGGTTACATCCAAACATTTTTATCTTTTGATAATTTGGTTATGCCCAAACTTTCTTAGCTCGCGCATTTGTTTACGTCCAAACACTTATATGTTTTTGATAGTTTGGTTATATCCAAACTATCTTAGCTCGCGTATTTGGTTATATCCAAACACTTATATGTTTTTGATAGTTTGGTCATATCCAAACTATCTTAGCTCGCGCATTTCGTTATATCCAAACACTTATATGTTTTTGATAGTTTGGTTATATCCAAACTATCTTAGCTTGCGCATTTGGTTATATCCAAACACTTGTATGCTTTTCATATATTTTTTCAAGATGATGGTATATGTACCACTAATGCCCCCTTAATATCCTATGAGTGTGACCATAGGTTATTTAGTTAAGAGAGATTGCAAAAAATACAGCATATTAAAACGAAATCAAACTTTATTCGAATAATTCAATAATAGGAAAATAGTACAGACAAACAAGCATGGTTATAGGCGACATCATTCCTACATTATTGATAGTAAGGTTGTAGATGTTCGCCATTCCATGCTCGTGGTACCAAACTTCCATTCAATCTTGCCAACTTGTATACGCCGAGTCGGATGACTGATTCTATCTGATAAGGTCCTTCCCAATTTGGCCCGAGCACGCCAGCTGCTGGATCCCGTGTCGCCAAGAATACGCGCCTCAACACCAAATCTCCTACGCCGAATTTTCTATCTCGAACTCTTTTGTTGAAGTACGGGGTAGCTCGCTGTTGGTATGCATCATTTTTTAGCTGAGCTTCATTCCTTCTTTTTTCAATCAGGTCCAGACTTTCTTCGAGCTGGGATTAGTTCGAGGCTTGGTCATAAGCGAGGGCTCGAATTGTGGGAATTTTGACCTCGATTGGCAACATAGCCTCGCAACCATATACCAGAGAAAATGGGGTGTGCCCTATTGAAGTACGGGCTGTGGTTCTATATGTCCATAGGACTTGGGGCAATTCTTCAAGCCATTTTCCTTTAGCTTCTTCCAACTTTTTCTTTAGCGAACTCTTTAGGGTTTTATTTATAGCTTTGACTTGGCCATTCGCCCGGGGATGGACCACATATGAGAAGCTCTTTATTATCCCATTTTTTTTCGCAAAAGTTGGTAAACAGTTCGCTGTCGAATTGAGTACTGTTATCGGACACAATCTTCCTTGGCATCCCATATCGGCATATGATGTTCTTCACTACGAAGTCGAGGAATTTCTTCGAGGTGATTGTCGCCAAAGGTTCGACTTCGGTCCACTTCGTGAAGTAATCTACGACGACTACTGCGTATTTCACTCCGCCTTTGCCAGTCGGCAATGAGCGTATGAGGTCGATTCCCCAGACCGCAAATGGCCATGGGGAGGTCATCATAGTTAGCTCGGAGGGTGGAGCTCGAGGAATTGTGGCGAACCATTGGCACTTATCACACTTCTTGATGTAGTCGAACGAATCTGTTTTGATGGTAGGGCAGAAGTATCCCTGGCATATGATCTTCTTGGATAGACTATGCCCCCTAGTATGGTCTCCACAGAATCCTTCATGAATTTCCTCTAGGATCTTCTTAGCCTCGGGTGGGGTCACACATCGGAGTAGCGGCATGGAATATCCTCTTCTATATAGATTTCCATCTATAATGGTATACCTGGGGATCTGATACATCAGTTTTCGAGCCTTGGTCCGTTCTTCTGGGAGAGTGTCAGTCTCAAGGTATTCAACTATTGGAGTCATCCAGGTCAGCTCGGAATTGATCATGCAAACATCTTCCTGCTCAGGCTCGATAATACTGGGAGTCGTGAGATGTTCAATTGGCACGACATTCAGTTCGTCAACCTCAGTAGAGGTAGCAAGCCTGGCTAAGGCATCTGCGTTTGAGTTCTGTTCCCGAGGGACCTGTTCTATCGCATAGAACTCGAAATGCTCCAATGCTGATTTGGCCTTTTCTAAATATGCAGCCATTCTCGCACCACGAGCCTGGTACTCTCCTAAAATTTGATTAACCGCCAGCTGGGAGCCATTGTAGCAATGTATTGCTTTGGCTTTGAGTTCCTTGGCCATACGGAGCCCTGCCAGTAGGGCTTTGTATTCGGCTTTGTTATTCGACGCGTCGAAGTCAAATCTCAAGGCAGAGTGAAATCGACTTCCTGTTGGGGTGATCAGAATTACACCTGCTCCTGATCCATTCTCATTGGAAGACCCGTCAACGTAAAGTTTCCATAGCTCGCGGGCCGGGGTTATAACTTCATCGTTGGTCACTCCAGTGCATTCCACTATGAAATCTGCCAGTGCCTATCCTCTTATGGTCGCCCTCGGATGATAGGTGATCTCGAACTGTCCGAGTTCAACAGCCCATTTCAGTAATCTACCTGAGGCTTCTGGCTTGGACAAGACTTGCCTTAGTGGTTGATCGGTTAGTACATGGATGGGGTGTGCCTGGAAATAAGGTCGGAGCTTTCGAGATGAGTGGATTAGGCTGAGAGCTGACTTCTCCATCAAGGGATATCTCGATTTTGCCCCCAGTAACCTTTTACTGACATAATACACAAGCCTTTGCACTTTCTGTTCTTCTCGTACGAGTACCGCGCTAATGGCGTGCTCAATCGTAGCAAGGTATAGGTATAGAACTTCTCCCGTGATGGGTTTTGACAAGATGGGGGGTTCTGCGAGATGCTTCTTGAGCTCTTGAAAAGCTAACTCGCATTCCTCCGTCCACTCGAACTTCTTGCCTCCCCTCAAAAGGTTGAAAAATGGAAGACAACGGTCTGTAGATTTCGAGATAAATCTACTTAGCGCCGCCATCTTGCCAGTCAAACTTTGGACATCCTTATGCTTCCGAGGTGAGGGCATATCAATTAGAGCATAAATCTTGTCTGGATTTGCTTCTATTCCCTGGACATTTACAATGAAGCCTAGGAATTTTTCCGAAGATACTCCGAAAGAGCACTTCTGAGGGTTGAGCTTCATGTTATATCTCTGTAACACAATGAAGCATTCTTCGAGGTCATCAACATGGTTATTGTTATGTTGAGATTTAACTAACATATCGTCAACATAAACTTCCATGTTATTACCTATCTGTTCGGAGAACATCATGTTTACGAGTCGCTGGTAAGTGGCTCCAGCATTCTTCAGCCCGAATGGCATGACGTTGTAGCAATACAACCCTTTGTCTATTACAAAACTTGTATGTTCTTGGTCAGGGGCATGCATGGCAATCTGGTTATATCCAGAATAGGCGTCCATGAATGACATAAGTCCATGCCATGCCGTGGCATCCACGAGCTGGTCGATTCGAGGTAAAGGGAAGCAGTCCTTAGGACAGGCCTTATTGAGGTCCGAGTAATCAATATAGGTCTGCCATGTCCCGTTAGGCTTCGGGACCAGTACCGGGTTGGCCACCCAATCGGGGTAAAAAGCGTCCCTGATGAATCGGTTTGCTTTCAACCTATCGACTTCCTCTTTAAGGGCCTTTTTCCTGTCGTCATCCAGTAGTCTTTGCTTTTGCTGCTTCGGAGGGAAGCTTTTGTCGATATTCAATGTGTGGCTCACCACATTCGGACTAATCCCTATCATGTCCGAATGTGACCATGCGAAGACATCCTTGTTCTTTTTTAAAAAGCAAATTAATTGCTATTTCGTTTCTTCGGGGAGATTTTTCCCTACCTTTACTGTTTTCGGGGGGTCTGCTTCTTCGAGCCTGACCTCTTTGAGCTCCTGCAATGGCTCGAGGTCAGCTCTATCCTCTATTCTTGGATCGATTTCTTCGTCTATTTTGAAGACTGTCCCGTCCTTATTCTAAACAATGACAAGCGTTTGAGCGTTCGTCTGCTTCTTTCCTCTAATGGAAATGCTATAGCATTCCCTCCCAACTAGCTGATCTCCCTTCAGTATCCCGATGCCACTAGAAGTCGGGAACTTGATGGCCAAATGCCTCACAGAAGAAACTGCCCCCAACCTTATTAGGGCGGGTCTCCCGAGCAGCACGTTGTAGGCCGATGGCAGGTCCACTACTACGAATTCCATCATCTTGGTTGTTGAGATTGGGAAGTCTCCCAAGGTCACAGGGAGTTCGATGGACCCCATACAGGCAATCCCTTCTCCTGAAAAACTGCACAACGTCGTTGCACAGGCCTTTAGGTCATGAAGCGTGGGTCCCATCTTTTCTAAGGTGGCCTTATAGAGAATGTTCACTGAGCTCCCAATATCAATAAGAATTCAGTGAACCCTCTTGTTCGCGAGTTGAAGAGTGATGACCAGTGGGTCGTTGTGAGGAAATTGGACATGGGACGCATCGTCCTCAGTAAAGGTCATAGGTTGAGATTCAACCCTTTGGTATTTCAAAGCTCTGGGTTCGGGTTCATAAAGGGACCCGTCGCCAGTTTTTAGTTCATTCACTTATTGCTTTTGGGCGTTCTTGCTTGATCCTGCGAGATGAGGCCCGCCCGATATGGTTACGACATATTCTCCATCAATCGAAGGGGGTCTCTCGTCTTCCCTTGCTCGGGAATTTCTGTTTTGGGCAGGCGGTAGCGCAGCTGTCCTCTGGCTGGTAGAAGCCTGATTATTGTTCTGGTTCCTGACATACTACCTGAAGTATCCTCTCGAGATCAGACCTTCAATCTCGTCCTTCAGTTGCCTGCACTCATCAGTAGTGTGTCCAATATCTCTATGAAATATGCAGTACTTACTGGAGTCTCTCTTGGATTTTTGGTTTCTCATGGGGTCTGGACGTCTGAAAGGGACCTGGTTTTCATTAGCCAGGTAAATATTCTCCTGAGACTCGTTGAGCTCGGTGTACACTTTGCACACGGAGAAATATCTTTCCCATTTCTTCTTCTTTCCCCCTTCCGCCTCGGGGTTACTTCCTTCATTCTTTTTTCTTTTGGAAGGGTTTTCTGCAGGGGGTTTCGAGGCTGATGGGTCTGCCGAGGTCGAAGCAGAGTTTACGTTTGTTATTGTAGTTATGGGCTAAGAGGTCATATTCAGCATTGACCTTGCCTCTTCTACATTGACAAACCTCTGAGCTCGCCGATTAAACTCGGTTATGGACCTCACAGGCTTCCTCTGCATATCTTCCCAGAGGGGACTTCTCGGCAATACCCCAGCTCGAACGACCATTAAATGACTGCTGTCGTCTACATCACGAGCTCGGGCGACTTCCAGATTGAATCTTGTAAGGTAGCTATTCAATGTTTCATTTGGTTGCTGCCGGACATTGGTCAGGGTCGATGCCTCGGGCCTTATTCCGATCATGGCTCTAAATTGCTTCTTGAAATATCTCGACAACTGATCCCAAGAAGTAATTGAATGCCTCTTATATTTTTCGAACCAGTTTTTTGTTGGTCCTGTAAGCGAAGCTGGAAATAGCATACATCTGAGCTCGTACCCCACATTACTTGCTCTCATAATAGTGTTAAACATACTTAAGTGACTGTACGGGTCAGATTTCCCTTAAAAAGGTGGGACATGAGGAATCTGAAACCCCTGAGGAAACTGAGTCCTGGAAATGTGGGGAGCAAATGACTCGAGCTCCTCATCAGAATCTTCGTCCTGATCCCGACCTCGCTCATTTTGTAAGACTCTAAATGCTCTATCCAGTTGGTCAATTCTCTCTTGGACTGGATCCATGGGGGGTCTCACCTGAAATTTCCTATCGTTGATCACAATTCCAGGCTCGCGCCCTCGCATGGGATCCTTGCACCCATTTAGGTGATCTCTCAAGTCTGGGTTCGAGGGGTTACCGCTACCCCGATTTTGATTCAGGTGTTCCCGTAAGTCAGGGTGGTCCCTTTGGTTCCCAGTATTTCTGCATCCTTGATCATACACACTAACTGATCTGGTGTCTCCTGAGCCTTCGCTGGCGAGGCTCGTTGCATGGTTTTTTCGAGACGGATTCCTTTCAGGTTGTCTCGTCTCTATAGTGTGAGACTGAGACATTTGGCTTCTCGCATGCTGGGCGCCTCTCTGTTCTCTAGTAGTTTCTCCACTCCCCTGCTTCCGTCCAGCCCGCCTTTCCCTATCACCCTGAGTCGGTTGTGTGTTTCTCCGAGGCGGTGAGGGATATCTTATTGGCGACGGAGGGTGCCGTATGGCTGATGGTGGCTGCCACCCATTTCGGGGTCTGGAAGGTCCCGAGTTCGCCTGTGCTGGCTCGGGAACGTTCTGCGCGTTACTAGGATTCTGAGTCCGAGTCGCTGCGGGGGCTCGATTATTCCCAGTTTCAGCTGGTAACTCGACAGTCGAGTTAACAGGAGCTCTAGCTCGAGTGTTTTTTCGAGGCCTTATGGGAGCAGGCTGTTCTGCCGGTGGCGGTGGTTGCTCCGTTCTTCTTATGGCAGCATTTTTGTGAGGTCACCCACGAGTCCTGCGGGGAGGAACATGAATGTCCCACGGAGGTGAGGCCCGGACCTCAGGCGGAGGTTGGGGCTGAGCCGCCTACGCCTTCGCAGCCAATCTAGCTAGCTCCACGTTACGCTTCTTGGCCTCCGCCAACTGCTTTCTCAACTGTCGGTTTTCGAGTTCCACAATGGGGACATATCGCTCAGGATTATAGTACATGTCCTCGTCGTCCCCGGGGGCCGGCGGTGCAGGAGGTCCTCGAGAGTCAGAGGATTCACTTCTCTCCTCTGGGTCCGGATTCATCATCGGCTGTTTCCCAAGGCATCGCGGATAACTGACTTCTTCTTCAGGAATATTAGGATCATTTGCGGCCATAACTGATCAGGGAGGCTTCTTCGAATGACTAGACTCATATTCGTACTGCTTAATGCTCTCAATGAAAGCACCAAACTGTTGACGCCGTTTTTCGTCAGCTTAAAACGTAGAGCAATTAAACAATATGAGCTATGGTACGAATGAATAATATGGTGGAACAACAAGGTTTTTACGTGGTTCAACAGTTGAATCTGCCTAGTCCACGAGTCTCTCTTATTAAGACTTGGAGTTTTCTGGAAATCCTTCAGAGATGAATTAGCCAGAGTTTTCTCTCAAGATATCAAAAGATCCGTCCTTTTACAAGTGTTGAAGACCTCTCTATTTATAGAGAGGTTCCAGAGTTCATTCCCACATATTTCAGGAAGATACTTTTGCATATTAATTGAAGTAATTACATTAAATTCTGTAACTCCTATATACAAGGAAACGTCCCCTGAAGACCTAGGAACGGATAACAAACTTGTTAATATCCCTTTAATGTTGGGATGTTACAACAATAAACATCTTTAAACGTACAAAATGCGTTACATCAGATGACTCATCGAATCTTCGAAGTCAGCAACCAACATCGTGTCGGTCAAGGTTTACGGACAGGTTACGAACTGGCCGTCTTAATCCTAGACCTGCTCAGAGCAGATAGATTCTATCGAGGCTGTCATGTTTCGAGCCTGCACTCTTTAAGCTCGGACTACTCGATCTGAAGGCACTCGGTAACGAATGTATCCCGATGCTATGCCCTTTCGAGCCTGGAAAGAATCTCGAGGTTACATGTCTTCGAGATTGCCATCTTGCTTCGGAGGTTTTACAACTGGACCTTAAACATGTGTTTTATATATCTCGAGTTCATACTTGACGAGTCCAGCTTTCGAGGTTATAATTTCTGGTCTCGAAATTTGGGTGTAACAATCAGTTAACTTATACTCACTAATAACTTTGATGTCTCATTTTTTCCAACCACCTCCAACAATCTCAATATCACCCACACCTCATAAGCATCCGACAACATCTAAAACATGATAGAAAAATAAGATTAAGATAGATGTTAGAATATAAAGATCAATAATTTAAAATAAAAAATTTAAAGATTAACAAACATTAATAATTGAAGAAATACCTGAGATGATTGTGTTATTATTAACATGTAAATTAATCAAATTTGGAGATATGCATTGGAATTCATTGATCGGAATATCAACCATTCTTCTTCTAGCCTCTTAAGCAAAGTTGTAACCAAAAAAATAGTTTTATGGTCATTTGAAAGTGGTCTATACTCGCTTGTAACAAAAACATACAACACATTAATTAAATATAAAACAATTGATAATAGAAAGAAAACTGAGGAAATAAATTTTGATACAACTTTTTCATCAATAAAAATCATTTTTTGGTATTGAGAGACTTCCATATTCTACAAACTCTGATCCTTATCATTCAATTATCTTTATCATTGTTTAAGTCGCAAAGAAAAGAATACTCCATTATGAAAATTGAAATTGAAAGAGTTTAGAGAGAAGAAGAGAAAAAAAAAAAGAAATTATAGTAGAAGAAAATATGAGATTAATAAAAAATGTTTAAAATATATATAAAATCACGAAGAGATATTTCTATATATTATTAATTTAAATAATAATATCTTGTAAATATCTTATTTAAATTTAACTAGATTTTAAAAAAATATTTTTTTAAACATGTAACATTTAAACTAATGTGTAGTTACATTTAAATACATTTATATATTATTGCTATGTGATACCTAAGTAGTTAATATATATTATAATTAAAAAAAATGTACCATGCGCATTTACTCCATACATACACGTTTACTATCTTTTTTTAATTAATTTTATTTTTTAGAAAGAATACTCAAAAATTGAAATTGAAAGAGAATGTTTAGAATAAGATATATTATATATATTAATATCATTAATTTAAATAATAATCTTGTAAATATTTTATTTAAATTTAACTACATTTTTTAAAATTATTTTTTAAACATGTAATGTTTAAACTAAAGTGTAGTTACATGTAACTACATTTTTTTTAAAATTAATTAAAAAAAAAGAGTAAATGTGTATGTGTTGACGGTGAGAACTCGTTAACTAAGTTAAGTTAGAAAAATTGCAATGTAGAAATTATCAAAAGAAAAGCTCTAGAAATCTAAGTAGAAACTTCAATAACAATTGCAGAAGAAAAATGGTGAAATAAGCTTGTATTGATTATGGTGCAATGCTACATTAATTTTTCCAACCCCTTTCCATGTGGAATTAGGGTTCATTTTATAGTAGGCTCTAATGGCCCTGGATACATGGTGGTCCAGGGGACCAAGCGGTACATAGGTACATTGTCAGGAGAGTGGTTTCAGAGGTAGTGGTGTTGACACTAGTACATGGCCAGGTACCATGAGAATGTCTCCACAACTCGACCGTACGAATGTCAGAGGAGTGGTGCAGGTGGTAGTGGTGTCGACTCTGACATCTGGTTGGGAGCATGCAGGCCATGTCCTCTCTCCTTGTGCTCCAACTACTTGTCTAGCATGAGTGCTATGGTCAGGTGTACGGGGTCTTAGAAGCCGTACCCCGTACAAGATTGTACTAGCATGACATTTCTGAATCATACTTGAGCTTTCACTTCTAGATGGTGGGGTTTCCATAGGTCTCCATAGGAGATGCCATCTCGAGGTGAAGGGTGCGAGATGCTCCCTCGTGAGGCCCTCGTGACGCGGCCGAGGCGAGGCTAGGCGAGGCGCTCCCTCGCGAGGCCCTTGTGGCGCGGCCGAGGTGAGGCTAGGCGAGGCGCTCCCTCGCGAGGCCCTCGTGGCGCACCCGTGGCGAGGCAAGGCGAGGCTGTCTCTCGCGAGGCAAGACATGGCCATGTCTCGTGAGGCCCTTGGAGGCGTAGCTCTGGTGGTGCGCGGCTTCCCTCGCGAGGTCCATAGGGGCGTGAGGCCATGCCTCGCGAGGTGCTTAGGTGCATGAGACGCGAGGCGAGTGCTTGGCGCGCGAGGCGGAGGTGGCCTCACCTGATGTTGGGCATGCGAGGCGGAGGTGGCCTCGCGAGACGCTGGCGTGAGAAGTGTTGTGGGCAGCCTCGCCTGATGCTGGCACGCGAAGCGGAAGGGCCTCGCGAGGCGCCTGGTGCGCGAGGCACTTAGGGGCGTGCCACCCCTACGGGGCGCGATGCCATCTAGGCTGCTGCATGAGAGGCGATGGTGGCTCGGGGTCACTGCAACTCAGCCATATTTTTGGATGTTTATGGGACCTGAGCATACACTTTGGGTCTTTTACAAGCACGAAATTTTGAGCATCTACAGGATGGTACATAAAATATCATTTGAAAATAATTAGTATTCATCATATTGTGATACTTAAAAATAGCTTGATATTTATAATTTTCGTGTATATGTTTTATAATTACTTAAATATATATTATTGATGTGATAGTTAAGTAATTAATATATATTATAATTTTAAAAAATGTACCATACATATTTACTCCATACATCCACGCTTACTATTTATATTTTAATAATTTTATGTTTTAGTAATTTTGAATGATTAAGTAGTTAAGAAGTAGAATTATTTATAATTCATAAAATGAATAAAAAAATTAGATTACAAAATAAAATAAATAGAGTAATTTGAAGAGATTTTAAAATGTCATATTATCTTCCAAGTGTTTTCCTTTACGTCTCCTTAATAATTTCTTTTATATAGATTAGTAATTTTGTTTATATAGATATAAATACTATTACCTTTGATGACTTCTTTCTCATTTTATTTTATTGTCTTATAATTAATAATTAAAAGACAACTTTTTAAAAAATATATATATCTTTTGCTAAAAAAATACTTAATAATATTTTCATAATAAAAAAAGTAATTTAGTCAATTTAAAATACTTTTATTATATTTAATAGTTATGTAAATATAATAAAGTTATTTAGTTAATTTAAATAAATAACATAATACAAATTATAACTTTCATTTGCTACTATTTACAACATTAGGGCAATATTATAATTTCCCCCAAATTAAAAATAAAATGAAATGAAAAGACAGTCTTCGTTTTCTTCTTTATTTATTTTTGGTGTTAAATGTTAATTGTAATAAAAAGGATTGGGACGAATCCCAAAAACAAAAATAAAAATGAGAATGTGAAATTGGGTCCGTTCCCGCATTATTGATCAGGATTCAAGCACTCTCTTCTCCGTTCTTCGATCCGGTACTTCTCTTCCTTCCTCACTTTATTTTCTTTTCATTTTTTATTTTTTTGTTTGTGTTTCCAGATTTACAGTTATTTTCATTATTAATCTTGCTACAAGTTAGTTTTTTTGGGGGGAAATAAATGATGATCGCACTCCTTGTTGCATCGCTGGGTTTGAATTTGTTGTTTCTCAATTTTCGCTTGTTTCGAAAAATGAACGATTCCGTTGGTGTTTGTTGCTCTTGCATTACTCTCTTTTCAATTTGTTTTCTTCTTTGAATTTGGTATGGTGAAAACAAGGGAATCCAATTACGTTGTGTATTTTCCAGACTTTGAGCTGTTTTTGACTGAAAATAAAAGTTATAATGGTCTGAACTTTGAAGATGATTAAGAGCTGTACTGGTATTTGTCAATTATATCAAATTGGAGACCTTAAACGTGATATTTCAGCTAAAAAGGGCTTAAAGGGGTCGCTACAATTATGTTTATGTTTAGTTTCGTTAGATTGCGAGGTATTTGGAGCTTGAATTTTTTTGGGCTGTGTCCAAATCACACCTCTCTTGAAAGAGGATCAAATGTCCGGGATCAGACAAAGTATTTTCCATTTGTTGTGATTTAGACTCTTTTCGACTTTTTTGGTATATTGTCATTCTCTTAGTTGTTCTTATTCCTTCTTTTGCATATGTTTTCCGGTACTGTGGTCGTCAAAGGTTTACACTTCTCAACCTACCCTAACTCTTATGGTTTTGTTTTGTGCTTTTGTGGTTTATTTAAGTTCCTGTTGTATACAAGATTTATTATGTAATGTTTGGTCTATCTATAGACAGTGGTAGTGCTGAGTTTGACTGTCCTAGAACTTGAAGGGTTTTGGACTTCTGTTGATGGGTGCTCCTAAACAGAAGTGGACAGCAGAAGAAGAAGCAGCCCTTAAAGCTGGAGTAATTAAACACGGGGCAGGAAAATGGCGCACGATACTCACAGATCCAGAGTTCAGTTCCATACTCCATTTGCGTTCAAATGTTGATCTCAAGGTATCAATCTGTAAATTTCTTACTGTGACAGTTAGTAAGTTTCAGAATGTCTTCAGGCTGGATGGATGATTTTATGTTTATTGGACCTTTAACTCTGTTCCAATTATATTATGCATTTTGCATCTTTCACAATTACTTTTTCTTTGGTTCGGACAGGATAAATGGAGAAACATCAATGTAACTGCAATATGGGGGTCCAGGCAGAAGGCTAAGCTTGCTCTTAAAAAGAACCTACCAACACCTAAACATGATAACAACTCTTTGGCTGTGGCTTCTGTACTTCAAAATGGCGAAGAAATTGTTGATGCTAAGCCTCTTGCGATTTCTGGTGGAACATTGCGAAATACCAATTCAAAAGAACCAAATGCAAGGTAAATTAAATTGACCTAACAATTTTGGTTTTGTCATTAATGCTTCTAGGTTTTTTTCCAAGTGTAGACAGCTCAGTCTGAAGAGAAGCTATTTTTACTCAGTCCATCTCATTCTTTGATATCATTCTAGAAACAACCTTGTTTTTCGTTTGATGCTTGGATATTTTAGTTATAGAACATTTGGTTACCTTTGCCCTATTGTGTTGCAATAAGTGCTTGAAGCGGAGATTTGCCATTGTTTATGACCAAAATTTGTCTGCTTATACTAGTGTGAGGCCAATTTTATAATTTACATAAACATCTAAAATTAGTTAAACCTTAGAAGATTATAGATTGCACTCTTCTTTGTTGAGGTGAAAATTTGAAGTTTTTAATGGACAAAATCTTATATTCCATTTTTGCTTGAGGGTTTAATGACTAGCTCTGTTGGTTGGTTGTAGGTTGGATAAGCTTATATTAGATGCTATCACCAATTTGAAGGAGCTGAGGGGTTCTGACAGGGCTGCAATTGCTATGTACATAGAGGTATCTGTGCTTATGTTTCTCTAATTCGGTCTCAGAAGCCTCTGATAAGAATTAATAACAATATAGTAAACTTTTCATAATCTTAATATTTAAAATATATCAGAATCTATCATCCTTATTAAACAAATACTCAAGGAGTCAAACTGCACAATTGTTCAAAGATTCTTATTTTTCTAATTTGTTTTTGTGATGTACTAGAGTAACTTTAAGCTGATTTGTACTATAGCCTAATCGTTTCCTTTATAAGAGCACAGGACACAGATAGTAACATGTAGTGGCAGAAGTCAATCGCCTGCATCACTGATAATGTTGCCAATTTCAACTTAATTGGATTCATCACTGTTGTTAAACAATTTGGCTACAGTTTCAGGATGCTGGTTGTGAACTCCATGATGTAATCACTTACCAATTTTTTTTTAATGTTTCCACATTCTGCCGAGTCAATAATGTCATCTCACCTAATTAGTGTAATCCAGAATATGCAAATAATTTGGCACAGCATATCTCACATTTCTTCTTTTGTCTTTGCTATTTCATTTTTTTCTTTCTTAAAATGCTTCTTGATATTTCCAACTTCATTTATGCAGGAGAAATATTGGGCGCCCCCAAACCTCAAAAAGCTGCTATCAACGAAATTAAAGCATATGGCAGCTAATGGGAAACTGATTAAGGTAAGACTATCTTGCATAAAATTGCTTGTGTAATACATCTTCCATTTGTGCATTGCAATGAGGTAACCGATTGAGTGAGAAAAGCATTGGTGTGTAAAATTGAAAATTGTTCCAATCTAATAATGTTTTTAATCTGTAATCTAAGTATGCATGACATGTAGATCATTTTCCATTGTTATGCATGCGTCTAGATTAGTGATACAATTATTTCGGATAATGTGGAGTTTATGCAAGCACATTTGCAGAGAAATGCTAAGCTGAAAATCAAATAAAAAAATGTTTAAATGTTTAAGTACAGTTTCCAGTTTATCATTTTTATATTATCTGTGTTGACAGGTTAAGCATAGATACAGGATTGGACCAAGCTCAACAGGTGCTGAAAAGAGAAGAAGCTCATCCGTGTTACCTCTCGAGGAAAGGTCAAAGGATCACTTGGTGGCAGAGAAGAGTGATGTCATTATTCTTACTAAATCCCAGGTTGATGCAGATCTTTCAAAGATGAGGAGCATGACTGCACAAGAGGCAGCTGCAGCCGCTGCACGGGCAGTTGCTGAGGCAGAAGCTGCCATTGCAGCAGCTGAAGCGGCAGCAAGAGAGGCAGAGGCAGCTGAAGCTGAAGCAGAGGCAGCACAAGTTTTTGCCAAAGCAGCAATGAAGGCATTGAAAAGTAGAACTCTTCGTTGTTGGTAAACTTCTCTGGCTAATTGGTTTTGAACATAATCTGCCTATATAGAAATCACATTGAATTTTCTAGAATGGAACTGTTGCCGGCATAAAATTTGGCTGAGTACTGGGGCTACTATTCTAGCAAACCTTCTAGACCATGGGGGTGATTTCCTGCTTTGGGTCAAACCAATGTTCCTCCCATAGTTGAGAAAATGTGTTGGTTTTTACATGTTTTAACTAAGCATACATTCTAGAACTACGATTATTGAGGTTGTTAATCCTGGTTTTCCATTTTTCAGATGTGACATTAAATTCACACGTCAGTGACAAGAACAAAAGCAAGAACCATACTGGGCATGTGAAAATTATCCCAACGTGGTACGTCTTCATGCATCTGCTGGTGTATATAGATTAGGCTTGTAAATCTGGAGAATGTGACTTTTATATGAACTTATGTTACTTAACGGGGGTTCCATATACATGGAGTTTTGTTTTCAAATTTCGAAAACAGATGGAAAACTGTGTAAGAAAGAAAGAGTTGTGGATACCCCATGGGAATCTCTTTCTTATGTTAGTCATTTTGATTTGATCCGGGGGGGAAGATCGACTGAATAGAAAAATTACAGTGTATGGTAGTAGGACTATAAGAGCATTATTGCCTTTTGTTCTTACATTATTAGTCATTGTGGACATTCTCTCTTGCCCCTCCTTGCTCAAATGTGTTATCTTTTACCCTGGTAAGAGGTTTTTTTTAAAAAAAAAAAAAAAAAAAGCATTTTGTTGCAAAGCCGAAGAATATATTCCTTGTTTTGCAGCGGATTAAACCTTTGTTGGAGGCAATTCTTATGTATAAATCTTCTGATTAGAGGGTATTCTTTTTTTACACCAAGAACAAAGGCAACTAACCCTTTAGATTGGATTCAACTTTGAAGGGGCGTTTGTTTAACTTTTCACATAACCCAAGGATAAAAATGTGCCAAATTTGTTTGGAAATCCAAATAACACAAAAATTATAATTACGCGCTCGTTGTTGTAGGTTTCCAAAGCAAACAAACAAAGACAGAAAAAAAATTAGAAAGAAGAAAGAAGAAAATGATTTAGCAATAACAACGAATCAACCCCTTAAAAGGTTTTCCTTCTTTCATATTGGACACTGGACGGTGATCAACTTGGTGGGTTCTAAACGCTCCAAAATAAGGTCTCCAAAGACCCAGAAGTGTCACAAGAACAATCAACATTCAACAACAAAACATGTGAACCAAATGGCAACATTTTATATAACTTAAAAATACACAACCTGAGTTAGCGTTTTGCTAACGTCATGTTCATTATACTTGGTGTCAATCTAAACTCAATTCTGAACTAAAATGAAAAAAAGCAGTCTGAATTCAGCAAATACCAAAAATTCCTTTCAAACTCCACTCATAATCAGCTTATGAGTAACAAGAAACATCAATAACTGTTTCATCTCTTTCCATTTATCATCAAGCCAAAGAATTATTATTCTACATCAATGGAACTAACTTGAAAAAAGAAAATGAAAAATTTGGTATTGAGTTTACTTATTCCAATACCACAGTAGCACCCAACTCCTTGAGCTTCTCCATTATGGGACCAGCCTCCTCTTTGGTCAACCCCTTCTTCAACACAACAGGAACCTTCTCCACCAACTCCTTGGCCTCTTTCAGGCCCAAATCGGTAAAAGTTCTCACCTCCTTTATGATCTTGATCTTCGCCGCTGCATCGAACTTCTCAAGCTTAATGTCGAACGCCGTCTTCTCCGCCGCCTTAGCATCAGCTGATGCCGTCCCAGATCCGGCCGCTCCTGAACCACCAGAGCTGGGGGCTGAGACCGCCGGACCGTACCGGTTGAGGCCCATTTTGTGGCGGAAGAGAACAGAGTAGTCGTACCTCTCGAGCTTTGTGAGGTCGAGGAGCTCGTCGGCGATTCGCTCGAGCTTCTGGGTTCGAGGCTCGGTGGCTGTGGCGGCGGATAGGGTGCGAGAAAGGGGATTTGGGGAGGCGAAGAGCCTGGTGAGAGACCTGGGGGAAATTTTTGTGGCTACGGAAGACATGTTTGGTTGGATTGAATCGGGTTTCTCTTATTTTTCACAAATTTGTTCGTGTTTTGGGGTGCCTTTCATGGGCGATCTCAGTGAGTGCATAGGCTCCACTCCAGTTTTGGCTGGTCAGGGGTTTTGGGGTATAGTCTAGAGAAGAGAGAGAGGAGAGCGTGCGATGAGGGTAATTTTGGAATGTAATAAATCTACACGTCGTTTTTGGTAAACGGCAAGGATATACGTGAAAAAATAAAAACACCACTTTTCTAACTTAAAACGACAACATTTGCATATTGGTATTTGTCATTTTAATTCATAATTCGTTTACCTACCAGAGTATTATATTATCTGTTGAATTAGGATAGGCTTTGTAACTTGGATTTTAGTAGAAAAAATTTCACGAGGGAAGATAGAAAAGAAAAAATTGAAGAAATTTTTTTTCACAAATTTGATTATAGATTTTTTTTTAATATTTTTTTGTAGATATTTATAAATGTCGAAATTTTTTAAAAATTATACTATATTTAAGTTTTAATTTTTCTAGAAAAAAATTCTTAATTTGTTGATTCAATCCAAACATAGGAAAATTGAATATTTCAAAATTTATTTTTACTCTCTTAAAATTTAAAGTTCAAGACCTAAATGTTTTCTGTTTTTTTTTTTTTGGAAAAAAGATGATTAGATATTTTTTTTAAGAGTTAATAGCACATAGGGTCCCCATTTTATTCCTATTGTATCACATAGGTCCCCATTTATTTTTTTGACCACTTAAGTCCCCATTTTTTGTTAAATGTATCTAATTAGTCCCTAGTTCTATTTTCCATCAAAGAACCGTTAATCCAATGGGTAAAATAGTAATTTTACATTGAGTTTTTGTCTATTATTAATGTAGCCTCTTTACCACTTAAAAAAATGCAGCTTTTTTAAGGCAGTAATTTTTTCCTTCTTTCTTTTTGATATATATTTAAGCTATGTAACTAAATTAAAAAAAAAGTTCATCCATATTAAATAAATATATGATACATCACAAATAAAATTTATAAAATTCATTCATAATTTATGTTTGTTCCTAAAACTTTAAATTCAGTTCATCTTTTATTTCTTTCAATTTTTCTAATTTTTGTTTTTTTCAAATCAGATGTGGACAGTTAATTTAAAATGATTTAAGGAAACATAGTTAAACAAATCATGATAAATATATATTATAGTTATTAATAAATTGTAAGTATATATATAAATCAAAAGTAACATCAAATTTGAAAAAAAAAAAGTAAATATGTATCTTATACTATATTTGTCAGAATATGAAAATTAAAAAATTAATACTAAATATAAATAATGGTTTCAAAATTAATAATAGAAATACTATTTCAGTAATCAAAATAACAATGAATTCAATTTAGAAATATGACAAAAAATACAAAAAAAAAAAAAAAACTAAAACTATACTTAGAAATAAAAGTATATTAAGTATCATTATCAATAGGAGCATGTTGATTAAACTATTCACAAGAAAAATAAATTTATTTTCTAAATACTTTCACGAATATGTAATTTTTTTTATTATCAAACATGATAAAATTAAAAGGAAATATTTCATCTTAATGTGTATTATTTTTCAAAACATATGCTTATGGTAACTTTATTATTAGATTATACATTTTTTTTCTTGCATAATTTATTGTAAATTTTATTTGTGATGTATGATATACATTTCTTTAATATGAATAATTTTTTTTTTATTCAGACAATTACATAGCTCTAATATCTATTAAAAAGAAAGAAGAATAGAATTATTGTCTTAAAAAAAGTTGCATTTTTTTTGAAGTGGTAAAGAAGCTACATTAAAATAAAATAAAATAAAAGAACTCAATCCTCCCAAATGTAAAATTATCATTTTACCCATTGGATTAACGGTTCTTAGATGGAAAATAGAACTAGGGACTAATTTGTTGCATTTAACAAAAAATGGGGACTTCAGTGCTAAAATAAAATAAAATGGGGGACATATGTGACAATAGTAATAAATCAGGGACCTTATATGCTATTAACCTTTCTTTTAAAGAAAAAAAAAGTCAAGATTTAGATACATCAAGAGGAGAAATTGGAAATGGAATTTCCTCACTCTAATACGTTTTCACATATCTTGATATCTAGAAGAGTATTTGTAGTCCTGCCTTATTCCTCATTTAGATAAAAAAAATTCCTGCCTCACTAGAGGGGCATTTCCATGAAAAAAATGTACATCTCTAGTCATAAAATGCTCATTTACAATATATGGTAACAATTTTAGGAGTTCTTTCTGATATAGACAAATATTGTCCAATATTAAAATTTACACTACCACACGACAATTTAAACACTAATACGACAACACTTTTTTTTTTTAACAAAAGTACGGTCTACTACAGACCTATTTACACACACCAAAAGCTTTGCTTTGGTAATCAGCCATGACAGTAACCACCGAGGGAAGATCTCCATGAACGCCGGCAATAAGCTTTAGAAAAAAAATCTACAAGAAGATCTCGATGCAACAAGGGTAAGAAAATTCCCAAACGACATCTGGTTTCTCAACAGAAAATCACCATCTCTGGCCACCATCAAGCTATCAATGAAAATTCAACAAAAAAAAAAAAAAATCAAAAACCACTTTTCAGTAAGATTGGAAGCAAAGATGGAAAAAAAAAAAACTTCAAATAAATGAGGTAATATAAAAAAATATAGTGAAAACAATGTGATTATTTTGAAACTTATATTTATGAAAATGTTTATGTGGTGTTGTTGTCATGTTTTTTTTTTTTTGTATTTATATCATTGAACCTAAGAAATAAAATGTATAATTACCATTGAAAAACATTGTGATATATTTTTAAAAAAAAAACTGAGATTATGTACCTATCAGATTATGGAATCCAATACCAATTTTAATACAAAGCAATAAACACTAGATGATCAAAAATAATTATGTTGATTTCCAAGCAAGTGAAATATTTATACCGAAGGATTGCAAATATGAAGACCTTGTTGAGAAACTGTCTTAGCAACAACACTGCTATTAGGAATATATTTTACAGGATCATAAATATTTTCATGTATGTTTCATATATTAAACAAATTAATATATAAAACAACCTAGAAACATGTTTCTAATGAATTTCATAAAGTAAATCAAATAACAGAGTTTAAGAATTCTACTTTTTCACATCGGATATTGAGCCTCCTTCCTTCACTCTCTCTAACTCTTGTTCCTTTTTGTCGCAGAGTAATAACAAGAGAGTGAACTATATCATCAAACTACACAGTTTTCCACAATTTCCTTTGATCAATTAGACTAGGGTGGACAATTCTCAACACATGAGATGAGAAAATTATGGAGAACAAGAAAGTAGTGATGGGCGACCACAATAGGTCTCTCTTGAGTCTATGTTTTTGTTTTTTCACACTTACTTGACAACCCTAGACTTAAGTCCCTATTTATAGCAATATTTTAGGGTTAATTTAATTTAATTAAATAATTAAAATAATAGCTTAAATGTCCCTATATGGTTGAATATTAGATATTTTACAAAGCCTTGATATTTTTCCATTTTTAAATTCAAAGCATAAAAGTCTTTTAAATTCAAATACTATTATTTTCAATAATTATATAATAAAACAAAACTCTTATTATTTAATTAAATAAATATAATAATATATATATTATCAACAAATTTCGTTAATTTGTCTTATAAAAAATTATATATATAATTATAATTATATTTAAACAATAATTAATTAATTAATTAAATCTGTTGACCCGTTTTTTCGTTAACTCGTCTAACACTCAAATAATAATATTGAGAAGATATGTGAGAGCTAAATAAAGTATAAGAGATAATTCTAGTGACCAGAAATAATGAATAGAGAAATAATTTTATAGTGGTTCATCCCCAAAAAGATGACCTACATCCACTTAGTCACTGTAATTGATCTTGCAAGCCATGGATTACATTTGTATAATCCGTCTTTTAGCTATTTGGTTCCATTGAAGATTGAGAGCTCTCTCTGTAAAAAGGTGTCGCCCTCCTCTCTTGGTCCCCACTTCTCTTATTTATATTGAAGAGTTAGGGTTACAATTGAGTGTGGGCTTAAGTTATAGGGTCTGGCCCAATAATTAGACAAAGTAACAAGTGACTAGCCTTAGGTATGATCTAGGCCAACGAGTAGTAATACTCCAAAAATGGGTACAACCATAGCCCCCCAAAACAGTCTTCATGTTTACATAAGGCTGATTTATCGTGTGAACTCTCTCTTTCATGAGGACCAGATCTTTAGGCCTTGGACATTTCATTACTTGACATCGCTTATCTTTTAATAGTGACAGTAAGAAGATCTGAGCTGCTCGTAGGCTAATTGGGCGAGCTTGTTAGAGACGCTCCACTTCTGAGCTAGTCGAGCGGCTCCAAGATCTGAAATAAATGAGATGAGTGCTCAAGGTTCCGAGGACCTCCTGGAACCAAGAAAAATGAATGCTCAAAGGTTCCAAGGACCTCGAGGAACCAAGCAATATGAATGCTCAAAGGTTCCGAGGACCTCTAGGAACCAAGCAAAATGAATGCTCTGGGTTCCAAGGACCTCTAGGAACCAAGCAAAATGAATGCTCAAAGTTCTGAGGACCTCAAGGTACCAAGAAAAATGGATGCCCAAGGTTCTGAGGACCTCTAGGAACCAAGCAAAATGAATGCTCAAAGGTTCCAAGGACCTCTAGGAACCAAGCAAAATGAATGCTCTAAGGTTCCGAGGACCTCTAGGAACCAAGAAAAATGGATGCTCAAGGTTCTGAGGATCTCGAGGAACCAAGGAATATGAATGCTCAAAGGTTCTGAGGACCTTTAGGAACCAAGCAATATGAATGCTCAAAGGTTCCGAGGACCTCTAGGAACGAAGCAAAATGGATGCTCAAGGTTACGAGGACCTCGAGGAACCAAGCAATATGAATGCTCAAAGGTTCCGAGGACCTCTAGGAACCAAGCGAAATGGATGCTAAAGGTTCTAAGAACCTCGAGGAACCGAGAAATATGAATGCTCAAAGGTTCTGATGACCTCTAGGAACCAAGCAATATGAATTCTCAAGGTTCTGAGGACCTCGAGTAACCAAGCAATATGAATGCTCAAAGGTTCCAAGGACCTCGAGGGACCAAGCAATATGAATGTTCAAAGGTTCTGAGGACCTCTAGGAACCAAGCAAAATGGATGCTCAAGATTCCAAGGACCTCAAGGAACCGAGCAATATGAATGCTCAAGGTTCTGAGGACCTCGAGGAACCGAGCAATATGAATGCTCAAAGGTTCCGAGGACCTCTAGGAACCAAGCAAGATGAATGCTCAAGGTTCCGAGGACCTCGAGGAAACGAGCAATATGAATGCAGAAAAGTTCCAAGGACCTCTAGGAACCAAGCAAGATGAATGCTCAAGGTTTCGAGGACCTCGAGGAACCAAGCAATATGAATGCTCAAAGGTTCAGAGCACCTCTAGGAACCAAGCAAACTGAATGCTCCGGGTTCCGAGGACCTCAAGGAACCAAGCAAAATGAATGCTCAAAGTTTCGAGGAACTCAAGAAACCAAGAATAATGGATGCTCAAGTTTCCGAGGACCTCGAGGAACCAAGAAATATGAATGCTCAAAGGTTTTGAGTACCTCGAGGAACCGAGCAATATCAATGCTCAAAGGTTTTGAGGACCTTTAGGAACCGAGCAAACTGAATGCTCCGGGTTTCGAGGACCTAAAGGAACCAAGAAAAATGAATGCTCAAAGGTTCCGAGGACCTCTAGGAACCAAGCATGATGAATGCTCAAGGTTCAGAGGACCTCGATGAACTGAGAAATATGAATGCCCAAAGGTTCTGAGGACCCTAGGAACCAAGCAAGATGAATTCTCAAGGTTTCGAGGACCTTGAGGAATCGAGCAATATGAATGCTCAATGTTTTAAGGACCTCAAGGAATCAAGCAATATGAATGCCCAAAGGTTCCGAAGACCTCTAGGAACCAAGCAAGATGAAGGTTCAAGGTTTCAAGGACCTCGAGGAACCGAGCAATATGAATGCTCAAGGTTTTGAGGACCTCGAGGAACTGAGAAATATGAATGCTCAAAGGGTCCGAGGACCTCTAAGAACCAAGAAAACTGAGGACCTTTAGGAACCAAGAAAAATGAATGATCAAAGTTTTGAGGACCTCAAGGAACCAAGAAAAATGGATGCTCAAGGTTTTGAGGACCTCGAGTGTAACGCCCTAAACTCCAGGGACCGTTACGGTGTGCATTTTAAACAGTGCTAAACTCGCTAATCGAGTCATTTGGCCATAATCGTGTAACTAAGTATCATTAGCGATTTAGGGTTAAATTTTTTGGTTAAGATATAACGTTTCACTAAAATGTTTACTGTATACATTGGGATCCCAAAAAATATAATTTAAAGGTTAATTACAACAAAATATTTACAACCAGCCGACCTAAGCGGCAAAATAGGGTTTAACCCTTGTTCCTCTTTCAACCATCGGTCGTGGCAGCTGCATATGTACACATTGTCACCTAAGCTCTCCAAATCAAGGATGGTCCAGCTTTCTTTTTCCTTTACCTGCACCACATAGCACCCGTGAGCCGAAGCCCAGCAAGAAAACTCAATATGCTCATGAACAGTAATAACATGTCATCAAATCATAATGCGCATGCCTAGCAATAATAGCCTTAATCACGCATGCAAATAAGTTCAAGTAATGATGGTTGTGCCCTGCCCTCCTGTATGGATGACTATCAAGTCAATCCTAAACAGATGAGTGATTTACACTTGAGGTTCCAATAACCATGATGGGGCTTATAGCCCTAATCAAAGTCACTAACATGGGATCTGCACCATTAGATGAGTGACTGATAAGCAAGTCACTAATATGGGATCTGCACCCTTAGATGAGTGACTGATCAGCAAGTCACTAACATGAACCAAATGAGTGACCATGGAGTCACTAGTATGGGTTCCGTACCCTTAGCCATGTGACAATATGGTCACCTGGACCTTCTAGCCCTAGGTCTGAGTAACTAGTCATAGAACTAGACAAGCGCTTTTAGTTTTCATCGAACTTGAGGTTGGTCCGGTATTAATGCTCATTGTCAATTAGATCTAATCTTTTCGGCTCTACGTTCATGACGCTTATGCCGTTCTTGACTCATAGGTCAATAGCACACAACCAGTGCTCAGTACCGCTGTCGAACTTGACTAGTAAGTCACAGCTTCACAGCCAGTTTTGACACCATTGCCGATTCTGACTAGTAAGTCAGTGTCACGCACAAGTAAGCAATGCTACCAGACATATATCATATGTCAAATATCCGAATATAGGGCATTCAACATGCTTACTTAACAATTGCTAGCATAATTAGGATCATGCACAAACACAGAGACTTAAGCTCTGATCAATATCATATTCAACATTCATGGCATGCTCTAACCGCATGTTTCTCGTGCATCACATACTGGGTGTAGTTTTCTTACCTTTGGTCCAAGCACAGGTTACCAATAAACGAACCACAAGCACGATCCTGATTCCAATCGCCTAGCGATAACCTAGTCACAACCATAATATAAAACCTCATCAAAATGAGTAAATAAATATTTCCAAACCCAACCTAAGCCTCCGGGACGTTGAATCCCACTCAACTAGGTAGTAGGATCGATCCCATGCCCTTAGAGTTAAGTTCCCACGACCAAAAACCAAATCTAGCAAACTTTTCCCTTAAGCACCGCGGCCCTCAAGAAACCATGCCGCGGCCCCCCTCCAGGCAGAGCCCGCCTCCTCCTTCTTCAAGCTTGGACCGCGGCGCCCTAGAACAGGGTCGCGGCCCAACCATGAACCAGCCTAAAAACCTCATTTTTACCATTTTAAAACCTTCCAAAAACCTACCCAAACATCTCCAAATTCCAAAATCAAAGTTCCCAAACATCCCCATGAGCCAAATCCAACAAAACCCAAGCTTTAATTCAATCAAAAACTCATCAAAACACAAAATCCAATTCAAGCTTAAAAACTTTAAAAACTTAGAACTTAAAACTTGAATAACCTCTGATTATGTTATTTCTCACTAAATCTTTCGGCTAATAAGCTTCTAATCTTCCCTAGAATCGCTATGCCTCGATCCTCGCTTGAATCCGAGTCCTAGAACTCAAGTTTTCTTCAAAAATGCGATCAGGTGTCGAAATGGAACTTTTAGGAAGAGAGAACGTTCTGAATGTTCTTTTATGATTCTAGTAGGTTACTTCAAGCTTAAGTAGCCTCAAACAAATCCTAACGCTCGGGGTCCCGAAAACGCCCCCGGGGGTAAAATAGTCAAAACTTCCAGAATTTCCCCCTAATCTTACTAACTCCCAATTTATCATCAAATATTTATTCCCATTACCCAATATCCCGGTAATGTGCTACATACCCCTTGACTCACTCCAGGTCAAGCATAAATCCTGTTGTGACTTTTCCACTAGCTTACCTCCTAGGATCGTCTTGTGTTGGGTAACCCTAACATAACCAAATAATAATGAAGCACCACACACACATGCCACATATATGCCAATATGTCCGAAATGGCCAAAATATAAAAATCACCCAATTAATCAAAAATGAGTTCACATGCATATTTAATACACCTAAACATACATATAATCATTTAATAAATAATAAATCAATTATGGCCCTCCCGGCCTCCTAATCAAGGTCCTAAACCTTATTAGGAAATTTGGGGCATTACAACTATCCCCTCCTTACAGAAATTTCGTCCTCGAAATTTATCTGAACTGCCCTGAATAAGAATTCCGCACTACTGATTTCAGTTTCCCAGGTCGTTCCCTTGACCTCACTGTCTCTACAACATACCTTAACCCAAAGTATAATTTTGTTCCTCAGAACCTTATTCTTTCTGTTAAAATCTGAACTGGCTATTCCTTTCAGGATAACTTAGCCTCAATCCCCAGATTCTTATAACTCAACACACGAGTCTCTTCTAACCCATGTCCTCAACATGGAAATATAAAATACATTGTATACAACTGACAATGCCAAAGATAAGGCCGATCCAAAGTCAACCTGACCAGTCCTATCCAGGATTCAAACAGTCATATTAATCTAGGGCTCAACTTGCCCCTATCTCCTCACCTCTTTCCATGGTGATACTTTAAGGAAGATACAATTTTCTACTTGGAACTCCATGTTCCTGCTTTTGAATTCAATAAACTTTTCCATTTACTCTGAGAAGTGAGCATCCAAGCTCTAATCTCTAATAATCTCAATGGTCCTCTGAACTACCTCAGGATTCAAAATCAACACCTCACCCATCTCATTATAATGAATGGGTGATAAACATTCTCTATCATACCTCATCTCATAAGGTACCTTTCCAATAACCGGATAACTCTCTCTCTGATTTACCATCAGTCTGAGGATAACTAACTGTACTAAATTCCATCTATATACTCATGACCTTTCTTAACCTTCCTCAAGACTTGGAAGTAAAAACTGAGTCCTCATCTGATAAGATAGACCTCAAATTCCATGAAGGCGAACTATCTCTCTCACACATAGAGATCTGAATACTGATCAGCTGTGTTATTTGTCTTTACTGATAGAAGTGAATTCACTTTAAATACTGATCCATAATGACCCAAATCAATTCACGCTGACCCACTATCCTGGGCACCCTCATCGCGAAACCCATCGCAATGTTTCCTTATTTCCTCTATAAAATATTCAAAGGCTACAATGGCCTTACTGATTTTTGATGCTCTGATTTGACCTGCTAACAGGTTAAGAACTTTGTCATGTATTTCATTATGTCCCTCTCCATCCCAGGCCATCAGTATAAAACTTTCAAACTCCGGTACATGGTCATGATTCCTGAATGAAGAGAATAAGAGAGTAGTATGAAATTCAACTAGAATCTCCCAATTAATCCCAGTGTCCATCGGATTCCATAATAACCCATACCTGACATTGCAAAACCCTTAGCTAATCCAGCTAAGACATTCTCCTCAATCTTCCTATCTGTGGTTCACTTAATTGTTTTCCTTTGATCCTTTCCGAAATGATAATCTCAAGGGTACAACTGGCCACCTGGCCCACCAGAAACTCTACTTTAGTTATGGTCAGATCCTTTAACCAACATGATGCATAGACAATCACTTTTTCCCTATCACTGAGGTGTCATAACAACCTACTAACTGATTCTGATCTGTAAGAAGACTCATAACTCTTTCACAAAGTACATATAATATTCTGCCCATCCAAGGAAACTCCTGCCCCTAAGGTGTTCCTTGACCTTGGCAAATCTCCACAGAGAAAATACTATAATTGTTAGAGAATATATTTTATTACTCAATGGAATTGTGGAAAAACCAAATACAACTCTATGCAAAAATACAATGGACAAGATAATTGATTAAATAAATATTACAACTCAATTGCTCAAAATACAAGTAAATAGAAAGATGTAGAAGAAGAAGATTACAAACTTAATACTATAATAATACAAAAAAATAAGAAGAACAAAAGAATGAAAACACAAACAAACTCTCACACTCAACCAAAGTGTAGAGTAGTGGGGATCACCAACTTGAACAAGGTTCAAGACCTTTGTCCAAAAGCTTATTTCCCCTATTCTCTAAGCACTAAGGGATCTCTCAAGGAAATAGCTCTCTGGAATTATCAAGCCTTTTGGTGTATTTTTCAGCCAAGTGCTTTGTGAATGAAAAATGGTGTTGTCATACAAGTGAGCATTAGGCTCCTATTTATAGAGTTTGAGATACCCATTTGAATTTCAAATTCCACCAAACCCCATGGTTGTTACCAATGTTTAATTGGATGTTTATGGATTTAAAATGGAGATTTGGGAGTTATTTGGGATGTTAGAACCGTTCAATTTGGAAAAAACTAAAAATTCACATAGGCTGTCAGCCTCACTGGCCGCGGCCACGACTTTTCAGTGGCCGCGGCCACTGGCTTCTGTCCCCCAGGCCACGGCCACAGGCCATTTTCAGCACAAAAAAGTCATTTTTCCAAAACGTTCCAAAACGTCCCAAATCCTTTCCCACATGATTTTGTAACCTCCAAACACCTATTGGGAGTTAAAAACATGTCTCCAACAGTCATATATCATCATGACTTTGTGAAATCCAATCTCAAATGTGTAACATATAATATACACATTATTGGGTAATATTTGGGAGTTACAAATTTGTAACTGATTTTGTAACTCCAAAATATGTCACATTTGGGCACACACATTAGTCCAATTTTGTGACTCTCAATAATATGTTACAAGGTGTGACAAATCACATTTGTGTGACAAATCACATTTTGTCACATTATTTAATCTAATATTATATTATATGAAATAATATAACATTCCCCCACTAGATTAAATAATCACTTTTTGTAACACTTATTTAATCAATCAAACATTATATTAAAATATAATAATAATACCGTCGTCCAAGACGATCACAAATCCAATTAAGATAATCCTTGAATACTCTATTCATCTGATTTATAAAACAAATAACTTGGCATTAACCGAATTCTCAAAACATACTCAGCACTCATAGTGCCCTTATCTAATATAAAAACAGTCTTATGTTTATCCTTCTCCCTGATCTTCAGCTGGTACTAACCAGATCAAAGATCCACCTTGGAGAATACCACCTTATCCAATAACTAATCCTTTAGGTCTCACAACTTTGCTGAAGTTGTTCAAAATATTGCCCTAAACCTGATTCCATCCCTAACACCAATCCAGTCACCATTCTATCCCTTTTTATGTGAACGTAATCTTGACAAATCCCCTAGAAGCACATCCAGAAACTCACAGACTAATCCATTCTATCCTGATCCCGCTGACACAATCTAAGTGGTATCCACCACACTAGCTAAGAGTTCTATGCATTTCCCTGCAATAGATCTCTAGCTCTAAATACAGATGCCAGAAGAATACGAAGTCCATGCATAGTGCCAACTGCCACAAGGGTTTCCCACTCTCAAACCCAAGAGTTACTATCCTTTCCTTGCAATTTAGCATTTCCCCATACTTACTTAACCAATCCAAATTCAGAATCATCTTGAAATCACTCATAACCAACCTTATCAAAACCACTGATGAGTCATTTTCATCATAACCTAACTCATCTCTTAAATCACCAATACAATATTACATTCCCATCACAGCATAACCATGTGATCTGCATATCCTCTTTATGTTTCTCTATATGCAACAAACAAAGAAACCGCATGGCACCAAAACCAGTCAGCACAATACAAAAATCAAAACTAGAAAGCTGGCCTGCCACCCCTGAGGAACTAGTCTCAGTCTCAGTCTCAGTCTCTGACTGCATCGGAATGAACACTCGAGCTGTAGTCAAGCTGTCCATCCCCTTTTGCTCATCCTTTCTTAGCCTTGGGCAATCCTTCTTGTAATGCCCAACCATGTCACATAAGAAACATGCTTTTGCTCGGCATTCTCCCAGATGACGCCTCGTGCACCGAGCACATACTGGACGGGTCCTCCACTCCTTCTTCTTGCATGGTCCAATAAATGGAGGCATCACTGCTTAAGTTCCATGCTCTCCAGCACTCTTCTGCCCAATCTGATTTCCTTTGCTCTCAACAGCAAGAGCCTTCCCTACCACTTGAGCGTAGGTAGAGATTTCATGCACTGGGGCAACTCTAATGCCCTGAGCTATTCCGGGATTCAATCCCTGAATAAAAAATTTCTTTCGAGCTACATCTGTGGGTACCACGTCAACAGCGAACTTGGCCAGTCCATCAAATCTCTTAATATACTCGGTTACTGTTGCATTGCCCTGAACCAGGCTCATAAACTCATTCATCTTTGTAGTCTGGGCCGCATCACATCAATAACTTTCATTGAACAGCTGCCTAAATTCTTTCTAATCCATCATAGCTATGTCTCGTGTTCAGGATACTACCTCCCACCATGTCCAGGCATCATCCTGTAATATATATGTCGCACAGATCACCCTATCGTGACCTACCAACCCCATACTATCGAGAATGGAACTGATCATGCCCATCCATTACTCAGCTCTGAATGGATCTAGGCCCCCCTCAAAGACTGGAGGGTAAAACTCCTGGAATATTCCACAGAGAAATTCCCATCTGTTCTCAACCCTAGGCTGAGCCAAAACTGGTGCCACTCTTGGCACAACAAAGGAAGAGGTGTTCCCCGACATATTCTGTTGTTGCTTCAAACACCTGATCTCTTCCTCCTGCCTCTGCAATCTTAATTGCACATCTGTAAGTACCTGCTGGAAATTCTGAGGGGCAGATGAAGAACTCAACCCCTGACTGAAACTCTCAGCCTCTGTATAACCACCACCAAGCCTCATTATCTGCCTTGGATACATACCTTCTAATCAAATCTGCAGTCAATAACTTGACTTATTAAACATGATGAGCATATTAAGAGCTTTTCCCACGGGAACAATCTTACCACACTACAATCACAAACCATTGCAGTGCTAAACACATGCCCATAGCATTTATACATCAACCATAATCCCTGCTCTTCCAACATATCTACCATACCTCCAACTCCAGCATGCAAATATCACATTTATATAATCACGGAGCAGGTAATCATATAATTACATTCATATATATATATATTCATGGAGCATGTAATCATATAGTCAAGAGTCAGGCTCTATCAGCATCTCGTGCTCCCTAATACAATGTGTAGGTAAAGCATTTACATTCTATTTAAGGAGTTAAGCACATAACTACAGAAATAGTTACCATTCCCTGAGTGAAGCTGTAATGCCCCGAAATCCCTAATGCGGTTTAATGGCTGGATTAGTAGGCCGGGAGGGCCATAATTGTTTAAATGTGTCATTAACTGATAATATGCATGTTTATGTGAATTATATTATAATATGATGTTATATGCATGAATGTGGGTCCACATTTTATTATTATGATATTTTGGTAATTTGGCCCGTTGAGGGCATATTGTGTATTTTGGGTGCATATTGTGATTTGTGGATGAGATCCCATTATTATGGAGATATATTCGAGCTATTCAGCATGAGACAGTCTTATATTTCAAATTAGTGGTTTTGCCATAACGGGGGTCTATTATTGGGATATTGAATAATGAGAATGTTATTTGATGATAAATTGGGAGTTATTGAGATCAGGAGGAAATTCTGGAGGTTTTGACTATAATGTTCTCGGGGGTGTTTTTGGGACCCCAAGCCTTAGGTTTTATTTGAGGTTACTTAAGCTTGAAGTAGTTTGTCAGATAAAACCGTATGTTAGAAAACCCTTTCTCTCTTCCCGTTAGTTCATTTTACCGTTCGAGGCATTTTCGAAGAAATTTAGAGTATTAGGAGTCGGAATCAAGCGAGGATCGAGGCATAGTGATCCTAGGAAAGATTAGAAGCTTCTCGACCGAAGGATTTGATGAGAAACAACCCAATCAAAGGTAATCTAAGCTTTAAGTTTTGAGTTTTAGAGTTTCTAAGCTTAGAATTGGTTTTTGTGAATCGTTGAGTTTTTGATTCGTTTGAGCCTCGAGATTTAATGGTTTTGGATCATTGGGAAGTTTGGGAACTTTGATTTTTGGATTTTGAAGTGTTTAGGTGTGTTCTTGGAAGGTTTGGGATGAAGGAAATCAGGTTTATGGCTGGTTCTGGGTGGGGGGCCGCGGCCCTATTCTTAGGCACCGCGGCCCAAGCTCGAAGAAGCAGCTGGGGAGGTTTTGGCCTTGCTGGGCGCCGCGACCCTGCACATGGGGCGCCGCAGCCCTTGCTCCTGTTGTGGCTGGGGGCCATGGCTCAGGGTGCTAGGGTCGTGACTCTTGGGTAGTTTTGAGCCCATTTGAGTGTTTTGACCTCGGGAACTTGGTTTTAGGCCTCGGGATTGTTCCTACTACCCGGATTAGTGGGGATTGATGTTCCAGAGGCTAGATCTTGGATTGGGAACCTTTGTTATTCATTTTATTAATGGTGTCCCATATTTGGTTATGACTAGGTGACCACTAAAGGGCTAAAAGTAAGATCATTCTCAAGGGTCGTTCTTTTATTCATTCTCGCTCGAATTAGAGGTAAGAAAACTACACCCTGTGTATATGACATGCATGATTGTTGTTGAGGCATGTTGGTTGATAAATGTGGACATTGATTGCATATTAAATGCTTAGCAGAGCTTGCTTACTTGTGTATGGCACTGATTAGTCAGGGACGGCATTGGTCGCATATTATTGACCTGAGAGTCAGGAACGGCAACAGCGTCCTGAATGCAGGGCCGATTAAAGATTAAATCTAATCGATATCAGCGTTGAATGACTCTAGGAGAATTAATGCTGGACCGACCCTAAGGTCGATGAAACTTGTAAGCGCTTGTCTAGTCTATGACTAGTTACTCAGAGCCAGGGCCTAAGGCCTAGGTGACAGCTTGTCACATGGCTAGGGAGCGGAATCCCATGGTTGTGACTCTTTGGTCACGAGGTAGGTTATGTTGGTGACTAATCACCAAGCACCTATCCTATTTAAGCTAGTGAAAGGACCACTTATTTGTTAAGCCCCGGTGACCCTATCGTCACATGGCTAGAGGGAATGGAACCCACCATAGTGACTTTTGCGATTGTCACTCCTCTGTTTTGGACTGAAAGTCCTGAATGATTATTATGATCATTGTTGATATTATATTCATGCTATATTGTGTTTTCTTGCTGGCTTTGGCTCATGGGTGCTATGTGGTGCAGGTAAAGGGAAAGAAAAGCTCACCCAGCCTTGAGTGGAGAGCTTAGGTGGTGATGTGTACATATGCGGCCACTTGACCACCATGGCCAAGGAGTTCTCAGAGGAACTAGGGGGTTTACCCTATTTTTGCTGCTTAGGTCGGCGAGTTTGTATATTTGAAACAGTAATGACCATTTTGAGTTATAAATAACTTGTAAATATTTTGATGGGCCCATGAACAGTTTTATGTATTAAATAAAAATATATCCTTTCTTTTTGATCAGTTTTCCACCTTAGCCTGTTAATAATACCTAGAAGCATGTTTTTAACCAAAGAACTCGGGTAGCGAGTTAAATTTCCGGTTCACCGTAACTGTTCTGGGGTAACCAGGGCGTTACAGAAGCTATCTTTAGTGACGAGTGTACATGCCCAGCTTATCTTCAGGAACCCTTAACCTTGGCTCACTCTAATACCAAGTTGAAACGCCCTAAACTCCAGGGACCATTACGGTGTGCATTTTAAACAGTGTTAAACTCGCTAATCGAGTCATTTGGCCATAATCGTGTAACTAAGTATCATTAGCGATTTAGGGTTAAAATTTTTGGTTAAGATATAACGTTTCACTAAAACGTTTACTGTATACATTAGGATCCCAAAATATATAATTTAAAGGTTAATTACAACAAATATTTACAACCAGCCGACCTAAGCGGCAAAATAGGGTTTAACCCTAGTTCCTCTTTCAACCCTCGACCGTGGCGGTCGAGCAGCCGCATATGTACACCTCGTCACCTAAGCTCTCCAACTCAAGGATGATCCAGCTTTCTTTTTCCTTTACCTGCACCACATAGCACCCGTGAGCCGAAGCCCAGCAAGAAAACTCAATATGCTCATGAATAGTAATAACATGTCATCAAATCATAATGTGCATGCCTAGCAATAATAGCCTTAATCACACATGCAAATAAGTTCAAGTAATGATGGTTGTGGGCCCTACCCTCCTGTATGGATGACTATCAAGTCAATCCTAAACAGATGAGTGATTTATACTTGAGGTTCTGATAACCATGCTGGGGCTTATAGCCCTAATAAAAGTCACTAACATGGGATCTGCACCCTTAGATGAGTGACTGATAAGCAAGTCACTAACATGGGATCTGCACCCTTAGATGAGTGACTGATAAGCAAGTCACTAACATGAACCAAATGAGTGACCATGGAGTCACTAGTATGGGTACCGTATACAAGCGCTTTTAGTTTTCATCGAACTTGAGGTCAGTTCGGCATTAGTGCTCATGATGAGTCATTCAATGCAGATGTCGATTAGATCTAATCTTTTCGGCTCTGCGTTCATGACGCTTATGCCATTCTTGACTCATAGGTCAATAACACACGACCAGTGCTTAGTACCTCTGTCGAACTTGACTAGTAAGTCACAGCTTCACAACCAGTTCTGACACCATTGTTGATTCTGACTAGTAAGTCAGTGCCACGCATAAGTAAGCAATGCTACCAGGCATATATCATATGTCAAATATCTGAATGTAGGGCATTCAACATGCTTACTTAACAATTGCTAGCATAATTAAGATCATGGACAAGCACAAAGACTCAAGCTCTGATCAATCTCATATTCAACATTCATGGTATGCCCTAATCACATGTTTCTCGTGCATCACATACTGGGTGCAGTTTTCTTACCTGTGGTCCAAGCACAGGTTACCAATAAACGAACCACAAGCATGATCCTGATTCTGATCCCCTAGCGATAACCTAGTCACAATCATAATATAAAACCTCATCAAAATGAGTAAATAAATACTTCCAAACCCAACCCAAGCCTCTGAGACGTCGAATCCCCCTCAACTGGGTAGTAGGATCGATCCCATACCCTTAGAGTTAAGTTCCCACGACCAAAAACCAAACCTGGCAAACTTTTCCCTTAAGCGTCACGGCCCTCCAAAAACCATGCTGCGACCCGCCTCCAGACAGAGCCCGCCTCCTCCTTCTTCAAGCTTGGGTCGCAGCGCCCTAGAACAGGGCTGCGGCCCAACCACGAACCAGCCTAAAAACCTCATTTTTAACAGTTTCAAACCTTCCAAAAACCTACCCAAACATCTCCAAATTCCAAAATCAATGTCCCAAACATCCTCATGATCCAAAACCAACAAAACCCAAGCTTCAATTCAATCAAAAACTCATCCAAACACAAAATCCAATTCAAGCTTAAAAACTTAGAACTTAAAACTTGAATTACCTCTGATTATGTTATTTCTGGCTAAATCCTCCGGCTAATAAGCTTCGAATCTTCCCTAGAATCACTATGCCTCGATCCTGGCTTGAATCTGAGTCCTAGAACTCAAGTTTTCTTAAAAAATGCGATAAAAAAAGCCTATGACACGATCAAATGGGACTTTTTGGAAGAAATGATTTCTGCTTTTAATTTTCCTGACAGTTTTATATGCCTGATCATGAAGTGTGTTAGGACTCCATGATATAGTCTCATGTTTAATGGGGTTTTAAATGGCTTTTCTGAAGCAAAAAGAGGGCTTAGGCAGGGGGATCCATTGTCCCCTTTGCTGTTTGTATTGGGGATGGAATACCTCTCTAGAATCATGATGAAAGTTGGCATGAAAGAGGGATTTAAATATTATGACAGATGTGAATCACTTAAACTTAATCACCTCTGTTTTGCAGATGATGTATTGCTTTTCTGCCATGGAGATTATAAATCAATACATATCATGCTTCAGGGACTTAAGTTGTTTTCTCTAACTTCTGGACTGTATCCGAATGAGGCCAAAACAAGCATATATTGCAGCAATATGGCAGAGGCAGAGATGAAAAGGGTCATAGCAGCTTCAGGATTTACTAGTAGCAAGGTTCCATTCTGTTATCTAGGGATTCCTATATGTCCAACAAGAATTATAGCAGCTGAGTGTGATAATCTAGTGGAGAAAATGGTTCAAAGGATTAAAGTTTGGAGTACCAAGAATTTATCATATGCAGGCAGAGCTACCCTGGTGAACTCAGTACTTATAGCAATTTACTCCTATTGGGCACAGGTACTAATTCTACCTCAAAAAGTTTTAAAACAAATTGCATCAATCTGTAGGAATTTCTTATGGAAAGGACTGGCTGAGTTTAGAAGTCCAGGACAAGTATCATGGGAAGATATCTGTAAAGCTAAGAAATCAGGAGGATTGGGATTTAGAAGGATAAAAGAATGGAATATAGCAGCAATGGGAAAATATGTGTGGGCAGTGGCAATAAAGAAAGATTCTTTATGGGTTAGATGGATTCATGCAGTCTACATTAAGGATACAGTTTGGTGGGCTTATACAGCCCCAAATACGAGCAGCTGGTATTGGAAACAGCTAGTTAAAATCAAGGAGAAAGTTAAGGCTCTACAGCTGATGTAGTTATTCTCAAGAGGAGATTATAAGATAAATGAGGGGTACCAAGCACTGGTTACTACACATCAGTCGGTGAAGTGGCACAGGGAGGTCTGGAGCAGGATTACAGTACCGAAACACAGATTTATACTATGGCTTGTGGTATTGGATAGGCTGCAACTGAAAGATAGACTTTTCAGATTTCATATAGCACGGGATGAGTATTGCCTTCTGTGTGGAACAAATAAGGAAACTAGAGAACATCTATTCTTTGAGTGCCATTTGAGTTCTCAAACACTGAATCAAATCAAAGAATGGTTGGGATGGCGTACAACAGCCAACACACTTCCGAAAGTACTGAGATGGATAGATAAGGCAAGGATGGCTAGATTCAGAAAGCAAGTGTTTTCAGCTACTATTGTAGCTTTGGTTTATCAACTTTGGTGGTGTAGAAATGAGGCATTGTGGAATCACAAAGTATATAGAGTAGGCATAGTTGTAAACAAAATTCAATATAATGTAAAAAGCAGAGTTAGAAATTACATGCCTAACAAAATACAACATATAGATCGAGAATGGTTTGAACAGTTGTAATAGAGATCATAGACAGGCCAAGTATGGTGCTGAGTAGGTTGTAATTGGTATGTTTTGCAATATACAGTTCTGAATTACCAAAAAAAAAAAAAAGCGATCAGGTGTCGAAATGGAACTTTTAGGAAGAGAGAACGTTATGAATGTTCTTTTATGATTCTAATAGGTTACTTGAACCTTAAGAAGCCTCAAACAAATCCTAACTCTCGGGGTCCCGAAAATGCCCCCGGGGGTAAAATAGTCAAAACTTCCAAAATTTCCTCTGATCTTACTGTTATCCCAAAATTTGAAAATGATGATGTGGCAATAAAATTGACAAGTGGCATGGATTAGTTGGGTGATCTGGCTTAGCAGTAGCCCAATACATCAGTGAAGAGTTTGGACTGCTTGAGAGATGTCATAACCAAGCCAAATGCACCCGAGGAGAATACTTGGGCTAAGGTGCGCCCGGTCGGACCTTAGTCCGAGGGATCCAAGTGGTGTGCTCGGACCTTGATCCGAGGAGTCCAAGTGATGTGCTCAGACTTTGGTCCGAGGAAGGCATTCCAAGAGGTCCGGTCAGACCATGTCCAAGGAGAAGCCCCATGCATGTGTTCGGACCTTGATCCGAGGAGAGCCAAGGAGGGTGGCTCGGACCTTAGTCCGAGGAGAGCCAAGGAAGGTGTGGCACAGACCTTAGTCCGAGGAGAACCAAGGGAGGTGTGGCTCGGACCTTAGTCCGAGGAGAGCCAAGGAAGGTGTGGCTCGGACCTTAGTCCGAGGAGAGCCAAAGTGTGGCTCGGACCTTGGTCCGAGGAGCACCCATGAGGGTGTGGTCGGAACTTGGTCCGAGGAGACCCCAAGGCTATGGTCCGGAGGTGAGCCCAAAAGGTGACTGGTCGAACTTTGGTCCGAAGAGAGTCTAATGGGTATGGTCCGTATGCAGGTGTCCAGCATGCATATGTCTGACCAGAAAAGATCTTCATCAAACAAATGGACCAGACTACGTCAAATTCCCAGAAACGGCTTCAGCAAGAATCGGTTTGGGCATCGCGGGAATCTTTCATTCCTCACTCAAATTGAGGAATCTGTTGTATTTTGAATATTTTGTGTAATTTAAATATAATATGAGTAATAAAATATCCCGATTTTAAGGGGATATCAGTTGCTAATCCCAGGCCTATAAATAGAGGGTTAATGGGATCAGAAAAAGACTTTTTGGCAATTTGAGATTTGGTCTGAGTTCTAGAGAGAGAAAGTGCGTTTTCCTTGAGAGAGAACCCTTTTTGTATTCCTGAAAATTTACACTAAAGAAACTCAGTTGACACTGGTTCATCTGATCTTGAGTGTAGATAAAGTAATAAAATCTCTATGTGGATTAGGCTATTACCGACTAACGGGGCTGAACCACTATAAAATCTTGCGTATTATTTACTTTTCTTGATTAAACTGTCTGTGACGTTTAAATTCTCTTGAAGGTTTGTCGTTATTGACGTTCTCACGTCGTTGGCTAAAAACACAGTCAACATTTTGGTGCTTTCATTGAGAGCCTGAAGAGAAGAACAGACAGTCCCTGAAGCAATATGGCGCCTAAGAACACCACTGCCGCCTCCAAGAAGACGGGCTCCTTTAAGGAGCATGCTAGATCAGAAGGTCCCAGCGTTCAAGATCGTGAAACTGAGCCTAGAGTCGTGCTCGAGGATGTAGCTCCAGAAGTTGAAGAGCTCCAGGAGGCCATGAGCGCATTCCAGGAGGAGATGGCTCAGTTCAACGCCAGGAAAGAGGTGTTTGCTGAGGAAATGGCTAGGCAGAATGCCGCATTCGAGCAGCAGAAATGGGAGATGGATGCTAGGAGTGAGGAGATCCGTCGACAGCAGGAGGAGGCCGACAGGCGACATCGCGAAGCTGCACTCACTCTGGAGGCAGATACGCAACTGACCCGAGCCAATGCCTAGGCGGCACCTGGAGTGGTAGCCACCCCGGAGGCAAGGACCACAGAAGCTGGTCGTAAGAAAACTGATAGACCAGGCAGGGGTGGTAATAACCCACCCGGTCATGAGGAGGATGGAGTTCGGTCGCACACTACCTCAACTCAAAGGGGGAACTCCAAAACCCCCTCAAAGAGCCACCGATCAGAGACTTCCAGGTCAGGGAGTCATAAGTCAGGCAGTAAGAAAACACCTTCTGAGCAGGAGCACAATAGAGCTCCTCGTGGCAATGAAACTTCCCACTTCAAAGATGGGCATGGGCGTGATGAACCTGACAGTCATCACACCAACCATTCAAAATAGAAGAATAATAACCAACGAGGAGGAGAGGATCGACCAGCTCAGACAGGAAAGCCACCACGGCATCCCAACCAGCGCAATGGCAAGGAGCACGCTCCACCCAGCAGACCATTCGAGAAGACTCTGAGTACGGTGTTCGATTGGTTGGGAAAGCACACTACTCAGAAGGACCAGAGGGACGTCATCGATAATAGAAGGAGGACCGGCCCAGTTGAAGGGCAAGAGCCAATCCGTCCTACCAGTCGAGTAGAAATACTCGATGATGGTTTGCCGGATAGGAGTGCCCGACCAGGCGGTCCCAAAAGTGAGTCCCTAGTAGTGGCCCCAGGCATCCAAGCCCAGCTTGATGCTTTGACAGTAGCAGTCCAGAGTTTGTCAAAACAACCAGCTGCGATTGATCCGGTAGACCACAAGAGTGGTAGCCCTTTTTGTGCTCGAATTAGAGCAGCTCAACCACCAAAGAAATATAAAGCACCGGTACTGCCAGTTTATACAGAAAAGGCAGACCTGGTAAGACACGTTGGGAAGTTTGAAGATCAGATGGAGCTGCTCGGTGTGAGTGATGACTACCGCTGCAGAGTCTTCCCCACCACGTTGTCAGACACTGCCCAGGAGTGGTACTGGAAATTCAAACCAGACTCCATCACCTCTTGGGAGAGTTTTAGGAAGGAGTTTTGTAGGCAGTTTAGTACTGCCTGAACCCCTCCTGTTTATGCCAATCACTTGGTGGATATTAGGCAGGGTAAAGATGAGTCCCTCAAGAACTACATTCAAAGGTTCATGAGAGAAGCTAACCGAGCTACCGCGGTTGGAGATGAGGGGAAGATGGTGGCAATCTCTTCCGGTATTATCTATCGAAGTCCTTTGTGGGACAACATCCATCGCCATCCAATTTCAACTTTATAGCAGTTTTTAGACCGGGCAGATAAGTATATGAAGTTGGACGATGCAATTGAGAAGGGAGAAAATGGATTGAACAATCCAAGCGGGTCGAATGACCCCCCCAAGAATGGTGGGAATGATTAGAATGGCGGTAAGAAACGTGGGAATAACGGGTCTGATCGCCACAATGAGAAGAAGGCTAAGTCGAGACCAAACGACAAGCCAACGAAGTATGATCCTTGATTTACCAACTACACCACTCTATCGGCGAGCCGAGCAGACATCTATTTGGCTAGTCATCAAGAGGTCCCTTACCGGAAACCCCCACCAATCAAGAAGGAGATGAGTAAAAGAGATATGAACAAATTTTGTCGCTTCCATGGAGACTATGGTCATGACACGAATGAATGTAATCATCTCAAAGATGAGATAGAGTTCCTCCTCCGGTCGGGGAAGCTTAAAAAGTACCGAGCGGAGAAGACCCAAGGAGAGGGGAGCAACAATAATCCTGGGTTCAAGCGGCAACGGTCCCCACCTTTGAAACCCGAACCTGTGGACATCACACTAGATACTATATGTGGAGGACCATATCTTGCTGGAGACAACAACAAGGCGAGGGAGAGGTATGCTCGCACCCTTCGTCATGAGTTGGGTGCGGCATCCACCTCCGAAGTTATGACGGTGGAGGAGTGACCAACAAAGAACCCAAGATATGAAAGTGAGTTCCTCACTTTCACTGAAGAAGATGCTAAACACGGGAGGTATCTTCACAATGACCCTCTTGTTGTGACAGTCCAAATTGCTAATATGAAGGTGAAGAGGTGTCTGGTCGATACAGGGAGCTCTGTAAACATTATCTATAAGTCCTCCTTCGAGAAAATGAAGCTATCTGTCAATGACTTGAAGCCGTGCTCTCAAGTCATTTATGGTTTTACTGGAGAAGGATTGTCACCAGCTGGGACAATCAAGTTACCAGTCACGACGGGGGAGGCTCCCAAGCATGAAACCTTAATGACTGAGTTTTTGATTGTTGACTGCCTGGCCGCCTACAATGTGGTTATTGGTCGACCACTACTCACCAACTTGCATGTGGTAGTTTCAATCTGGCACCTTTCCATGAAATTCCCGACCAGTGCTGGCATAGGCTGTGTCCAAGGGGACCAATGGGAGGCTAGGGAGTGCTATAATGCCTCGGTAGCCAAGGCGAAGAAAGGGGCCAAGGAGAACAACATGGTTGTATGTGTTGAGAGAGAGGAGGTGGACAAGATGGATGTCGACCAGAGTCTTGCAGTTGTAACCGATGAAGAGATGTTAGAGGAGTTTGGCCAGGAGAGCACTCTTGGTTTAGAAGAGCAGAAGACCCCATCCGGTGATGAAGTCACCAAATAGGGCGTTGCCCAAAGCGAGGGAAGGAACTTTGATCCTCTCTTTGGGGATTATGAAAGTGATGTAGGACCGTCCGAGGAGTTAGAGGAGGTCCTTATAGATGAAAATGACCCGATGAGAGGGGTCAAAATTGGGAAAAAGTTGAAAGCAGAGGTGAGAGCACATCTAATAGAATTCTTGCGAAGAAATCAAGATGTCTTCGCCTGGTCTCACTAGGATATGGTGGGTATCTCACCAACTGTGATCAGCCACGTGCTCAACGTGGATGAAAGCTATCCAGCAGTGCAGCAGAAGATGAGGATTCTTGACAAGGATCGAGCAAAGGCTCTTAAGGAGAAGGTAGAGCGATTAAAGGAGAATGGGTTTATCAAAGAGGCATACTACCCTGCTTGGGTGTCAAACCCAGTGTTGGTGCCCAAACCCAATGGAAAGTGGAGGACTTGTGTAGATTTTACTGATCTAAACAAAGTATGCCCGAAGGATTGCTTTCCTTTACCGAGAATAGACCAGTTGTTAGATGCAACCTCTGGTCATGAAACCTTGTCCTTTATGGATGCATATTCGGGGTACAACCAGATCAGCATGCATCCTCCTGAGGAAGAGCATACCAGCTTCCGAACAGATATAGGGCTATACTGCTATAGGGTCATGCCCTTCGGACTAAAGAATGCAGGGGCTACCTATCAGCGCTTGGTGAATGGTATGTTTCGTGACTTAATCGGCAAGAGCATGGAGGTGTACGTAGACGATATGCTGGTGAAGTCAAAGAAAGCTGAAGGGCATGTGCGAGACTTAGAGGAGTGCTTTGCAATACTGAGGAAGTATAACATGAAGTTAAACCCCCTCAAGTGTTCATTTGGAGTGAGTTTTGGAGAATTTCTTGGGTTTATTGTGAACTCCCGAGGAATAGAGGCAAACCCAGAGAAGATCAAGGCCCTCGTTGAAATGAAGTCTCCAGCTAAAATAAAGGATGTGCAAAGCTTGACTGGGTGGATTGCAGCTCTAAGCAGGTTCGTTTTGAAATCAACAGACAAGTGCGTCCCGTTTTTTAACCTGCTTAAGGGAGGCAAGAAGTTTGAGTGGACTGCAGAGTGTGAACAAGCTTTCCAGGCCATAAAGGAGCATTTGGCCCAACCTCCTGTTCTTTCCAAGCCAGTTGATGGAGAAGACCTATTTCTGTACCTAGCAGTTACAGAGCATGCTGTTAGTGTTGCCTTAGTGCGTGAGGAGGATAGAGTGCAGCACCCGGTGTATTATGTTAGCAAGCGATTGATAGGAGCGGAGTCCCGGTATCCCGTGATCGAAAAGTTGGCTTACTGCTTGGTACTTGCATCACTAAAATTGCGGCCATACTTCCAAGCACATCCCATTAAGGTCCTTACTAACCAGCCTCTACGCCAAGTCCTACAGAAGCCGGAGTCTTCTGGTCGACTACTTAAATGGGTGGTTGAGCTAGGCCAATTTGAAATCAAGTACCAGCCGAGGACTGCTATTAAAGGTCAAGCTTTGGCAGATTTCCTCGCTGAATGTACCGGAATCGCTGATGTTCCCGACCGGCAAGAGAGTGTAACTGGGCAGAAAGAAGAAATTCCTACTTGGAAACTTTTTGTTGATGGGTCGTCGAATGAGCATCATTCAGGAGCTGGGATTATATTAGTCACACCAGAGAAGCACCAAATTCATTGTGCACTGATATTTGGATTTAATGCTTCTAACAATGAGGCGGAATATGAGGCCCTCCTAGCAGGCTTGCGACTGGCTAGAGATGTACGTGCCCGGTCAGTGGAAGTAAATAACGATTCCCAATTGGTGGTCTACCAAGTATTGGGGGAATACCAGGCAAGGGGCCTACGCATGGTGGCATACTTAAACAAGACCAAAGATCTACTAGCACAGTTCGAGGAGTATACCATCAAGATAGTACCACGGGAGCAGAACTCTAATGCAGATGCTCTAGCAAAGCTTGCTAGTGCAAAAGATGCCGAAACTCTGAATATAGTACCGGTAGAATACTTGGCGGAGCCGAGCATTGATAAACAAGAGGTCATGCCGATCACGATAGCCGATCACGATAGCCGACACCTGGATGACTCCCATCATTGCTTACCTTGAGCAAGGACCCTCCCAGATGACCGTAATAAAGCAAGGAAGGTTGTGAGGCAAGCTGCTAGGTACACCATGATGGATGGGGTGTTGTATAGGAGAGGGTATTCCTTACCTCTACTCAGGTGCATAACACCCGACCAGTCAAAAAATCTATTAGCTGAGGTGCATGAAGGGTTTTGTGGAGATCATGCTGGGGGGCAGAGTCTATCTAAAAAGATCTTGAGGCAAGGATTTTTCTGGCCTACCATGAACGAGGACTCTATGGAATATGTGAAGAGGTGTGACAAATGCCAAAGATTTTCTAAAGTGCCCAGAGCGCCCCCAAATGTCTTGAAGCAAATGCAAAGTCCATGGCCTTTTGCAGTGTGGGGTATTGATCTGATCAGGAAGTTGCCCAAAGGAAAAGGAGGAGTACAGTTTGCGGTGGTTGCAGTAGATTATTTCACTAGGTGGACTGAGGCCGAACCATTAGCCACGATCACTTCGAAGAAAGTATTGGACTTTGTGGTTAAGAACATAATATGTCGCTATGGTCTGCCTAAGAAAATAGTGTCTGACAACGGCACCCAATTTGATAGCGAAATATTTACCGATTTTTGCACCCGGCATGGCATCACAAAAAGTTTCTCCTTGGTAGCCCATCCGCAAGCCAATGGGCAGGTTGAAGCAGTAAACAAGACATTGAAGGACACTCTGAAAAAGCGCCTGAAGCGAGCTAAGGGTGCTTGGGCGGAAGAATTACCAGAAGTCCTTTGGTCGTAGAGGACTACTGCTCAGACAGCAACTGGACATACCCCATTTTCTTTGGCATATGGGTATGAGGCCATGATACCTGTGGAGATAGATCCCCCATCTCATAGAAGGACCATGTACAACCAAGAGGAGAATCATCAGTTACTAGCCGAATCCTTGGACTTCCTCGAGGAGAGAAGAGAGGAGGCAAACCTGAGAGTTGCTGCTCACCAGCAAAAAGTGGCGCGCTACTTCAATTCCAAAGTGCGAGATCGAAAGTTCCAAGTTGGAGATTTGGTCCTCAGAAAGGTGTTTGTCAGAGACCCAGCAGCTGGTGTGCTAGGACCAAACTGGGAAGGACCGTATCAAATTGATCAAGTCTTGCCACCCGGCACCTACAAGCTTGCTCGGTTAAATGGAGAGCTAATCAGGAACTACTGGAATGGCGAGCACTTGAGGAAATATTATCAATAAATACTACTTGCAGAGTAGTAGCTTTGTATCAAGTGCTTAACTTGTTATTTAAGTTTTTTGTTTGTGAACTGGTTATTTGCTACCCAGTCACATTATTTTGAACAATGTTATTTTGTTTGGAACTCATTGTTAGACACGTTTTGTCATTTATTATTACGAGTAACAAAAGAGATCACGCGCAGCGTGGTTGAATCTTGCTACAAATTTTGCATATGTGTTGATTATTCTTGCTTGGCAGTGTTCAACTGTCATTATGATTTAAACAAAACAGGTCTTCTAAAAACTAAGTGTAAATATATACCGGACAGTGTTCAACTGGTCGGTATCATGAGATGAATGACCAACGTTTAAATAATGTTTTTGTAGTGGTCAACTATTGAAATATGTTTGTATATTTTATGTGTTTCACAAGTAGTAACTGCTCGGACAAATTCGGTCAAGTAGCAAGTGATCAAGGATTTGTCAACCCTCAATCACTTGGGGGGCACATAGGGTATACTGGTTTGTACTTCAACACAGGCAATAAGAGCATGAGCAAAGATATCTATTTTTGGGCTGACTTGTAAATTTGGAAGTCTAAAAAGGCCATTAAGCTAACTTGTTTGACAAAGCTTAAGTAACTTAGAATTTTTAAAAATTTTAAGTTAGAAATAGATATTCGTGTAATAATATAAGTTATGCTCATAAAAAGTTAGAGCAATAAGAGCATGAGGAAGTATATTTAGTATGGACTTATGAAATGTTTAGAATTTCTAAGTTAGAAAACTAAATACTCATGTGAAATTTAAGGCATATAGGAATTTTACTATTCACAATAAAGACTTAAAAGTTTATAGCTAGTCAAAAAAGAAAAGAAAAGTGCAAGTGTCAAAATGCTCATTCTCACGAGCAAAAGTATACAAAATAAAACAAACTATGATAAAAACTAGTAAGACTACAACTAGTCATGCAGGTGTGCTATAGCAGGATGAGGAGTCACTGGCGTGCTTCTCTGGTGGGTTGATCAACCCCCTCCTCGGCCTCAGCTGCTCCTCTTGCTCGGAATGATAATGTAGAGGAGGCTGGTGTAGGGCCAGGAGGATTGGCAGCTTCCTCAGCAGCCCTTGCTTCACATCTAGCAAGCTCCTCTGCCTGAACCTCCTCAGTGAAAAAATTGAGCTTGAGAGGTTTATTCAGTTTCCAGACTTGATAAAAGCAGTCGAAGCTAGCCTCTTTGTAGCGAGTTAAATCAGACTCCTTCTCTTGTTTCAACTCTTCATTCTCGCTGATTAGTCCCTCATTCTCACGAGCTAACTCCTTATTCTCAAGGGTCAACTTCTCCAGTTGAGCGGCCAAGGACTGGTTGGTTTGAACTTGCTGCTGATCCTCATCAGATAGTCTCCTAAGAGACTCATCCCGTTCAGCCACGGTCTTCTCTGCCTGCTCCAACTTGGATTTGGAGTCTTTTTCTGAGGCATTTAGAGTCTACACTTTAGCTTGGGCCTCCACCCGTTGATCATTTAGTACCTTGATCAACTCCTTGTAATCAACTGACCGCTGCTGGGCGTGACAAAAGGGCATAAGCGTCTGCATGAAAAACAAAAAGTCACTACAAAGCATTAACGTAAGTAACAATCTATCTTATGGTGGAGTACTTACGTGTGTCAGCTGAGCAATCCCTCTATCTAGGACAGCATCGACACTAAGCCGAGGAAGAGATTTAAATCTTTGAATCGTTGATGCATCGCGGAGGGTCTGATCAGCTGACCCCCTGAGCTTGGTATCAGCAACTCGAAGTGCCTCGCTCGGGCTTGACGGGCTTGGGGGAGTTAGGCTCGCTCATGGAGGAAGTGACGAAGGAGTTAACGGTGGGAGTTTAGTCGACCCCTCGGGTTGTCTCCCTCGGCTGGCGGCACTGCCTTCAGAATCTTCCTCGGGGGCGTGGAGCCACTTCCATCGTCAGCTTTCCTCTTTGGAGCAGAAGCAATGCACTGCCTGAACATATCTGGATCTTCAATAGAGGAAAACGCAAAGTTGTTAGAGATATAAACATAATAAAATGTAGATGAGTATATTACTACTACAATTTTGTTAGTCTCGAATCACCAAGTTATTAAACGTATTCCTATGGTTACTAGACCTGAGTTGAGAATCTGGTCAATGAACTCGTCCTTGTCGTCCGAAGATGAGCTGAGTTCTCTCTCAATCTGGATGGCCTTTCCTTTCCTAGACTGAGCGGGAATAACAGATCTGCGTTGAGGCTGAGGCTCCCTAATGACAAGGTCACCGGGCCTATGAGAAAGCAGAGAGGGTCCAGGAGAAAACTGGTCAGTCACTATCTCCGTGCCCGCATTGGACTGATCAGTTGTATTGTTCTCCCCGGTGGTACTTTCCACCGCCATATCTTGGTCACACGGTATCAGGCCCACCATCTGTAGGTAGTCTACAGTGACCAATTTTTTCACATCTTTCTCCTCAGGACTCATGCTAGCCAACTTCTCTGCTCAATCAAACATCCCTTCAGTAGGCAAGGGTCGCTGGAATGGACCCGCATGTGTAAAGGCCAAGTTATTGGCCTTAATGTCCGATGTAAGGAAATATTCTTTGTAATACTTACCAGGGTTCGATTTGTGAGAGATACCACTAAGGTATGTAGTCCCCCTTTGCCTGTGGTAAAGGTGGAAGAAGCCCGTGTTGTTGTGGGTGGGATTGGTCCTGAAGTCAAATAAGTAATGCACCTCGTGAGGGGTAGGCTCGTCCCAACCATGCAGGAAGTAGAGAATGTATAAGGTAGACAATGCCTGGATCCCATTCGGTGCAATCTGGAATGGGGAGACATTGAAATAGTCCGCTATAGATCAGAAGTAGGGATGTAATGGAAGTGTCGCTCCGGCGTGGACATGATGCCTAGACCAGGCGCAATATGCTCCACCAGGCCTATTGGCTCTCTGGTGAGGGCCCGGGCATATCACGTTCGCCCCACTCAAACCCAAAGCCTCAATGTGTTTGTGGAACGACCCGGGATTAAGCTTTGAAGCTTGGGCAGTGAACCAGGAAGGTTCTTCTTCTCTCCCTTTCTGTTGCTTTTGAGTGGCCAAGTTCTGAATCACGTTGGAAAACTTCTGAGAGGGTTCTCCTGAAGGAGTTGTAGTGCGGGCGTGACTGCGCTCCACCACCTTCTGCACCGCTCTGCGGGCAACTTGTGGATCTTGGTCCTGGGGAAGTCTGTTAGATTTCTTCACCCTCATCGTCGACTGGGAAGCTTGTTGAAGAAACTGTTCCTCGTGGAGAAGGTACAAGGCTGAGTGGGGAAGGATCCGCTTGAAGCAACGAAGGAGATCCTCGGGAGTGCAACTGGTGGAAGAGTGTGATGAGGAATCGTTGTTTAGAGGAGTCTCGATTGACTGCAGGATAGAAGTGTCGGAGTCTGTATGGTTGTCACCTCCCTTATAATCAGAGCGATTCATCTACAAAAATAAATAAAAAATGAGGAGGTGAGTAACCATACAGAGAAAATTCAACAAGAACAAAATTTATTTTTTACACTTAGAAAATTTTATCTAAGTGGAAAAAGTATAGCATGCATGGAAAAAAGATTTTTTGCTTAAAGGTGCTTAAGAAATGTTTAAAAAATATAGCATGAAGAATGCCATAATTGGTCTTAAAATTGTGCCTAAGTGCGAAGGCCAGACGTGTGTGTCGGATCGGGTACCAAAGGACCGAGGAAAGGTATGCCCCAACCGCACACTTCCAGGCGTAACTCCGAGCGGTTGCACTTGGGTATCCGAATGCTGATGCCAAAGCATCCGACCAGCAGCAACTCCATGCACGCGAAGGGCCGAGGCGTCCGACCGGAGAAGCATCCGAGGGGAGGAGCGTGCCCAACGGGCCGAGCGGGGTGGCGTCCGAGCGTCCGAGCGGTTGCGTTGCCTTGCACCTCCAACAGCCCAAGATGTCCGATCGGACATGTGTGTCCGAGGAGGTGGATCCGTGTGGATCGAGGAGTACATATGTGGTCCAATCGGACCACATTCTTACCCAGAAAATTCAGTGGCCGATCGGCCACTTTCCTTAACCTATCCATTTTTCATACCCCAAATCTAACCATAAAGCCCAAACCGTAAGAGCAAAGCCCTAGATTCCCTATCATAAACACCTTTCTTCATCCATACATACAAAAACAAGATCAAAACATGGAAGTGGAAAGGTTTTTTCATGTTCTTGAAAATTTCTATGCTATCAAAAACCCCAAAACCCATACTCATGATTTATATCAAATTAACCTATTTTTCTTGAAATTCCTATGAAATTCCAAAAAACCAACACATTATACAAGCATTCATATGAAATTCATGAACAAATTCAAGAAAAAAGCTATCAAAGGGGTTTCGGCCATGGCATGGGTTTTTCATGAAATTTAAAAAAAAAAAAAATAGCAAGCATGGAGAAGAAGACTTACTCAAGGTTGGAGAACCTTTGACTTGCTTGGAGATTGCTTGAAGAGATGGAGAGCTTCCCTTGAAGTCCTTGGAGATTCGGCCAAAGAGAAGAGAAACCTTGGAGTTTCGACCAAGAGAGAAGAAAGAAGAAGGGAGGTTTTTAAAAATGTGATTTGCTTGTGTGAAGAAAAATGTGTAAAAGTGGGGTTATTTAAAAGGAAAAAAAAGGTGGGCTTATTGTTTATTTTTAGACCCTTGGCATTCCGGGGCTATTTTTTCTCCCCACGATCATGGACAGTTTTTTGCAGTGATTGTGGCCTATAAGTTGTGGTCTACTGCATGGAGGGAAGATGAACAATTATTTTTTATATAATGCCGTCAACTGTGGAGAAAAAGTTTATTATGTGAATGTATCATATAATAAACTTGGGGGGCAAATGTTATCCCAAAATTTGAAAATGATGATGTGGCAATAAAATTGACAAGTGGCATGGATTAGTTGGGTGGTCTGGCTTAGTAGTAGCCTAATACATCAATGAAGAGTTTGGACTGCTTGAGAGATGTCATAACCAAGCCAAATGCACCCGAGGAGAATAATTGGGCTAAGGTGCGCCCGGTCGGACCTTAGTCCGAGGAATCCAAGTGGTGTGCTCGGACCTTGATCCGAGGAGTCCAAGTGATGGGCTCGGACCCTAGTCCGAGGAGTGCCCTAAGAGATGGGCTCAGACCCTAGTCCGAGGAGAGGCCACAAGAGTTCCGATTGAACCTTGATTCGAGGAGGGGCATAAGCAACATGCTCGGACCTTGGTCCAAGGAAATCATTCCAAGAGGTTCGGTCGGACCATGTCCGAGGAGAAGCCCCATGCATGTGTTCGGACCTTGATCCGAGGAGAGCCAAGGAGGTTGGCTCGGACCTTGATCCGAGGAGAGCCAAGGAGGTTGGCTCGGACCTTAGTCTAAGGAGAGCCAAGGAAGGTGTGGCTCGGACCTTAGTCCGAGGAGAGCCAAAGTGTGGCTCGGACCTTGGTCCGAGGAGCACCCATGAGGGTGTGGTCGGAACTTGGTCCGAGGAGACCCCGAGGCTATGGTCCGGAAGTGAGCAAAAGGTGACTGGTCAGACTTTGGTCCGAAGAGAGTCTAAGGGGTATGGTCCGTATGTAGGTGTCCATCATGCATATGTCCGACCAGAAGACGATCTTCATCAAACAAATGGACCAGACTACGTCAAATTCCCAGAAACGGCTTCAGCAAGAATCGGTCTGGGCATCGCGGGAATCTCTCATTCCTCACTCAAATTGAGGAATCTGTTGTATTTTGAATATTTTGTGTAATTTAAATATAATATGAGTAATAAAATATCCCGATTTTAAGGGGATATCAGTTGCTAATCCCAGGCCTATAAATAGAGGGTTGATGGGATCAGAAAATGACTTTTGGAAATTTGAGATTTGGTCTGAATTCTAGAGAGAGAAAGTGCGTTTTCCTTGAGAGAGAACCCTTTTTGTATTCCTGAAAATTTACAGTGAAGAAACTCAGTTGACACTGGTTCATCTTATCTTGAGTGTAGATAAAGTAATAAAATCTCTAAGTGGATTAGGCTATTACCGACTGAACGGGGCTGAACCACTATAAAATCTTGCGTGTTATTTACTTTTCTTGATTAAACTGTCTGTGTCGTTTAAATTCTCTTGAAGGTTTTTCGTTATTGACGTTCTCACGTCGTTGGCTAAAAACACAGTCAACACTTACTAACTCCCAATTTATCATCAAATATTTATTTCCATTACCCAATATCATGGTAATGTGCTAAATACCCCTTGACTCACTCCGGGTCAAGCATAAATCCCGTTGTGATTTTTCCACTAGCTTACCTCCTAGGATCGTCTTGTGTTGGGTAACCCTAACATAATCAAATAATAATGAAGCACTACACACACATGCCACATATATGCCAATATGCCCAAAATGGCCAAAATATGAAAACCACCCAATTAATCAGAAAGAGGTTCACATGCATATTTAATACACTTAAACATGCATATAATCATTTAATAACACAATAAGTCAATTATGGCCCTCCCGGCCTCCTAATCAAGGTCCTAAACCTTATTAGGAAATTTGGGGCTTTACATCGAGGGACCGAGCGATATGAATGTTGAAAGGTTTTGACGACCTCGAGGAACCGAGCAATATAAATGCTCAAAGGTTCTGAAGACCTCTAGGAAACTACCAAACTAAATGATCCAGGTTCCGGGGACCTCTATGAACCAAGAAAAATGAATGCTCAAAGGTTCTGAAGACCTCTAGGAACCAAGCAAGATGAATGCTTAAGGTTCTGAGTACCTCGAAAGACCGAGCAATATGAATGCCCAAAGGTTCCGAGGACCTCTAGGAACCAAGCAAGATGAATGCTCAACGTTTCGAGGAATCGAGCAATATGAATGCTCAAGGTTTTGAGGACCTCGAGGAACTGAGCAATATGAATGCTCAAAGGTTTCGCAGATCTCTAGGAACCAAGCAAAGTAAACGCGTCGGATTCTGATGACCTCTAGGAACCAAGCAAAATGAATGCTCAAAGGTTCGAGGACCTCAAGGAACCAAGAAAAATGGATGCCAAAGGTTCCAAGGACCTCTAGGAACCAAGAAAAATGAATTCTCAAAGGTTTAGAGGACCTCTAGGAACCCAACAATATGAATGCTCAAAGGTTCTGAGGAACTCTAGGAACCAAGCAGACTGAATGCTCTGGGTTCCAAGGACTTTGAGGAACCAAGAAAAATGAATGCTCAAAGGCTTCGAGGGCCTCTAGAAACCAAGCAAGATGAATGCTCAAGGTTTTGAGTGTTGGAAAAACAATCAGAGTGCGCAGGGAAAACGACGTGGTGGGCCCAATGTATATAACACAAAAAATTTCCATCTCTCTCATATAAATAGTTTATATGTTCAAGAAAACAACCAAAGAGAAACGTTAATATACAATATTATTAATCATGCAACATATATTTATATATATATGGGAATTCACCTATAGGGGCTTCACTTTAAGTCCTACCGGTAGAGCTCTCAGTGTCCTCAACCCGTGATCAGTTTTCGGCGCGATTTTTTTTATGACCATGTATATTGTAGCTGTTTAGAGTATCCTGCAAATTTTCAGAAAATTCCAAATAATTTAGAGTACCGAAAACTAAGTTCAAACATGTTATTGCACACGTGACTAATTTTTTTTATGTGAGTGGAAAACAACATGTTTGAACCTAGTTTTCGGTATTGTAAACTATTCGGAATTTTTTGAAAATTTTCAGGATGCTCTAAATAGCTACAATATACACGGTCATAAAAAAAAATTGCGCCGAAAACTGTTCACGGGTCGAGAAACACTGAGAGCCCTACTGGTAGGGCTTAAAGTGATGCCCCTATAGAAGAATTGTCCTATATATATATCATATAAACATATACACATATATTCAAGAACAAAAATATTTACCTCTTGAAGCCTATCAAGTGTCCTTGAGTGTAACATCCTGGGTAGCCAAGACCGTTACACTGTGTGTTTATAAAGGTATAAGACTTGCTAATCAAGTCGTTTAGTTGAAAACGTGTCACTAAGACCATTAATGAACTAGGGTTAAAAGGTTTTGGTCATAAAAGATACATTTCATATAGATAAACGTTTCATACACGGGATCCCAAAAGAAGTAAAGTTTAAATGCCAATTTACAAAATTTCCAAAGTATATACAACTACTGGCCACTCTAAGGGCAAAATAGACATTTAAGGTCCTCCTGTTCCTGTCCAACCCTCAACCGTGGCGGCCAAGCAGCTGGCCATGTACATTCTGCCTCTAGCGCTCTCCAATTCAAGGCTTAACAAGCTTACCCTTGCCTTTACCTGCACCACGTAGCACCCGTGAGCCAAGGCCCAGCAAGAAAACCATAATATCACAACATGATCAGCAACAATAATAAGATAACTCATAAAGCATAACTATATACTCAGCAATCCATAGCATTCACATAATCAGACATTCAGCATACCAAGTTCATCAAATCAACATCAATAACCAAGTCATTTAATAATCAGGGTCGACGCCCTTAGGTCGCACCCCCTGTTTACCCCACTGACTCCGGTCCGCTTAAACTGAGCTCAGTGAATACTAAGCTGTCATCAGCTACCAGTCGCTGAGCCGCGCCCTGTGCGCCAATATAAACTCCAGCACTCTTAGGCCATTTGTTTTATATTCACATGGCATAATACCACCTTACATAATGCATACAAGAATAGGGAACCCTTAGTCCCATCATAAACGCACAACCGGGTGTAGTTTTCTTACCTTTAACTCCGGACGCTTTGAATATGAGAATTGAACCTTGAGCACGATCCCTTTCCCAAGCCCTAGCGTACACCTAGTCACAACCAAGATATGGGATTCCATCAATAATAATTAAATAAAGGTTTTCGGTCCAAGTTCTAGCCTTTGGAACATCTAATTCCACCAAACACGGTAGTGGAATCGATCCCGAGCACCCTAGGTTAGGTCCCCGCACCTAAAACCTCCTCAAAGCCAAAAATTCCCTTAAGAGCCACGACCCTAAGCCCTCTATGCTGCGGCCCACCTCCAACCAGAGGCCCAGCCTCCCCAGACAGCAGAAACGGGCCACGGCCCAACACTCCCCATGCCGCGACCAGCCCTTCTCTTCAGCTCCCACCTGTTCTAGAGGGCCGCGGCACACCAAGAACAGAGTCGTGGCCTGACCCCTTCGAACCCAGAAAAATCACCATTTCTAGCAGCCAAACCTCACTCAATCCAACCCAAAACCATCCCAATGACATAAATTAATTATCACAAACACTCTAACATATTCCCAGCAGCAAAACCCAACAAAAACCTAACTTAGAAACTCATCAAAACCACACTTTAATCTTTGAAACTTGACAGCTCAAGAACACTAAAACACAGCCAAGAAAACACATAATTTAATGACCAAGAGTGTAATTCGAGACTTACCTCAATTCTTGATTGGATCCTCTAGCTAACGCTGAGGTAATCTCCAAAGTTCCAGCTCAAATCCTTGAGTCTCTAGCTAAATCCTCCTTTGGTTTCAATGGCTTTCGTGAGAGAGAGAGAGAGAGAGAGAGAGATAGAGAGAGAGTTTAGGAGAAAGGTGAGTAAGCTATGAAGAAAAGGTGGGTCGGTTTGGCAGAGTTCTAGCTATTTCCTTGTTTTGTTTTTGTCTTACTTAATTTAATCCCAAAGCTTAGGGTACCAAAACGTCCCCGAGGGAAAAATGGTAAATTTCCCCAGTATTCCCTCCTAAGCTTTCTAACCTCAAATATATCTCCAACTATTTATTTCCATAACCCGATAACCCAAATAATTGTCTAATACCCATAATACCCCTTGACTCGCCCCGAGTAAAGTATTGGGTCTCGTTGTGACTTTCCCCCTAACTGGCTCCTTATGATCGCCTCAAGTCGCATGCTGCAAATATATCCACATAATAATGTGGTTTCCACAATTATAACATATAATCACATTTATGCCCTCAACGGGCTAAAATTACAAATATGCCCCTTTAAGCTAAACAGGGCCTACATGCATACTAATACTCTTAGACATGCATTTCATATGCCCATATAATCATATAAGCATGCTTATCATGGAATCATGCATTAAATCATTTAAATCACACATAAACCATATATGCCCTCCCGACATACTAATTAAGGCCCTTAAGCCTTATTAGTGATTTTTTGGGTCGTTACATTGAGTCTTTTCGTATATATATATCGATCTTCCTGTCCAACGCTTTGATTACTCAAACCATGATCTTCCAGAGTGTTCTCAACACCTCAAGATGTGTGTGGGCATATAGAGAACTTGTGTTTGTAATTTAGGAATCACAAGTATAACTCAACATATGAGAACTTGGATTATGCCTTGAGAATGGTTAAAATAAAAGAAGAATATGACAATTTCTTGTTTAACAAAAATTCTGAAACTTTTTTGAATTACCACTGGCTTCTCTTTTATTCTTGTTATTCTATATATAGAGATTATGTATTACCTTATTATTTCTAATAATTATAGTAATATAATAATATCATAATGATGATAGGAATTGATTTAGGTAAATATCTAGCTTACCAAATTTGAAAATATATATTTTCAAATTATTATTTAATTAAATAAATAAAATAAAAACAACACTGATACATTATCTATGGACTGTTACACGCATGTCACAGTCCCTGGACTGTGTCATGTGTGAACAACATTATTCTCTTTTCAGGGATCTTACATTTTGAATAAATAGTATTTTTACCCCTTGAACTATGACTATTGTATGATCGTGCCACTCGAATGATTCACGAAGTTAAAAATTCCCCTCAAACTATGCACGTTACTGAAATATGAGACTTCTGTTAGATTTCGTCCTAGGTGGCTAACAGAATGATGATGTAGCACTTTGTCTCTTGATGTGGCAGTGTCATGTGTAGAATAATTAGAAATTTTGCCCCCCGAACTTTGACCACTACCAAATTGTGCCCTTTTAATTAAAACTAATTAAAAAAATTCTTTTTAAAAATGATAATTAAATCCTTAAAAATTAAAAAAAAAAAACATTTTAAAAGATTAAGAAAATAAACAATACTAAAAGTTTCAAATTAATTAAATAAAATTTAAATACTCAAAAATTAAAAATCTAATTAATAGCAAATAACTTTTTTTTCTTTCACAATATAAAAATGAAAAAATAAGTCCTTAAACAAAGTTTTTTCCCCTTTGTCCTCCTCCTCTTAAATTAAAATTTTTATTTATTTATTTAAGTCTTTCGTCCACCTCTTTAATTAATTTTTTTTTCTTTGTTTTAATATTTATTTTAAATGTTCATTCTAAAATAGTTTTAATTAATATTGTAAAAGAAAAAGTAAAAAAGAGTTATTTGTTGATAATCAAAATCTTTATTTATTAAGGATTTAATTATTATTTTTAAGAAAAAAATATATTTTTTTATAAAAGGGGTATAATTTGGTAGTGGTCAAAGTTTGGGGGGAAAAATTGATAATTAAACAATACATGACACTGCCACATCAACATACAAAATGTCACGTCATCAATTTGTTAGCCACATAGGACGAAATCTAACATAAGTCCCATATTTTAGTAATGTGCATAGTTCGGGGGGAATTTTTAACATCGCGAACATTCAGGGGGCACGATCATCATTGGTCATAGTTAGGGGGGCAAAAATGCTATTTATTCTTACATTTTTATTTTATTTATTTATTTAACTAAAACCAATCCTTCCACAAAATATGATATTATCTTTTTAAGGAAAAGATCACAACCTTATTTCAAAATTTAATTTTAAATTCAAAATTCAAAAGTCAAATTGATGATCATCATTATCATCATCTTTTAAAATTCAATAAATCAAAAACTATTTTTGACTTACCAATTTTATTTTCTCCCACTCAAATAAAATAATTAATTTAAAAAATTTATTTATTCATTTATATATATTTCAAATTTATATATTTAAATTAATAAACATATTTTTGAAAATTGAATAATTAATTATTCAAATTCAATTACCATATAATTGTATACTTGACCCGAATAATAAAATTCTTCTCAAATTTCCAAATTACAGTTTTACCCTTGTATCAACTCTTACCTGGATATGATGTTGATAGAGCCACCTTGGGGACATATAGACCTATAATACCAGGCTCCAATAAATATTAGATTATTAATCAAGGCTCTTTGATTAAATAATCATATTTATTAATCTCATGATTATTCCACTATAAATATGAGATTGAACTCTTGATAATTATAGATATATATATATTTACAGAGTACTTTATTAATGAATAAATTGTCCATTGATTTAATCATAACATACAGTGTTAATCCTCTATTAATGGTTCATAATTAAAAGGGTATAAAATTACTGTTTTACCATTTTAACTATATCTTGTTCCTAGAGTACCATTGACTTTACTAGTGAAGGTTGTGTCACAATAAGTTTGCGACGTGAGTGTTCATAACCTTTTCAGTTCTAAAAGTCAACCCAATAGGGAACCATTATTCAATCTATAAGAAGGTATAGATTCCATATTTGTTAAGTTATGTCCCCAACCATATATACATTGAGTCCCCAAAACAATTTTTCTTAGCCTGATCATTCTGACAAACCTTAACGCATGAATCAAATGATCAGATGACATATATAGGAGTTCATAGTAACCTCATGATTAAGATCATCGTGTATATGATCATCATTTGAAGTGTTTGATTAATACTACGAAACAGTGTTTAAACAAGTATTAACAAATCAGATTTGGTCCAGTTCTATATATCACTATATATAGAGTTCATTCACTAAAGTGTCCTACTACACTAGTGACCCGGATCTAGGTCACTTATATTCATATTACTAGCAAACTGTACTAGCAGTAATTAATCTAAAGATTCCATAACTTTATTTTATTGTGAACTGTTTCAAGTTTATTATCTTAATCTTGATCCTCTCATACCAATATGAGATTAAGACCACATAGATAAACTTTGGAATTTTCTGATAATTACTTATTATGATCAACATAATATCGGACATAGTCTATATATATAATATTCAATTCAATTATTTATTTCATTTAAAATATTTGTCAAGTACAATTTCTTTAAGGGCACTATTACCAACACCAAGGACATCGAGGAACCGAGCAATATGAATGCTCAAAGGTTTTGAGGACCTCTAGGAACCAAGCAAGATGAATGCTCAAAGTTCCGAGGACCTCGAGGAACCGAGCAATATGAATGCCTAAAGGTTTCAAGGACCTATAGAAACCAAGCAAGATGAATGCTCAAGGTTTCGAGGACCTCGAGGAACCGAGCAATATGAATGCTCAAAGGTTTCGAGGACCTCTAGGAACCAAGCAAACTGAATGCTCCAGGTTCTGAGGACGTCTAGGAACCAAGAAAAATGGATGCTCAAAGTTCCAAGGACCTCAAGGAACCAAGAAAAATGGATGCTCAAGGTTCCGAGGACCTTGAGGAACCGAGCAATATGAATGCTCAAAGGTTTCGAGGACCTCTAGGAACCAATAAATATGAATGCTCAAAGGTTCCGAGGACCTCTAGGAACCAAGCAAAATGGATGCTCAAGATTCCGAGGACCTCGAGGAATCGAACAATATGAATGATCAAAGGTTTTGAGGACCTCAAGGAACCGAGCAATATGAATGCTCAAAGGTTTCAAGAACCTCTAGGAACCAAGACAAATGAATGCTCCAGGTTCCGAGGACCTCGAGGAACTGAGCATAATGAATGCTCCAGGTTCCGAGGACCTGAAGGAACCAATCAAGATGAATGCTCTAGGTTCCGAGGACCTCCAGGAACCGAGAAAGGCTATTTCCCCAGGGCAACTTCTTCTTTCAGTCAATCCCAAGCGATCCTAGACATGTGGTAGCTCTTGGGAGTGACATTTTGCCTTAGGTAGGTTCTAGTATGTGAGCACACTTTTAGCAATGGGTTCCCATATCCGACCTACCTCAGATGTGCATATCTGAGGTTTTTTGCCAATGTAGGGGAGCTGACGAGCCAATCTGCCATCTACTGCAGCGATATGTCTGAGATATTGACCAACAAAAATGATTTGGGAAATCTAGTAGCTGGGGTGAATTTTAGTGACACAAATTTCTCTTTCCTTGTGTTCAGCTCTCAATAAAAGCACCAAAATGTTGTCTTGTTTTTTTGTTATCTCGTCTAACACCAAAAGAATAATATTGAGAAAAATTGTGAGAGCTAAATAAAGTATAAGAGATGATTCTAGTGCCCATAAATAATGGATAGAGAGATAATTCTATAGTGGTTCAGTCCAAAAAAGATGACCTACATCCACTTAGTCACTGTCATTGATCTTGCAAGCCATGGATTACATTTGTATATTCCGTCTTTTAGCTATTCGGCTCCATTGAAGATGGATAGCTCTCTGTAAAAAGCTACTGCCCTCCTCTCTTGGTCCTTACTCCTCTTATTTATATTGAAGAGTTAGGGTTATATTTGAGTGTGGACTTAAGTTATTGGGCCTGGCCCAATAATAAGACAAAGTAACAAGTGACTGGCCTTAAGCATGATCTAGGCCGACGGGTAGTGACACTCCAAAAATGGGTACAACAAAATCATTTATTCAAATTAACTAATTATAATTTGAACCTTGATTTAATATCATTTATCTATTTGACACCAATTTGTCATAATTAATAAATTTGCCGAAAATTCACTTTTTTTTCTCTAAATTCCACAACTAGGTAAAATTGTCCAAAATTGACACAAAACAATTTTGACAATCCTAATTGATAATTAAATATATTAATCGAGACTATCTAGATGATTTAATTAAAGGCATTGTGGGGACCATGGACCCATGAATTCTAGCTCCAGTAAGTTATCGTAGAATTATTATCGAATAATTTCACTACCTTATTAATTCATTGTGACTCCACTAAAGACTCGGAATTGCACTCTTGAACTCATAGAGCTCTTTACACTTGAAGTAAATACTTTATTCATTATTACAACCATAATTTGTCATTCAATACTCTATAGATGATCTACAACTAAGGCAGGTACAAATTACTGTTTTACCCTTTATTATATTTTATTCTTAAATACCACTAAGTTCCTTGTAAATGATATTTCAGTGAACTTTAATCACAGAAATGAGTACTCAACCATTTAACTCGTCGAACCAAGCTATAAGGTGATCATCATTTCACTTCTTTCTAGAAGCTATAGATGCTCATTTCTATGATTAACACTCCCACTCAATTATACTACCAAGTCCCCAAGATGTAAGTATGGGCTAGTCCGTAGGGTAAGCTAGTAATGAACAAATCAAAGGACTTGAATAATACAATTAGTTAGAACACTAACCACTCAGAATTGAGATTGAATTGACATATGATCAACTTTATGATATGACTATATTAGATAATAACGTATATTTAATTATCTATATAAAGTCAACATCGGTCCAGTCCGATGTAACAAATACATCCGATCTTACTTTGCTAATGTCTTGGAAATAACATAACGCTACAATGTGTAAGTAGATCATATTATAGATTGGCAAATCAATGTAAATCCTGTGCATTGACTAATCTTAGGACTAACTTATTTTAAACATATAATCATATTGATATTCCACTGTGATTACGTCACTATAAATACGATTATATATATGCTTAGGATTTAATAGAAGTTTATATTAAACAAATAATCATGAAAATAAATTATGTGCGCAAAGTGATTGACCAAGTCAAAAATGATTTATATTTTTTTATTGATAATAAAATGAGATTACAAAGAAATTAAGTTTTAATTAGAGCATAACACCCTAACAAACTCCCACTTGCACTAATTGAAACTAATGCCTTAATTCTACTAATCCCATTTCCTTGATATGCTTATCAAATGTCACTTCTGGCAGTGTCTTTGTAAACAGATCCGCAAGACTGTCTTTAGATGCAATCTTCATAACCTTCACATCTCCCCTAGCCACATATTCTCGAAATATGCGATACTCCCTTTCTATATGCTTACTCCTCTTGTAACTTCGAGGTTCCTTCGAGTTGGCTATCGCTCTTGCGTTGTCACAAAACAACACAAGTAGTTTATCCATATCTGGAATAACACCAAGGTCTGAATAGAACTTCTTTAGCCAGACTATTTCTTTAGCTGCTTCAAATGCAGTTATGTACTCAGCCTCCATGGTAGAATCTAAGATTGCAGACTGCTTTACGCTTCTCCATATCACAGCTCCACCAATAAGAGTAAACACCATTCCAGAAGTAGACTTCTTGTCATCGACATCAGTCTGGAAATCTGAATCGGTGTAGTCTACAGGGTTCAGAACACCACCCTTGTAGACTAACATATAATCCCTAGTCCGTCTTAAATATTTTAGGATATGCTTAAAAGATATCCAACGTTCCAGTCCTGGGTTTGACTGATACCTGCTCGCTACTCCCACTGCATAGCAGATATCTGGTCTAGTACACGACATAGCATACATCAGACTTCCAATTGCAGATGCGTAAGAAAATTTTTTCATTGCATCTTCCTCTTCAAGAGTCTGGGGAGACTTCTTTAAAAGATGAATTCCATGGCGGGACGATAGATGTCCTTTCTTGGAATTTTTCATTGAGAAGTGTTCAAACACTTTATCAATGTAAGATGCTTGAAATAGAGCTAAGAGTTTGTTCTTTCTATCCCTAATGATCTGGATACCTAGAACTTAACTCGCTTCACCCAAATCCTTCAGCTAGAATTGAGTGCTTATTCATCACATTTGATAATTTCTTAACATTTTTTCCAATGAGTAAGATGTCATCTACATAAAGAACCAGGAATACCACTATTTGATTTTCTCTTAGTTGGTAAACACAAGGCTCATCATTATTTTGTTCAAAGCCATAGGTTTTGATTATCTTATCAAACCTAAGATTCCAGGAACGAGAAGCTTGCTTAAGTCCATAAATGGACCTATTCAACTTGCAAACTTTTCCATCTTGTCCAGCTACTTTAAATCTTTCTGGTTAATCCATATAAATGACTTCGTCAAGCTTCCCGTTAAGAAAAGTTGTCTTCAAATCCATTTGCCAGATCTCATAGTCGAGAGCGACTGTTATGGATAGGAGGATGCGAATGGACTTGAGCATGGCTACCGCACTAAAAGTTTCCTCATAGTCCACGCTTTCTCTTTGGGTATAACCCTTTGCCACTAATTGAGCTTTATAAATTTCAATCTTTCCATCAAAACCTCATTTCTTCTTGTAGATCCACTTGCACCCAATGACCCTAAAGTCCCTAGGTGCTTCCACAAGATCCCAAACAGAATTTTAGTACATGGACTCCATTTCCTGTTTCCTGGCTACGAGCCATAGTTCATTTTCAGGGCTAGCCATTGCCTATTTGAAAGACAATGGATCATCGTCACCAGTTTTACCAACAACCCTATTGGTTTCACCATCCAAAGCATAGCGAACTGGGTTCCTAAAAACCATCCCTCTATGACGAGGCTCTGTGACTGTTTGCTTAGGAACAGTGGTACTTTCTTCATTTAAATTGACTTGCATCGGTTGGACATGAAGAGTGGGAATTTCACCATCAGCTTGCATTGACGATGATGGAACATTGGTTGGAGTCAATTCTTAAACCATCTCCTCTAAAACTACTTTGCTGCGTGGTTTGAAGTTTTAGACATAGTCGTTTTTTAGAAAAGTAGCATTCGTAGAAGTAAACACTTTCGTTTCTGAATGACTATAGAAAAGTCCACCCCGAGTTCCTTTAGGATAGCCAAAAAACATGCAAAATTCAGTTTGCAGTTCTAGCTTTCTTTCCTTTTTCCTCAGGATGTGGGCAAGACACCCCCAGTATCTATAATGGTGTAAACTAGGTTCACAACCATTCCAGCATTATAAATGTGTTTTGGGGATTTATTTGGACGACACAACATTTGGAATGTTGTTCACTAGTAACTCTAGGATATAGAGTTATTTTACCATGGTTAAACTAATATTTTGAGCAAAAATTGTGTTTCTCGAGTGATTTACAATTATTTTAAATGTAATTTTTGTTAATTTGCTAATTAGAGCTATTAAATGTTAATGCTTGTAAATTGATGAAAAGAGGCTCATAAATGCTATGTTTGTTTTTGAAGTTGGGCAAGAGATCTAGTGACAACTATAGAGAAGATTTGGAGTTTGAATGGAGAAGTAAATGATCAGATTTCTGCAGCATTTTCACAGAATTTCGATCAGGCAGCATTAAGGATTTTCACATGTATTGGTCTGCCACTTCATAAATTATTGAGGCCTTTGTATTTCATTAATATATATTTTGGGCTGAAGGTTGGGCTTTTATTAATTGGTGATCCAAAAAGCTGGAGAAAGAGACAAGAGAGGGCATGCACGTGAGGGAGGAGCCCTAGCTCATGTGACTCAAGATTATCATCATCTTCCTTTTTGGGAGGAGAGAGGAGACAGAAAAAAATATAGCAGCCAACTGGTGCAAAGAAAAAAAAACCCAATTTAGAAAGAAAAAAGAAGAAGGAGAGAGGATTCTAAGGAGGAAGACAAAAAGAGAAGGGCTATTTAGGGGACACTCCACAATATTCTTGGCTTGCTTTCTTCCCCTCCTCTCTTAGATCTTAATTCTTTCTTGCATTTTATTTTGAGTTATGGATGATTATAATTTGGGTTATTTTGTGTTTGAAGCTATGAACTAAGAACTATGCTATACATCACAACTGGAAATGCTTCACGATCCAGATGCTTTCAAAATATTGTTCCAAGTAATGGTTAAAAACATGAAATGTTTATTCAAAGGACAGTAAAAAATTTTAAGGCCCAATCATTTTAAGGCAAGTCAGATCGTCAAAAAAATTCAATCGTGATGATAAGCATTTTTCATGAACTAATTCTCTTAAAGTTAGGATAATTAAGAAACTTTAATATGCAATTGTGGAACTTTGCTATTGATGCTTAATGCTAATTGAGTTTTATTCATTCAAGTAATTTTCATGCTTAATATTTACTATTGCGTGATCACCTTTAGTAAATGATTGAAATAGTTGAGATTGCTGAAAATGATTATAATTATTGGACAAAAGACTTGAATGGTGCAAGATTAATTTCTTTGATTTTAATTTTGTAAGGGTATAGACATATATCTTTGCCTTGCCTAATCTAATAGAATTGGTGCTTGATAAGAAATTCTTGAAATTAAATTGGCTTAGACATAAGTAATTTAATTAGAGAATTAAACCCATTTGATTTCGATGGAAACTTATGAACTTGATTAAAATTCTTGATTAGTAAACTGTCAGTATGCCACAACATTTTCATAGCATTGTTTCCAGTAATTACATAATAAAGGGAATTAATTATCCTAGCTTACCATTTCATTATCAATTAATTTTCATATTGTATTCCATTAATTTAGATTTTAAATTCAGTTGTTAATTATTTTTAATTGCATTAAAAAAAAACAACTTCCAATTTAATTTGAGTTGGGTTCTTGTATTATAATCATTTTGCTAGATTTTAATTTCACAATTTTAAGCTTAAAAACAATCCTTGTGGATACGATATTGGGTTCTTATCACCTTATTACTTGTTGACAATGTACACTTGCACTTAGTATCTGTTTTACCTCAACATCCCCAGTTTCAATTGCACGTCCTCAGAATGAAGTTGGCAGAGTTGAGTAACTAAGCATGCATCTAACCATTTCCAATAAAGTTATGTTCCGCCGTTCCGCTACACCATTTTGTTTCAGAGTACCTGGGGCAGTAAGTTGAGATAAAATCCCAAGTTTAGTTAAATGATATTGGAACTGCATATCCAAATATTTTCCACCCCTATCATATCGCAAGATCTTTAACGTTTTGTCTAATTGGTTCTGAGCCATTGCTAGGAATTCTTGAAACTTTGAAAATATTTCTGATTTCCTATGCATTAGGTAAAGACATGAGTATTTATAGTAGGACTGATCATTGGTCGGGTTGGCCGGGTTACACGGCATTTTTACCCGTCCAATGTCATAATCGGGTTAGGAAAAGTGAACCCGTAACTTGCCCAAATAAGAAAAAAATTATTTTAACCCGTCCAATAGTTTGGGCGGGTTGGTCGGGTCAACCCGCCCAAATATAAGTGAGAAGATTTTTTTTTTTCCAAATTACATTTTTGTAGTTTTTTTTCCCTTTAAATACTAGTATTAATAGTGTGAAATTTATCTTTTTAAGCTTAAAACAATATTTTGAATTTATAGAAAAAAAACAAAACTTAATTAATTTAATTATGTAGATAATATATTAATATATTTAAATGTATTAAAAAAACAGTGAACTCTTAATTGGACGAGTTGGGTTATGTTGGGCGGGTTGATAATTATTTTCAACCCGCCCAATGTAACAATTAGACGGTTTAAATTTTTGTCGGTTTATTCGGGTTGCGTTTTTTGGTGGTTTTTTTGGGTTGGTTTGGGCGGATTATTCGGGTTGTAAAAATTTTTGCACAGCCCTAATTTATAGTAGTCGTCAATGAAAGTGACGAAATACTCAAAACCACCCCTGACTTTCACATTTAGAGGTCTATAAACATCTGAATGTACTATTCCAAGTGATTCTTTGGACTTATCTCCCTTTGCAGAGAATGGACGCTTGGTCAGTTTGTCTTCCAGACATGATTCACAGACAGGTAATTCTCCTAAGGTGAGTTCCCTCAAAGGCCCGTCATTTGTTAGTCTTTGAATCCTATCATAGCCAATGTGACTTAGTCTCAAATGCCATAAATACTTCATGTTATCGTCATCGGTCTTTTGATGTTTATCGGTTCTAGGTTTAGCTACTTTGAATAATTCATTATTAAACGTGAGGGGATCATCAGGTCACAGAATATAAAGCAAGTTTTCCAAACATGCAATACACAATTGTGATCCATTGAAATAAATAGATATATTCAAACTTGTAAAAGTCATAGCAAATTGTTCTGATTACAACATGGAAACTGAAATTAAATTTCTAATAAAATTTGGAATAAAAAAAACATCATTTAAAATTAAATATTTATTTCCGAACTTCAGGCGAGCTCTTCCTCTAGCTTGGACCGCAATGAACGCTCCGTTCCCATCTCTAACCTTTAAGCCCATTCGTCCACCTCTTCCCGCGATTCAAGAAGCTGTAAAGAATTACAAACATGGTTAGTAGATCCAGAATCGATAATCCAAACAGATTTATCGTTCTCTAAAACACATGTTTCTAAGATAAATGAACTATAATCATTTCATTTGTTTTTCACTGCTAGAAACTTGGGGCAATCCTGTTTCCAATGCCCCTTCTCATTGTAGTGAAAGCATTTACCTTCATCTTTACCTTTCTTGTTCTTCTTTTTCTTCCCTTTAGGCGTCTGTGCATCTGGTTGTGCACTCATCTTTGCAGCCTTTGCAGGCTTGGGGTTGGTGTTATGTCCACCCTTCTTCTTGTTTCTAGCTTCCGAAGATGAAGATAGGTTAGCAGCAGTACCAGTAGTCTTCTTTTCTCCTCCCTTACTCGATCCACCCATGATAGACTCGAAAGTCTCATGCTCGTTCATGAGTTGCGTCAGACCATAATCAAGTTTATTCAACACATAGTTGGCGGTGAACGGTAGGAAATTCAGAGAGAGACTATTGAGGATTAAGCTGACTTGAGTCTCCTCATCTATTGTAGCTCCATGTTGTTCAGCTTCCTGAAAGTAGTTCATCATCTTGATCAGGTGATCATGAACGTGCTGAGACGGTACCATCCGAGCATTGGCATACTTCTTGGTAGACTCAAAACGAGTCTACACAGACTTTGCCCCGAACATGTCTTGGAGCTGATCCATGATTTCGTAGGTCATCTCAACATTCTCCATCTTTGTCTTGAGAGTGTCAACCATACTAGTCAACATGTAGTACCGTGCCTTGTTGTTAGCCGCCTGCCAACACTTGTATTTGTCTCTTATAGACTTGGTAGCTCCTTCAGGTGGAACTTTTGTGGATTCCTCAGTCATAACGAACTTGGAGTTGTCACCAATCAACACAATGTTGATATTTTGCTTCCACTTATGGAAATTTTCTCCAATGAGTTTCTCCATTGATTATTGAGAAAAGATGGGAGTCGACACAAGCATAATTAAATACAAATTATCAATAAAATAGAAATCAATCACTTTTACTCAATAAAACTTCTATTCGCACAAATTTTAAGAAATAGCACAACATATGCCAAATATATGTAAGATATGAGAAAAAAATACAAAAAAAAATCATATTTCTATTTCTTGGGTTTTTAACTAATCTATGTTATCCTTGTCCCGGTTGACGAGAGTAAAAAAATACCACTAGTTAAATAGAGTTGTAAACTCATTTAATAATGGACACCATTATTAACAACCTACTATTCGATCAAAATAAGAAAACAAAATTTCTTATTTTATGAGCTAGACCCACGGTTTCGATAATCATAGATTTAGTCCTAGCAGTCACCGTTGGGGGTAAGTCTATTAGAATTTGACCTATAATTATCTATCTTTCGAAATCTAACATTATCAAAATTACTAATGAACACCTTCCGTAGGGGGACAAATCAAAGCGTCTCGAGACCCCATTAAGATATCGACCTTGTTAAATTAACAGTGGAGATCGAATATAATTCTTAAAACAAACTCATTATATAATTAAGTTAAGTATTTTTATTGTCATTTTGTTTCAAAAATTAATGACTAAGGTTCTTCAAAAATTAATTTGTGAAATAAATTTTAAAACCAAAGTCTCATAATTTTCTATTAATTATAAAGTGTCACATTGAAACAAACTCAATTAAATTAGAATTAATTTGTTGCTAATCAATTATTAGGTTCAACTATCTAGAAAAAATTAAAACCTAAGACAATTAAGTCCAACTCAGGTAAATGGGCCTTAACAATTGAGTTTGCATGGAGGAGGGTTGAGTTCAGTATGTCGTACCCATTACTAAGGCCCCCCTACTTCCACACAAGGCCCAAAATACATGAATTTAAACATTCGTTTTATTAATTGTTATTAATTGATTAGACCCATTATAATCATGCAAAGCAAATGAGCCTTCACAAGTGGAATTACCCCAAGAGAGGAATTTGAACTTTACATTTTTGAATGGACCCAAATAAAACCTATCACTTTATGAAAATTTTATTTGACAACCAAAACCACATATATATATCCAAACATATGGGCTACTATAAACATCTAAGCCCAACTGCAAAAAATCATATATAGTTCACAGATATGTCACATAATTGAATATCTTAATCATGTTACTAAATGAGCAATATCTGTGTGTTTATGCAAAAATATCACAGTTTATCACATTTGCAAAAACACCACAATTAATTAATCTAGAATTTATCTACACAAAATTCATAATTAATTACAATTTTGTAAAATAGTTAAGTCAATTTAAATAAAATCCACCAACAATTAACTAAGTTAATTTTGATTTTATTTATCAACAATTAACTCAATTATGTTATTTTAGGAAATATATTAAATTTAATATCTATGAGATATTTGATTTTATAGAATAATTGCACAAAAAATCTAATAGATATTAATAAAACTAATTTATATTTTTATGAAAAAATAATTAATTTTTTATTATTATGATAACCAAAATATCATAAAAATTTATATTTTCAAATTCAACCAAAATATCTAGATATTACCATAACTTTAAAAATCAATATCTAATTTCAAAATAAAAACAACCAATTTTATCATTATGGTTATAAAAGAAGATATTTTGACAATTTGAATTAATTTAACAAAATAAATTAATAAAAAGATAATAATTAAAATTAACATATTTTTGGAAAAAAATAATTTTTTTTTGTGTGGAAAAAGCTTGTGCCGCCGTACGAGCCCAGGGTCCCCGATGACTTTTTACTGTGTGCCCAGCACACAAACTGCCCAATCAGTCCCCGTTTTTTTTTTAAAATTCTATGTAGTTTTTCTATCCTCAAACCAACAAAAAAAATGCAACAAATACACATAAACACAATATGCTTCATCCTAAAACAAAATCCAATCAATTATGCTAAAAATATCTCAAAATTCATTAAACATATTCATGCATGAAAATATTGATTACCAAGACTCTGAGGTTAGTTGTTAGGAATATATTTTACAGAATCATAAATATTTTCATGTATGTGTCCTATATTAAAAAAATTAACATATAAAACAACCTAGAAACATATTTTTAATGAATTTCATAAAGTAAATCAAATAACAGAGTTTAAGAATCTTAATTTTTTGCAGTGGATATTGAGAATCCTTCATTCACTCTCTCTAACCCTCGTTCCTTTCTATTGCATAATAATAACAAGAGAGTGAACTGGATCTTCAATAACCTAGACTAGGGTGAATATTCTCAACATATGAGATGGGAAAATTATTGAGAAGAAGAGTGTAGTGCTGGGCAGCCACAATAGGTCTCTTTTGAGTCTAGGTTTTTGCTTTTTCACACTTACTTGACAACCCTAGACTTAAGTCCCTATTTATAGCAACATTTTAGGATTAATTTAATTTAATTAAATAATTAAAATAATAGCTTAAATATCCATATATGGCTTAATATTAGATGTTTTGCTAAGCCTTGAGATTTTTCCATTTTTAAATTCAAAGCATAAAAGTCTTTTAAATTTATACTATTATTTTCTATAATTATATAATAAAACAAAATATTTATTAATTAATTAAATAATATATATTATCAACAAATTTTGTTATATACGAAATTTGTTTTACTAAAACTTTATATATATAATTAAAATTATATTTAAACAATAATTAATTAATTAATTAAATCATTTATTCAAATTAACTAATTATAATTTGAACCTTGATTTAATACCATTTATCAATTTGACACAAATTTAATTAATAAATTTGCCCAAAATTCTCTTTTTTTTCTCTAAATTTCACATCTTAGTGAAATTGTTCAAAATTGACACAAAACAATTTTGACAATCCTAATTGATAATTAAATCAATTAATTGAGACTATATAGATAATTTAATCAAAGACATTGTGGGGACCATGACCCATGAATTTAAGCTCCAATAAGTTACCGTAAAATTATTATAGAATAATTTCACTACCTTATTAATTCCTCGTAACTCCATTAAAGACTCGGAATTGCACTCTTGAACTCATAGAACGCTTTACACTTAAAGTAAATATGTTATCCATTGTTACAACCATAATTTGCTATTCAATCCTCTATAAATGATTTATAACTAAGACAGGTACAAATTACAATTTTACTTTTTATTGTATTTTATCCTTAAATACCACTAAATTCCTTGTAAATAGGGGTGTTCATAAAACCGCCCACACTGCACAAACCGCCTACACCACACCCCACCACATTGCAATTTGTGATTTAGAACCCTTCGCGTTGCGGTTTGTATTTTTGCCAAACCGCGCGGTACGATGCGGTTTGCGGTTTTAAATTTTATAAATGTGGTTCAAACCACACCGCACCGCATCATTATATATATTAACTTTTTTATATTATTTTTTAAAATTTTACTACATTTAAAGTTAATGCATAAATATTTATATAGTATAATATAATATACACAATATCTAGAAAAAATATATAATGTTTCATAGGATGCTAACACATATTCTACTTCAATATAAATATATTCCTCCTTAATTAAAATAATAATTAATTTTATATTACATTTTTTATTTGTTATTAGTATGTTATATTTTTATTGTTTTGCTTAAAGTTTATTAGCTTGTTATACATTTAATTATTTTGTTAAACACTGTATGGTTATGAGATTTATTATGAATCTTTCTTAATTATAATATTTAATTGTTAAATTATTTCGCGATATGTATAAACCGCCCACACCGCACCGCACCACACTGCATTTTTGCGGTGCGGTTTATGCAGTTTGAGGTTTATGCGGTGCAGGTTGCGGTTTGAAAAATTGTTCAAAGCGCATATGCGGTGCGGTCCAAAAAATTAGAGAAAAACCGCACCACCCGCACCACGAATACTCCTACTTGTAAATGATATTTCTGTGAACTTTAATCACAGAAATGAGTACTCAATCATTTAACTCGTTGAACCAGGTTATAAGGTGATCATCATTTCACTTCTTGCTAGAAGCTATTGATGTTCATATCTAAGATTAACACTCCCACTCAATTATACTACCAAGTCCCCAAGATGTAAGTATGGGCTAGTCCGTAGGATAAGCTGGTAACGAACAAATCAAATGACTTGAATAATACAATCAATTAGAATACTAACCACTCCGAATTATGATTGAATTGACATATAGTCAACTTTATGATATGACTATATTAGATAATAACGGTACATTTACTTATCTATCTAAAGTCAATATTGGTCTAATCCAATGTAACAAATACATCCGATCTTATCTACTTTGCTAATGTTCTGGCAATAAATAGATCATATTGTAGATTGACAAGTCAGTGTAAATCTTGTCTACTGACTAATCTTAGGACTAACTTATTTTGAACATATAATCATATTTATATTCCACTATGATTACGTCACTATAAATATGATTAGCTAGATGCAATGGATTTAATAAAAGTTTATATTAAACAAATAATCATGAAAATAAAATATGTGAACAAAGGGATTGATCAAGTCAAAAATAATTTCTATTCTTTTATTGATAATAAAATGAGATTACAAATAAATTTAGTTTTAATTAGGGCATAAAACCCCAACAACCGCATCCTTGAAACAACAACCATTCAACTATAGTATCAAGTGAAATAATGTGAAATAATGCTATTTGCCACTGAAAATAGTAGATGACAACAATCTTTTTATTTACATGCAACTGAAATTGATACGCTGAAATGAAAAACTACAATTAAACAACATCAAAAAGCAAAAAAAAAAAAAAAAAGTCAACTAACACAAATGTAATATGCATAAAAACAACATTAAGACAACTAACAAACAACATAACATAAATTTAAAAGCAACAACATGAGAGTCAGAGCTTTATTTGTGAATGGAGAGTTAGAACTTGATCTTGACCGAGAAGTAACCGTTATGAAATGAAGAATATGAGATTAAAAAAAATATATTAATCTCTAAAAAAAAGATGGAGAATATGAATAGAAAAGAATATAGTGAAGATAAATAGAAACTAAAATGAGTATTGTGTATTGGTTAACATGTAAGAAAAAAAAAGACAATGATTAAAATGTGTAAAAACAAGTGGGTAGGGTGTCAAAAACTTATCACTTACCAACTATTGCATATTTATCATCTTTTATTTTTATTAAATTGTGGGGCTATCCTATTTCGGATGCTAGATAAAATGATATAAACATATTTTAGCTATTTGCATTTGTCTTTTGTGTGAGTGATTAGAAGAAGAAAAAAAGTGAGTCATTGGGAAAGGAAAAAAAATTATGAAAATGTGAGTTGAGAAATAAGTACACAGTGTTAGAAATGAGAAATAAATAAAAAAAAATCAAAAGGCTTAATAATGATGTTGACGTAAGCGAAGAGACTCGGGAGTGTACAAATAATATTTGTGGAATATTTAAACTTATATAAATGTGTACAAATTATTTGAGAATAGTAAAACAATTGAGAATACCGCCAATTTGTATTTTTGTAAGAATAGTGCTAATTTTAGCACTTTGTGGAAAATTCTCAATTTTTTATTTACATAATTTTTTTCATGTATATAACATAAATATAATCAAATTATATATATTTTTAAGCATAAGTTTATGTCATATAAAATTATAAATTATATACTAAATAGCAAACACACGTAAATTATTTAATTAAAAATGTATTAATTATCTTATTGAACTTTATATTCTACCTGTTACCAATCATACAAATCACATTATAGTGATTTTGTAACTTTTGTATTGTTTGGTTATGAGTATTAGATTAGAAAAAAAATTAATTTTTACTCCATCCCTTGGTAATATTTTAGAGTAATATAATATCATTTCAATAGAATAATTTTTCTATTATTTTACTAGAATTTCTATTCTATTTAAAAATATGAAAAAAAAATACTATTCCAAAATGCAAGATTAAAAAAAATTTAATAATCTTTTCATCATTTTTTTTATCCATATTAATTTTTATTCCTATTCCTCCACACCAACTAATTGTCACTTATATTTAACATTCTTCTCCAATGAGTATACTAGATTACTATAGAAACATTCTCTGATGCATACATATATATATATATATACATATATATATATACATATATATATATACATATATATATATATATATACAATCACACATCAGCAACAAGGGAAAGAAGAAAAAAGACCAAAAAAAAAAAAACGGACACCAAAAAACTACTCATTTCTGGCCAAGTCGAGTTGAGAACAAGACTCCATCCTTTCTCCTGCTTTCCTTCCAAGCCTCAAGAACTTCATATGAAGAGGGCAAATTAGATTTATCCGAATGATGAACCCCATTTAACAGTTTTTCAAGTTCAGTCTCATCCACATCCACCAAGCTTTCAATTACACCAATTGTTGAGGAACTACCATGTAAAGGATCACTAGAGTCATCAATTGACGCTTCATCCGTAGTTATGCCTGTTGTGCTGGTTGGAAGGTTGCTTTCCCCATAATTATCAAGATCAAACTCCATGCCAGTGAAATCTATGCTGGAGCTAGGTTCAACAACAGATGACACTTTGAATGAGACATCACTTCTGTTAAGAGGAAGATCATCATCCGAGTCGGAATCAGAGTTGGAGTCTTCACCAAAGATCAATCCTACATTATCATCCAATGATGATTTACCTACGTTTTCACTGCCATATGCAATGGAACTAGAAAACATTCCTGACATGCCAGATTCACAGAGATGGTGCAATGCTCTCGATAAGTTCACGACTGTGGGTTCTGATTTTATATTACCGTTATCCAAAGAATCTAGCAGTTTCTCTAAGTTATTCCGACTGATTTTGTCTTTGTATTTCTCAAAAAGTTCTTTCCATTGCTCTTCACTGATTGTAAACGGGGCTAGAGCCATTGCACTTACCAGGGTGACAGCTCTCATATAGTCTTCTTGAGCTACATTTTGGAGCACCATTTCGGTGAAGTACAAAGGATTAGGAATATCTTCAGCTTCTAAGATAGCATTGAATGCATTCTCCAGCAAATGCCACTGTATTAAGAACAAAAATTAGCTGAATTCCCATAACTAAGCTCAATCAGTAACTAGCATTACAAACGACAGTGAAAACTATAATGTAAAATTTTGCCGTTACAGCAATGTAATATCCATGTTTCACCGTGAAATTGAGTTATATTGCGAGTCCCATTTTTATTGGCAATAAGATCCTGGCATGAAGTATTTGTTTAAACATAAACATTGTAAAATATATTTGGAATTTGCTTTAGATATTAGATTGCATAAATATATTATCACTTTTATTAAGACAAAGGAATTACCTTCCCATTTCTGGATGCTTTCAGAAGTAGTGATGCATGTTTAGTTTGATCTAGCTGGTATCCAGAGATAACCATCTCCTTGAACACAAACTCAAAGTATTCCCATTGGAGAGCGCTAGCAGATGCCTCAAGCATTGAGCTGTACGTGTACTTATCTGGGACGAGGAGCGTCTTAGGACCATCCAAAGATGGATAAGAATCAGGATTAGCATTCTTTATCTCTTCAAACAACTCTTTAGCTTTAGAGAACATATCGTTACAGCCATAAACTTTCAACATGATATTTATGGCCCCAATGTTAGGGGAGCAGTGATTTTTCATATTTTCAAAAATAGATATGCAGTCATCAATATGTCCACTTCGCATAGAAGACATTATCATGCCGGTGAAGGTGACTGCCAAAGGTCTAGCATTAGACAATTTCTTCATCTTCTCAACCTGCGCAGTTATGTTGCAAGAAAAATAAAGTTTCTGGGCCAACCAAAATACAAATACAAATAAGCCTCAAAGGTGAGAAATCAAGAAAAAGAACATTCTAACTTCCAGGATCTGGTGTAAGCAAGAAACAAGGTGACTGCAAAATTCAGAAAATAAGGGCATTCTTAACATTTTACTATAATCATAAAAAAATCAATGAGGGGTAGGTCACATCAGATGGTCAAGTCCATTAAGTTTGTGATTTGCTCATGGGAGATGGGACGTGCTTAGCATTAGCAAAATGCTAAAGTTTCTAATCTCCCGAAGATTTTCAGGGTTCAGCGGGGCGGTAGGACCACTGGACCAGCCATATTTAAACAATAAACATCACTAAGTACCCTAAATAATGGTTTCATATTAGTTTTTCGAATGTTTAGGTCTTAAAGAAAATACTTTTTAACAAGTCTTTGCATGTTATAGAAGTAGAAACAACTGCTTAAATCACAAAATGATAAGTAATAAAAAGCTAGTCCACTGCTTCAAGGTTGAACTTGAGGACCAAAACAAATCCTCTGTTCTAGGTTTTTCATTTACTAGTAAGCATCTCCAGTATAAATATTTGGTAGTATCAATTATATGAGCAGCATCCACAGGCATCACACAACTCAAAGTTGCACGATAAATTATACTGAAAGCCTGCCACAATGGATCCAGAATTCACAAACAAACAAATTTACCTCTAACATTGCATCTTCCCACCTTCCTATGCTACAGAGGCAGCAAGCTAACTCATAATATACACTGCTTGCTCCAACCACGCCCCTTTGTTCCATATCCCTGACAGCTTCAACAGCTTCATTCACTTTCCCTTCACACCACAAAGCTCTAACAAGAACTGAAGAGACATGCATACAAATATGTATTATTCACTAAACATGCTTGAACAATTCCAGGAAAGGTACTAACAAAACTTACCTTTATACGTTAGAGCTTTTGGAGCCTCCCCACTTTTTCTCATTTTTCTAAAGTATCCGTGGACGAGGTCATACTTTCCAGATTGTAGCATTACCTTTCCAACAATAACAGTCAGCTTAAGACTCATGCATATATAACTAACAAATGAACAAATCATGCGATAGCTACCTCCATAGCAAGTCCATAAGTAGCTCCATTAGGTTTCAGACCACTCTTTCTTATCTCACTGAAAACCCAAGACACTGCCTTCCACTGCTGGGATGGCACACAAGCATTCAGTACCTGGTAAACAATTAGGAAATTTAAATGCCAACAAAATGTAGAGTAATCTATACCAGGCAATGTATAAATAAAAAGGCTGCCTTACAGCATTATATACAACAACATCAGGTTCAAGAACAGGATCCCAGTTCTTGAAGTGTATATTTTTAATTTTAGAAGGCTTCTTTCCCATACATTCCATAATGTTCAGCAATTCTTTCAGGTGACCAGCTTGACCAAGTGTGACAGCAATGCTATGATATGCAGCCATGTCAGGATATATATGACGATTTCCCTGGATGATCTAGTGTTAGAGAGTCCAACATTATCATATACAGAGTGGAATCTGAATTAAAAATTTCCAAAAGTTCTTGATCATTACACGCATCAGATTGAAAACATTAAGAACATGATCTGGCTTCCTTGCTTTCCCTAGAATTGCCATGAGTTTTGTGTAAACAAACCTACAAGATATATCAATATTTTAGCTTAACTTATTGGAAGTAAGAGTAAAAATTATAATAATATAGAGCCAGTAAATCTCATCTAAAGCAGTTCATCAGCCAGAAAAATTGCATATACTGACAACCAAGACTACCCCCATCATCATCAAGTCCTATCAAGAACTAACTTTATGTACCAAATTAATTTTTCAACTCACTATGAAGTACGAACAACTTCATGAGTTATGCAGTGGAACTGACAATGAGAAACCTTGTTTTTGTATCAAATCGTTTTAGACGAATATTTTACTGCGGCATTATGATCCAAGCTTCTGAACCTATAACTCTTCTAGAACAAAGTGACCATCTCACAATAAAATAACTCATAAGAACAAGCACAAACAACAATACAAAATCTTCATATGAGCAATCAAAATTACCTGCTTTTATTTCGTCCCCTTTCCTTATCTTCATATACCCACTCCACTACAGCCATTGCTGTCTGTGAACATCTCTTCGCACCAAGCCCTTCAATAATCCTAAGCAACTGGCCCTCAGTGAACGCCAGTCCCGACTGCTTCATAATCCTCGAAAGCTTCCAGTCCTTAATGGCAAGCTTAGTAGAACTGAGCCTGAATCAAAACAGAACTCACCATTAATCATCCTCGAGATATTAAAAAAACGAAATTTCCAAAACCCAATTAGCGTTGAAAAACAAAAAACTCCAATACAAACCTATCGACGAGAAACTGAATCACCTCAACCTCTCCTCGTCTCCGCTTCAATGGGTCCCAAACCTTTTTCTCGCCATTCAAAATCTCCTCACTAATCTCTAAGTCATCTTCCAGAACCCACCGCAACTCGTCGCGCTTCCGGGCCTCAAACACTTGGCCTAACTCCCTCAGCTCCTCTCTTCTCAGCTTCTCTCCATCGTACTCGGTGGTCGCTCCGGCCAGCTCCCTTAACCTGAGACTGTCCAGCCTCTCCCAAGGATTTCCAACCGTCTGAACACCCGTCTTCGAATTCACCGCTTTAGTAAAGTCCTTATACTCGCGTTTTAGCGTCTTGAAGTGGGATTCTTCGGAGACATGAGGTGGAGGCGGCGGGCCTCGGTCGGTTTGGGTGTTGAGTTTGCGATTGTGCTTTTGGATTTCTTTCTTGCGGAGGGTGTGGATGATCTTGGGAGTAGGGTCGACGCCCTTCTCGACGAGCTTCCGTTTGATTTTATTGGTATCTGGTTCGAACTTGCGGAGAGGGATTCGAGGAGCTCCTGACAGCGCTTCCATGGCTGAGTCTGAAACAGAGGAGTAGGATTACGTTAGGTTGTTGAGTTGAGGGGTTTAACTTTAGTACCAAAACCCCATGAAAATTGAAAACATGGGATGGGATGGTACCCACAAAAATCTTGTCTTTCAAAATTCAAATAAACCGAATGCTCTCTTCTTCTTCTTCTTGGTGTCACATAAGAATTAAGAACCACCACATCTGTAAGCTGTAACTGTGTTAATTTATACATTGATTGTTATTATACCCACATCCTCTAGCAATCCCCACGACGGCTTGCAACACTCGCTGAACAATAGTCAAACAAGAGGAAGTGGTGCAAAAATCTTGGCTTTTTCTTCCCTGCACATAAGTAGTTTGGTATATTTTTTAATAGTGTAGTAAGAAAAAAAAAATTATTATTTTTATTTAACTATATGATTTATTAATAAGTATATAATTTATCAACTACAATCTACATGAAATTGTTCAGTTAATTTGTTAGAGGAACTGATGGACATTTTATTTTCATCTTTAGGTTAGAGTTTTATGCTTTAATTAAAACTCAATTTTTTTTTAATCTCATTTTATTATCAATAAAATAATATAAATTATTTTCGACTTGCAATATTATTTTACTCACATATTTTATTTTTATGATTATTTATTTAATATAAATTTCTATTAAATCTCGATCATATAACTAATCATATTTATAGTGACGTAATCACAGTGTAATATAAATTTGATTATATGTTCAAAAATAAGTTAGTCCCAATATTAGTTAGTGTACATGATTTACACTGACTTGTCAATCTAGGATATGATCTACTTATACATTGTAGCGTTATGTTCTTTTCAGAACATTAACAAAGTAGATAAGATCGGATGTATTTATTACATTGTACTTGACTGATATTGACTGTAGAGAAGATAAAAAGACATACTGTTATTATCTATTCTAGTCATATCATATAATTGACCATATGTCAATTCAATCTCAATTCTGAGTAGTTAGTATTCTACAGATTGTGCTATTTGAGTTCTTTGACTTGTTCGTTACCAGCTTACCATACAGACTAGTCCATACTTACATTTTGGGAACTCCGTAATATAATTGAGTGGGAGTATTAATTATAGATATGAATATCTATAGCTTCTGATGAAGAAGTAAAACAACGATTTCTTTTTAGTTTAGTTCGAGGTCCTAAATGATAGAGATCTCATTTCAGTAATTAATATTAGTTTACTAAAATATCATTTCCAAGAAACTAAGTGTTTTAAGGATAAAATACAATGGGGGTAAAACAGTATTTTAGTCTCATCTCATTGTAGATCGTCTATAGAGGATTGAGTGATAATTATGGTTGTAACAATGAATAACTAATAACGTATCTATATTGCTTATAGAACGTTCTATGAATTTAATAGTGCAATTCTGAGTCTTTAGTAGAGTCACGATGAATTAATAAGTTAATAAATTTATTTGTTAAATTTATGATAACTTATTGGTAATTGATTTCATAGGTCCATGATCCCCACAACACCATGGATAAAATCATCTAAATAGTCTCAATTAATTGATAATCATCAATTGAAATTATTAAAGTTGACTATGTCAATTTTGGATAATATCACATAGTTATGCAATTTAGAGAATAAAAGAGATTTTAATGCAGATTTATTAATTAAGAAAAATTGGTGTCCAAATTAATAAATAAGTTTAAATCAAAGTTCAAATTATAAATAATTTGATAAATAATTTAAATAATTATTTAATTAATCAATCAATAGAAAATAATACGGGTTTTGAATTAAAGTTTAACGGGCTTATAATTAAATGAGAAATTTCACGGGCCTATTGCCCATGAGAATTTCGACCTAAGGGCTGATTTTACCTATTTTTTTATTGATTTTTTAATTAAATAAGTTACCTAATTGAACCTATAAAATGAATACTAAGTGAAAGTTGAAAAAAAAAAAAGAACAAAACATCTAGTTTTTTATACTTTAGGATTTTAGACTATCTCCACAATAAAAGTAATTTTCTAAGCCTCTATATTCTCTTATCTTATTCTCTTTGTATCTATCTCATGTGTTGAGAATTGTCCATTCTAGTCTAGGTGATTCTAAGAATATTGTGGAAGAATGTGAAGAAATTTGAATATTGGTTCAGTTTCTTGGTGATGCCCTGCGACATAAAGAATATAAAAGTTAGAGAAATTGAAGGAAGAACTTATTCATTCCGCTACATATAATGTAAGCGTTATTATTATTATCTCTGTTTAATTCAATTATAGAAACATCTTCTAGGTTTTTATATTAATTTGTTTAATATATGATTTACGTAAAAACAAATAAGATCATGTATATATATATATATGTAATTCCTAACACTTTATTCTTTTAATTTATTTTAGTTCTTTGCTTTTTACAAAATTAATGATTTATTTATATAAATATATATTTTTACATTAGTTAGGTATTAAATTATTTAGTTAGTTAGAATCATTAATTTATATCTTTATTCTTTTTATAAAATTCTTTGCTTAAAAAAATTAACAATGTATATATATGAGTAAACAAAATCACATTATTTATTGCATATCACCATAATTTAATATCTTTAAAAAAATAATAGTAATTATATTATCCCTAAGGTTAGTGTATACACTGTCTCTAGTGATAATATAATAATTATTATTTTTTAAAAATATTAAATTTTGGTGATATGCAATAAATAAGGTATTTTGTTTACCTAAACATATATATAATAGTTAAATAAGAGATGAATACACATATTTTCTTATTTTGCTGTTTATTTATTTTTTAATGAGAAATTGCTGATTTTAATTTCTCTAGTAATTAATTAAATAATATATATTTATATATATAAATTTTTGTTGGATTTAATTTTTTAATTAAATAATTAAAATTTGATCAATAAACTTTTTTATTTTTATATTAATTTAGAATTTTTTTAGTATTTTATTATATTAACATTCATAGACATTTTTTCTAAAAGAAAATTAGAAAAAGAAATAGTTAATTTTAAAACTATAATGGACCATATCATTATATATAAAAAGGGTGTATCTAAAAAATTATTGGTCTAACAGTTTTTCTATTTTAAAAAAAAAAAAATTATCATATTATATATATATTTTAAAAGGGTTTATACCTTTTAGGATCTAGTATTTTTTTCGATTACCTGTTTGGACCACATGTTTTAAAAAAATCATTTTTAGATCCTATATTTTGTAAAATTGTTCAAATAGACCCTTAAACTCAATTTTGATGAAGAAAAAATTGAATATAACAACACCGTTTTTAAGCAGAATGATTTTATATTTGTTTTGAATTGTTAGTTTGGTGAATTATTTGTGATTTCAGTTGAGAAAACTTTGATCAAAATCGGATTTAAGATTCTATTTGAACCATTTTATAAAACATATGATCCAAAAAGTAATTTGTCAAAACACATGGTCCAAACAGGTTATGAGACAAAACACAAGGTCTAAGAAGATATAAACTCATTTTAAAACTATAAATGCTTTGATTTAATATATCACATTGTTTATTTATTTAAATTTATATGATAATTGAAAAAACGTAATAAAATTAAATTAATACATTTTTTTAAATAAAACTAAAAATTACATGTTAGCTTTTACATAATATATATATATATATACTAAACATAAATAAATTATTTTCGTTCGTCTTTCATTTTTGAGATTAAGTCCTTCAATTTTGTCTTCTTCTTTTTTATTTATTTCTTAATAAAAATAAGTAATTTATTTATTTAACAAAAGACTAAATAATAATTTTGCTATATAGTTTAGTAATTTATATTTTCAATTAGGATAGAGTGATATTTTCACAACTTTTTACTATCTGTTTTCTTGTTCTATACATTCATTATTTCATTTAATTATTTCCCTTAATTATTTCCTACTTTTGTTTTGACCATTTAGTTTCTCCTCTTATCCCTTCTCCACCTCCTATTGGTGCATCAATTAGTACTCGTGATATTGGTATGAGTTCTTTTGTGGCTATGGGTTAGGCTAAGCTATTGGATGACTATCCACCTACTTATGATGGTATTTTTGGTATGGTTTTTTTTTTTGTCCCTTTTAATTCAGTATCTTTCCCTTGTTTTATCTTTCTACTTTTGACTCTAATTCTTTTTATTGTCTACTTTCTTTTGCTGCCAATTCCACACCAATGGATAACATACCAGTTAGTGTGGTGGTAATTGAACCAAATTCTTTGGTTTCCGCAAAGATTCAAGCCAAGTCTATGGACGACTTTCCTTCTGATTCTATTAGAGTATCACTAAGTCATTTAGCATACTTGTATTAGGTTATTGATTAGTTAGTGATATCTAATTTCTATTTTAGCCTAAGTGGTTCATTAGTTTCTGTTGTACCAGTTGCCTATATATATGACAACAGCCCCTTTTATACATATAAGTTTCATTAATAAAGAGATATTTCTTTTGTTCTTTTTCTCTGTTTTTCCTCTGATTCTCTTCTAAGTGCTCTTGCACTAATATGGTATCAATGCACATCTAAGATCTTCTTCTCCAAAGATCTGCATCAATGGCGCGCACACATCGCTCTTCAAACCCAAAAGCTACTTACAACATCCATGCTCGTGATCTCCCAGTCAATGGTGATCTCCAATCGACCATGGCAGACAGCTCCACAACTCTCTGGCAACCCAATCGACCAGTTCACGAAGACGTCTCCAACTCGTACTTTCTGAGCTCAGGAGATCACTCCAGACTTCTTCTCGTTTTCAAACTCCTTAATGGCCCTAACTTTCAGTCTTGGAAGAGAGTCATTTCCATGGCTCTTGCTGCCAAAAACAAGACAGTGTTTGTTGATAATACTCTCTCGAAACGTAATTCTTCTAATCCCCTTTTCAGTTCTTGGACCAGGTGTAATAACATGGTCATGTCCTAGCTGCTACACTCGGTCTCTTTCAACATTGCTCAAAGCATCATGTTCTTTGATCTTTCCTCTGATATGTGGAGTGACCTTGCTGACCGTTTCAACCAAGGGAATAGACCCATAATTTTTGAATTGAAGACCAATCTTCAAGGTCTTCATCAGGGTGATCACTCGATCACATCTTACTTCACCAAACTCAAATCCATGTGGGATGAATTGAAGGAATTTCAACTAGCTCCTCACTGTTCTTGTGGTGCTTTGAAAAAAATTCAGTGATTACTTCAACCAAGAACAAGTTCTCCAATTCTTGACTGGCCTAAATGAAAGCTACAACTCAGTAAGGGCTCAAATCCTTCTCCTCGATCCTCTTCAATCCCTTTCCAAGGTTTTTGCAATGGTTGTTCAAGAAGAAAGACAGAGAACCCTTGGTTCTTCACAAACCATAAGTATTGCTTCGACTGTCTCCAATCCATCATATCCTTCAAGAAACAAGAAACCAAGACCCACTTGTTCTCATTGCAACAATCCAGGTCACTTGGTGGACAAGTGTTTCTTTTTACCTGGATTTCCTCCTGGTTATGGTGACAAAAAGAAATCTGATAGATCAAACTCTGCTATCAATCACACAAGCACAAATCAGATTTGCTCTGCCCCTTCGGCCTCTACACTAAACCAAGCTTTGAACAATCACTGCCAGCAACTCATTTTATTACTCAATCAACAACTTCAGAGCAATGCTCCTCGGGTTGAACCCAATCGGGTCATAGAGACTCTCCAAGATGAAACCACTCCTGCACAAGTTGCATCAAACTTTTTTGGTAACCCTTCTCTAAATTTTGATGCTTATTGGGTTATTGACAGTGGTGCTACTCACCATATATGTCATGATTCATCATTATTTCACTCTTTTAGCAATTCTTCTTTTCCTCCAAATGTTGTTTTGCCTAATGGAGAAACCATTGCTGCCCATAATATTGGAATTGTTCATAACAAACATATCATTCTTACTAATGTTCTTTATGTTCCAAATTTCAGGCTTAATCTCTTTTCTGTCAATGATTTTCTCCAAGCCATATCTAACATCGTATCTTTTACTACTACATTATGTATAATCCAGGCACCAACCTGGAAATTGGAGATTGAGACTACTGAAAGACTTTACAATCTTTACATATTCAAGCAAGATGTTACCCATGTACCTTGCACAAAATTTTCTATTACTTGTACTACTTCTAATGGTGTAAACCTTTGGCGTACATGCCTAGAACACCCATCTTTGTACATTTCGAAATCAATCAATAAAAAGCTTGCTTTTTCTTTTCCAAAAGCTCACCATTCTCATTGTCAAATATGTCATTTGACAAAGCAAAAAAGATAACCTTTTCCATCAAATAATCATTTTGCTGAATTTTTTTTTGATTTAATACATTTGGATATTTGGGGACCTTTTCCCATCATAAGTATTGAAGGCTTCAAGTGCTTCTTAACTATTGTTGATGATAAATCAAGGTTTACTTGGACTTATTTTCTCAAAGCCAAATCTGATGTCAAAGACATTATTCCCTCTTTCTTCCAAATGGTTAACACTCAATTTTCTATCAACATCAAAGAAATAAGAACAGACAATGCAAAAGAGTTAAATTTAACATCTTTTTATGCAACTAAAGGGATCATGCACTATCATTCATGTGTTGATACCCCACAACAAAATTTAGTAGTTGAAAGAAAACACCAACACCTTTTAAATGTTGGTAGAGCACTATTATTTCAATCTCACATACCATTAGTTTATTGGTCATATATCATTAGAACATCAACATACCTCATTAATAGAACCCCTCCGGCTCTATTGAAAGGCCAAACCTCTTTTGAAATCCTTTATCAAAAGCAAACACTGTATGATCATATTCGAAATTTTAGCTGCCTTGCTTATGGATCCACACTCACTAGCTCAAGGCATAAATTCTCTCCTAGATGTCGGGCCTCTGTTTTTCTCGGGTACCCCGAAGGCATGAAAGCCTATTACTTATTAGATATAGAAACAAACTTAATATTCATCTCAAGGGACACTCAATTTCATGAAACCATATATCCTTTTCAAAGTCAACTACAACACACATACATTGATGATTTTTTTTTCACCAAATATCATCCCATCAATGATACTTCCTCAATCTACTCAACTGACTTTGATAAAAACCACAAAGTCCCCAACAAAACAAACTGTCACTCGCAAAGTACGCACTATAACCAAACTAGTCCATCTTAATGATTTTGTGTACCATTACTCTCATGCTTCCGCATCAACCTCACATCCTATATCTAATTTCGAGCTGCTGTCTTGAATACTCATACTATCCTTGATCCATAATCTTACAACACAAGCGTCACTTTATCCTGAATGGAAACAAGCCATGAAAGAAGAATTACAAGCTCTTGAGCATAATAATACATGGACTATTACTTCCTTACCTCCTGGACACAAGGCTATTGGTAGCAAATGGGTATATAAAATCAAATACAAACCCAATGGTACTATAGATCGATATAAGGCACACCTTGTTGCTAAAGGATATATCCAACAACAAGGGATCGATTATTTAGAAACTTATGCTCCAGTAGCTAAGTTCAATACCCTTAAACTCTTACTTGTCGTTGCTGCTTTAAAAAAATGGCATCTCCATCAAATGGATATTAACAATGCATTTCTTCATGGTGATTTGGAAGAAAAAATTTATGTAACGACCCAAAATGACTAATAAGGCTTAAGGGCCTTTATTAGTGTGCCGGGAGGGCATAATTGGAAGTTATGTGAATTAATGGTGAAAATGCATGATTATGTGATATGCATGATCTTATGATTATATGGATATGTGAAAAGCATGTTTATGAGTACTAGATAAGCATGCATGCCTTGTTTAGCTTGTAAGGTGTTGAACCCAAAAGAGGGTATTTTAATATTTATACTCGCATGTGCACGAATCGTTTCGGAATATAATGTTCATGTAAGTGCGAGGTCGAACCCATGGGAGTTGACTAACATCAAAAGAAACTATTTCAAACAAAGCAAGAAGACTCTAACCTAGTTCCAAATATTTGATGAGATTTTGTTTTAGAAAAATAAAAGACAAGTAATAAAAAGATTTACAATTAAATAGAAAAATGGTTTTCAAATGAGATATGTAAAATAAGATTATTAAGATATTAGAATCCACAAAATGCAAGTTCAATAATATTTATAAGTATATTGATTCCCAACTTTAGATATAGTTGAAATAAATCACACTATATTTTTTCAAAATACATTTTCTATTCAAGAACAAGTTACTTTCGAAAAGGTATGATTTTTCTTCACTTATATAAGATATAATTTCTAAGCATTAGTTGTGTTACAACCTAATGAAACTACAAAAAATCAAAGAGATTATGTTTAGGCAAAATATGATACTTATGCTCTAAGAATTAGATGTGAACAATTTAATGAAAAACATTTAATAAAAGAATATCATATTTTTTCATAATGAAGAACTAAGTATAATATGCTTTAACAATCAATAATAGATGAAAAATGCATATCTTTGATAGAAAAATCCATAAACAATGTTGTACAAATGAGAAATCAACATACAACAAAAAATACTATCTAGTTACATTTTGCTTCATCATCATCTTAATAATCTTGAAAAAGATTAGAAGCTCATAACTAGATTGAAATAAAAATTACAAAATAACATACTTGACATGCTCTTCAAAAGATGAAAATGGTAGAGAGAAAATAGTGAAAAGAAGAGAGAAAAATATGAAGTGTAGAAGATGTTGAAAAGATGAAGAAGAGCCATCCCAATGGTCTTACAAGACTCTATTTATAGGAAAAATATGAAGATTAAATTAATCAAATTAAAATAAATAAATTGATTAATTTAATTGTGTTGGGAAGTGGTAGGATAAATAGAGTAAGTGTAAGGGTATTGGAAAGATGAAATGTTTGGTTGGATGGAAGATTAGTGAAAGCCTAGGGTAAAAAGAATGAATTAGGAATGTTTATTTAGGTAAGAAAAAATAGGGAAAAGTGAATTGATATTTAAGTGAAAAGAAAAAAAACATTGGGAAGAAAAATGTGACTTTTGGCAATGTGGTTGGCAGATGGGAGGCAGTTGCATGGAGGCTACTGCTGAAGTGGATTTGGGCTGGCAGATGAGGGCAGGCCCACAGTGGGCTGATTGGAGCTGGGCCGAATGGAGGCAAGAGCAGCAGCTGGTGTTGGGGTTGGGCCGTGGGCCTAGAGGAAATGGGCTGGGGCAACTTGCTTCAGGTGCCAGGCGTGACTTTGGAGGACACGACTGGAGCTGTGCTGGCGGTTGTGAGGTGATGCTGGGCGCAGCTGGAGAAGCACCTGAAGGTGGAAGTTTGGTGTACGGCTGGGGTGAGCAAAGGGTTGTTGAAGGCTGCTAGCAGCAGAGAAGAGGGCCAGGCATTGGGCCTTTGAAAAATGCTATTTTTTCCCTTCTTTTCCTTGAAAATACCACATTTTCCTTCATTTTTCTTTCTTTTCAAGAGTAGAAATGATTCTTTACAAAATAAACATAAATTAAATTAAAACTAGATATTTTCAATAATAAAATATACAATAAAAGTTCCATGAAAATATTAATTAAAACTAAATTTACTTAAACATTTAAGCTCAAAATTGCATCTTTTTACTCCTAACTTAACAATGTTAATTTTAAATAATTAAACTATAACATTTTACAATAATATAACTATAAAAATACACAAAAATCTATAAAATCAAAATAAACCTAATAAATTCAAAATTACTTAAAAACTTAATAAATCAATTAAAAACTCAAGAATTAAGCAACAATTAGCACATAAAAAGTGGTAAAATAACTCTATTTTGTAGAGTTATCATAAGGGCATAATTGTAATTTTGGCCTGTTAGGGCATAAATGTGATAAACTGTTGAGACCACATTATTATGTGGATATATTTATATTGGCAGCGTTCGACATGAGACAATCCTAGGGAGCAAGTAGCGGGAAAAGTCACAACGGGACCCGATACTTGACTCGGGGTGAGTCAAGGGGGTATTTTGGCTATTAGACAGTTATTTGGATTATCGGGTTATGGAAATAAATAATTGGAGATATATTTGAGGTTAGGAAGCCTAGGTGGGAATACTGGGGAAATTTACCATTTTGCTCTCGGGGACATTTTTGGTACCTCGAGCCTAGAGATTAACTTAAGTAACTAAGACAGATAAAACAAATTAAGGAAAGCAGTAGAAGATATCCAAATCGACCCTTCTCTTTTCTCTCAAGGGAAACCACAGAATCAAGGAGAAGCTTGGTTGGAAACTCAGGGAATTGGGTTGAAACTTTGGGAGATTAGCTCATTTTTTAGCTAAGGAATTCAACAAAAATTGAGGTAAGTCTTGAATTACTTTCTTGGTCATTGAATTATGTAGATTTGGGCTAAGTTCTAAGTGTTTTGGGGTTCTTGATTTTGAAGATTAAATTGGAGCTAAAGCTTGGGAATTAACTCAGCAACTAGTTGGTGGTCTTACTCTTCAGCAAAGGTAAGCCTTTAATAATGCTTTAGCATATGAATTTTTGGGAATTACTGCCTGTTCTAAGGTGTTCATGAGCTTATGGCTTTCAAAATCAAAGTGTTATATCAGTGAGTTTCTAAGTTAGGTTCTTGTTGGGTTTTACTGTTGGAAACATGTTAGGATGTTTATGATAGTTGAATTACGTTATTAGGATGATTTTGGGTTAGTTTGGTTGAGATTTGATGGATGAAAGTGGAGTTTTTTCTGAGTTCGAAGGGATCGGGCCGCGGCATGGGAAGCTTAGAGCTGCGACCCATGTGTGTGTTCTGGGGAGGCTAGGCCTCTGGTTACGGGCGGACCGCGGCATGGAGGGCTAGGGTCGCGACTCTTAAGGGCATTTTTGGCCTTATGGAGATTTTAGGCACGGGAACCTAACCCAAGGTGCTCGGGATCAATTCCACTACCATGTTTGGTGGAATTCGATGTCTCGGAGGCTAGAACTTGGTCCGGAAACCTTTAATCATTTATTATTGATGGAATCCTTTATCATGGTTGTGATTAGGTGAACGCTTGGGCTCGGGGTAGGATCGTGCTTGGGGGTCGTCTTTCTTAATTAAAGCACTTGGAATTAAAGGTAAGAAAACTACACCCGTTTATGTGGATAGGTTGGGACTAAGTGTACCCTATATTTGTATGCACTGTTATATGATTGTGATAAACCATATGAATATGTTGGGACTAAGAGCTCCCTATAATTGTATGAATGTCATGAGGTGGTATTATGCCATGGGGACATGTGATAAACGACCTAAGAGTGCCAGAATCAATACTTGCGCACAGGGCGCGACTCAGCCACTAGTAGCTGAGGACAGCTTATTAATCACTGAGCTCGGTTAAGCTGGCTGGAGTCAGTGGGTATAATACTGGGGGCGGCCTAAGTGAGTCGAAGACAGTGGGTTAAATAGAGGGTGCGACCTAAGGGCGCTGACCCTAAATATTGTTTAATGGTTGCGATAAACTGTTGATTATGAACGTGATTATTGTCGTTAATCTGATGAATATGATATGTTGATTATCTGGATGACAAGTTGTTAATTTGTCGATTGTTATCACTGAACATGTGGACGTTATGAGTTGCTGAATACTTGGTTATACTTTGTGGAATAATTGGTTATTGAAATTGATCATGCTATGTTATTATGTTTTCTTGCTGGGCCTCGACTCACGGGTGATGCGTGGTGCAGGTAAATGCAAGGGTAAGATGAATTGACCATGGGTTGGAGAGCTCTGGGGGCGAGGTGTACGTTGTTAGCTGCTCGGCCGCCACGATCGAGGGATAGTACAGGGACGGAAACCTAAAATGTGTATCTTGCCATTAGAGTGGCTTGATTATTTATAACATTTGGAAATTCTGTAATTATGTCATTTAAACCTTGATTTGGGATCCCATGTACCAAACATTTATTTTAATGAAGATTATTTGTTTATAACCAAAATCTTTTAAAACCTAACTTGATCATGTCTTTAGATCACGTTTTTGTTTAAATGACTTGATTAGCAAGTCTCGCACTATTTCAAACACACATTGTAGTGGTCTTGGTTATCCAGGACGTTACAGTTTACATGGCCCTCCCAAAAGGTTATAATTTTTCATCTTCCTTTCCCAAAAATTCAGTTTACAAACTTCAAAAAAGCCTATATGGCTTAAAACAAACTTCACAACAATGGTATGACAAACTAAGTTCCACTTTACTTGATCATGGGTTCTTACAATCACCCTCCGATCATTCTCTTTTTACCAAAAATGAAAATGGCAATTTCCTAGCAATACTAGTCTATGTTGATGACATCCTAGTTGCTAGTAATGATTCCACTGCCATTTCTCAATTCACAACAACCCTTGATAGTAAATTTAAACTCAAGGACCTTAGACCACTTCGTTTCTTCCTCGGTCTTGAGATTGCCCGCACTACAAAGGGCATTTCAGTATCTCAACGTCCATTCACTCTTCAACTACTTTCGGATACTGGATTCCTAGGAGCCAAACCTGCTTCTACTCCTATGGAACCTAATATGAAATTAAGCACTAATAGTGGTGATCTCTTAGAAAATCCCACTTCATATCGCAGCTTGATTGGGAAGCTCATTTACCTCACTATCACTTGACCTGACATATCTTTTGCTGTCAATAAGCTAAGTCAATTCCTTAGTTCCCCTAGAATTCCTCATCAACAAGCTGCCTACCGAATATTACAATACTTAAAAGCTACCCCAGGCCAAGGCCCTTTTTTTCCTGCTAATTCTTCTTCTCAGGTGTCTGCCTATGCCGAGACCAGCCTCAGTGTACAAAACATTCAAGTCAAACTATTGCCGTTTCTATTGCAGATGTGTCCCTGAATTCAGATTTAAATTCGAAGGGTAAAGCAAAAGTGTTGCATGGTTCATCAACTCTTACGTCAACTGATTGTTCCATACTAGATGTTCCAGCAGTTCCTTCCGCAAGTGGAGGCAAAAGAACAAAAGTCAGTGAGGATAACCCCTAAGTACTCAAAATAGATTACTGGGACTGTCTGCTAGTATTGTATTTAATTTCTATTTTTAAATTCTCTGTTTCGAAAGACCTTGTGTTTTTAGATGGATGTTTAAACACTTTCTTGCTATCCTTTTTTTAATTTCTCAGTTTAAAGACTGCTATTGTTAGATTCATATATATAAAGTTTATGCTATGTTGGTTCTTGTGTGCGACATACTCTGCTTTTCCCATTTCAACACCATCTAAATTTACTCAGGTTGGATGCTCCTTAAATCTAGATATTACTTATTAAGAAACGTTGTAGTTTCTACCACTATTCAATTTAATTCCTCGACTCAGAAAGTAGTAATAAGTTATATTTGGTTGTGCTTTGTTTATTGTTTTTCAACTGTGTACTTCTTTTAAGAAATATTAGTGCGTGTATTAAGCATAGTTTATACCTCTATATTGACTTGCCATAATCATAATAGCTTTGGATGTACAATGATGATCAATCTTTTATTTAATATAAATGCAGTGATTTACTTAACAGTAGAAACATATTATTCAATATAATATTTGAATGATCAACATTCTCAAACTATATATTAGAATGTTTTATTTAGAAGTATACTTAATATAATGAGTCCATTTATACTGATTATACTCATTTTCTGTAGGGACGGCTTAGAATTTTAGCATTATACAACAAAAAAAAAAAGGTTTTTTTCATTGATAAAGAATTCGACATTCATTTTAAAATGACTTATTTAGTAAGTTTTCCATATAAACTATCTTCTCCATTCTTTAACAATTTATTCTTTACACCACGAGATACAATTTTCTTCTTTCCAATGATATCATTGGATAATTTTCTAATATAATAACATTTTATTATTATCCAAAAAAATGACTGATTATCAACTAACTGTTAATTCAAATTTGAAATTCAAAATATATATTTATTCAGCAATCATTCCGTTTCTGTTCAGTTATATTATATTTTTTATTTTATTCTATCATTATCTCATTTTCCTATTTTATTTTCGCTTTTCTAAAAATTTATTTTTTTGAATTATCTTTAAAAATCGAGATAAAGTTTAGATTTTAGGGAGAAGAATATTTGTTCACCACTTTATTCGCCCGGTGTTTCATTTATGTATATATATATATATAAACTATACAATTGACTTTCAGCCTTAGCTCTTTACATGTGTAGATAAGGACTCCTCAAAATCATAACACCTCAAAATCATAACAGACAAATTATTACAAATCAATTACAATAAATATTTCCTTTAATTAGGATAACTTAATATTCTAGACAATCACACAGCTGGACACCCTTTATTGTAGGAATAGCCGATATCATATCTTTTCACCACCCCTCAAACGAAGGGGTGATATTTGCACACCGAGTTTGCCTATCGGCATTTGAAAATTTGAGTGAGACAATCCTTTTGTTAGACCATCTGCTACTTGATCCGAAGATGGTATATATCTGACCTCCAATTCTTTCTTGAGCACTTTGTCCCTCACGAAGTGCACATCAATTTCAATATGTTTCGTTCTTGCATGATACACAGGATTAGACGCCAATGCACTAGCACTCACATTATCACACCATGTAATTGATTTGGCTGCTAGTGGGAACTTTAGTTCTTTCAGTAGAGACTCTATCCACGTAATTTCAGCTGCTACATGAGCTAAAGCTCTATACTCAGATTCTGTGCTTGATCTTGCTACTACTGCTTGCTTCTTCGATGACCATGATACAAGTGAGTCACCAAAATAGACACAATAACCAGCAATTGATTTTCTATCATCTGGGCAACATGCCCAATCCGCATCTGAATAACCTGTTATACTCAACCGATCACTAGGCACAATGTGTAGTCCATGTCCAACTGTCCCTTTTAAATATCTCAACACTCGCTTGACTCCACTCCAATGAACTGTTGAAGGTGCTTGTAGGAATTGGCTAAGTTTATTTACGGCATATGCTATATCCGGTTGAGTGTGGCACAAGTATTGCAAGGCACCCATTACACTTCTGTAGATGGACGAATTCATCAGTTTTTCTCCCTCATTAATAGACATTGGCTTGCCTGCTACAATGGGAGTCGGACACGACTTCAGATTTTTCATCCCATACTTGTCAAGTATCTCTTCAATGTATTTAGATTGTGTTAGATAGATCCCTGTTTCGTCTCTATATACTTCAATACCGAGGAAGAAGTGTAGTGGTCCCAAGTCCTTGAGTGTAAAGCTCTTGTTCAAGGTTGCTATAAACTCATTTAGTTTGCTGGTATTGTTCCCAGTAACTATGATATCATCCACGTAGATCAGTACTAGCAAAATCACATTGTCTTGATTATAAACAAACAAGGAATTGTCTGATCTTGAGTTTGTGAACTTCCAAGTCAGCAGAGTGTTTTTGAGTCTCTCGAACCAGGCTCGTGGTGCCTGTTTTAGACCATACAATGACTTGTGCAACTTGCATACATAGTCAGGTCTATCCTTGTCTTCAAAACCATGAGGTTGGACCATGAATACATCCTCTTTGAGATAACCATTTAGAAAAGCATTGGTGATGTCCAATTGTCTTATTTGCCAATTTCTAGAGACAGCTATGGTCAAGACAATTCTCATAGTGGAAGCCTTAATCATGGGGCTGAAGGTTTCACCAAAGTCTATCCCTGGACGTTGGTGAAATCCCTTGGCAACCAAGCGTGCTTTGAGTCATTGGAGAGAGCCATCTGCATTTTTCTTTATCTTAAACACCCATTTTTTACCAACAAGATTATAATGGGGAGAATTTGGGACAAGGGACCAGGTCTTGTTAGCTTGTAAAGCACTTAATTCTTCTTGCATTGCCTTACGCCACCCCTCAATTCCAAGGGCATCTTCAACACAAGAAGGTTCCTCGGAGATAGAAGACCATTTGGACTAATTGAGATACACTTTAGGCTTGTAGATACCATCTTTTGCCCGAGTAATCATTGGATGAGATGGTTTAGGAGCAGTCTTTGGTGGTAATTGCTCAGGAGTGCTGCTGGTGGTCGTGTCATCATGAGGTGAAGAAGCAACATCACGGTTGGAGGCTGTGCTAGATGGGCTGGACACAGCAGCATGATCAATAGTTTCAGTAATCAAAGGTGAGTGTTCAAGAGAAGATACCTGATCATTGTCAGGTGAAGAACTGGCGTGTATGGCTGGTGCTGCTGCAACAGACACATGAGTTGGGAAATTTGGTGAGCTGGAAGCGGAAGTAAGTGTGGTCAAAGTGAGTGGAGGCACATGAATTTGGAACCAAGTTGTGGGACTGAGAGTAACCTGTTTTGGGGGATGTTGAGTATTGAGGAATCCTGCTTTAAATGGAAAATCATGCTCATTAAAAGTCACATTTCGAGAAATATAAACACGACCAGTTGAGCTTAAACATTTATATCCCTTGAAAAAGTCACTGTAGCCTAAATTGACACATTTCATGGAGCGAAAATTGAACTTATGTTCTTGATATGGGCGAAGACACGGGAAACAAGTAGAGCCAAAAACACGATGTCGAGAATAATCTGGTTTTTTGTGGAAGAGAGTCTCAAAAGGTGAAACATGATGCAGAATAGGTGTTGGTAATCAATTGATTAAGTGTACTGAAGTTTGGAAAGCATCCACCTAATATTTGAGTGGCATGGCAGCTTGTGCTAAGAGTGTAAGTCCCATCTCCACTATGTGGCGATGTTTGCGTTCAGCACGCCCATTTTGGGCAGATGTGTGTGGATATGAGTGCTACAAGAGAATGCCACTTTCTTTGACAATGTTTGAGAAAGACTGATATTCACCTCCCCAATCACACCTTAGTGTTTTAATTTTCCTGTCAAATTGGTTTTCTACCAGTGTTTTGAATTGAGTGAAGGCAACAAGAGCATCAGATTTGAATTTGAGAGGGTAGAGCCATGTGTAGCGGCTGAAATCATCAATGAAGTGAATATGAAATCTATAGTTTGCATTTGACATAACGGGTGCTGGCCCCCAAAGATCTGTATGAATCAAATCTAGAACATGGGAGGTTTTGCTATTTGATGATGGGAAAGGTAAAGAATGAGATTTGCCGTATTGACATGCATCACAAAAAGGTTTCTTTTCACTTTTCAACAGTTTTACATTAGTGGCAGCTAGAATTTGATATAGAATTCTAGGAGATGGATGGCCTAGACGCCTATGCCATACATCATTCTTGGAAAGTGAAGACTCATCAGTCACTGACTGATCTACATTATTTTTGGAACTTGATAAAAAAGAGGCAGCAGTAAATGGACTCGAAGAAGAACCAAATTTTGCAGTAGACAATGGACGATTGAGTTGGTAAAGGCCATCTCTAAGTGTCCCTTGGAGCAGCACCCTCCTTGTGGCCTTGTCCTTCACAAAACAATAATTGGCATCAAACTCAATAAACACATTATTATCAGCGGTAAGCTTAGAAACGCTAATAAGATTTTTTGCAATTTTAGGGACATGTAGCAGGTCATTTAAAACAAGAGAGTGATCTGATTTAGTGTATAAACTTCCTGTGCCAATATGATAAATGGGAATGGTATTACCGTCGCCTACTGTGAGGCGTTCCTTACCATCATATCGAGCTTGTTGGTTCAAATTGTTCATATCAGAAGTAAGATGGTTGCTGGCTCCACTGTCAGCATACCATACATCGGAGTCGACCACTTCAGGAGAAGCAATGAAGGCAGATGGAGGTTTTTGTGATTGATTCGGATCAGTCCCCATGTAAGTCTCATCATATCTATTGTAGCAAGTAGTAGCTGAGTGCCCATATTTTCCACATATTTGACAAGTAGGTTGAGTGTTACCTCCTCTGCCACCACGACCTCGTGAACGGCCAGGTCCACCTCTGTCTGAACCATGTCTCCTTGGACTTTGCTGCGAGTAACCACGACCTCCTAGGGAGTTTGAATAAGAGGGATTGCGTTTGTGTGGTGGTTGAGAAGTAGTTTTGTGAGCAAGATTGGCTGATGGAGAACTCAAATCTTTGTTGATCTTACTGGTAAGACTGAGACGCTCGAGACGACTGTCAAAACTCAGTAAAGTATCCTGGAGCTCCTGCTAGGTGATATTTTTGTGGGCTTCAATTTGAACCATGATAGAAAGATACTTTGCATCCAGACCATTTAGAACATTAGTAATGAGTTGAGATTCAGGATATGGACTACCTGCTAAAGCAAGCACATCGGCCCAAGTACGCATTTATTGGAGATATTCGGTCATGTTCATGGTTCCCTTTCTGGTGGTTTGCAGCTTTGTACATGTTTCGTCCATTTTTGCCTTTGATTGAGCCCCATAGAGTGTCTCAAGAGACCTCCATAACTCTGCAGCCATATGACAACCCATTACTTCAGTGGCTATGGTCTCTGTCATAGAGCCATAGAGCCAACCCATAAGGAGTTGATCGTTAACGATCCATTGTTCATACGCTGGATTGCTCATGAGTTTTGTATTGTCGGCGGTGTCTTCTTGTGCATCGGAGCTGAGGCTGGAGGGAATGAACTCTGGTGGTGGGCCTCTGGTTCCTTTTAGAAACCCATCCAAGCGATGTCCTCTAATGATGGTAGAAACCATCGTACGCCATAGGGTGAAGTTATTTCTATCTAGTTTCAATACGAAAGGCTGACTGAGAGTGCTCCCGAAAGGATGCGAAAAGACTGGAGAAGTGATTGTGGTGGCTGTATTGGAGCTTGACCTTATTTGGGTGGTAGCAGAATGCGTATCCCCTGAAGAAATGACCGTTGGTGTGCTCCTGGGGCTGGGTGTGGTGGTCCCATCTTTGTCGGACATGGTGGCGTGGGCCTTTGTGGCTCTGGTACCAAGATAAATTTTAGATTTTAGGGAGAAGAATATTTGTTCACCACTTTATTCACCCGGTGTTTCATTTCTATATATATATATAAACTGTACAATTGACTTTCAGCCTTAGCTCTTTACACGTGTAGATAAGGACTCCTCAAAATCATAGCAGACAAATTATTACAAATCAATTACAATAAATATTTCCTTTAATTAGGATAACTTAATATTCTAGACAATCACACAGCTAGACACCCTTTATTGTAGGAATAGCCGATATCATATCTTTTCAAATCACATTTCTTTACTAGTTAGTTTTATTTTATTGGTCTCTATCGCGCTTCATTTTTCTTAATTCTTATTCCTTCCTATAGACTAATCTGGTTGCCAATTCTTACTAAATCGTGATATTTCTTTCATGGAATGTCTGAGGGATTAATGGTCAGAAAGGAAATGATATCTACGTCTCCTTATTACAGATTATCATCCTCCTCTTCTATTTCTTCAAGAAACTAGGCTTCCACATGGTTCTATACCTACTATATGTAAAAAATACTATTTTTCAAATGATTTTGAGGTCCCAAGTGATGGTCTAAGTGGAGGTCTAATACTGTTATGGGATTCAAACTTACAAGTTATGGTCCATTCTTCCAATCAACATCAACATAGATTAATAATGTCATCAACATATATTAATAGAACAATAAAGATATTATATGCTCTTAATAAACAAAGTGTGGTCAGATTGAGATTGACGAAAACCACTAGAGAGAAGAAATGTACTAAATTTGTGGTACCATTGTCTAGGAGCTTGTTTTAAGCCATATAGACTTTTGGTTAATTTACAAACTGCATTTTTTGGTAGGGGGCTATTGGGTTGATACCCTTTTGGAATTGTCATATAGACATTTTCGTTTAAGTCCCCATGAAGGAAAGCATTGTTGATATCTAATTGGCATACATACCAATTTTTAATGGCAGCTACAACAAGTAGTAATTTAAGAGTGTTAAACTTTGCAATAGGTGCAAAAGTGTTAGAATAATCAATACCTTACTTTTGGGTGTAGCCTTTGGCCACTAACCGAGCTTTGTAGCGATCAATAGCTCCACTTGGTTGGTATTTGATTTTTTAGAGCCATTTGCATCTTATAGCGTGTTGTCCAGGAGGAAGAGAGACAATTTTCCAAGTGTTGTATCGGTCAAGCGCATGAAATTCATCGTTCATCGCTTGCTGCCACTCTGGAATGTTTGAAGCTTGCTCATAACTGGACGGTTCTACCACCATATGTGCGGACAAAATGGCAGCTCAAAAGTGATCACTTAACCTATCATAAGATAGAACATTAGATAAAGGATAAGCAGTAGAAGACTCAGAAATAACAATGTTACAAGCATAGTCTTTAAGGTAAGAGGGGCAAGAAATAGGTCTGCCACTTTTTGAAGTGGTAACCGTAGGTAACATAGGAGAGGGATCCTCAAGAGCATCATTGGAAGAAGAGGGCACTTGAGGATGATGCGGTCCTACACTAAACACTTTTGACAGGAATAATGAATCAGTAGACACAATAGACTTGTCATGCTTTAAAGGGTAAATAGGCTCATAGAAGATGACATCTCTAGAATGAAATATCTGTTGACTTTCAATATCAAGCAAAGTATAGGCCTTCATTCCATGCGGGTAACCAATGAAAACACAAGCTTTAGATAGTGGAGAGAATTTATGTCTAGTCCTATCTAAAGTTGAGGCATAAGCAAGACAGCCAAAATTTCTAAGATGATCATATGAAGACAATTTATTATAAAGTAACTCAAATGAAGTCTTTTTCTTTAATAGTAATGACGAAGTTCTATTAATGAGATAAACAGCTGTATGAATGAAATAAGACCAATAAGGGAGAGAGAGATGAGATTGAAATAATAAAGACCGTGCTACATTGAGGATATGTTGATGCTTTCGTTCAACCACAGAATTTTGTTGAGGCCTATCAACACATGAGTGAAATTGTTCAATCCCTTCAGAAGCATAGAAAGAAGATATGTTAAGTTCTTTTGCATTATCACATCTAACAACTTTAATAGAAATAGAAAATTGAGTAGCAATTAAAGAGAAGAACTGAGGAATAATACTTTGCACATCAGATTTTGCTTTAAGTAAATATACCCATATAAAATGAGTGTGATCATCAACAATCGTAAGAAAATATTTGTACCCTTCTATGCTAAGAGCATGAAATGACTCCCAAATGGCAAAGTGAACAAGATCAAGCGGCTTGGAAGCCATATTATTATTAGACACAAAGGGAGGTCTTTTTTGTTTTGCTAAGAGACAATTAGAACAAGCATGATCATAAAATTTATTAGAAAAAACAAGAGTTTTATTGATGGAATTTGAAATTGACATAGAAGGATGGCCAAGGCGAAAATGCCATTGGTCCATTTTAGTACAAGCATTAAAAGTAATATCAGAATGTACAAATTGCAAGAACTGACGATCTTGTTCAAAGAAAAATAGCCTGCCCATTTTCTTAGCAAACCCAATCTTGGAAGTCCGAGTGGGTGCCTGAATAAAGCATTCAGAAGAAGTAAATATTAAAGAGTTGGGACTATGTTGTAGAAAAGCATTAACCGAGAATAAATTATGCTTAAATTCAGGTATGAATAAAATGTCAGTCAAGGTAATACAGCTAGAAAGTTGAACTGTGCCAGAATAAGAAATATGAATATTATGCCCATTAGGTAAAGTGACTAAGTTAGCAATATGATGTTTATCAACAGTTTTAAAACATTTAAGGGAGTAACACACATGGTGGGATGCTCCACTATCAACAATCCACAGACAAGATGGGAAGTCAACGAGATTACCAGAGACTTGTGAGGCAATCAGCAGAGGAGTGTCATTGGCAGCAGAATAGTGTTGGAGATTCTGACTTAGAAGGGAGATACGTTGCTGATTGAGCTCGGTTTGGGACAGCAGAGGCGGTTTGCCCAAAATCGAAGCAGAGATGGGAGATGTGGAAGCTTGATGAACCGAGGGTTTGAGAGCTTCATCTTGACGACGCTTGTCACCATACACAGGAGGAAATCCATGAAGAAAGAAGCATTTTTCTACCAGGTGACCCGGTTTGAGACAGTGAGAACAAGTGGGTCTCGGTTTCTTTGATCTTGTTGTAGGGGGCTTGGTTGAAGTGTTCGAAACCCCAGCAGCAGCAATGAAAGGTGAGGTGTGGCCGAGACTTCTTGCCACTCTTCTTGAGCCACCATGGAGAAGACCTTGGACAGAGATGGAAGATGATCGTAGAGGAGAATTTGAGTCCTCACAGGAGAGTAAGAGTCATTGAGCCCAGTAAGAAACTGCATAATTTGATGTCTATGATATCCGAAGTCTCTCAACAACACCACATTTGCAGCCACATGAGCAAGGAGCAATCGGTTGAAATTCTTTGAGTTCATCCCAAATAGCTTTTAGACGGGTAAAATAAGAATTGACATCAGAGTCTCCTTGTTTGATGGTGTGGACAAAAGTTTGGAGCTGAAAAATGCTAGGGCCATTGCCTTGATTAAACCGTTCATGAAGGTCATTCCACATAGCAGTGGCCGAATCTTGAAACATGATGCTGGCAACAATTTCACGGGAAACAGATTGCAATAACCATGCCATAACCATATTATTACATTGAACCCACGCATGGAAATATGGATCAGACGGAGGGGGTTGAGGCAGAGACCCATTTATGAACTGGGTTTTGTTCTTGGCAGCAATGGAAATGGAAGCAGCTCTCTTCCATGATTGGAAATTTTCTTGACCCGTTAGAATCTGAGGAGAAATCATAAAGTTTGGGTTGTCTCCAGTTCCGAAGTGGTAGGTGCGATCCAGTTGAGAAGGTTGACAGGAGGGAGCTGAAGAGGCAAACAGAATGCCGAGACCACCATGAACGCCGGTAGGAGGAGCAGAGCTTCTCGGGAAAGAGGCAGGCGGAGGAGGATGCTGATGACCCGGAGAGGAAGAAGAAGGGGCGGCTTGACCGAGACCTTCACGAGTAGGAGAGGAAGCAGCAATTTCAGGAGCCACAATTACACCAAGATTCGGAGAAGGGACGGACGCCATAGCCAGAGCCGAGGGAGAAGCAGGGGCAGCAGTCATCGGCGTAGGAGGCTGGCTGGACACAGAGGTATCACGAGGCTGAGAACCTCTCGTGCGAACCATGAAGGGCAAAGAAGAAAGGAAGAAACGAAGATAGGGTTTCAGGAGAGGGTGTTTCTTGAAAAAATGGGAATGGGCTGATTAGAAAAAAAATGGTAACATCTGATACCATATTACGAAGACAGAGGCCCAAAAACAATGGAAAAAACAACCTGCATTATAAAACCATATTGGGCAGAACCCAAAAACAGTTACAAAGTTAACAAGCCCAAAACAGAACAATAACCAACTCAGTTACAAAACTATATAACTCCTAATAGTTGCTCAATACTTCTACATGAGTACAATCTGTTCTTCAATTTCTGTGGGTTCTATGGAGATCCGGTTCAGTCTAATCGACACCTTTCATGAGAGTTTCTTCGAAGAGTGCTATCTCGAGCTTCTGGTCCTTGGTTGTGTATGGGTGATTTTAATGAGTTGTTCAGTTAGGCTGATAAAGTCGGTGGTCAATTAAGAAAAAGTTCTCAAATTTCTCAATTTTAGCAAGTAATTTCGGATTGTGAACTTACTGCATTAAACTATAATGGTGAACGTTTCACTTGGAAATATAATTCAACGAATGAAAATATTCTTGAACTTTTAGATTGGGTCTTTGTCAATCATTTTTGGACTGATTTGTTTCAATTGGCTATATAACTCATTTGGACTTTTATGGTTCTGAACATCCTCTACAGCTAAATCTGGGTATTTCTTCTGATGCTTTATGTCCTCCAACACGGAAACGTAAAAGATTTTGATATGAAGCTGTTTGGAAATATGATGTTGAGTGTGGTGCAATAATTTCTTCTAATTGGTTGAATAATTCCAAAAATTCTACTTTATCTTCTGTTCTTCATAACATATCTTCATGCTCTACTAAATTGTCTTCATGGCATATGACTAAGTATGGATCCTTGCCAAAAGAAATTAAAACAACACAGCGTCAACTTTCGCAAGCTCAAAATTTGATTGGAACTTCTATTGATCAATCCAAAGTAGAACAATTGGAAAAATCACTTTCATATTTACTAGAGAAAGAAAAAGTTTATTGGAAACAACGATCTCGTATCCAATGGTTAAGGGAAGGTGATCAAAATACCAAATTTTTTCACAAATATGCTAATACAAGATCTCAAAATAATACAATCCGAGGTTAGTTTTGCTCACGTTGTCTAAGTAATTGTTGTTTTTTTTATGTTATAATCTCATAATAATTAACTTACGGTAGTATTGTTTATTGCCTCTGTTATACTCATTACTAATATTCTCACTCTTATTATTATTAACGTTTCGTCTTTCTATGCTTCTCTTTTAGATTTTATGTAGCACTAGAATTGCATTTATCTCTTTTCTCTCATTTTAACAGCCTCTGATTACATATATTCAACTTTGATTTTATATATTTTCCTTTCTTTATTTGTCCACTTTACTTATCATTAATAATTTATTTTTTCTCAACAACTTTCTTAATCTTATACTTAGTCATTTTACATTCTTCTTTTTATACTATTGTCTTGTTTTTATAGGAGGTCTACCTTTGTTCTATTTTTCTACTATATTATAATTGTTAGTTACATATGTTTCCTACTCTTTTACCTACTAATTTATGCGGTATGTAATCAATTGTTGAACTGTTAAGCTTTTTAGATTTCAATTAATTACCTTAAAATTATATTGATCCTTTCATTTTTTATAATTGATACTTTTTTTTTTCATTTTTCTTCCATTTCTTATTGCGTCTGTCTATATATAATTTTTTTTATCTTATTACTCTTTTTTGTCAGTATCTGACTAACTTTACTAGAATTGGAATTATTTTATTTTCCTTCATTTTCGTTTGTCTATTTTCCTTCTCAATATTATTTGTATCTTGCTAGTTATTTTCATCTTGTACTCAGTCATCCTACATTCTTCTTTTTTGTACTTTTGTCTTGCTTTTTCGGTGGCTTGGCCTTGTTCTACTATTTTACTGTATTATAAATTTAAAATTACTTATGATTCCTATTCTATATTGTATCCTGACTTCTGCTTTGTTCTTAGGCCTTTATAATTCTGTTGGAGTTTGGTGCACGAGCTCTCAAGGTGTTTTAAGTATTATTGAGACTTATTACACTACTCTTTTTACTGTTGGGGGAGAGTGAGATAACTCCACCTCAAAAAATAGAATCTATACAAAAAATGAATTGATAGAGACTAAATAAAGATTGAGAAAGAACTTGCAAACCCTAGTAGATCAATGGTTTTCTTCAACTTGATGAAGCTTTAAAAACCCTAGGCAAAACCACCACCTTGAGCAAATCCTTTGAGCAAAACAAAAACACAAAACCAATGCTTATACTTGTTGCAAAACGCTGTCCTAATACTCTATTTCCTAGCCACCATGGATGCTTGAGGCATTCTCTTGAGGAAATGAGGATTGAGATTTAACAAGCCTTAAACTCTCAAAGTCAAGCACTTTCTTTGGGAGTTCTTGGAGAAAAACTAGAGATTCTTGGAGCTAGAGAGAGAGGGCAGAGAGAGATTGGAGAGAGTGATCAAGTCTTCCAAAACACTATTTTGACCCTTTTATAGAGTAGACACCGTCATTAGATCTAACCAATAGGATTAGAATTGTAAAACACATCATTGAGAGCATTTCACGTAACTTTTTCGTACTGTAGTAAGCGACAAGCGATGCATCACCTGTTAGGGTTTCTTGAAACCCTAAACATCAAGCGATGCTACACCACTTGGGTGGCGACATCTCGTCACCCTCTCTGTTTTTTTGACACTTCCAAAGGTCCTAAAAATGCTCTAAATGCTATCAATTTTTTCGGGAACTCTTAGATACTTTCATGCATCACTTTGGACCCAAAATTGTATTTTAAAAGTGCCTACACTTGAAGCTCAAATTTCACATAGTGGAGATGTGAAATTTACTAAGTGTTTATACCTTACTTGTATTTTAACACTTATCTTTTTATATTTAACCAATCATAACAATCCCCCACTTGGTTAAATACAAGCCTCATTCTCTAGCTTAAAACAGTTTTGGTGTATAAAATAAAGTCCTTTTCAGTTTGAACTTTACCTTAGTGAAAATACCACAAAGTCTTGTCGAGATCATTAGTTGCTTAAAGTTTGAACCAAGTATTCCATATGATAAAACTAGTGATATCCCATACACCTCCACCACATCTTTCGTTTTCCTTACTTTCTCGCTTAGCACTATCATGGCCCTGTGCTCATCTCTTCATGATCTTTCCAGGGAGAAACTCCAACTCCCATGAGAGGCGGCACCACCTCTAAGTTCACATAGGTGAAATTCTTACAACATCTTTGTTACCTTTATAGAAGCTTATTACATGAACTTCATTAAAAGCCCTTGGCTTAACCCTAACTCTGTAGCAACCAACACTAACCATCTCGGATGGAACTCATCATAAATTTTAGTGTTGAAACTATTCACTTATCAATGACTTGTTCTTACCCATTGAACTTTTTCCCTTTATTTGCACAAGTTGAGAGTTGGGTTTCCATCATTGGTGAATCTATTATTCTAGGAGTTTCAATCCCATCCCTTTTGAAGTAGAACTTACTAACCTTCTCACAAGAGGTTTTGTAAATGGATCCGCTAAGTTCTCACTTGTCTTAACATATGAGATCGATATGATTCCACCTTGAATCAATTGTCTCACATATTCATGTCTTAGACTAATGTGTCTAGACTTTCCATTATACACACTATTATATGCTCTAGCAAGTGCAGATTGGCTATCACAATGTATTGAAATTGTTGATGTAATGACCTAAATTTCCTAATAAGGTTTATGATCTTGATTAGGAGGCCAGGAGAGCCATAACTGATTTATTATGCCATTAAATGATTATATGCATGTTTATGTGAATTATATTATTATATGATGATAAATGCATGCATATGGGTCCACATTTTATTATAAGGGCATTTTGGTAATTTGACCCTTTGAGGGCGTAATTGTGTATTTTCATGCATGTTGGTGAATTATAAATAATACCACATTATAATGTGGATTTTTTTGAGCCATTCGACATGAGATGATCTTTGAATGCAAGTTATCGGTCTGGTCATAACAGGGTTAATTTCGGGGCTCGGGGTGATTCTCGAGGTAATTTGAGGATTAGAACATTACTGGGAATTAAAGGGTAATGGGATATGAATTATTAGCATTAGAGAATATTGAGAATAACGTGAATTGGAGGGTGTTAATTATGATTAATGAGATAGGCGGGAAATGACGATTTTGCCCTTGGTGGCTGTTAAGGCTTTTAATTAGGCATGAGGGCATTTTGGTCTTTTGACCTTAAGGATAGATATAAACCATTAAGCTGCAGCAAAACATAGCATCTTCATCTTCCTCTCCCGATCATATTTTTCTCCTCTTTTCTCTTTGATTTTCGAAGCTCTTTTTGAGGAACCAAGCTAGGGAACCAAGCCTCTAGGGTTTTGGGTTATGTTCTACCATTGAAGAGGGTGTGATACTGAGATTGAGGCGAGTTTTTAGCCATGGAAAACTCTTGTTCTTGCTCTGTTTTTCTATTTGAGTTTCAGCTGGATTTTGAGTTGGATAATGGGAATTTATGGGAGTTTTTGGCTAGGGTTACTTGGGTTATGATGCCTATGTCATGTGTAGATGCTTTTTAGGTTCAATTGGGGGTTTAAATGGAGTTTGGAAGCTTTTTTTTTTTTTTTTTTCAGGTTGGAAATGGAGGAATCGAAGGAGGCTAAAACCAGGGCTGATCAACCTGGTCCTAGTGCTACAGCGCCCAAGGGGGAGTGCTACAGCGCTAGCCAGGGCAAATTAATCCTGGTTGTAGCGCTGGAGCGCTAGGGGGGAAGCACTGTTGCGCTACCCTATTTTCTTTGATGCATGTTTTAGGCACTTTTGAGGGTTTTTGGCTCGAGGTTTCAATTCTTAAGGCTCGGGATCGAATTTACTCACCGTTTGGGTATAATTCGGGGTCCCAGGAGTGAGGTTTAGGTCAAGACCCTTTTATTGTTGATTTTCATTAATGGAAATTGTATTTGGTTATGACTATGTGACCGCTAAGGGATTAAATGATTGATCGTTCTCAAGGGTCATTCGTAACGTATTTCTCGCTCGAACTAGAGGTAAGAAAACTGCACCCCATATGTGACATGCATGGTTATTCATGAGGCATGCTGAGTGTTTAAATGTGGACATTGGTTGCATATCAGACGCTTAGCAAATCTTGCTCACTTGTGAATGGCACTGACTTATTAGTCAGAATCCGCAATGGTGTCGGTATTAACTGTGAAGTTGTGACTTACTAGTCAAGTTCAGCAGTAGTACCAAGCACTGGTCGTATGGTATTGGCTTAAGAGTCAAGAATGATTTTAGTGTGTTTAACGCAAGCCGAAAAGATTAGATCTAATCGACATCTGCATTGAATGAATCATCATGAGCATTAATGCCGGACCGACCTTAAGTTCGATGAAAACTAAAAGCGCTTGTCTAGTCTAAAGGCTAGTTATTTAGAGCCAGAGCCAGAAAGGCTAAGGTGACCTACACGTCACATGGCTGGGAGGGTATGGGACCTCCGAGATAGACTTATTAGTTATCTGACCGAGATAGACTTATCAGTCATCTGACCGAGATAGACTTATCAGTCATCTGGCTGAGATAGACTTATCAGTCATCTGATCAAGATAGACTTATCAGTCATCTGACCGAGATAGACTTATCAGTCATCTATTTAGAGAGTGACTTATTAGTCAACTGTTTAAAGAATGACTTATTAGTCAACTGTTTAAAGAATGACTTATTAGTCATCTATTTAGAGAGTGACTTATTAGTCAACTGTTTAAAGAATGACTTATTAGTCATCTACTTCAGAGAGAATTATTAGTCATCTACCTCAGAGCGAGAGACTTATTAGTCATCTACTCAGAGCGTAGGACTCCACAACCATTTGTTTGTACCTGCTTCATGCATGAGTAGGGTTATTACTGCTAGGCATATGCCTATTATGACTTAGTAACATGTTATTACTTGTTCATGAGCATATTAAGTTTTCTTGCTGGGCTTCGGCTCACAGGTGCTATGTTGTGCAGGTAAAGGCAAAAGAAAGCTGGACCATCCTTGAGTTGGAGAGCTTAGGTGATGTTGTGTACATATGCGGCTGCTCGACCGCCACGGCCGAGGGTTTAAAGAGGAACTAGGATTAAACCCTATTTTGCCGCTTAGGTCTGGTTGTAAATATTTTGTTGTAATTAACCTTTAAATTATATTTTTGGGATCCCAATGTATACGGTAAACGTTTTAGTTAAACGTTGTTCTTAACAAAAAATTTTAACCCTAAACTGCTAATCATACTTAGTTACACGATTATGGTCAAATGACTCGATTAGCAAGTTTAGCACTATTTAAAATGCACACTGTAATGGTCCCTAGAGTTTAGGGTGTTACAGTTGATACCATATCCATGGTTAAAGGAATATCCATCATGAGATTCCTAAGCCACTTGACTTCTTTGCCGGTTACCGCTAAAGCTATAAACTTCGCTTCCATGGTTGAGTGTGATATACAAGTTTGCTTCTTGGAGCCCCATGAGATTGCACCTCCTCCAAGAGCAAACACCCAACCGGTGGTGGAGAGATTATCTCCAACTCCCGATATCCAATTAGCATGAGAATATCCTTCAAGTATCTTTGGAAATTTTGTATAGTGAAGACTATACTCTTTGGTACCCTTAATATAACCAAAAATTCTCTCAATAGCTTTCCAATTCTTGATACTTGAATTGCGAGTAAACCTACTAAGTTTACTAACTGCACATGCAATGCCCGCTCTTATGCAATGAGCGTCGTACATTAGGCTTCCTATTGCACTTGCATATTCCAATTGAGCCACCACTCTTCCTTCATTCTTTTCAAACTTCATGTTTGAATCAGAAGGTATATGTGCCTCTTTGATTTTGAGATGACTGAATTTGTCGAGCATTTTCTCAACATAGTGGGTTTGACTCAACACAAAACTCCCACGATTCCTTCTAACTTTGATACTCAGAATGGTATCCACATTTCCAAGGTCTTTGATTTTAAAGTTAGAAGATAGAAACCTCTTCGTTTCTATTATTCCTTTCATGTCATTACTCAAAATCAACATATCATCTATATATAGACACACAAGTATGACAAAGTCACCACAATTCTTATAGTATAAGCACTTTTCCGCATTGTTGTGTCTAAATCCATTAGAAACAATGAATTTATAAAACTTCTCATGCCATTGTTTTAAAGCTTGTTTCAAACCATATAATTATTTGACAAGTCTACACACTTTATGTTCATTTCCTTGAAGAACAAAACCTTCCGGTTATTCCATGTAGACCTCCTCCTCGAGATCCCCATTTAGGAATGTTGTATTGACATCCATTTGGTGAACATAAATGTTATATATATATATATATAGATGATAAGGCAAACAATAATCTTATAGAAGTTGTTCTTGCTACTGATGCATATGTGTCAAAGTAATCTATTCCCTCTCTTTGTTTGAATCCTTTGTTGGGAATTGTGCCCTTAAAGTAATTCTAGTTGACAATGGTTTTAATAAAATAAATGAATGAATTGAATTATTATATATATGTAGCTTATGCACTATATTATTGTTAATAATATTAAGTAAATATTAGAAAATTCTCAAGTACATCTATATGGTCTCAGTCTCATATTGGTATGAGAGGATCAAGATTAAGATAATGGACTTAAATAGTTCGTAGTAAAATAAAGTTATGGAATCTTTAGATTAATTACTACTAGTACGATCCACTAGTATTATGAATACATGTGATATAGGTCTGGGTTACTAGTGTAGTAGGACACTTTAGTGCATGTACTTTGCATACTAAGAGTATGTAGAACTAGACCAGATGTGATTTAATAATACTTGTTTGAATACCGTTTCGTAGTATTATAAAACACATCAACTGATGATCATATACAAACTGATCTTAATCCTGAAGTTACTATGAACGCCTATATATGTCATTTGATCCTTTGATTCATGCATTACGGTTTGTCAGAATGATCAGGCTAAGAACTATTGTTTTGGGGACTCATTGATGTATATGGCTGGGGACATAGCTTAATAGATATGAAATCTATACCTTCTTATAGATTGAATGATGGTTCCCTATTGGGTTGGCTATTGGGTTGGTTTTTGGAACTGAAAATGTTATTTACGTCAAATTCATAATCAGATTATGAATTAACCTTCACTAGTAAAGTCAATGGTACACTAGGAATCAAGATATAATTAAAAGGTTAAAACACTAATTTTATTCCCACTTAATTATGGATCATCAATAGAGGATTAATTTGTATGTAATGATTACATCAATAGACACTTTATGGCTACAATAAAGTACTCAGTAAATATATGTCCTTAATTCTCAAGAGTGCAGTCTCATATTTTTAGTGGAGTAATCATGAGATTAATAAATATAATTATTGAATCAAAGAGTTTTGGTTAATAATCTCTTATTTATTGGAGCTTGGAATTATTGGTCCATAGGTCCCCGGGGCGGCTCTATCAACATTATTCAATGTAAGAGTTGATACAAGGGTCAAACTGTGAATGTGCTATTTGAGAGAATATTTATTCATCAGAATAAATGTGCAATTATGTGATGATTGAAGTTGCACAATTTATTATTGCATTAATGCAATTTTCGAAATTGTGTCGAAATAAAAGAAGTTTATTTTAATCAATTATTTTATTTAAGTGTGAAAGGATAAATATGGATAGTCAAAATTGGTTTGAATTATTATATTTATTTAATTAATAATAAGATGATAATAGAAATTCAAAATTTGAATTTGAAATTTAAGTTGTTATCTTTTCCTTAAAAAGATGATACCTTATTTGAATTTCTAATTATTAATTAATTAAAATAAAAATGCATGAAAAATCAAATCCTATTTTTTTACAGGGAAGTGCTACACGCATTGCGCTTATTGGACTGCCCTATGCGTGTACCACTACTGATAGTGATCAATTATTGGTTTTTTATTTTATTTAATTAATAAAACATTTTGAAAAAGATTTTTAAAATGGAATGTAAGAATTTGTCTTTAATTTAATTTAATTTTATTATTATTATTATTAAAGATGATCATTTTTTATTATTATTATGATAATAATACCTATATATTCTATGTGATAGAAAATAAGGATATAACTTTTTAAAAAAAAAAAAATGATCATCTTTTTCTCACAAAAGACAAACCTTTCTCAATAGCCTATAATCAAAAGTCTCATGTGTTGAGAGTAATATTGATTCTTGTTCTCTATGTGCCCACCCACATCTTGAGGTGTAGAGAATGTCTTGGAAGATCTAGGTGTGAGTACTCTAGCGAGGATAG